>NC_086106.1:128699879-129348379 GCF_963921235.1 Mobula hypostoma | reverse complement strand
TATGAGTAACTGGTGCATATCACAAGAACATAAGAAATAGGAGCAGGAGTAGGCCATCTGGCCTGTCGAGCCTGATCCACCATTCAGTAAAATCGTGGCTGATTTGGCTATGGATTCATCTCCTCCTACTTGCCTTTTTCCCATAACCCTTAATTCTCCTACTATGCAGAAATCTACCTCAGAAATATATTTATTGAGGTAGCCTCCACTGCTTCATTGAGCAGAGAATTCCACAGATTCATCACTCACTGGGACAAGCAGTTCCTCCTCATCTCCGTCCTAAATCTACTCACCGAATCTTGAGACTATGTCCCCTATTGCTAGTCTCACCTACCAGTGGAAACAGCTTACCTGCCTCTGCACAGCAGCGTGCTGCAATTTTTTACCATTTAAATAATAATCTGCCTTTCATTTTTCCTTCCAAAGTGGATGATCTCTCATTTACTAACATTGCACTCCACCTGCCAGACCCTTGCCCACTCAATTAACCTATCTATCTCTCTCTGCAGACTCTCGGTATCTTCTGCATAATTTGTTTTCCATTCAGTTCAGTATCATCAAGCCCTGGTTATGCAACCACTGACGCCAGGCAGATAATCTCTGAAGAGTATTGATAATGGCTTGGGTCACCCAACTTGTAAAGACTCTGCTCAGAAGAAATTGCCAAGAACAATCATGGTTTTGGACCATGATCGGCCACATCACATGACACGGCACACAATAACGATGATAATACAAAATGATGAGGAGTATAGATAGGGTAACTACAAGCAAGCTTTTGCCACTGAAGTTGAGTGAGACTAGAACTAGAGGTCATGGGTTAATTTTGACAGGTCGAATGTTTAAAGGGAACATGTGGAAAGAACTTTACTCGAGGGTGTGAGAGTGTGGAATAAAATGCCAGCAGAAGTGGTGGATGGGAGTTTGATTTCAATATTTAGACCATAAGACCATAAGACAAAGGAGCAGAAGTCGGTCATTCGGCCCATCGAGTCTGCTTTGCCATTTATCATGAACTGATCCATTCTCCCATTTCGTCCCATTCTCCCGCCTTCTCATCATAAACTTTGATGCCTTTGCTACTCAGATACCTATCAATCTCTGCCTTAAATACACCCAATGACTTAACCTCCACTGCTGCCTGTGGCAACAAATTCCACAGATTCATGACGCTCTGGCTAAAAAAATTTCTCAGCACCTGTGTTCTGAATGGGCGCCCTTCAATCCTTAAGTCATGTCCTCTCGTACTAGACTCCCCCGTCATGGGAAACAACTTTGCCACATCCAATCTGTCCATGCCATTCAACATTAGAAAGTTTTCTATGAGGTCCCCCTCATTCTTCTAAACGCCAAGGGTAACAGTCCAAGAGCGGACAAACGTTCCTCATATGTTAACCCTCTCATTCCCGGAATCATTCTAGTGAATCTTCTCTGAACCCTCTCCAACGTCAGCACAACCTTTCTTAAATAAGGAGACCAAAACTGCACACAGTATTCCAGCTGAGGTCTAATCAGTGCATTATAGAGCCTCAACATCACATCCCTGCTCCTATACTCTATTCCTCTAGAAATGAATGCCAACATTGCATTCGCCTTCTTCACCACTGACTCAACCTGGAGGTTAACCTTAAGGGTATCCTGCACGAGGACTCCCAAGTCCAGTTGCATCTCAGAACTTTGAATTCTTTCCCCATTTAAATAATAGTCTGCCCGTTTATTTCTTCAACCAAAGTGCATAACCATACATTTTCCAACATTGTATTTCATTTGCCACTTCTTTGTCCATTCTCCCAATCTATTCAAGTCTCTCTGCAGACTCTCTGTTTCCTTAGCACTACCGGCCCTGCCACCTATCTTTATATCATCAGCAAACTTAGCCACAAAGCCATCTATTCCATAATCCAAATCGTTGATGTACAATGTTAAGAGAAGTGGCCCCAACATGGACCCCTATGGAACACCACTGGTAACCGGCAGCCAACCAGAATGGGATCCCTTTATTCCCACTCTCTGTTTCCTGCCAATCAGCCAACGCTCTATCCACGTATGTAACTTTCCCGTAATTCCATGGGCTCTTATCTTGTTTAGAAGCCTCATCAGCGGCACCTTGTCAAAGGCCTTCTGAAAAGGCAAATACACAGCATCCACTGCATCTCCCTTGTCTAGCCTATTTGTAATTCCCTCAAAAAACTGCAATAGGTTTGTCAGGCAGGATTTTCCTTTAAGGAAACCATGCTGAGTTCTGCCTAGCTTGTCATATGCCTCCAGGTACTCCGTTAACTCATCCTTGACAATTGACTCCAACAACTTCCCAACCACCGATGTCAAGCTAACAGGTCTATAATTTCCTTTTTGCTTCCTTGCCCCCTTCTTAAATAGCGGAGTGACATTTGCAATCTTCCAGTCCTCTGGAACCATGCCAGAATCTATTGACTTTTGAAAGATCATTGCTAATGCCTCCGCAATCTCCACAGCTACTTCCTTCAGAACACGAGGGTGCATTCCATCTGGTCCAGGAGATTTATCTACCCTAAGACTACTTAGCTTCCTGAGTACTTTCTCTGTCGTAATTGTGACTGTGCACACTTCTCTTCCCTGACACCCTTGAGTGTACTGCTGATGTCTTCCTCAGTGAAGACTGATGCAAAATACTCATTCAGTTCCTCCACCATCTCCTTATTTCCCATTACAATTTCTCCAGCATCATTTTCTATTGGTCCTATATCTACTGTCACCTGTCTTTTACTCTTTATATACTTGAAAAAGCTTTTAGTATCCTCTTTGATATTATTTGCTAGCTTCCTTTCATAGTTCATCTTTTCCCTCTTAAACGACCTTTCTTAGTTTCCTTTTGTAAACTTTTAAAAACTTCCCAATCCTCTATCTTCCCACTAATTTTTGCTTCCTTGTATTTCCTCTCCTTTGTTTTAACTTTCGCTTTGACTTCTCTTGTCAGCCACGGTTGCATCATTTTTCCATTTGAACATTTCTTCTTTTTTAGAATATATCTGTCTTGCACCTTCCTCACTTCTCGCATAAACTCCAGACACTGCTGCTCTGCTGTCCTTCCTGCTAGTGTTCCTTTCCAGTCAACTTTAAGAGAAGTTTGGGTAAGTACACAGACGGAAGGAGTATGGAGAGCTGTGGTCCCAATGCAGGTCGATGGTACTAGGCAGATTAATCTTTTGGCATAGCCTAGGTGTGCTGCGGGGCCTGTTTCTATGTTGTAGTGTTGACTCTATGACTGTGGTACCTGGTTAGCTGAGTTTTCTTCAGGTAATCTCTGTGTTACATTGTTTGAAAGTTGAATTGAGGCAATCGAGGCCCTGAGAGGGAAGGACTGGGAGATGCCAAGAGGCAACTTTCACTCTTTGGAAAGCCTGAAAACAGGGTAGATTCTCAGGACGGGAATTCAGCCATGTAAAGCGCTGGAGAGTTTCATTACTTGAGATTAATTAAATTTGGGCATTTTCCACCCCAGTGAACAGTGGCATTGAGGAACATAAGCAAGAATGTGGGTTTGAGATGTTAAGACCAAGTATGATGCAGTTGACGATAAGACAAGGACCAGAATTAGGCCATTTGGCTCATCAAGTCTACTCCACCATTCCATCATAAATGATTTATTTTTCCTCTCAACCCCATTCTCCTGCATCCTCCCCATAACCTTTGACACCCTTACTAAGAACCAATCAAATTCCATTTACCAGTATACCGCACCTCCACAGCCAACTGTAACAACGATTTCCACTGATTCACTACACTCCAGCTCAAGAAATTCCTTCTCATCTTTATTCTAAAGGAACATCCTTCGGGATTTTATCGCGAGGCTGTGCACTCTGGTGCCGGACTCCCCCACTTTAGGGAACACCCTCTCTACATCCACTGCATCTAGGCATTTCAATATTCAATGTTTCAATGAGACCTCCACCCCATTCATCTAAACTCCAGCAAATACAGGCCCAAAACTATCAAATGCTCCTCATACATTAACCCTTTCATTCCCAGAATAATTCTCATGAACCTCCTCTAGACATTCTCCAATACCAGCACATTGTACTTGGATAAGAGGCCATAAACTACTCACAATAACAACCTGTCTTAGATTATGGGTCCAAACCTGCTCACAATGATGCTTGAATAGTGAAGGAGATCTGATTAGTCTTCTCCTTGTGTTCTGAAGTGTATGGACATTTTTTTGGTTGTTTTCCTCTTTCCCTTTCATTAGTCTCTCTGTATTATGTCGCATGTTGAGTAATGATCTGTTTGCCTGGATTTATTTTGCATTGTTATGGAAAAACTATTTGAAGTAAATCTCTGACGTAGCCACAATTTTTAAAATTCTGAATGTAGATACGTCTGTCACTCAGCCAATTGGAAGGCTCCCGTAATCCTACCTGCATGCATTAATTTATACAATCTAAACTCAGATGAGGATTGCTGAATGCTCTATCTCCCTCCTGATTCCCAGCCTAATGAATCCCTTATTAAGACACAATGTGAAACAGGTCAGAACCTCAAATCTATTCAATTTAAATTTAAATATAATTAAAATGAGTCTTTTTCTTCCTGGTTTCTTTCCCAATAGTAATAGTATTTATCCAGAATAAATAAAAATTCTAAATCCAAGCTACAGCAAAGAATTGTTTACTTTTGGAAATTCTGAACCCTTTAGCTGGGTTACTATCTTTTAAAAAATTATCGGGACAGTTCAAGATTCCAGACTCAAGAATTCAGCGATTCAAAATTGTTTAATATAATTTCCTGTACACAAGTGTAAAGAAGAATAAAATAATCAAAATCAGAATTGAAATCAGGTTTAAAATCATCAGCATATGTTGTGAAATTTGTTGTGATGTGGCAGCAATACCTTGCAATTACATAATAATAAAAACTGTAAATTACAGTTGGACATTATGTCTTACACTGTGAGTGGTAGGGCACTGAGGAGTGGGGAAGAAGAAACGGATCTGGGAATACTGGGTCATAATTCATTGAACAAAGGTAGATAGGGTTGTAAAGGAAGCTTTTGGTATGTTCGCCTTCATATATCAATGTACTGTGTACAGGAGTTATGTTGAAATTGTACAACACGTTGGATCAAAGGTTCATGAGTTGAGTTGGATGATCAGCCATGGTCATAATAAATGGCGGTGCAGGCTCGAAGGGCCGAATGGCCTACTCCTGCACCTATTTTCTATATTTCTATGTTTCTATGTTCATTATGGTGAGGCCTAACTTACAGGCTAATGTCCAGTTTTGGTCACCTAGCTACAGGAAAGATGTAAATAAAATTGGAAGAATGCAGACAAAATTTATAAGGATGTCGCTGGGACATGAGAACTTGAGTTATAGGGAAAAAGTTGAATATGAAAGGACTTTAATCCCTAGGACGTGAAAGATTCTGGGGAGATTTGAAAGAGGTATACAAAATTATGAAGGGTATAAATAAGGTATATGCAAGGAGACTTTTTCCACCAAGGTTGGGTGAGACGAGAGCTAGAGGTCATGGGTTAGGGTGAAAGGTGAAATGTTTATGGGGAACATGAGGGGAAACATCTTCACTCAGAGGGTGATGAGGGTGTGCAATGAGCTGCCAGTGCAAGTTTTGGAAGCGGGTTCGGTTTCAACATTTAAGAGAAATTTGGATAGATACATTGATGGGTAGGGGTATGTAGGGCTGGTCAATGGGACGAAGCAAACTAATGGCTCGACACAGACCAGATGGGCAGAAAGGCCTGTTTCTGTGCTGTAGTATTCATGACTCAGTGACTCTGTACAGTGAAAAGCTTTTGTCTACATGTCATGCAGACATTCCATACATATTTCTGTCTAGGTAGAGGCAGGCACGTTAGCGACATTTAGGAAACTTAGGCACATGGATGAAAGAAAAATCAAAATTCAAAGCTTAAAGTTCAAAGTAAATTTATTATCAAACTACATATAGGTCACCATAGTACAACCTTAAGACTTGTTTTCTTGTGGGCATACTCAGTAAATCCAAGAACTGTAATGAAATCAATGAAAGATCGCACCCAACAGGGCGAACAAACAACCAATGTGCAAAAGGCAGCAAACTTTGCAAATACAAAAGAAATAAGGAGAAATAATAGTAATAAATAAATAAGTAACAAATATTGAGAACATGAGATGAAGAGACCTTGAAAGCATGAACATAGGTTATGGGAACAGTTCAATGATGGGGCAAGTGAAGCTGAGTGAAATTATCCTCTCTGGTCCAAGAGCCTAACGGCTGAGGGATAATAATTGTTCCTGAACCTGATGGTGTGATTCCTGAGGCTCTTTCACATTTTCCCTGATGGCAGCAGTGAGAAGAGAGTATGACCTTGATGGTGGGGATCCTCGATGAAAGATGGTCTATATATGAGGGAAGGGGTGGCTTTTAGAATAGGTAAAAGGGTCGGCACAACATTGTGGGCCATAGGGTCTGTACTGTTCTATGTTTTAAGTTAAGGTATTAAAATGAAAAGAAAAACAGAATATATTGTCTGGATGGCATGAAAATAAAGGTTTTCACATTACTACTAATAATAATTCAGTTACCAATTATCCATCTGGACTGTAGTGATGGAGAACTATGACTTTTGTGACTTGGATGAAGAAGTGGAAAGCTGGGTTTGTAAGTTTGTAGATGGCATAAAGGTTGGTGGAGTTGTGGATTCTGTGGAGGGATGTTGCAGGTTGCAGCACAATACAAGCCTTTTGGCCCATCATGTTGTACCGAACTTGTGATCTACTCTGAGATCAATCTAACATTCCTTCCCACATTGCCTTCCATTTTTTTTTATCCTCCATGTGCTTATTTAAGAGTCTCTTAATGTCTCCCTAATGAATCTCCCTCTACCACCACCTCTGGCAGGGCATTCCACTCATTCACTGCTCTCTGTTTAGAAAATTTATTTCCAACATTCGTCTGTCCAATCACCTGAAAATTATGCCCTCTCATATTAGCCATTTCCGACATGGGGAAAATACCTCAGGCTGACCACTTGATCTATGTCTTTTATCATCTTGTACATCACTATCATCCTCCTTCACTCCAAGGAGAAAATCCTTAGCTCAATCAACCTTTCCTCTTAAGACATGATCTCTAATCCACGAATTGATGAGAATTGGCAAGCACATTGCAGACTTAAAGAGTGCAGAAATTTTATTTTTAAAAAAATTAATCAAACTGTCCCATGGGTAGTTTGCCATGGTGTGAATTTATCTGTGCAATAGTCCACAAGCTAGTCCTCATTGAAGATCAGAAATGGAGAGGGTCAGCAACTTCAGTCCTCGTTGCTACCGTTTTGCAGGACCAATGCTGGGCCCAGCCTTTAACTGCAACCCAGTGACTGCAGTTATGAAGAAATCACAGCAACACCTCTACTTCCTTAGAGGTTTATGAAGATTCAGCGAGTCATCTAAAACTTTGACAAACTTTCATAGATGTTTAGGGGAGAGTATTCTGACTGGTTGCATCACAGGCTAGTATGGAAATACCGTGCTCAGGAATGGAAAAATCTACAAAAAGTGATACGTCCAACCTAGTCTATCACAGGAAAAACCCTCCACGCCATTGAGCACAACTACAAGGAGCACTGACACAAGAAAGCAGCATTCATCATAGATCATAAAACTATAATATATAGAAGCCAATTTAGGCCATTTGGCCCATCAAGTCTATTCTGCCATTTCATCATGGCTGATTCATTCTTCCTCTCAGCCTCAATCTTCTACCTTCTCCCTGTAGCCCTTCATGCCTTGACCAGTCAAGAATCTATCAACCTCTGCCTTTGACATACTCAAAGACTTGACCTCCATAGCTGCCTGTGGCAATGAATTCCACAGATTCACCACTCTCTAGCTCAAGAAATTCCTTCTCAACTTTGTTCTAAAAGGACATGCCTCTATTCTGAGGTTGTGCCTTTTGGTCTTAGTCTCTCCCACCATAGGAAACATCCTCTCCATGTCCACTCCATAGAGGCTTTTCCACACTTGATAGGTTTCAATCAGATCTCCCCTCATTCTTTTGAATTCCAGTGAATACAGACCCAGAGCCATCAAACACTCTTCATTATACAAGGCGTTCAATCCTGAAATCGTTTTTGTGAGCCACCTTTGAACTCCTCCAGTGTCAGCACATCCTTTCTAAGATAAGTTGCCCAAAACTGCTCACAATACTCCAAGTGAGGCCTCACCATCACTTTATAAAGCCTCAACGTTACATCCTTGAGGGCTTTACATCATCAAGGAACCCCACCATCAAATCAGGTTCATTTGTCATCCAAACCACGCATGGACACGGCTGAGCGAGACAGCGTTCCTCTGGGGCCAGGGTGCAAAACATTCAAAATAGCGAGCAAACACTTCAAAATATTGAGTAACATAATTCAAAATATCGAACAATGAAGCATATTCACTTGAAAAAGAACATATGAAGTCCAAGAACCTGAGCAACAATGTCCAGCAATTAAAGATACAGTCTCCTGGCACACAATCCAGCCTGTCATTCCACCGCTCGAACATGGGAAGGCAGTATCAACGGGCAAGTCAAGCTTCACGTGACTCACTCGGTCTGCAGCAGCAGACAAACCTGAGTTTTCAGGCCTAGTTCCTTCTTCAGCTGTGGCTACACAGCTCCCATGTTGACTGTCTCTCCACCAGACAAGAGTAACAGGCCTGCAGAAACTTACATTATTACTGTCTAACAGAGTCTAGCCATCTCAAGTGAAATGTCCGAGACAATCTCCCAGTTATACTGCACCAACTCCGGTGCTTCCCAGTAGCGGGCAGAAACACGGTCCACCAAAACCAGACCAGCTCCTTTGACATATTGGCAGGCTGCTCTGATAACCCCCTTGGGCTCCTCTGATATCCTGATGGGCTCCTTCAACACCTTGACCAACCCCTTGACTCATCAGCCGACCCCTTCGACACCTCGGCCAGCTCCACCTCCAACACCTGTCCAGCTACTCCAATCGACAAGCACCTCGCTGATGGAGTAGACCTGCAGTGCCCAATGTTCTTGAATTGTCTTTGGATCATAAAGAACAAATTTTACAAAGGAAAAAGCACCTATGGTTGGCTGCTGAGAAGTCTCTGTGATCGCACGTGCCGTCATCTTGCCATCCAGACCATGCTCTCTTCTCTCTGCTGCTATCAGGAAGGAGGTACAGGGCCCGTAGGTCCCACACCACCAAGTTCAGGAACAGCTATTACCCTTCAACCAACAGGCTTCTGGACCGGCATGAATAACTTTAGTTTGAAATTTGAACTTTGATACTTGTATTTAGAACAAGTGTAGCAGGGGTCCATTCCTACTCCAATGTTAAAAAATGAAAATAAAGTTACCAGGACTGATTTATATCCCCTTCCTTGGAGTTAAGTGACTAAGGTAAGTTTGCTAATGGGAGCTTTGATAGATTTGACGTGACACCAAAGGGACAGTGCCAATCGCTAACTGCCCTTGAGAAGGAGATGATGAGGGATGTGGTTTGCTGAGTCTGTAACACAGACAGTCTGCGTTAACCACATTACTCTGGATCTAAGAGTCACATATGGACTAGACCAGATTCGCTAAGAATAGCACATTTTCTTCCCTGAAGGGCAGTAGTGAACCAGATGGCTTTTCATGACAATCCAGTGGTGACATGGACGACATTAATAAGACTTGATTTAATTCCATATAATTAACAATTTAAATTTTCCAGCTGTCGTTTTGGCGTTTGAACTCAAGTGTCCGGCACCTTGTGATTACCAGCGTCAGAGCTACATTCCGAATCAGACATTTCCGTTAGTGCTTATTCTGGAGTTGACTCCCTGTCCCCACCATTTGCTGGACAGGTCAAACGAGACACACAAATGCAAGAGACTGCAGATGTTGGGATCTAAAACACCATACAATCTGCAGGAAGAACTCAGCAGATCAAGCACAATCTGTTTGGTGGTGGAGTGAAATGGGTATAATTAAGTGGTACAGGATCATTAGGGCCAGAGGGTCCTGTTACCATATTATATCTCAAAATAAAAATAAATTTAAATTTATGTAAATTATACAGAACTTAAATGAGAAAATAAACATAACAGAAGTAGAGCAAGTTGAGAGAGAAAGAAAAGCAATATCCATATCCATATTTTAAACTTTAACTTTATTCTTATAGGGTCATAAAAAAAGTACAGCACAGAAACAGGCCCTTTGGCCCATCTAGTCTGTGCTGTACTATTTAAGCTGCCTACACCCATTGTCCTTCACCAGGAGCATAGCCCTCCATACTCTACCACCCAAGTACCTTTCCAAACTGCTTAAACATTGAAATCAAGCTCACATGCTCCACTTGCACTGGCAGCTCATTTCCACACTCTCACAACCCTCTGAGTGAAGAAGTTTCTCCTCATGTTCCTTTTAAACTTAATTATCTGTTCTCTATAATTGTTGAATTTTGATTTTTTTTTGTGGCATGTCGCAACCTGACCAACACACCACAGTAAATTCCTCATACATGTTAATGAACTTAATTGAATTGACTTTATTTCTTACTTCCTTCACATACATGAGGAGTAAAAATCTTTATGTTACGTCTCTGTCTGAATATGCAATGTGCAATTTATAGTATAATTTATAATAACTGGTATGTACAACAGTATAGTCAATATAACATGGAAATACATTTGTATCAGCATGAATTAATCAGTCTGATGGCCTGGTGGAAGAAGCTGTCCCGGAGCCCGTTGGTCCTGGTTTTTATGCTGTGGTACCATTTCCCGGATGGTAACAGTTTGTGAATATGGTGAATAAAGTTAGTCCTTGATCCTTGAAAGCCTTTTGAAATCCACAGGTTCATCACCCTCTGAAACACCTCTTTGTCTTGATCCCAGACATCTTACCAGCAACCCAGCGTCTTTCCTGCTCTTTGAAAACCCAGTCCAATCACATTCACTGAATGCAGTTCTTAGTTGTCTGAGGCAGCTTCGAACTGACAACTGCTCATAGACCTCCTCACACAACCCTTTGATTCACCTTCAGTTACATCCCTCAGGAATTGAAAGGGATTGGCTGAATCATCCATGGAGCAGGGAGCATCAGAAATGATTTATTCTCTCTGTGGACTGCAGCAGGGTCTATAATAAGTCTGGCCCAGAGCAGAGAGAACTAATTACTAATTTATTTATTGATGAAAGCATTGAATAGTCCTGGGCACAGAATATTCTGTAAGAGAATTACAAGAATTTATTCCATACTCTTGCTAGTGCTATTACTGAAAACAATAAAATTGGGACAATTCTTTTTTTGAAATGATGAGTGCAATTATAGTCTACATCATTACCAGAACTGGAGATGATAGGTGAATCCTGGACAAACATCATTCAGAGCTCTTCTTTCCTTTACTAAATCTCTTCTCAAAAACTGGGATATGGGCACAACCATCCCCATCATCAAGGTCATCTTGAACAAGAAATGCACCGAACTGCCATTGGGGAGGAGGTACAGGAGCCTAAAGTCACACACTCAATGATTCAGAAATAGCTGAACTGTGGAGATTGAAACGAGTGAGGCTTCCCCCAGCCCCAATTCTAACCAATATTTACAGGACACTATCAAGAGTGTCCTGACCAGCTTCATCACTGTCTCGCACGGAAATTACAAGGCATCTGACTGCTAGTCCCTACAAAGGACTGCAAGAACTGCTGAGAGGATCCTGAGGTTCTCCCTTCCAACCATTTGGCGTATTTATCAGGAGTGTTGCATATACAGGACCCTTAGCATTGTCAGTAATTCCTCCCATTAGTCCAACAATCTCTTTGATTCCCTACCATCGGGCAGGAGCCTGATGAAGTAGTGTACAGGGCTGTGGCCGCTTTGCATGCAGACAGCTACTTGGAGACACAGGTGAGAGCTGAGCGTCCGGTCGGGACCAAAGGTGAGTGAATTGACCCAGAATGGACGTGATAAGCTCCTTCACCAGAGGAGTTACCCCTCCCTGGACACCTCATACACCCTGTACTTTTCTCTGTTCTGTGGCTGCAAAAACAAACAAGGTTCACATCAGCTGAATCAGTGAAAATAAATCTAATTCAGTGAGGCAAACTGAAACTATAGAAATCCCTTTTTATTGAGAGGTGGTCCAATCAATGTGAGCTATCTGATTTGCTGTTTTTCTCCTGTTGCTGGGCTAAAGTAAATTGATAGTTCTCCTTTCTGTATAGTTTCCCTTCTTCATGGTGTTGTTGGCACGATGTTCAGTGATGGCCCAGTGCAGAAGGACAGACTCTGACATGGAGTGAACAGTTCACTGAGGTTTAATAAAACTGTACCAAACAAAGGAAAGTAATAAATGCTAGGCCAAAAGGGCCACCAACTAAAAACTCTCAAACTTAGAATCTAATGCCATCACTGCAGCACCGAAGCTGTAAAGTTACACTAAACTAATATCGCTCCTTTACAAGGTCAATCTAAATTGTATTCTTCATTACTGGAATATAGACTAAGATAAGAACAGACCATAGGCATCACTGTGCTTCGGTCAAGACTCAACAAAACAATGAAAGGAAGGAGTTAAATACAACCACAAAGAAACCCTAATTGGCTGCAATGTGCATACTCATGAGCACGATTGCTGACCCTTTTCATCTGCCCACCTTTGAGGGTGCCCAGGGCTCCATGGCAAAGTCCTTGGCTGTGACAGTTGTCTGTGTACAACCTCATCATCTAAGAAAATACATAAAGGATGTAGAGGAAAGGACATGAAAGTTCTGCTGACTGCTTCTTTGGATGGTGCGTTCTCTCAGTCAAGGAGTGATTCAGTAGACTAATACTGTGGAGTCTGTGGGGTGTCAGGGAGGGTTAGCACCTCTGGTGGGGGAGCATGTCGCGTCCTTTTCAGGGCGGTTAGTCCACCTTTGGTCCCCACCTGGCACTCAGCTCTCACCTGTGGCTCCCCGTAGCTGTTTGCATGCGACAGCGGCCACACCCCGGGCAACGGCTTCGACAAGCCGGCTAAACCGGGTGAGGGTAGCCGACGGGTCTCAAACCCTCGGTGAGATAGGGAGTTGTCTATCCCTGCATGTGAAGACAGACTCCGGCGGATTGAGCGGATGAGACCAGCGGAAGGTGCAACGGTCAAGAAGGCGGTCTCTGCAAGCGTCGTGGAACGTGTAGAGCAGGACAAGACACAGAAGGCGTCCTGGTCATCCACTGCACCTAGTCCCACCTCCAGCCGTCTAGACTCTGTCTTGCCACTGGATCCAGATGGGAATTGGGAAGAGAGAGTGAGGCTGACGCTGCACAACTCTCCCTCACTTAAATCCAAATCATGCGCTAGTCTCGACACCATCATTATGGTGTCGAGGTCCTCTTTGACGTTAACGATGGACGAACAACTGTGGAGTATTACACTAACCACTATGTGACCCTGCTGCCTCATTACAGAGCGCCTTGAGGTAGTACAAAAGAAAGCAATAACAGAATGCAGAATAAAGTCTTACTGTGACAGAGAAAGTGAAGTGCAGGTAGACAGTAAGAAGTAAGGACATTAAGAGATAGATTGTGAGGTCAAGAGTCCATTTTATCATACTGGGGAACCATTCAATAGTCTCAGTACAATGTAATTTGTTCATTAATTTATTTTACGGCAGAGGAGGTTCAAGAGAATGTGTGACCTACTGTTGATTCTAATCTTTTTGTACAAGTATAATGATTTTTTTGTGTAACCCGGATGATCTGTAGGAGCTCTTAGGAGGCTTCACAATGTAGGTTCCATGACAATGGTTCCAGACAAGTCTGAAACTAGGAGTCACCTTCCCAAAGTAAGGGTTGATCATTAGAAATGAGCTGAAGAGAAATGTCTTCAGCTGATGCAGCAGACTCATGAGTGTGGGGGGGGGGGAAGGCTTGAATGACCTTATTCTCCTCTATGTCTAATGGTCTATGGGCTGAAGATAAATGTCTTCAGTTGATGCAGCAGACTCAATGAGACGAGTGGCCTAATTCTGCTCCAATATCTTATGGTTTAGGGGCTGATAAACATTGTCTTCAGTTGATGCAGCAGACTTGATGGGGCAAATGGCCTAATTCTGCCTCCCCCTATGACATGGCCTATGGGCTTATGGTCGATGAGCACTGGGGGAGGTTCAGTTACTGATGTTTTCACAGCAGGAAGTCATTTCTGGATTTTGGAGGAATGGAGGTATATGGAGAAAGTGAGGTACATGTGAGCTGTACTATTATTTCTTGGTTGAGCAGACGCGAGGTACTTCCTGCCTCTTGTTTGTCTGTTAATATTAATATTGGCAGTCGTTATGTTGGAACTTCTAAGCTTTGTGAAATGTAATATTAGCATTCATTTGGAGAGTACTAGAATATAAAGACAAGGATGTAGTGCTGAGGCTTTCTAAAGCATTGGGCAGACTTCACTTGGACTAGTGTCAGTGGTTTTGGGCTATTCATCTAAGAAAGGATGTCTGGCATTGGAGAGGGTCCAGAGGAGGTTCTGGAGAATGATCATAAGAATAAAAGGGCTAATATATGAGGCAATTTTGATGGCTCTGGGCCTGTCCTCATTGGTGTTTAGAAGAATGCGGTTGAAAGGCCTAGACAGAGTGGATGTGGAGGTGAAGAGGATGTTTGAGTCCTGGACCAAAGGTTACAGCCTCAGAATTCAAGAGGAGTCCATTTAGAATGGAGATGAGAAAGTATTTCTTTAGCCAAAGTGCGATGAATCTGTGGGATTTAGTAGCATAGATGGCTATGGAGGTGAAGTCTTTGAGTATATTTAAAGCAGAAGTTGATAGGTTCTTGATTAGTCAGGACATCAAAGGTTACACAGAGAAGGGAGGAGAATAGGATTGAAGGAGATAATTAAATTGGCCATGATGGAATAGCAGAGCAGACTTAATGGACCAAATGGCCTAATTCTACTCCTATGCCTTATGGTCCTATACCTTTATGGTCTAAAGGAACTAGAAAATTGAAAGTTTTTTTGTTTTCAATTGTTTCTGTGGGATATCCCTCGGGGTTTCTCTAATTCTGTATCTCAAACTGTGCAACATCCATTGCTTCGTTAATGGAAGTCAGACAGTCAGATTTGGAATGGTGTTTATCCAATTTAAAGTTAGGCAGTGGGGCCATTATAATTGTAAAGAAATCCTTGTATTTCACATTTTGTTTCTCATGGCAGAGTATGTGGCCATTCAGCCCATGAAGTCATTGCCAGCTCCCAGATCATACCTATAAATCTCATTCTGCCACTTATTGGTGACTGGTAACTGGGTTTTTATAGGTCACATTGTCATATCAGAATCAGAATCTGAATCAGGTTTATTGTCACCGACTTTTGTCATAAGATTTGTTATTTTACAGCAGCAGTACAGCTCAATACATAAAAATACTATAAATTACTATATATTTAATTAAAGTAATATATTATCATCATTATATGCTGTGTCATATGGCATGGACGATTATGGTCTCATGACTATTATTGTTCTGGCAAATTTCTCTACAATAGTATGTTACCATTGCCTTCTTCTGGGCAGTGTCTTTACAAGACAGGTGAGTAATATACAGTATATTACTCTATATACAGTATGCATATACTACATGTCGAGTCAAGTCAAGTGAAGTTTATTGTCATTTAGCTACATACATGTATATAGCATATATAACCATTTAATGTATATAGAAACAAGTCAACGTTTCTTCAAATCAAGGTGTAAAGCACAGTAGTACACATAACACATATAACACATGATAACACGAAGGTAAAGATAAAATTTAAAGATGAATCACACATAAATAACAAACTAAAGTGCATTAATATTAAACATTGTAAGGTTTGGAACAGATCAACCAGTGACACTTTGAATACTCAGCCGGGAGTTCAGAAGAATTCAAACCATTCTTGTTTTTATCGCAGTCCCCTGCCTAATGGTAAAAGTCAAAGAGGATGCTGGATAGATGAGTGGACTCCTTAATAATACCAAGAGCCCAACGTATGCAGTGCTTCTGATAAATGTCCCCATTGGATGGTCGGGAGATCCCTATGATCCTCCCAGCTGTTCTCACAGTCCCTTGCAGCGACTTCCGATCATTGCTTGAGTGCTCCCATACCAATTTGTCAGGACACTGTCAATGGTGCTCCTGTAAAACACAGTTAAGGTAGGGAATGGTCATAATAAGCTGGAGGAACTCAGCAGGTCGGGCAGCATCCGTGGAAAAGATCGTTCGATGTTTCAGGCCAGAACCCTTCGTCAGGACTGTAGAGGGAAGGGGCAGAGGCCCTATAAAGAAGGTGGGGGGAGGGTGGGAAGGAGAAGGCTGGTAGGTTCCAGGTGAGAAACCAGTAAGGGGAAAGATAAAGGGGTGCGGGAGGGGAGTCAGGGAGGTGATAGGCAGGAAAGGTGAAGAAAGAATAGGGGAAAACACAATGGGTAGTAGAAGGAGGCAGAACCAAGAGGGAGGTGGTAGGCAGCTAGGGGAGGGGGCAGAGTGACATAGGGATAGGAGAAGGGGAGGGAATTACTGGTTTTTCACCTGGAACCTACCACCCTCCCCCCACCTTCTTTATAGGGCCTCTGCCCCTTCCCCCTACAGTCCTGACGAAGGGTTCGGGCCCGAAACGTTGACTGATCTTTTCCACGGATGCTGCCCGACCTGTTGAGTTCCTCCAGCATGTTGTGAGTGTTGCTTTGAGCCCAGCATCTGCAGATTATTTTGTGTTTAAGGTAGGGAATGGAAGCCTTGTTTTCCTTAATTTTCTTAGAAAATGGAGGTGCTGCTGTGCCTTCTTGTTCAGGGAGATGATATTAAGGGACCAGGTGAGGTTATCTGTGATGTGAGCTCCAGGAATTTGGTGCACTTTACTCTCTCTACGGAGGAGCCATGTATTCGCAGAGAGCGATGTTTGTCTGCACCTTCCTGAAGTCCACAATGGCTTCCTTTGTCTTCTCCACATTCAGGCTCAGGTTGCTCTTCTCACACCAATCCACGTGCCACTCAACTTCCTCCCGGTACTCCACCTCATCGTCGTTCTTGATAAGGCAAACCACTGTTGTGTCATCCACAAACTTGGTGACACATTTTGGGCTGGATCCTACAATACAGTCATGCGTCAGCAGTGTGAACACCAGACTGAGCACCCGGTATGTTAGTGTAAACCGTGTCAACAGTATTTTCACCTCTGGTAGCAAAACCAACATGCTGGTGGAATTTATGCAGGACTGTTTTTAGGTTTGCATGGTTAAATTTACCTGCGATAAAGAATATACCCATCGGGTTGTTTGCTTTGAAATCACTGATGGCGCTGTAGAGATCATGCAGTGGCTCATCGGCATTAACAGACGGGGGAATATATACAGCTACCAACACAATTGCAGTGAACTCCCTCGGTATACAAAAATGAACTCAGCCATCAGTGAACGAGGGGACACCACTGCTAAAGCAAATCTATAAAGTTATAAATAAAACTTATACATAAATATAAGTTAATTAAACAAGTAGTGCAAGGAGAGTGAGGTTCTCATGGGTTAGTTCATTGTCCATTCTGAGATCTGATTGCAGAGGGGAAGAAGCTCTTCCGAAATACATTGAGTGTGTGTCTTTAGGCTCCTGTACATCCACTTTGATGGCACTAATGAGAAGAGGGCATGTCCTTGATGGTGGAGGTCTTAATAATAGAGGGCTGCCTTTTATGTACATGTATCAAGATATGGTGAAGGACATATTCATACAGATCATTTCAAAACTTATGTACATTGAGATTGTACAAAAGAATGGCAGCAGCAATAAAACAGGGAACGTGCTGTGCAGCCAGACATTTGGGTGCAAGGTCCTAACGAAGTATATTATGAAACAAAGAGTTAATCTTTATCATATAAGAGATCCATTTAAGTTGTACTATCTCACCCATTTTTAAATCCTAAACTTCCCCAAACCCTCCTGCACACACTGCAACCCACCCCAACTTCATTAGGACCAGTTTACAGTCATCCGTGTGGAAGCCAAGGTCCAACATATTGGTGCAATCACAAAAAGGCACAACAGTGGCTAAATTTCATTAGGAGGTGAGGGGTCTTGGTACTGTATATCACCGAAGACACTCACAAATATCTATAGATGTACCTTGGAGAGTATCCTAACTAACTGATGTATTGTCTGGTATGGAAGAGCCACTGCGCAGGATCAGAAAAAGCATTAGAAAGCTGTAAACTCAGTCAGCTCCATCATGGGCACTAACCTCCACAGCATCAAGGATACCTTCAAAAGGCAATGCCTCAAAAAGGCAGCATCCATTATTAAGAATCCCCATCACCAGGACATCCCCTCTGTTCGGACATGCTCTCTTCTCATTACCACTATCAAGGAGAATTTACAGGAGCCTGAAAACACACACTGACCCTTTTAGAAACAGCTTTTTCCATCATCAGATATTTGAATAGACAGTGAACACAAGACACTACTTCAATTTTTTTTCAGGCTTTTTTTGCACTACTTACTTAATTTAATATATATATATTTATAAACTTATAATGTAATGTATAGTTTTCATTATCATGTATTACAATGTACTGTTGCTGCAATACAACAAATTTCATGACATATACCAGTGATATTAAACCTTATTCTGAACATAAGCATCCATAGAGAGCTCACAGGTCATTGGGAGCCCCACACAGAGATGGAATCTGCAGCCAAAGAACAGGCCAAATGAAAGGGTGTCAGCCTGAAAAGTCGACTGTTTGTTCCTCTCCATAGATGCTGTTTAAATTGCTGAAATTTTGTTTGTTGCTCTGGATACCCAGCATCTGCATCCCAGCATCCTGTGTTTATGGTTAAATAACTTAATTTTGTCTGAATAACTTAATTTTATCCTTCCTTTTTCTGCACATTCATGTGCCTATCTAAACATCTCCAAGTCTCTAATGTATTTGCTTCTATCACCACCCCAGGCAACATGTTCCAGGCACCTATCACTCACAGTGTAAAAAAACTTGCCCCTCACCCATCTCCTTGTTCTGAATATTGACCTTTTATAAGCACAGAGCTGCACCATGAGCAAGAAGGTCTCTGAGAACTAATGAGATTGTTTGGAATTTCATATTGAAAGATACACTTACTCCTGCTTTCAGTTGCTAATTGAGGGCATAAACTACTTTGAAAGGCTGCAATAAAATTAACATATAAAAATTACACTTCACAATCTCATTAACTTATTGAGAAAGTTTGAGTTTGAAGCTTGAACAATGTTGTCTTTCTTCACCCTCTTTATCATTGGGTAGCTGGGTCATTATTTTTCAATCTGTAGTCTCTGATACTGGGCTCTCTATGCAGAGCAAGATCCAACAATCAAAACCTGACCAAAGAATATGCGTCATCAGAAATTGCTGTATCTTTGGGAATACATCCCTGACCTACAGAGAGAAGATCGGTGAAATGGAATGAAGAGGGAAGAGGTCCGGCTGAATTGGAGCATCAGCCCAGACTATGAATGAAGTAGGGGAGCAGAAGGACGTACAAGCTTGAAAACACATACTACTGGGCTGAAACACAACTTCTGACCCGTGTTTATAAACTCTTAAACGGGCTCCTTCTTGGCTAAAGGTGAAGTCGTGATCTCTCAGCCTATCATCCCATTTTTCTATTTTCTATTTATGATTTATAATTTAAATTTTTAATATTTACTAATTTCAACTATTTTTAATATTTTTAATATTTGTAATCCAGGGAGTGTGAAGCGCAGAATCAAATATTGCTGTGATGATTGTACATTCTAGTACCAATTGTTTGGCGACAATAAAGTATAAAGTATAAAGTATCATCCATCTCCTGCTCCTGTGGCTTCACATGACCCATCCATCCATCCATCCATCTATCCATCCATTTATCCACCATTGAAAATCCCCACCATCCAGACACGCCATGTCACACCTGCAAACAGGCAGGAGCTAGAGATGCCTGACATCCCACACCATGGGGTTCAAGAACAGATTCTTCCCTTTAACCATTCAGTTTTGAACTAACTGGTTCAATGCTAATCGCCAGGAGAGTTTAGTAACTGCATGACCACTTTGCACTAAAATGGACCTTGGTTTCTTTTTGTTGCTCTGAATTCATTCTTATGAAAACCGTGTATAACTTATGCTGATATTTTTCTTGCGGTACCAATTATCTGGCTCTATGGCTGTGATGTTGCAGCCAGTAAGTTTTATATTACACCTGTGCATATACTTAGGTGGCAGGATGGAGATTCAGCTTTACCAAAGGAGGTGGAAGGTGCTCCTTCACTCCGCTAACCTGCAGGTCATCCTTGGGCAAGGATAACATCTGCTTAGCCCCCGATCAGGGTCACGTGAAGCCATGGGAGCAGGTGGTGGATGCTCGTATGATCAGCCGGTGCATATCACAAGTCCTGGTTATGTGACCACTGACCCCAGGCAGACAATCTCTGAAAAGTATTGATATTGGCTGGGGTCACCTGTCTCATAAAGACACTGCTTAGAAGAAGGTAATCACAAATTACTTAGAACCATAGAACCATAGTAACTACAGCACAGAAACAGGCCTTTTGGCCCTTTTTGGCTGTGCCGAACCATTTTCTGCCTAGTCCCACTGACGTGCACACAGACCATATCCCTCCATACACTTCCCATCCATGTATCTGTCCAATTTATTCTTAAATGTTAAAAAAGAACCCGCATTTACCACCTTGTCTGGCAGCTCATTCCATACTCCCACCACTCTCTGTGTGAAGAAGCCCCCCCCTAATGTTCCCTTTAAACTTTTCCCCCCTCACCCTTAAACCATGTCCTCTGGTTTTTTTCTCCCCTTGCCTCAGTGGAAAAAGCCTGCTTGCATTCACTCTATCTATACCCATCATAATTTTATATACCGCTATCAAATCTCCCTTCATTCTTCTACGCTCCAAGGAATAAAGTCCTAACCTATTCAACCTTTCTCTGTAATTGAGTTTCTCAAGTGCCGGCAACATCCTTGTAAACCTTCTCTGCACTCTTTCAACCTTATTTATATCCTTCCTGTAATTTGGTGACCAAAACTGAACACAATACTCCAGATTCAGCCTCACCAATGCCTTGTACAACCTCATCATAACATTCCAGCTCTTACACTCAATACTTTGATTAATAAAGGCCAATGTACCAAAAGCTCTCTTTACGACCCTATCTACCTGTGACGCCACTTTTAGGGAATTCTGCATCTGTATTCCCAGATCCCTCTGTTCCACTGCACTCCTCAATGCCTTACCATTTACCCTGTATGTTCTACCTTGGTTTGTCCTTCCAAAGTGCAACACCTCACACTTGTCAGTATTAAACTCCATCTGCCATTTTTCAGCCCATTTTTCCAACTGGTCCAAGTCCCTCTGCAGGTTCTGAAAACCTTCCTCACTGTCCACTACACCTCCAATCTTTGTATCATCAGCAAATTTGCTGATCCAGTTTACCACATTATCATCCAGATCATTGATATAGATGATAAATAACAATGGACCCAGCACTGATCCTTGTGGCACACCACTAGTCACAAGCCTCCACTCGGAGAAGCAATTCTCTGCTACCACTCTTTAGTTTCTTCCATTGAGCCAATGTCTAATCCAATTTACCACCTCTCCATGTATAACTAGCGACTGAATTTTCCTAACTAACCTCCCATGCGGGACCTTGTCAAAGGCCTTACTGAAGTCCATGTAGACAACATCCACTGCCTTCCCTTCATCCACTTTCCTGGTAACCTCCTCGAAAAACTCCAATAGATTGGTCAAACATGACCTACCACGCACAAAGCCACGTTGACTCTCCCTAATAAGTCCCTGTCTATCCAAATGCTTGTAGATTCTGTCTGTTAGTACTCCCTCCAATAACTTACCTACTACCGACGTTAAACTTAGTGGCCTATAATTTCCCGTAGAAAAATTTGCCAAGAACAATCATGGTCAAGGATTTTGATGGCCCTCGTCATATGATAAGGCACTTAATGATGGTGATGATGAAGATGCATGTACTTGTGCATATGCCAATAAACTCATCAGTGACACATCACTTTCTCTGTAACTGCAGCATTATATTCTGCATCCATTTTCTTATTTGTTGTCACTATATCTCAGGGTGCACTTATGGATCTCGGTTATGGTTGAAAGAAAAATGGAGAGCTATGAGAGAGGGAAGGGCTAGATTGATCTTACAGTAGGTTAAACTGTTGGCACAGGGCCTGTAATGTGCTGGACTGTTTTATGTTCTATGTGACAATCCTGAGTATTTCTCCTCAGTTGTTGAGCTATCTTTTACAGGCTTTCCTTACATTTACAGGGATCATTAATGTCTCTTAGACTTTAACTTTTATCCCAAGTTTAATGTTTTGATCTTCAGCTACTGTTTTTCTTTGGCATCTAGATCAGGGGTTCCCAACCTGGGCTCCACAAACTCCTCGGTTCATGATAGAGGTCCGTGGCATAAGAAAGGTTGGGAACCTCTGATCTAGAGGCTACCATAGATTCATTCACCGGAGCCAAAGTCAAGTTAATTATCAAGTACACATGCAATGAAACAGAAGCAATGAAAAACTAGCAGCAGATCACAGGTACAGCATTCACAAGAAAAGCATAAGCGATACACAACTATTACAAGAAAGAGCACAATTAGAACAAAGAAAAAGAAAAACAAAATCCATTTTAGTGCAAAGTGATCATAGTGTTGTTAAATTTTTGTGATTAGGGTTGTGTGGGTTAATGCAAGAAACATAGGTTGATGAGAAGTTGCTGTTTTTGAAACCACTGCTGACAAACTGAGGCTTCTGTACCTCCTGCCTAATGGTAGCTACAAGAAGATAACATGGCCTGGATGGTGTGGATTTTTGATGATGGATGTTGCCTTCCTGAGACATCAGCTCTTGTAGAAATTACTGATGGTGGGGAGGGATGCAGCTGTAATGTATCAGGATGAAACCACTTCTGTCTGTAATTTATGTTCCTGCTCATCAGAATTACTTTACCAGACCCTAAGGGAACCAGTCAGGATACTTTCAACAGTGCATGCTTTTATTGGAAATTGGAAACAGTCATCACGCACAGCCTTGTAGACATTTATGAATTAGTTCCACATGCAACCGATCTCCTTTCTTTCAACCATTGTCATTGATCAGTTTATGTTACTATAAGTGTTAAATTATGAGGGCCAGTCACAGATTAGTCATAGTTTTAGTGAGTGTGTGTATGACTGTATCTAAACTAGTTCCGTTTTCTTTATTTCTATTTATTTAGAGATACAATATGGTAACAGGCCCTTCTGGCCCAACAAGCCTGTGATGCCCAATTGTACCATGTGACTAATTAACCAACCGACCATAAATCTCTGAAATGTGGGAGGAAACCGGAGCACCCAGAGGAAACCAACACACTCACAGAGAGGACGTACAAACTCTTTACAGGCAACATTGGAATTGAAATCTGAAGTCCGATGCCCCGAGCTGTAATAGTGTTGTGCCAACTGCAACACTGTTATGGCTCCCTATGATCCCCCACTGTGTCCAAAAAGACTGGATGTTCCCTCTTCAAGGACATCTGTGCACCCTGAAATAGAACAGGCAGTAAGCTCGGGCAGAGCACATGGTCAGCCACTGCTTGGAACTATGAGTGACCAGATTGGTCGGATTCAGGAGCAATCCATCAGGAGATCCTCCGAACAACCTGCCTGCACCCCCCTCCTTTGCTGGGTTATGCTAGATCAGATGTGCAGGGCTGAAGTGCACCCAGAACTTGAGCAACTGTTAAGTTCTAATGTGCAAAGTATTGAACACATGAAGGCTTATGTCACCTTTTGGTGAGAGTGTAAATGGAGGGATTGAACACTGTCGGGTACAGGAGAGGAAGAATTGAAGGCATTCCATCAGCAGTTCTGAAACTGCCACTGTGTCACAAACAAAAGAGCTGTCAGATATGAAGACAGAAGTGGTTCTCAGCTTAGAGACCAGATGTTACCAGTGGTGTTTGAGTCAAAAACATGACCCATTATTGTCAAATAGTCATTATAAATCCTTACTGGAGAGATTTTTGCAACTATCTGAGACAGAGAAGGTAACATTTTGGATAAGGTATTACAGAGTATGATAACCGGCACAGTTGGTGGGTCAGAGATAAGCCACAGCACTAAATGCTGGAGCAAGATCGAGCAGCTGATTGGTTGACTACTGTTTTTAATGTTCTTTTAAGTTGATGGGGTGGATGATGTGGAGAGCAGGAAGGATAAATTGAAGGACAGCACAGTAGCTTAGCTGATATAAAGTCATAGAATCATAGAGTACCACAGGACAGAAACAGGCCCTTTGGCCCATCTAGCCCATGCCGAACTACTAATCTGCCTAGTCCCTTTGACCCCCACCTGGACCATAGCCCTCCATCCCTCCACATCCATGCATCTATCCTAATTTCACTTAAATGTTCAAATTGAACCCCCATCCAACGTTTCTGCTGGCAGATTGTTCTTCACTCGCACCACCCTCTGAGCGAAGAATTTCCCCTCAGGTTCCTCTTAAACATTTCTCCTTTCACCCTTGACCCATGAACTCGAGTTCTAGTTTCACCCAGTGCAAAAAGCCTTCCGCCGTAGCCAGAAGGTATTCGTCCATTTTTAGTTAGCTTTGTAGCATCATGAAGGATCCCACTCACCCTGCTCATGGAGTATTTGTCTCATTGGGGAGGTGGTGACGTAGCATCCATGCCAGGACCACCAGGCTCAAAAATATTTACTTTCCCCAGGCAGTAAAGCTGATCAACACCTCCACCCAGTAACCCACCTCCCCACCACTCCTTTATCACTTCCTGTCAGACACCTTATGCATAGACACTTCTGTGGCCAATGTCACTTTATGAACATACAGTCAATCTACGTATATAAGCGAACTTAAGATTTATATTAATTGTGTGATTTTATTATCATTATAATTATGCTCTTTATCTTATTTTATTTTGTTCTACATCGGAATTGGAGTAACAATTATTTCATTCTCCTTTACACTTGTGTGTTGGAAGTGGCATTAAACAATCTTGAATCCTTGAACCGGCATCCTTTTGCAATCTACGTGGTGAAGATATTTGTAAAATGCTATTGGATGGAGAGGTCTAGGATTGAGACACAGTAATGATGAAGGAATACCATTGGATAGAGGAACAGCAGGTAGATTCAGTGATCCAGGCTCAACATTGCCTTCCAGTGTTATGTATGTGGAGTTTGCAAATTCTCCCTGCCTGGGCTTTGGTTCCCTCAGGTTGTGCCAGTTTCCTCCCATAATTCCAAAGGTTAAACCAGGTAGTTGGAGAATACATGTAAATGGGTTCTTGTCTGGTGTAGACTAGATTAGGCAATGACTCTGCTTCTGTTCTCTGTCTCCACAGCTCTGACCTCCTGACTTTACAGTCATAGAATACTGTACTCTGATGCCTGTACTTAAGAGAGGTCCTCCATTGGTCAAGGTTGACCATGAATGCTGCATCATAGCTGTCTACATTGTTGGATCAGTGCCAGCAATCGATACACTATCCTGGACAGTACGATATGGAGAGCAAGCTGTTGCCCGTGTAGCAGGCTCCTCCTATCAAACAACTGATGAATCTAAAGGAACGGTGGAGACCAATACCATTTAGCACCAGTGGTGTTTCAGACTTGCCAACCAACATTGAATTCAATGATAGAATGTGTTAGGAAATCCAGCTCCAGATTTTTCCCTTGGGGTTTACTCACGAGACATTCCCCATGAGTGGGTATAGCCACAAGACAGCAGAGGTTTTTGAGATCAGAGTTTTCCTTCTCCTAGCTGAGCTGTTAACCACATCTGATGAGCTCCATCTGCCTGAACTGACTTGTTTTAAGGCACCAGTAACCCACCTTTTCCCCTTCTCCTGTCAGTAGGAATAGTTCCACCGGGCTTAGTTGCCCAGCCACACATGAAGGCTTGGAGCTGCACTTGGTTGCCAGAAGCTATTTGAGACACAAGTTAATCAGAGAATTTAATAGGTAATGGGAGCTTATCCTCACTAATCCCTGTCTATGACAACATTTCTCTTTTACATAGAAGCTGCCTGACCTGCTGTTCCTCCAGCACTTTGTGTGTGTTGCTCTGAATTTCCAACATCTGTAGACTTTCTCGTATCTGTATTTATCTACCTAGTCCCATTGAGCTGCACCCAAACACCTCCATAACACCCCCATCCATGTACCTATCCAAATTTCCCTTCAATGTAGAAATCAAACCACATCCACTATTTCCACTGGCAGCTCATTCCACACTGTCACTACCCTCTGAGAGAAGGAGACTCCCCTCATATTCCTCTTAAACATTTCACCTTTCACCCTTAACTCATGGCCTCTAGTTCGAGTCTCACTCAACCTCAGTGGCAAAAACCTGCTTATGTTTTCTCAATCTATACCTCTCATAATTTTCTATACCTCTATCAAATCTCACCTCATTATTAGTCATACTGTAAGCCACCAAGGGATGAAATCCTCTCTGTAAGATCTCATGTTCTCTAATTCCCCTTTTTGCTTATAATCCTCTTCATTGAAACGCATCTCTCAAGTCACCAGCTCTAATATAAATTTCACTGTGTGCTTTAGGCACATGATGATCCTTAAGAGCATGTTGAGATATAACACTACAATAAAGGAGCAATATACATGCAAGTTACTGTGGACATATTAATTCTGACTTATTTTGCATATGGGGTTTGTTTTATATCTGGCAAGAGCACAGAGGAAGCAGATTTAGTGAATCCTTTTTTATTTACAAAGCAGATTTAAAGATAATAATTTTAGAGTTTGGATTAAATCATTTAAATCGTCAAACTCAGTCCTTTTCCCCACAACTATCCATTGTAATTTGAGATTCAGATACAATTCAAACCAATAACCTATGGACCCACCTTCAAGGACTCTACAAATCATGATCTCAGTATTATTTGCAGTAAAAGTCTTACAGTCATAGAGTCATAGAGAAGTACAGCACAGAAACAGACCCTTCAACCCATCTAGTCCATGCCAGAATCATTTAGACTGCTTAATCCCATAGACCAGCACCGGGACCATAGCCCTCCATACCCCTACTATCCATGTACTTATCCAAACATCTTTTAAATGTTGAAATCGAGCTTCCACGAACCACCTGTGCTGGTTCTCATTCCACACTCTTATGACCCTCCGAGGGAAGAAGTTTTCCTTCAAGTTGGACAATCCACGTCAGGGGTGCATAAAAAGAGCTACCTTTTAATCAGAATGGTGATCAAGATTTTAAAGACACAGTTTCACGGCAGTTTCTCTGAATTGAGGAGTGACGGATCAGCAAGGGGGATTCATTAGAAAGGGCCAATAAAAAACTCAAGTGTAAGTGGAGCCGCCATTCCTGGAGTGGCCGTTGGTTGAGCGTGTGCCAGTGTTTAAAGTGGCTTTGCTTCCTTAGGCTTAGGCGAGATCAGTTTGGGTGACACAATTGTCTTGTAATTCTCTCTCTCTCTCTCTCTCTCTGTTCTTATTTGCTCATTTCTCATCTGTTTAAGGCATAGTAGATTAGTGAAACGAGCTCCAGAGGCAGTGTTTTGTACTATGTGTGGGATGTGGGAAGTCCGGGAGACCCGCAGTCTCTCAGATAAACACATCGGTACAAGCTGTAACGAGCTACAGCTCCTGAGAGAACGTATTAGGGAAGTGGAGCTGTGGTTCGATAAACTTCAACTCGTATGGGAGAATGAGGAGGTGATAGACATGAGCAACAGGGACATAGTCACCCCTGGGTTGCAGGAGACGGGTAACTGGGTGACTGTCAGGAGGAGGGGAAATGCACAGACAAGTGCAGAGTACACCTGTTGCCATTCCTCTCAATAATATGTACACAACTTTAGATACTACCGAAGAGGACGGTCTACCAGGAGGGAGCCACAGTGACCGGTTCTCCGGCACTGAGTCTGGTGCTGTGGCTCAGAAGAACAAAGAGTTGAAGAAGAGACCAGTGTTGATAGAAGTTTCCATTGTCAGAGGAACACATTTTTCACATTTGTTACCCGTTAGTCATTGTTTGTGTGTGTTTCTCTATTCTGCTGTGTATGCCTGTAAGAAAATGAATGTCAGGGTGGTATATGTTGACATATACATAAAGTGATAATAAATCTACTTTGAACTTTGAAAATCTGTGTTTGAGCATTGCTTTTCTCTTGACACCAATATGCTATTTGAATGACGAAGAATCTAATTAATACTTTATCTCAAAGGGAAATTTTAAAGTGATCACTTAGATTAGATTAGATTATGAGGACACTCAGTCCTCGTTTATTGTCATTTAGAAATGCATGCACTAAAAAATGATGCAATGTTCCTCCAGAAAGATATCACAGGAACACAGGACAAACCAAGACTAAAACTGACAAAATCACATATAGTTACAACAGTGCAAAGCAATACCGTAATTTGATAAAGAGCAGACCATGGGCACGGTTAAAAAAAAGTCTCAAGTTCCGATAGCCCCATCATCTCACGCAGACAGTAGAAGGGAGAAAGTCTCCTTGCCATGAACCTCCAAGCGCCGCAGACTTGCCAATGCAGCACCATTGGAAGCACCCGACCGCAGCCGACTCTGAGTCCGTCTGAAAACTTCGAGCAGCCCCTGACCAGCCCTCCGACACCGAGCACCGAGCACCATCTCTGCCGAGCGCTTTGACCCCACCCCGGCCGCCGAGCAACAAGCAAAGCCGAGGACTCGGGGCCTTCCCCTCTGGAGATTCCGGACCACACAGTAACAGCGGCAGCAGCATAATCTTACATAATCTTCATAGCCTTCACCATTGTTAATCACCTTCACTCCTATGATTTAGATTGGTCAGGTTTTAATTTTCCACAAGATGTACTTTGTCCGATTTCAGGCTGTGATGGGGAAGGGGTAGGTTGAATCATTCTGGAGTTGCTCGGAGATTATGCGCTTGGTGGCCACTTCATTAGGTGCACCTGTACACTTGCTCATTAATGCCAATATCTAATCAAGTTCAAGTTTAATTGTCATTCAACCATCCATGAATACCCAAGAATACAGCCAAATGAAACAGCGTTATTCCAGGACCAAGGTGCAAAACACAGTACCAAGAGTTACATGGAGCACTGGGCACATATAGCACATATAAGATAGTCTTAAAATGAAGTTTCACAAAAAAAATGTAGTCCAGGACTCTGAGTCCATGAATGTTACAACAATCTGCAGTTGAACATAACATGGCTTGTCTTCTGCCAAGCAAACAACAGGGGCAGCACCAGCTCCAGCTTGGACACCACGCCACACCAGCTCCAGTGGAGTGCACCAACTTCACTGCCTCTCTCCCGGGCGGCTCTTTAGAGATGACACCACAGCCTGAGACATAGTCCTCACCATGGCCGAGACCATGCAGCTCTCCCACCATCCACCAATAAATCAGTGAGTCAGACTTGCAGCATTCCACATGAAGAATGCCCAACACGCTCCTGCGATCTAACTCACTGTTAGACTGTACACCTTTGTGCACGGACTCCTCCGATACCTCCCTGACATAAGCAGCAGCACGATCCACACCAAGTCCAGCCCCTTCAGTTTTTCTACCAACGAGCAACTCGCTGATGGGGGGAGACCTGCAGTACTTTAAATTCTTAATGTCTTGCAGTGTCTTTTGATCAGAAAAAAAAGTTTAAAGAAGACAGTAACATCTTAGGTTGAACCCATAGAAGCCATTGCGAGCAAACATGCCACCATCTAACCAGTAGCTCAATCAGCCGATTATGTGGCGGCAACTCAATGCAGGAAGACGCCGTCAACAGGTTCAGTTGTTATTCAGACCAAACATCAGAATGGGGAAGGGATGTGATCTAAGTGATTATGAGCATAGAATGATTGTTGGTACCAGATGGGGTGGTTTGAGTATCTCAGAAACTGCTCATCTCCTAGGAATTTCAAGCACACCAATCTCTAGTTTACAGAAAATGGTGCAAGAAACTACAAATATCCAGTGAACTGAAGTTCTGTGGGTGAAAATGCCTTATTAATGAGACAGTTTAGAGGAGAATAGCCAGACTGGTTTGATCTGACAGAAAGGTGACAGTAACTCAAATAACAATGTATTACAAAAGTGGTGTGCAGAACAGCATCTCTGAGTGTACAGCACATTGAACCTAGAGATAGGCTACAGCAGTAGAAGATCATGAACGTATACTTGGTGGCCACTGAGTGTAAATTCATCTATGCTTATATTTCACTTTGCCTTTTAATGCAAAGAGTGCAATTGACCAATTTGGCACTGAGATGTTATAGAAAGTAATGAAAGAGTGCTTGGCCAATTCATGAAGTTAAGCAAAATTCAGTCACTGTAGTAATGCAGAGAATGGAGACAATTACTTACCCATCATGGTGTCACAAAAGCATTGAGATAAATGGTTGGATAATTTGCTTCCATGAAATTGTTTGAGTGATCAATATGGATGAAGATAACAAGGCTTCACCAGCGAGTCACTGATTGAGTGTTAGGATATTTCACAACCATGTAAGCATAAAATTATATTGTGTATGGTACAGAATGAGGCCATTTGATCCATCATGTCCATGCGATCTAAACGGGACAACATTTCTGGCACAGAAAGTGGTCATTTGAACCATCATGACCATGCAATCTAGAAAAAGATTTATGTTTTTATTTTTTATTATAGATACAACATGGTAACAGGCCATTCTGGTCCAACAGGACCACACCACCCAATTTCACCCAGGGGGCCAATTGACCTACTAATCCGTACGTCTTTGAAATCTGGGAGGAAACTCAAGCACCTGGAAGAAACCCCTAGAGACAGCAGTGGAATTGAAGCCGGGTTCTAGTGCCGTGATAGCCTTGCACTAATTGCTATGGTACTGGGCTGGTTAACTCAATTCCATGCTATGGGTCCATTATACTGAAGGGTCCAATCTTTGTAAATATGATAATGGTTACTGTCTCTAGCTCCTTTACAGTGAGTCCTAGACCACAATATTGAAATTAACTTTTAATAACTCTCTCTCATCCTTCTATCAGTCAACTTAAATTGGTAGCCTTTAGCAAGACCCTCAGTTATTGAAGTCACTACCAAGGTGGCATTACAGGTGCATATGGTTATAATGGTTGCATATGTTTATGGGAGTCTAGGACAAGAGGGCACGACTTCAGGATTGAAGGACATCCATTTAGAACAGAGATGCGAAGAAATTACTTTAGTCAGAGGGTGGTACATCTGTGGAATTTGTTGCCACGAGCAGCTGTGGAAGCCAAGTCATTGGGTGCATTTAAGGCAGAGATAGATAGGTTCTTGATTAGCTAGGGCATCAAAGGATATGGGGAGAAGGCAGGGGAGTGGGGATGACTAGAAGAACTGGATCAGCCGATGATTGAATCGCAGAGCAGACTCGATGGGCCGAATAGCCTACTTCTGCTTGTATATCTTACTGTCTTATGTAAAGAGAGTTATTGGCACATAGGCCTTCATAAATAAAATTACTGAGATGGGATGTTAGGTTGAAGTGTATAAGGTGCTGGTGAGTCCAAATTTGGAGTATTCTGTGCAGGTATGGTCACCTACATACAAGAAAGATAAGTAGGATTGAAAGAATACAGGTAAAATTTACAATAATTTTGCTGGGACTTGAGGACCCAAGTTATAGGTAAAGGTTGAATAGGTTAAGATTTCATTCCCTGGAGCATGGGAGAATGAGGGAAGATTTGAAAGAGGTATACAAAATTATGAGGGTATCAATAGGGTTAATTCAATCCAACTTTTTCTGCTGAGTTTGGGTGAAACTAGAAGTAGACATCATAGGTTTCCCTTAAATATTTCATCTCTCACCATTAACCTGAGTGGCGAGAGTGTGGAACGAGCTGCCGGAGGAAGCAGTGGATATGAATTTAATTTCAACATTTAAGAGAAGTTTGGACAGATTGAGAATGGAGGGCTATAGTTTAGGTGTGGGTCAATGGGAACCACAGTTCAGCATGGATCAGAAGAGACAAAGGGTCTCTTCTGTACTGTAGTGTTCTCTGACATTAAGACTATGAAACTGGGGCCCTTCTCGTTAATTTATACTCTGACAGGCAAAAACATGAAGAGGTTTGCAACAGGAGATTTCACCATTTGATGTCCCAGTGACCCATGCGCACTGTAGCTCAGTGCCACACAGTTCCAAAGGCTTGAAGCTGACACAGCATAGAGGATTCTATGCTATTCCTTGTGACAACATTAATTTCTTGTAACCATTCTGGTTGCCTCCCACATGCAAAGTTCAAAGTAAATATATTATCAATATACATGGCACCATATACAACCCTGAGCTTCATTTTTTGTTGGCATTCACAAAAAATACATTGAAACACCATAGCATCAGTGAAAATCTACACACAAAACAAACAACCAATGTGCAAAAGACAAATTGTGTAATATACAAATATAACAATAATAAATAAATAAATAGAGAACATTAGCTGAAGAGCTCTTGAAAGTGAATCCACAGGCTCTGGGACAGTTCATGTTGGGGTGAGTGAGGTTGAGTGAAGTTATCCCCTCTGGTTCAAGAGTCTGATGGTTGAGGGATAATAATTGTTCCTGAACCTGGTGCTGTGGGTCCTGAGGCTCCTGTACCTTCTTCCTGGCAGCAGTGAGAAAGCATCTCCTGGGTGGTGGGTGCCTATGATGATGGATGCTGCTCCATATAGATGTGCTCAGTTCTTTGTCGTGAGTAATCATCTACAGGGGATTGCTTCTTGCCTCCTTCCTTCTGACAAACTTCAGTAAATTCCTGAGAGGGAAACTATCCAAGCAATATTTTTGTTTCAAGTGATATCTGGTAGAGTCAAGGACATTTTTTACCCTTGCTCTCTAGAACATATCAGGAAATTATTGATTTACACAATGATGCAGACATTTCTTGGGAATCCTGTACAAAATTACAATATCTTAGTCTAAAATTTAAACAAAAAGCAAATGCTAGTGGAAAAGAGAAAAATTACAAACTGTCCTGTCACATTGAAAGTTGTCTTCACAGACAAATACAGCGTTTATTGCTGCCAAACACAAGATATTCTGCAAATGCTGGAAATCTAGAATAACACACACAAAATGCTGGAGAAACTCAGCAGGTCAGGTGGCTTCTATGGAAATGAATAAACAGTCGATCTTTCAGCCAAGGTCCTTCATCAGGACTGGAGAAGGAAGGAGGAAGATGCCAGAATAAAAAGGTGGGTGGAGGGAAATGAGGACAAACTAGCATATGGTTGAAGAGTACAAAGTTCAAAGTAAATGTATTTTCAAAGTAAATATATGTCGCAGCATACACCCCTGAAATTCATTTTCCTGTGTGCATTCTCAGTAAATCTACAGAATTCTAACTATAACAGAATCAATGAAGGACCACATCAACTTGGGCACTCTACCAAAAGTATAGAAAGCAACACACTGAACAAATATAAAAAGAAAGAAATAATAATAAACAGATAAGCCAATAAATATTAAGAACTTGAGATGAAGAATCCTTGAAAGTGAGCCCATTGGTTGTGGGAACAGTTTAATGAAGGAGCCAGTGAAGTAAAGTGAAGTTTTCCCCTTTGGTTCAGAGCTGATGGTTGAGGGTAGTAACTGTTCCTAAACATGGTGATGTGAGTCCTGAGGCTTCTGTTCCTTCTTCCTGATGGCAGCAGAGAGCATGAGGTCAGTGTGCCTGATGATGGATGCGATAGCATTTCATATAGATGTGCTCAGTGGTGAGAAAGGTAGCGGAGATCATAGAGGGGGAGCAGTGGAGAGAGGACCTCACTATTGCTCACTCCCAATTGCTCTTGAGATGGACATGGTGAACCATGAATTCCATCTAATGTAGAGTAATTTTTTCCTGCAGAATAGTTGTTTACCCACAGTGCTACAGTATATTTTCTATCAGAAAATGTGGAGGAGGCTTGACCCAAACACAAAGCAGCAGAAATGACTTAGAGGTGAGTGATAACTTTAATAATACATTGCAAAATAACTAGCCACAAAACAAGAGAACAGATACTTAACATGAGGAGGCAACAAGGTACCTGAAGGCAAGGAGCAACTGGTTGAGGCTGGCTGGTTCAATGAATGAACAAGGATTGTAGCTGTGAGCTGTGTTTAACTAGGCTTCAAGTGATGAGTTGGAAACAAATGGCAGGTGACTTCTGTTATCTGGGTGGAGACTGTGAGGCCTGACAGTATAGATGTTCCAGGATTTGGACTGAGGGACAATTAATAATAGGTGATTTTTTTTTTTGGTCAAATTAGCAAGCTTTAGGGGAAAACTTCCCAAGTACTGGTATTCCCCAGGAATGCTGCCTTTGGAGTTATAGGTGGCTCAATTTCAGAAGATGCTTTCAGAGAAGTGTTTGAACAATAGTCCTTCACAAAATTTTCAAAAAAGAGACTCGATCATTGACTCCCTCATCAGGAGACCACAATCACCACAGTTGCTGGCAATCAACAGAAGTGCACCTCAAGGAAGCGTTCAAAGTTCAAAGTTCAAAGTATGTAAACTAATGAGGCAGCCTACAGAGAAGAAGTCATCACCCTGACACAGTGGTGTCAAGAAAACAACCTCTTCCTCAACGTGGCAAAAAACAGAAGGAAAACAAAGCTGGTTGTGGACTACAGGAGAAATGGAGACAGACTAACTGCTACAGACATCAATGGATCTGCGGTTGAGAGGGTGAACAGCTTTAAGTTCCTCGGCATAAACATCACCGAGGATCTCATGTGGTTTGTACATACTGGCTGTGTGGTGAAATAGGCACAACAGTGCCTATTCACTTCAGATGGTAGAAGAAGTTTGGTATGATCCCCCATGTTCTAAGAACTTTCTATAGGGACATGATTGAGACTGGCTGCATCACTGCCTGGTATGGTAACTGTCCTTCCCTCAATCGCAGGACTCTGCAGAGAGTGGTGTGGACAGCCCGGTGCATCTGTAGATGTGAACTTCCCACTATTCAGGACATTTACAAAGACAGGTGTGTAAAAAGGGCCTGAAGGATCATTGGAGACCCCAGTCACCCCAGCCACAAACTGTTCCCGCTGCTACCATCTGGGAAACGGTACTACAGCATAAAAGCCAGAACCAACAGGCCCCAGGACAGCTTCTTCCACCAGGCTATCAGACTGCTTAATTCATGCTGACATTATTGTATTCCTATGTTATATTGACTATCCTGTTGTACATAATATTTATTATAAATCACTATAATTGCACATTGCACATTTGAATGGAGATGTAACGTAAAGATTTTCACTCCTGATGTAGTTGAAGTATGTAAGTAATAAAGTCAATTCAAATACAACCTTGAGATTCATCTCCTTAAAGGCAGCAACAAATCAAAGAAACTTAATAGACCCTATTTAAAATGTGCAGGAAACAACAAATCATGCAAACAATATAAGTAAGCAAATAACATTCAGAACTGAAGTTCACAAACATGAGTCCATAGTCACTAGACCAGTCACAGCTGATCCTGGAGTACATTAGTTGAAGGTCACAGCCTCAGTTCAGCACAGAGATGAGTAAACCCCATGGAGCAGTGAGCTGAATACCGACACATCCCTTGCCTCCTGCCTAGACACCCTGACCATTTCAATCTGGCCCGTTGCTTAAGTCGACCAAACAGCGGGTCATTTCTTGCTCTCGGATTTGGGCCCTGCCTGCTTTGATACACTCTTGGGCCTGGGCCCCACTGCCCTCATTCAGCCCTTCAAATCTGGCCTGGTGCTTAAATTGGTCAATCCTTGGCCCGTACCTCACTCTCAGGCCCAGGCCCCAACACCTTGACTACCTCACCTTGGTCTTCCCACTTGGAATTGCTTCTAAACATTGGGCTTGTTCCCTGCTCTCAGGCCGGGAACCCACTGTTTCAGTTTGGCCTCTACACACAACACTAACCGTTCTGCACCTTTGAGATTTCAGTTCTCACTGCAGAAATGCTGAGTCATAACAGTGGTTATAAAGCTCAACTAGAAAAGAAAAGTTACAGGCTATTGATTGCAGTGATCATTTACCAGAAAAAATGTGGGTAATAAATTGCGTTTGTTTGTAGCAAGTCATCGCTGTGCTTCAGCAATTAAATCTTAATCCATGCTCAGCCCACTGCTCTACTCTCTCCACTAGGCACAGCTAAAACACTGTCTGCAATGGCACAGCACAATCTCAGAAGCTGAGGAGGAGGTACACAGGAGTGAGGTAGATCAGCTGGTTGGGTGGTGTCAAAGAAACAACCTTGCACTCAAAGTCAGTTAGACCAAGAAATTGCAGACTTAAGGAAGGGAAAAATCAGGAGAAAACACACCAGTCCTCACCTTCTTACTACTACTATCAGGGAGGATGTTCGGAAGCTTGAAGACACACATTGAACATTTTAAGAACAGCTTCTTCTCTTTCACCATCAGATTTCTGAAAGGACATTGATCTTATAAATATTACTTCACTCTTTGGCTCCCTTCATTATTTTTTATATTTATTATTGTAATTTAAGTAATTTTTGTGTATTGCACTGTACTGCTGCCTCAAAGCAACACATTTCATGACACACGGCTAATACGAGAGGGTGTAGTTTTAAAGCAGGGATTCCCAACCTGGGGTCTAGAGGCCACTCTGTTAATGGTAGGGATCCATGGCTTAAAAACGTTTGGGAATCACTATTTACTGTGTTGGAGGAAAATATGGGGGGGGGGGGTCAGAGGTTAGGTTTTTTACACAGAGAGTGCTAAGTCAATGTGGCACACATCAAAGGTGCTGGCTGAGACAGATACATTAAGAACATTTAAGACACTCATAGATAGGCAAAGTGGAGGGCTATGGCTGAGGAGAAAGTTAGATTGAACACAGAGTAGGGTAAAATGTTGGTCCTACAATGTGGGCTGAAAGGCCTGTACGGCGCAGTAGTGTTCTTTGTTCTGTACCTCAGTGACAATTGACCTGATTCTGATTGTGATTCAGCACACTGCATCTACTCACCTCTCCTGCTGACACAAATGTAATCAAGCTGGAGATGTTTAGTGACTTGCGTACACTCAGGGTAGCACTCTGTGTCAGGTTGAATAGCATATATCAGTCACACAGGAAAGAACATTGACATCTACTGCATGGTGCAGTGACTGTAACTGGGGAGAGATCCTGTCAGCCACTCTCAAAACACCAACCTCATCACTAAGCACCCTCACCGTCTGGCACGTGCCCTCCTCTCACTACTACCATGAGGGAAGATGTACAGGAGCCTGATGACCCAGAAACAGCTTCGTCCCCTCCACTACCCGGTTCCCCAGTCGTCAGTATCATCAATATCAGATCATAACACCATAAGATACAGGAGCAGAATTAGGCCATGTGGTATGATGAGGGCCGTCATGGTCTTTCACCGTGATTGCTCTTAGCAAATTTTTCTACAGAGGTGGTTTGCCATTGCCTTCTTCTGGGCAGTGTCTATACAAGACGGGTGACCCCAGCCATTATCAATAATCTTCAGAGAATTTCTGCCTGGTGTCAGCGGTCGCATAACCAGAACTTGTGATATGCACCAGCTGCTCAAACGACCATCCACCCCCTGCTCGCGTGGCTTCACGTTACCCTGATCGGGGGTGTTAGCAGGTGCTACACCTTGGCCAAGGGTGACCTTCAGCCTAATGGAGAGAAGTGCCTCGCACCTCCTTTAGTAGAGACATATCTCCACACCATCACCAACGACCTCATTATTCTTTATTTTTATACTATTTATTGATTTAATAATTTCTAGAAATTTTATGAATTTACACTGTTCTGCTGCTGCAAAACAACACATTTCCCATCACCGGTAATGACAACAAACTTGATCCTGTTTATAGAGTACGCTACGACATCAGCAACAAGGAGAGCCATTGGCAATTCCTGGACATGAATCCCACAAGTAGAAACATTCTAAAAAATTCATTATTTCATTATTTTAAAACTTCACTTATGCCACCTTCTGAATTGAAGTGAAAAGCCTGTGAAACACTCTGGTTTCCTCGGCTGCGGAAGTCTAGGAAAGACAATCTCCGGCTCCGTCAAACATGAGAGATTGAGGAGTGATCCACCCCCCACCCCCACATCTCCAAACCCCCTGTCTGTGTGGGTGCTGTGCAATTCGCTACCCTGTTACAAAATAACAGAAAGTACACTGCATACCATTAAAGGAATTATATTTATGGATCTTAACTATGGACTAGATAAAGAATAACAAAAAGAGAAGGACCCATTCTAATTAAACAGTCAAATGTACACAAGTTGAAGCTCATCTTGAACTTCTCTGTCACTCACGCGCTGGGTCCTCGGTCAACATGAAAGCACACACCACCTTCCCAACGTCGCTCGCAATCCATCTCGAACAGACGGGTCTCCCACTGGATCGTGTGCTACAGCCGGTTCTCCCCAACGTCTTCTCTCTTCATCTCTTCTCGAACAAAAGCCCAAGACCCACCTTGTGGTCCGTCAGCAAGAAAAACTTCCCACTAATTGGATGGCACACATTCCACATCATCCCTTATCTTCAATAATAACCCAGACAGGCTGAAAGCAGAACAAACAGCTCTTACTGAACAGCACAAATTGAAATACATACAGCATAACAGTCAAAATATGAAGCAGGGCATGACTCCTGCTTCCATCTTTAAAGACCCATCCAGGACATGTCCTCTTTTCATTAGTACCACTGGGGAGGAAGTACAGGAGCCTGAAGACACACACCCACTATTTAGTAACAGCTTCTTCCCCTCCACCAGCAGATAACTAAATGGTATAAACACTACTTTTTTATCATACTTTCTTTTTTTAGTGTTTGTAATTTAGTGATATCTATATACTGCTGCCACAAAACAACCAATTTCATGAAATGTGTCAGTGGTAATAAATCCGATTTTGACTTTGATTATGAGCTGCATTCTGGGGCAAGTTCTAGTGGCCAATTAACGCACCACAGTTAAAGTCCTCCTCACCATTAAGTGCATCTACAAGGAGCATTCTTTGTGTTTTCTGTGAATGCCTACAAGAAAATAACTCTCAAGGTAGTACTGTATATGCCGACTTAGCAACACATACAAAGCAATGGAGGAATGCAGCAGGTCACAGCAGCCATGGAAGTGAACAAACAGTTGAAGTTTTAGGCCATAACACTTCATCAGGGCATATGGTGGCATATATGTACTTTGATCATAAATTGCCTCTGAACTTTGAAAGAATAAGAGGTATTAGCAGTCTTGGTTTGAATAATGCTACAAACGTCGATGTGGCTGTAAGAAAGTGGCAGATGTTGACAACATGAAGAGCACAAATTTTCTCTGGTCTATTCAGGGATCAGGAGTACATTAAATAGGCAGTTTGCTCATAAAACATTTTTAATGTGGCTCATAAAGAAAGAAAGACTTCTGATACAACGGCGAAACTGAAATCTGTAAAGTAAATTTCAATCGGCTTCTCCAGATTCACAAATTACCCAATGCTGCCATTGTACTTGTTCAAAATACCACTAGTAATTAGGTTGTGATGTAGAGATTGAAAACAAGAGATGAAAAATTCTTATTATTTTAATAAAATAAACTTTATTCATAGTGAAACAATATTTATAAGAATAAACCACTGAATGCCATTTCCTTCTTTACGTTCATAGTCAATCTTTCCTTACTGTTCAAAATCAGAACTAGAATCAGGTTCAATATCACTGGTATATGTTGTGAAAATTGTTGTTTTTGTGGCAGCAGTACATTGCAATACATAATAATAAGTACTGTGAATTACAATAAATGTATATTTATTGTTTTAGGGATGGCACGGTAGTACAGTGGTTGGCACAATGCTTTACAATTCTAGCGACAGGGATTAATTCCTGCAGCTGCCAGCAGGGGGGAGTTTGTACGTTCTCCCTGTGACAGTGTTGCCTTCCTCCGGGTGCTCCAGTTTCCTCCCACAGTCCAAAGACCTACCGCTTGGCAGGTTAATTAGTGATTTTAAATTCTCCTGTGATTAGGCTGGGATTAAAATGGGGGTTACTGAGCAGTGTGGCTTGAAGGGCCTATTCTGTGCTGAACGTCAATAAAAACAATAAAAAATAAAACAGATATAAGACCATAAGATATAGGAGCAGAGTTGGGCCTTTTGGTCCATTGAGCCGGTTCCGCCATTTTATCATGGCTCATCTAATTTTCCTCTCAGCTCCAATCTCCTGCCGTCCCCTGCATATCCCTTCATGCCATGACCAATCAAAAATCTATCAACCTCTGCCTTAAGTATACAGAAAGACTTGGCCTCCACAGCTGTTTGTGACATAGAATTCCATAGACTGACCACTCCCTGGCTAAAGAAATTCCTCCTCATCTCTGTTCTAAAAAGACACCCCTCTATTCTGAGAAAATATCCTCGCCACATCCACTCTATTAAGGCCTTACACCATTTGATAGGTCTCAATGAGGTCACTCCTCATTCTTCTAAATTCTAGTGAATACGGGCCCGGAGCCATCAAACGCTCTTCATATGTCAAGTCATTCAATCCTAGAATCATTTTCATGAACCTTCTTTGAATCCCCTCCAGTTTCAGCACATCCTTTCTAAGATAAGGGGTCCAAAACTGCTCACAATATTCTAAGTGAAGCCTCACCAGTGCTTTAAAAATCCTCAACATTACATCCTTGCGTTTATATTCTAGTCCTCTTGAAATTAATGCTAACATCACATTTGCCTTCCTTACCACAGACTCAACCTGCAAATGAACCTTTGGGAAATCCTGCACAAGGACTCCCAATTCCCTTTGCACCTCAGTTTTTTGTGTTTTTTCTCCATTTAGAATATAGTCAACCTTGCTATGATAATAATAATCTGCCTTGTTATGATCCTGCACTTCATCGTTTACCTGCACAACACTTTTGCAGTAACTTTTACACTTTATTCTGTATTTTTATTGTTTTACCTTGTTCCACCTCACTGCACCGAGTGATGATTTAATCCTTACGAACAGTATGCAAACAAGTTTTTCACCGTACATGTGACAATAATAAACTAGTTCTAATTCCAATACCAAATGCAAATGATCCTGTCATTCAGAAGCCTCTCCAGTAACTTTCCCACCATAGATGCGAGGCTTACCAGGATGTAACTCCCTGCTCTGTCCTCACAGACCTTGAATAAAAGCACAGTATTCGGTGCCCTTCAGTCTTCTAGTACTTCAGCCTAGGCTAAGCAAGATACAGAAAAACCCCTACAGGGTTCCGTCAATAATTTTCCAGTTTCAAAGTTCAAAGCAAATTCATTATCAAAGTACATATATGTCACCATGTACAACCCTCAGATTCATTTTCTTGCATGCGTTTGCAGTAGAATAAAGAAATACAATAGAATCAATGAAAAACTACACACAAAGACTGACAAACATCCAATGTGTAAAAGAAGACAAACATCGAATACAAAAATAACTAATAATAATACAAAGAAAACTGAATTATCAGTTCAATAATAATGAAAAGGTTTTCTATAGGACACTGAAATTTGATGCACCAAAATATCACCAACTCTAGCACAGAATTACCAATAAACACAGAGATAATGAACTTTTGATCGAATATTTGGTCGTACAGAGTGATGCATGATCAAAAAGCAAGCTGGATGAGATACAAAGATGTACAACCACCTGAAGTTACAATGGATATGCTAAAAGTAGTTATAAAAATACCCCCATCTGGGAAAGTACCAGTAGTGATAATATTCATAATTATTGGTATAATAATTTTACTTGCCTTCATCTGTACCTTTGAATACATACCAAGTATATTTCACAAATGGCCCATCAAAATATCGTCCTATTGCTTGCTTACAAACTGTATGTAAAGATGTTACATCATGCATAAAATTGTAACATCATGCATTTCGCACTTAACACTCACTTAGATAACCACAGTATATTTACAGAAGAGCAGAAAGGATGCTGTAAGGGTATGAAAGGATGTAAAGAACAACTGACAACAGATTCCGTAATTCTAAATCAAGCCCAGCAGAAAAGCAGAAATCTTTCATGTTGTTATATTGGCAAACAAAAAGTACTTGATTTTGTCCCACACTCATGACCAATAGAAGCTCTTAATATATTTAAACTACACCCAATACTTGTGAAATTCCATCAATGTCTAATGAAGCATTGGCGTAGTATAATCACCTTATTAACAGCCACTATTATCAAAATAAACCGAGGCATTGTCTAGGGTGAATATCTCTAAGCCCTCTATGGTTTTGTCTAGCTTTAAACCTGCTCTCTAATTTACTGAATTGGACAATTCAGGATTTGGACCAGCTGGAAAAATGGGCTGCAAAATGGTTGATGGAACTTAATGCAAGGTGTTGGACTTTGGTAGGACCAACTAAGGTAGGCATTACATTGTGAATGGCAGGGCACTAAGGAATATGGTAGAAGAAAGGGATTCATGAAAGCAGGTCCACAATGAATTGAAAGTAGTGGCATAGTAGGTTAGGGTCATAAAGAAAACATTTGGCACATTGACCTTCATAAATCAAAGTATTGAGATGTGATGTTATGTTGAAGCTCTATAAGACTTGGTGAGGCCTAATTTGGAGTATTGCGTGTAGTTTTAGTCACCCACCTGAAGGAAAGATGTAAATAATGTTTGAAGAGTACAAAGAAAATTTAAAAGGATGTTGTCAGGACCAGGGTCCTGAGATAAAAGGAACAAATGATTGAATAGGTTAAGACTTTATTCCTTGGAATGCAGAAGATTAAGGGGATATTTGATAGAAGTATACAAAATTATGAGGGGTATAAATAGGGTAAAGTCAAGCAGGTTTTTTCCACTGAGGTTTAGTGGGACAACAACTGGAGGTCATGGGTCAAGGGTGAAAGGTGAAACTTTTAAGGGGAGCATAAGGGAAAACTTCTTCACTCAGAGGGTGGTGAGAGTACGGAACAAGTTGACAGTGCAAGTGGTGAATGTGAGTTCAATTTCAAAATGTAAGAGAAATTTGGATAGGTACTTAGGGAGGGATATAGAAGGCAGGTCCAAATGAACCAGGCAGTTTAAATGGTTCAGCATGACTAGGTGAGCCAAGGGCCTGTTTCTGTGCCGTATTTTTTGATGACTCTATGACTGCAAATATTAGGACTATTTTCTAAAGATATAAACAAGAACGATGAGTGCAAAATATTAAACTTAAAGAAAGGTGCAATAGCACTAGTAGAATATGAGACAGAGCAGAAGGATACAATACAAGATGAATATGAAACATATAAGCATCTAGGATATCAACAAGCAGAGATAATAGATCAAATTGCGATAAAGGAAAGACTTTCAACTGAATTGACTTTAAGGCTTAAGAAAATCTGCCAAACAGAGCTGAATAGTAAAAATATAACAAATGCAATAACACTTTCCCTATACCAATATCAACGTATTCTTTTGGCATAATCTGTTGGTGCAAAACCAATCTGGAAGATTTACAAAGAACAATAAGAACTGAAATGACAAATTTTAGAAAACACTATAAACACTCAAGCACACTGAGATTAACACTACCGAGGACAGAAGCATAGAAACATAGAAAATAGGTGCAGGAGTAGGCCATTCGGCCCTTCGAGCCTGCACCGCCATTCAGTATGATCATGGCTGATCATCCAACTCAGAACCCTGCACCAGCCTTCCCTCCATACCCCCTGATCCCTTTAGCCACAAGGGCCATATCTAACTCCCTCTTAAATGTAGCCAATGAACTGGCCTCAACTGTTTCCTGTGGCAGAGAATTTCACAGATTCACCACTCTCTGTGTGAAGAAGTTTTTCCTAATCTCGGTCCTAAAAGACTTCCCCTTTATCCTCAAACTGTGACCCCTCGTTCTGGACTTCCCCAACATCGGGAACAATCTTCCTGCATCTAGCCTGTCCAATCTCTTTAGGATTTTATATGTTTCAATCAGATCCCCCCTCAATCTTCTAAATTCCAACGAGTATAAGCCTCGTTCATCCAGCTTTTCATCATATGAAAGTTCTGCCATCCCAGGAATCAATCTGGTGAACCTTCTTTGTACTCCCTCTATGGCAAGCGTGTCTTTCCTCAGATTAGGGGACCAAAACTGCACACAATACTCCAGGTGTGGTCTCACCAAGGCCTTGTACAACTGCAGTAGTACCTCCCTGCTCCTGTACTCGAATCCCCTTGCTATAAATGCCAGCATACCATTCGCCTTTTTCACCGCCTGCTGTACCTGCAAGCCCACTTTCAATGACTGGTGTATAATGACACCCAGGTCTCGTTGCACCTCCCCTTTTCCTAATCGGCCACCATTCAGATAATAATCTGTTTTCCTGTTTTTGCCACCAAAGTGGATAACCTCACATTTATTCACATTAAATTGCATCTGCCATGAATTTGCCCAATCACCTAACCTATCCAAGTCAACCTGCATCCTCTTAGCATCCTCCTCACAGCTAACACTGCCGCCCAGCTTCGTGTCATCCGCAAACTTGGAGATGCTGCATTTAATTCCCTCATCCAAGTCATTAATATATATTGTAAACAACTGGGGTCCCAGCACTGAGCCTTGTGGTACCCCACCAGTCACTGCCTGCCATTCTGAAAAGGTCCCGTTTATTCCCACTCTTTGCTTCCTGTCTGCCAACCAATTCTCTATCCACATCAATACCTTACCCCCAATACCATAAGTTTTAAGTTTGCACGCTAATCTCCTGTGTGGGACCTTGTCAAAAGCCTTTTGAAAATCCAAATATATCACATCCACTGGTTCTCCCCTATCCACTCTACTAGTTACATCCTCAAAAAATTCTGTGAGATTCGTCAGACATGATTTTCCTTTCACAAATCCATGCTGACTTTGTCCGATGATTTCACCATTTTCCAAATGTGCTGTTATCACATCTTTGATAACTGACTCTAGCATTTTCCTCACCACCAATGTTAGGCTAACCGGTCTAAGATTCCCTGGTTTCTCTCACCCTCCTTTTTTAAAAAAGTGGGGTTACATTAGCCACCCTCCAATCCTCAGGAACTGGTCCAGGATCTAAAGAGTTTTGAAAAATTATCACTAATGCATCCATTATTTCTTGGGCTACTTCCTTAAGCACTCTGGGATGCAGACCATCTGGCCTTGGGGATTTATCTGCCTTTAATCCCTTCAATTTACCTAACACCACTTCCCTACTAACATGTATTTCACTCAGTTCCTCCATCTCACTGGACCCTCTGTCCCTTACTATTTCCGGAAGATTATTTATGTCCTCCTTAGTGAAGACAGAACCAAAGTAATTATTCAATTGGTCTGCCATGTCCTTGCTCCCCATAATCAATTCACCTGTTTCTGTCTGTAGGGGACCTACACTTGTCTTAACCAATCTTTTTCTTTTCACATATCTATAAAAGCTTTTACAGTCAGTTTTTATGTTCCCTGCCAGTTTTCTCTCATAATCTTTTTTCCCCTTCCTAATTAAGCCCTTTGTCCTCCTCTGCTGAACTCTGAATTTCTCCCAGTCCTCAGGTGAGCCACTTTCTCTGGCTAATTTGTATGCTTCTTCTTTAGAATTGATACTATCCCTAATTTCCCTTGTCAGCCACGGGTGCACTACCTTTCTTGATTTATTCTTTTGCCAAACTGGGATGAACAATTGTTGTAGTTCATCCATGCGATCTTTAAATGCTTACCATTGCATATCCACCGTCAACCCTTTAAGTGTCTTTTGCCAGTCTATTTTAGCTAATTCACATCTCATACCTTCAAAGTTACCCTTCTTTAAGTTCAGAACCTTTGTTTCTGAATTAACTATGTCACTCTCCATCTTAATGAAGAATTCCACCATATTATGGTCACTCTTACCCAAGGGGCCTCTCATGATAAGATTGTTAATTAACCCTTCCTCATTGCTCAATACCCAGTCTAGAATAGCCTGCTCTCTAGTTGGTTACTCGACATGTTGGTTCAAAAAACCATCCCGCATACATTCCAAGAAATCCTCTTCCTCAGCACCCTTACCAATTTGGTTCACCCAATCTACATGTAGATTGAAGTCACCCATTATAACTGCTGTTCCTTTATTGCACACATTTCTAATTTCCTGTTTAATACCATCCCCAACCTCATTACTACTGTTAGGTGGCCTGTACACAACTCCCACCAGCGTTTTCTGCCCATTAGTGTTATGCAGCTCTACCCATATCGATTCCACATCTTCCCGGCTTATGTCCTTCCTTTCTATTGTGTTAATCTCCTCTCTAACCAGCAACACCACCCCACCTCCTTTTCTTTCATGTCTATCCCTCCTGAATATTGAATATTCCTGAATGTTGAGCTCCCATCCTTGGTCACCCTGGAGCCATGTCTCTGTGATCCCAACTATATCATAACCATTAATAACAATCTGCACTTTCAATTCATCCATCTTGTTACGAATGCTCCTTGCATTGACACACAAAGCCTTCAGGCGCTCTTGTACAACTCTCTTAGCCCTTATACAATTATGTTGAAAAGTGGCCCTTTTTGATGCTTGCTCTGGATTTGTTGGCCTGCCACTTTTACTTTTCACCTTACTACTTTTTGCTTCTACCCTCACTTTACACCCCTCTGTCTCTCTGCACTGGTTCCCATCCCCCTGTTGTGAACTAACCTCCTCTCGCCTAGCCTCTTTAATTTGATTCCCACCCCACAACCATTCTAGTTTAAAGTCACCTCAGTAGCCCCCGCTAATCTCCCTGCCAGGATATTGGTCCCCCTAGGATTCAAGTGTAACCCGTCCTTTTTGTACAGGTCACGCCTGCGCCAAAAGAGGTCCCAATGATCCAAAAACTTGAATCCCTGCCCCCTGCTCCAATCCCTCAGCCACGCATTTATCCTCCACCTCATCGCATTCCTACTCTCACTGTCGCGTGGCACGGGCAGTAATCCCAAGATTACTACCTTTGAGGTCCTTTTTCTCAACTCCCTTCCTAGCTCCCTATATTCTCCTTTCAGGACCTCTTCCCTTTTCCTACCTATGTCATTGGTACCTATATGTTCCACGACCTCTGGCTCCTCACCCTCCCACTTCAGGATATCTTGGACACAATCAGAAATATCCCAGACCCCGGCACCAGGGAGGCAAACTACCATCTGGGTCTTTGGACTGCATCCACAGAATCGCCTATCTGACCCCCTTGCTATCGAGTCCCCTATTACTACTGCCCTCCTCTTCCTTTCCCTACCCTTCTGAGCTACAGGGCCGGACTCTGTGCCGGAGGCACGGCCACTGTCGCTTTCCCCAGGTACGCTGTCCCCCCCAACAGTACTCAAACAGGAGTACCTATTGTCAAGGGGCACAGCCACCGGGGTACTCTGTAGTACCTGACTCTTCCCCTTCCCCCTCCTAACCGTGACCCATTGGTTTGCCTCCCGTGGCCCTGGTGTGACAACCTGCCTGTAACTCCTCTCTATCAACTCCTCACTCTCCCTGACCAGACGAAGGTCATCGAGCTGCAGCTCCAGTTCCCTAACGCGGTCCCTTAGGAGCTGCATCTCGGTGCACCTGAGGAAGAGGAATAAGAGACGTACAAAAATTTACACAACAGTCAGGTTAAACTTCTAAGGATATATTTTCATCAACAAACAACAGGATTTAACACTCTATGCAATCATATGCTATTCTGATAAAAGTACATACCACTAAACTTAAATGAGAGCACAACCCAGAAAAATGAAGAAATTATCACTACAGAAAAAAATGATTACAATGAAGAGCATGGCCCTCCACGGAAGACATGCCCATGATCTGAGCAGTCTAGGTTCTGAAAAGGAAGCTTCAAACACCTGTTCTGAGTTGGAGATCTCTTCCAGAAACAGAAGGGTTCCTTGTAGCAATACAGGACCAGGTGGTTAACACAAAAGTGATCAAAAATACATAATAAAAGATAAACAAATTCAAGATGATAAATGCAGAAAATGCCAAGAGAAACTACAAACAATCCTACAGATAATAGGATCCTTCAGCAGTTTAACTCAATCTGATTATTTACACAGGCACAATCAAGTGGCATCAAGATCATTCATCAAAATCTTGCTTTAAAATACAAACTTATAAAAGACACCATGCCTTGCTATAAATACAAGCCTGATCCAGTTTCACATTCGGAGTCACACAAATTATGTTTCCACCTATCTGTTCTTACAGATAGGACAATCCATAATAACTGTCTGGATTTAATATTACAGGATAAACAAACAAGAAAAGCTTACTTAACAGATACTGTATTGCCATTTCAAACACACGTAACTTTGAGAAATCAATAATTGCAAAACATCAGAAATATGCTGATTTAAAAGAGAAAGTTGAAAGACTATGGAACATGAACAGCATATACATTGTCCCAGTGGTAATATCTATGACTGGAAACATCCCAAAGGCACTACACAATATTATTGAACAATTAGGCCTACACAACAGTATTTATGTAAATCTCCAGAAAGCCACAGTTCTAAACACCGCTAGAATAGTCTGAAAGTTCCTAGCAATTGAGAAATGAATGTGCCTGGGAATGCCATACCTTAAGACTTACAGCTTGAGCTGAGGAAAAATTAAATAATACTGAGAACATGAATTGTGGAGTCCTTGAACGTGAGTCCATAGGTTATGGAATCAATTCAATGTTGAGGTGAGTGAAGTTAGCCATGTGATTCAAAAGACTGATGGTTGAGGGATAATAATTACTCTTGAACTTGTTAGTGTGAGTCCAGAGGCACCTGTACCTCCTTCCTGAAGGCAGTAGTGAGAAGAGAGCATGGCCTGTATGGTGGGTTCCTAGATGATGGGTGCTGCTTTCTTGTGGCAGGGCTCCTTACCAAATTTTGCACAATGTCTTAGGATACACCAAGTCAGGCCTTGAAGATTTATGTACCTTAATGCTTCCCAGAAATGTGAACATCTTCACATTTGTGACATCCATATGCTCCATGATATTGCAGTTCTCCTCGCTGAAGTCATTAGCCTTGATGACCTTTTCTGTGATAAATACAGAAATGAAGTATTCATTTTCAGACCTATTCTATCTCCCACCTTGCTCCCCTTTCTTAAACTCTTTGTATCCATCTCTGGATACTACCTGTCTACTGACATCTTTTATAAATGCTATTCCTTTTCTCAGTTTCTTCGTCTCTGGCACATCTATTCCCAGGATGAAGTTTTCCTTTCCAGGATATCAGAGATGTCCTTCTCCTTCAAAGCACAGGGTTTCCCTCCCTCCACCATTGACGTTGCCCTCACCTGTATCTCCTTCATTGCCCTAACATCTGCATTCTCTCCTATCTTCCTGCAGCCTTAACAGTGATAGAATTACTCTTGTCTTCACCTACCATCCCGTAAGCATTTGCATCAAAAATATCATTCTCTGCAAAGTCCCCATTTTCATTGAGATCAGACCACCAAACAGATCTCCCCTCCATCACCCTGCTTTCCACAGGAATTGCTCCTTCCGTACTTCCCTTGTCTATTTATCCCCGCCCCCCCCCCCCACCAATCTCCCTCCTGGCACATATTCCTGCAAATGCTGGAAATCCTACACCTGCCTTTTCACCTCCTCCCTCACCTCTATTTAAGGTCCCAAACCACCCTTCAAGGTGAGACAACATTTCACCAGCAAATCTTTTGGGGTTGTTGATTATAACTGGTGTTCCCAATGCTGTCTCCACTACATTGGACAGTCCCAACAGATACTGGGGGACTGATTCACCGAGCACCACTGCTCTATGCACCAAAAGCAGAATTTTCCACTAGCCACCCATTTTAATTTCTATCCTCATTCACATTCCAACATGTCAGTCCATACCTTCCTCTTTTGCCATGATGAAGCCACTCTCAGAGTGGAGGAGCAGCACCTCATATTTCATTTAGGTAGCCTCCAACCTGAAGGCATGAACATCAATTTCATCTGCTGGTACTTCTTTTTTCTTTGCCCTCCCCCTTCCTCTTCTTCTATTCCCCACTCTGACCTCATACCTTTTCTCCTCAACTGCCTATTACCTCCCCCCTGTTGACCCTTCTTCTTCCCTTTCTTCCATGGTCCACTCAGTTTTCCTGTTGTGACTGTGAACAAAGTCACTGCAGAGACAATGAAGCCGGTGATATAGAAAGTCTTTATTCAGCAGGGATCATACTTGAGACACTCTTGGAAGAAGAGGTCTCCTTGATCCAATACTACTTGACATTTTATCTGCTGAAGTTTAAAGATAATGGCAGGACAATTTTATAGTTACAATGTATCCACAATTACATATAATTTTCAAACACCTAGCTCGTCACACTAAGGCTAGACCTGCGCAGTATTTCTGACATTAATATTTTTAAAGATAGACTCAATCAAATCAATTTAGGGGATCCAGTCAAAAAAGCTCACTTTACAATTTAACTCTCACACTGTTCATACCAACTGCGCGTTATAACAGCCATCCGGCAGTACTTGCACAGTACCAAGCAGAAGCAGAAAAAGCATTGTTGGTGTGGTGTTGTCATGACAGCGTTTTCAGATATCTCCGTTTACCCCGTCCACATTGCAACGCTGAACGATCATTTTCAAATTTACACACTCTGGAGATTGTTATAGAAAAGCTCCATTTTCAGGGGATGAAAACACCATTTGAGTGTGGATGGAGGGTCACAACGAAGAGAAAAAACTTTGTTTTCAAAATCACCTGGCGTAGTGTGGACGTAGCCTTACTCCAGGCACCCAAAATGAATGTTAATAACTCCTGTTTCTGGGTTGCATTCATGCATATGCAAACACTCCAGATCAATGGGATGTTTCCTGCTTTGCAGTTGACCCCAGTCTGCAGCTCCAAGAAGATCATTGTTCTGAGCTGCATTTTAAAATCAATATGCAATCTATATTCAGATCTGAAGACTGGTTGCTATTGAAATATTTGCCATATTCCATAACTCCAGAATATGTCCAAACACTTCTATCAGATTCCTTCTTCTCCATCCCCTGACCTTTCCCACCCACCTGGCTTCACCTATCACCTTCTCCCTCGTTCTCCTTCTCTTCTCCCTACTTTTCTATTCTGCCACCTTCCCCTTTCCTTTCCAGTCCTGTTGAAGGGTCTTGGCCTGCAACATTGACTGTTTATTCCTTTCCAAAGATGCTGCCTGACTTGCTTATTTCTTCCAGCATTTTGTGTGTTGCTTTATCTCCCATTGCTGCACATATATATCCCATAGTAATCCTTATGGTGACCTATTCTCTCTTTAGTTACACATTTGCTCTTAATATAGTTATAGATTTTTTTTTAGAATTCTCATTTAGCTTATCTGCCAATGAATTAGAATGACAAAGGAGAAAGTGAATGAATTTAAAGTGACTTTGGGAAGCATTATCATGAATGATTCTATGATAATACAACTCCACCTAATAGATACCTTTAATTTTCTCATAGGTCATTGAAACTCTTCATCTGGCTGAGAAGCCTCTGGAAATATCCTCGCTTCGGCATTCAAAAACACTTCTGTGGAAGAATGGCTGGAATAATCACTTTGCTAAATCGCTGTTTGCACATCATCAAAATGCATTGTGAAGGCCCCATTAAAAAAAAACAAAGACCAAAACGATGTCTTCAAAATCCTAAACACAGATGCCAAGTCATTGAGTGTATTTATAATAAAGCAGAGATGATTGTTTTTTGATTAATAAGGGCACCAAAGGTTACAGGGAGAAGGCAGGAGAATGAGGTTGAGACGGATAATTAATCAGCCATGATCTCAATTGGTTGTATATATGCAAACACGAAGAAATCTGCAGATGCTGGAATTTCAAGCAACACACATCAAAGTTGCGGGTGAACACAGCAGACGAGGCAGCATCTCAAGGAAGAGGTACAGTTGACATTTCGGGCCGAGACCCTTCGTCAGGACTAACTGAAAGAAGAACTAGTAAGAGATTTGAAAGTGGGAGGGTGAGGGGGAGATCCGAAATGATAGGAGAAGACAGGAGGGGGAGGGATGGAGCCAAGAGCTGGGCAGACCTTTTGCCAATCAACTGTCCAGCTCTTGGCTCCATCCCTCCCCCTCCTGTCTTCTCCTATCATTTCGGATCTCCCCCTCACCCTCCCACTTTCAAATCTCTTACTAGTTCTTCTTTCAGTTAGTCCTGACGAAGGGTCTCGGCCCAAAATGTCAACTGTACCTTTTCCTAGAGATGCTGACTAGCCTGCTGCGTTCACCAGCAACTTTGATGTGTGTTGGCTGTATATATGTACACTTAGAGGGCAATACACCTGAACTTGAACTTGAAGAGACTAGTAGCAGTGGGGTAGAAGCTGTGAACCTGGTGGCAAGAGGTTTCAAGCTGTGGAGACTGAGTATATTTGAAGAGGAAGTTGATAAGTAACAGCCCCTTCTAATACAATGGACTACAACAACATAAGACCATGAGCAAACACTCAGTGTCCACTTTATCAGGTACAGGAAGTTCCCGAATAAAGTGGCCACTGAGTGTAAATTCATTATCTCTGGAGATCCTGTTGAATCTGCTTCCTCCACTTTTTTAAGGCAGCAAGTACCAATTCACAGCAAATCACTCTGTACAAAGCAAATTTCCATCCCACACTATTAAACTTTTCACTTATTATCATAAGTCACCTTCCTGTCATCAGAGTATTCAACCGATCAAAATGTTTCGTTATTTTGAACAAGTGTATAATAAAATCTTCATTAAACCTGCATTCGCTCTCAGATTCAAAATGAATGAATAGAAGTAATGGAAAAGAGGTTTTACTGTGGCTTTTCACCCAGGGTATATTAATGTACAAGCCCCTTATTGCCATAACAGAAAGTCATCTGCATTTTATATCAGATTTTCATGTCTCCAGCCTGAGGTCAACAATCTGTGGGCTGATAGAAGAGAGTTCCTCCTTCATAACTGTGTATGACATTATACATCTTTCATGAGGGTGCCGAGATGTGAGTTCCAGCTCTTCATCCAGATTTTGATGGCTTTCAGTTTCTCAAATTCAATACTTAGCTTTAATTATGCTCACGTTTTGGAACATGGCAAGGTGAATCAATAAATGAAGACCTTCTTTCTTTTGAAAGAGACTGCATAGATTGTTTGCATTATTCAATACAAAGAAACAGCGTTCATAAACATAAGAGATTCTGCAGATACTGGAAATCTTGTGCAACACACACAAAATGCTGAGGAAATGCACCAGTTCAGGCAGCATCCATTGACAGGAATAAACAGTTGAAATTTCGGGCTGAGACTCTTCACCAATGCTGGAAAGGTTGGGGACAGAAGCCAGAATAAGAAGGTGGAAGGAATATAAACTGGCAGGTGATAGGTGAGATGAGGCGTTGGGAAATGGAGTAAGAAGCTGAGAGGTGATAGATGGAAGAAGTGAAAGGCTGAAGCAGGAATCTAATAGGAGAAGAGACCAGACCACGGGAGTAAGGGAAGGAGGAGAGGAACCAATTGATGGGCAGGTGAGAAGAAGAGAGGGAGTGAGAGGGGAACCAGAATAGGCAATGGAAAAAGTGTGAAGGGTGAGGGGGATTAATTACCGGAAGCTGGTGAAATCGATGTTCATATCTTCAGTCAAAGTTTATTTCTAAGTGAATGTTCGACAGTGTCATGGTATAATGTGTCATGTACTTTTCCTTTTGAATATCTTTCCTAATCAGCTTGAATATGTGTTCTGTGGGAGTGAGTTCCCTACTCTCTTCAATCACTACCTAAAGATGCTTCACCTAATTTCCCTATTGGCATTACGAGTGAACATCTCAAATTTATGGCCTTGCTGTTTGATTCCCACCCCGTTTGAATAAAATCTCTGCTCCATGCCAACCGTATCTGTCAGTCTTCTTTTTCCCTTCGGCCTCCCAGCTGTTTCCTGTGGAGTGGTTCATTGTGAACCACTCCACAGCAAACAGATTCTCACATTACCTCTGAATAAAATACATAGAACAGTGCAACACAGGAACCGACCTTACAGCCCACAGTATTGTGCTAAACCAATTAAATTAGTAATCAAATGGCCAACTAAATTCATCTCTTCTGCCTACATCGTGCCCATATCCTTCTTTTTTTCCTCACATTCCTGTGCCTATCTAAATGTCTCTTAAAGGTCTCTCATGTTTCTGCCTCTACCAACACCCCAGGGCAGTCTATTCCAGGCACCCGCCACTCTCTGTGTAAAAAACAGTCCATCTAAAGATGACTTCCTTCCACTCCGGTCCTGTGAGTTCCATGGTATCCAAAGGGTCCATTGTGAAACTCTGTCACAGTGAGATCAGTGATGCTCGATGGGAAGGGCGGGTGGTGTACCTGCGATGTTTTGTGTCTCTTCTGCCACTTGTCCTGGATCTCAGCCTGATCCCAGATCCCTTCATCTTCCTCACACTCATGTGCATATCTGAATGTCTCTTAAAAGTCTCTAATGTTTCTGCCTCTCCCACCACCTCAGGCACCACACTCCACGCCCCCACCACACTCTGTGGAAAAAACTTGCCCTTCACATCTCCTTGGAAGTTACCCTCTATTACCTTAAGTTCATGCCTTCATTATTCAACATTCCAAACCCGAGAAAAAGAAACTGTCTGACTACTCTATCTATGCCTCTCATAAACTTATAAACCTCTACCAGATCTTCCCTCACCCTCCGCCGCTCCAGGGAAAACATCCCAAATTTGCCCTAAGTAATTTCTCAGGTAAGGATATGGTTGGCACAGCTTTGTGGGCTGAAGGGCTTGTATTGTGCTGCAGGTTTTCGATGTTTCTCACCTCTTGTTATAGCACATGCCCTCCAGTCACCGATTACTGGCATAACCACAATGTCACTGCAATACCCCAATCTGCTATGCCATCATAATAGATGTCAGTCAGCTGACGTTCATCTTAGCTGCCTTTTCTCCATTTTCCATGATCCATGAATCCACCAATTTCACTTTGTAATGTAGAGTTTCAAATGAAGGCCTTCAACCATCTGCAGAGAGATTTCCGGGTTTCCCGTCTTTCTGACGCAACAAAACTTTGTTTGGAATATTGTTCTCAATCCTGACTGACAAAGAGCTGGAATGAATTATGGTGTCTAGGGAAGCAGATCTACTAAATCCATGAGGGACATACAGAGGATGAATGCACTCGCTCCTTTTCTCAGAGTTGTAAAATAGGGCATAAGTCTAACACAAGAGGACAGTGATTTAATAGGAATTTGACGGGCAACATTTTTACACAAAGGTTGTAATTAGCTGTCAGAGGAATTGCGTGAATGGAAAATCCAATGAAAAGTAGTGGATACTGCAATGCAAGCTGTATCTGAATGTTAACAAAACAAGAGAGACGGTTGTTGACTTCAGGAGAGCACGGAGTGACCACTCTCCACTGAACATCGACGACTCCTCCGCAGAGATCGTTAAGAGCACCAAATTTCTTGGTGTTCACCTGGCGGAGAATCTCACCTGGTCCCTCAACACCAGATCTATAGCCAAGAAAGCCCAGCAGCGTCTCTACTTTCTGCAAAGGCTGCGTAAAGTTCATCTTCCACCCCCCCCCCCCCATCCTCACCACATTCTACAGAGGATGTATTGAGAGTATCCGGAGCAGCTGCTTACTGGCTAGTTCGGAAATTGCACCGTCTCGGATCCCAAGACCCTGCAGCGGATAGGAGGTCAGCTGAAGGGATCATCGAGGTCTCTTTTCCCGCCATTACAGACATTTACGCCACATTCTGCATCCGCAAAGATAACAGCATTGTGAAGGACCCCACGCACCCCTCATACAAACTCTTCTCCCTCCTACCATCTGGCAAAAGGTACCGAAGTATTTGGGCTCTCATGACCAAACTGTGTAACAGTTTCTTCCCCCAAGCCATTAGACTCCTCAATTTTCAGAGTCTAGTCTGACACCAACCTACACACACACACACACACACACACACACACTCAACTGAACACCACTCCACTCCCTTTGCAATTTTTGCTCATTTCTTTCTCAATTCCAGCTAAAACATTGTTTACATTTACGTTTACATAATTTATTATTATATTGTAATTCGTCCTTTACTGTGCCTATTGTCTTGTTTATTAATTATTGTACTGTCTTGCACTGTTTTGTGCACTTTATGTAGTCCCGTGTAGGCCTGAAGTCTAATGTAGTTTAGTGATGTTTCACGTAGTCTAGTGTAGTCTTGTGCTGTTTCAGGTAGTCCAGTGTAGTTTTGTGTTGTTTCATGTAGCACTGTGGTCCTGGAGGAACATTGTTTCGTTTTTACTGTGTACTGTACCAGCAGTTATGGTTGAAATGACAATAAAAGCGGGTTGACTTGACTCGTATGGATCTATTTCTTTTAGAGCAATGACCACACCACCCCGCCCCCGCATTCACTTAGCAATACGTACTGATCTGTTGTTTGTGCATGTACTGGTGTCTATGCAGGTGCATTTCTCGCGCCCTCTCTCTCTCTGTTGCCAAAATGTGACTACACCAGTTAAAGCCATTTCCCATGTGCATGCTTTTACTTTATTTAATTGACAGCCACAACAAATTTGTGATGAGGATGGGATCATTGGTAAGACACCCGCCAAACCTAGTGCCACTCCCTAGGTCTAAAGGCGCTATCCTGAAAGAAACAGAGCGCCACCCAAAAGACCGAACCTTTAAAAATGTGAAGTCAGTTATGGACTGTTGCTTTGAAATATGTTTATTTGGAATATTGGTTTTTGAAAAGGAAATTGAATGTTTTGTACATATACAGTTTTATGTTGTATTAATCTAAAAGGAGAGGAAGTATAAAGTATGGATCTATTTCTTTTAGAGCAATGACCCTCCCCCCTTAGCACTACGTATTGACCTGGTGTCTATGCAGGTGCATTGGTCTAGCTCTCACTCTCTCTGCAATATGAATACACCAGTTAAAGTAATCTCCCGTATCTCCCATGTGAGTGCTTTTATTTAATTGATATATTGTTGTGCACAAATACAACACATAGGTCCAGTCCATAACAAGTAAAGACCTCCCCACAGAGCATGGATCAATATGTGGAACTATGACATTATGGCCACTACAGAGACTTGGGTGTCTCAGGGGCAGGAACGGCTCCTGAGTGTGTCAGGCTTTAGATGTTTCAAAAAGGACAGGGAGGGAGGCAAGAGAGGTGGGAGCTTGCCATTGCTAATCAGGGATAGTGTCACATCTCCAGAAAAGGAAGTCATGGAGGGATTATCTAAATCAGTGTGGGTGGAAGTCAGAAACAGGAAGGAGGTAATAACTCTACTGGTTTTTTTATAAACTCCATAGTAACAGGGACATTGGGAGCAGATAGGGAGGCAGATTCTGGAATGGTGCAATAATAATAGGGTTGTTGTGATGGGAGATTTTAACTTTCCTAATATTGACTGGCATCTGGAGTAAGGAGTTTAGATGAAGTGGAGTTTGTTAGGTGTGTTCAGGAAGGTTTCCTGATGCAATATGTAGAAACGTCAATGAAAGGAGAAGCTGTACTTGATCTGGTATTGGGAAATGAACCTGGTCAGGTGTCAGATCTTTCACTGGGATGCCATTTTTGAGGTAGCGTTCACAACTTTGTCTCCTTTACCATAGCGCTAGAGAGGGATAGAAGCATATAGACATTAGGAAAGAGGATGTGTTAGGGCTTTTAAAAAGGATTAAGTTAGATAAGTCACCGGGACTGGACAAGTATCCCAGGCTACTGTGGGAAGTGAGGGAGGAGATTACTGAGCCTCTGGTGATGACCTTTGCATCATCAATAGGGACAGGAGAAGTACCGGAGGATGGGAGGGTTGCAAATTTGTTTACTTATTCAAGAAGGGAGCAGAGATTATAGACCAGTGTGTCCTTCTTCAGTGGTGGGCAAGTTGTTGGAGAAGATCCTGAGAGGCAGGATTTATGAACACTTGGAGAGACATAATCTGATTAGGAATAGTCAAGGGCAGGTTATGCCTTATGAACCTGACTGAATTCCTTGAGGATGTAACAAAACACATTGATGAAGGTAGAGCAGTGAATATGGATTTCAGTAAGGCATTTGATAAGATTCCCTATGCCAGGCTCATTTAGAAAGTAAGGAGGCATGGAATCCAAGGTGATATTGCTTTGTGAATCCAGAATTGGCTTGCCCACAGAAGGCAAAGGCTGGTTGTAGATGGTTTGTATTCTGCATGGAGGTCAGTTACCAGCGGTGTTCTGTTCTGTTCTGCGACCCCTCCTCTTTGTGATTTTTATAAATGACCTGGATGAAGAAGTAGAAGCGTGGGTTAGTAAGTTTGCTAATGACACAAAGCTTGGAGGATTTGTGGATAGTCTGGAGGGTTGTCAGATGTTACAATGGGACATTGATAGGATGCAGAACTGGGCTGAGAAGTGGCAGATGGAGTTCAACCCGGATAAATGTGAAGTGATTCATTTTGGAGGTCAAATTTGAAGGCAGAATATGGTATTAAAGGTATTATGATTTCGTAACGTACCAGCAGCAAGAGATGACAAATTGAGTCGGGTTTTAATACTAAATCCACTATATTTTTTTACATCTACTCAAAAATATAGAAAATTAAATAAGGTACTTTTTGAAACAGAAGTTAGTTATGTTTTCCTTCTATAGCTCCCTTACAGTCAAACTTAGAACCCATTCTTAACAAATCTTACTCAAGCACAGTCTTAAAGTGGCAGTTCAGAGAGTCCCAGTACTTCATGAAATAGGTGAGAGGAGAAACTTGTGGATTCACAGTGCAGTGACGAGGCGAGCACGACGAATTCCAAAGATTCCATGGCTAGCGAACGAAGAAACAGTTACCGAAGATCCCAGCTGAGGAATACTGTTCCGAAGTCCACGAAGAGCGATTTCACAAAGTGACTGTCACGAAATCCACATCCATGAATCATACGAAGGACAGCCATGTCTCCACAATGCACAGTGTGCTGTTGATTAACCCAATCCTTTGGATATGGGTAAGCATTAGACCTTACCCTTCTCAATCATGAGCTGTTCCCGGATAGCTCGAAGTCTGCAATCTTCACTCTCTCTCTCTTTCCTTCGACTCCTTCTCAGCACCATGCCCACATTTCTTTTATACCGTCAGTATACGTCATAAGGTAACGCTCACAGAAACAAAACTGTGGACCCAGTAAAATGACACTGGGGACAGGTGACGCCCGCAGTAAACAAAACTATGAACTCCCAGGAAAACGAAACTGTGGACATGTAACAAAGGCAGTGTGGAGGATTAGAAAGATCTTGGGGTCCGTTTTCATAGGACACTCAAAGCTGTTGCATGGTTAGGCAGTGTTAAGAAGAAAGAGTGCTGGGGAGATTTAAGACCATAAGACCATAAGACAATAAGACAAAGGAGCAGAACTCGGCCATTCGGCCCATCGAGCCTGCTCTGCCATTTACAAGGATGTTGCCTGGATTGGATAATGCACCTTATGAGGGTAGGTTGAGTGAACTTGGCCTTTTCTCCTTGGAGCGATGGAAGATGAGAGGTGACCTGATAGAGGTGTATAAGACGGTGAAAGGCATTGATTTTGTGGATAGGCAGGGACTTCTTCCCAGGGCTGAAATGGCTAAAACAAGGGGGCATAGTTTTAAGGTGCCTTAGAAGTATGTACAGGGGGGAAGTCAGGAGTAAGTTTTTCACACAGAGAGTGGTGAGTGCATGGAATGCACTGCTGGTGACAGTGGTGGAGGTGGATACAATAGGGTCTTTTAAGACACTCTTGGATAGGTCCATGAGCTTAGAAAAATTGAGGTCTATGTGGTAGGGAAATTCTCAGCAGTTTCTGGGTAAGTTATATAAACAGAACAACATTGTGGGCTGAAGGGCCGGTAATACACTGTAGATTTCTATGTCCTATGTTCTATGTTAGCAAAGAAAGAAAAGGCAAAGGACAGTCAGAGACTTTTTCTCCCCGGGGTGAAAAGGCTAATATGAGGTGGGATAATTTTAAGGTGATTTTAGTAAGTATAAGGGGGATACAGAGGTAAGATTTTACACAGAGAGTAGAGGGTGCATGGAACACACTGCCAGAGGTGGTGGTGGAGACAGCTACATTCAGGATGTTTCTGAGACTCTTAGATAAGCAGGGCCACGTAAGAGGAAAGAGTTAGATTAACCCTTCAGTAGTTTAAGAGGTCGGCACAACATTGACAGCCGAAGGGCCTGCATGTGCTGTATTTTTGTACATTTTATATGTATTTCAGTCAGCTTTGTAATACAACGTGTACATCTGTAAACTGACGCATAGTAAGATCCCATAGCAGTGATGTGACACTGACCAAACTGCTCAGCAACATTGATCTAGAGCTGATGGTAGCGAGAACAGTGGCATAATCTCCCTGCCTCTTAACAATCCAAAGTTCGTGCTGAGAAAAAACTGACATGCACAAAATGGTGGAGGAACTCAGCAGGTCAGACAGCATCTATGGAGAGGAATAAAAAGTCAGCGTTTCAGTTGAGACCTTTCATCAGTCCTAAAGAGGGGTCTTGGTGCAACTCTTTATTCCTTTCCACAGATACTAGTAGATGTTCGATTCAGGATGCAGGATTGTTATTCTTGTAGTTCAATTTTCCTGTCATTGTTTTGTATTTTAACGTACACCTTCCTGATGAAGGACCTTGGCCTGAACCATTAGCTGCTTATTCCTTTCTAAAGATACCATCTGCCTTGTTGTGTGTATTACTCTCGATTTACATCTCAAAGGTCAAATTTCAATGCAAATTTATGATCAAAGTAGATATATGTCATCATATGCAACCCTGAGATTCATTTACTTTTAACCCTCATAGAATCAATGAAAGACCGCACCAATAGAACGGACAACACCTGTTCAAAAGGCAACAAATTGGAAAAACAAAAAGAAAGAAAAAAAGTAATAATAATAATAATAATAAATAAGCAATAAATATCAAGAACATGAGTTGAAGAATCTTTGATAGTGAATTTATAGATTGTGGAAACAATTCAGTGATGGGACAAGTGAAGGTGAATGAAGTTATTCCCATTGGTTCAAGAGAAGGATGGTTGAGGGTAATAAGTGTGCTTGAACCTCGTGGTGTAAGATTTGAGGCTCCTGTACCTTCTTTCCAATGGCAGCAGTGAGAAGAGATCATGTCCTGAGTGGTGGGGGTCCTTGATGCTGGATGCTGCTTTCCTGTGACAGTGCTCCATGTAGATGTGCCCAATGGTGGAGATGGCTTTACCTGTGATGGACTGGGCCATATCCACCACTTTCTGTAGAATTTATTGTTTTTGGACTGAAAATAAAATACTTTTGGATTATGGACTTTAATGTAATGCAGAGAAAACTACTTAGAAAGAAAGCTTCTGCTGCTTAGAATAGAAAGATGACTTCATGATGACAATAATTTCTTGTTGGTTAGAGAAAGCTCAAATCCCAGAACCCAAGGGCACACCAGAACTTAGTCAGCTTTGCACTCTTAGTATTTCTCTGAAAAGAGCAGGCAATCTGATTTCTCAAAAGACACCACGGCAAAATAAATTTCATTAGCAGATCTACAGGGTCTGCACTTTGAAATTTAATGTTTAATACATTTCTGTTAAAACTGAAGTTAAAATTTAATGTCTCAAGCTATAAATCATACAGGAAATGAAAGTTCCACAATAACCCATATCCTGGACTCAATCATACAATCTAAATAATGAGCTAAAGTGTCAAAATAACTAAAATTCCCAATTATTTAGTCAATGTTTTAAAATTCCCTCTTCAACAACAACAAATATAACTTAAGTGGCATCTTTAATATCTCAAAGAATCAGAATCGGGTTTATTAATGCTGACATATATAATGAAATGTGTTGTTTTTGTGGCAGCAGTAGAGTGCAATACATAAATAAATTGCTATAGATAACAAAAAGAAATAAATTAAAAATAAACAAATAAATAATATAAATCAAAAGAGATAAAAATACTGATGTGCTGTTCATGGATGATTCAGAAATCTGATGACAGAGGGGAAGCAGATTTCCCACATGGTTGATAGAAAACTGGATAGTTATGTAACGTTCAAAGTTCATAGTAAATTTATTATCAAAGTACATATATATCACTATATACAACCCTGAGATTCATTATCTTGTGGGAATACTGAATATTATAATATTCTGTTATAATAACTATAGTAGAACTATAATGAAAGACAGGCTAACTAAGGAGTTTAAGCAGAGTGCCGAAGACAACAACCTGCGTAAATACAAAAAGAAGAATCAATAATAAGAAGAATAAATCAGTAGTAGGGGGGAAGGGTTGCGCTGATGTTGGAGTAGGGTAAAAGTTCAGCACAATACAGTATCATGAGCCGAAGGCCCTTTATGTACTGTGCTGTTCTGTGTTCTAAAACATAGAACATGTGCTTTCAAGCTCTTTTACCTCCACCCTCGTGGTAATGAGACGAGACCACGTAATGGACGGTGAAGAATTTTAATGATGCATGTCACTTTTATAATGCACCACCTCTACATCATATCCTCAGTGGCTGAGAGACTCGTGCCCATGATGGAGCTGACTGAGTTCACAACTTTCTGCAGCTCCTTCCAGTCCTGTGCAGTGGACCCTCCATACTAGATGGTGATGTCTCCAGTTAGAATGCTCTTCATGGTCCACCTGTAGAAATTTGCCATAGTATTTGGTGACATACCAAATCTCCTCAAGCTCCTAATGAGATATAGCTTCTGCCATGCCTTGTTCATAATGGTATCAATATGTTGAGCCAAGGATAAATCCTCAGAGATGTTGATATCTAAGAACGAAGCTGCTCACTCTTTCCCCCCGCTATCCTTTCAATGAAGACTGGTGTGTGTTCCCTCAACTTCCTTTCCTGAAGTCCACAATCAATTCCTTGGTCTTGCTAACACTGAGTGCAAATTTGTTGCTGTGATACCACTGAGTTTCTGGCAATAACAGTGTTGTCACTGGCAAATTTATAGATGGTGTTTGAGCTGTGCCTTGCCACACAGTCACATGTTTAGAGAGTGAAGAGCAATGTGCTATGTATGCGTTCTTGAGGTGCACCTGTGTTGATTGTCAGCAAGGTCATTACCAACCGGCACTGACAGTGATCTTCTGATGAGAAGGTGGAGGTTCCAGTTGCAGAGGGAGGTACAGGGGCCCACGTTTTGAAGCTTATTGATTAATATTGAAGGGATTATGTTGTTGTAATTCATAAACAGCAAAGTGATGTAGGTATCTCTGTTGCCTAGTTGATCCGATGTTTTTGTTTTTAAATGTTCCTTGGGTCAGTGTACATGTTGCTGTGTTGTCTGGTGACATGGACTGGAACAGATCCTGGAGACATCAAAAGATTCACAAAGGAGGAGGAAGATAGCCCATTACTATTTGTTTCATTGCGTGGTCCGGGAGCTTCAAAGCATCAGTCTGTAAGACTCTACAGAGGATAGTAAAAACCACCAAGAGGATCACCAGAGTCTCTCTCCCAACTAGTTGTGACATTTACCAGGAGCATTGTATATGAAAGGCACAAAGCATTGTTGACAATCCCTACCACCCATCCCACAATCTCTGTCCCCACTCTCTCTGTCCCCATCGCACCTTCTGCCCTAAAGCCTGCACAACACAATAGATTCCAGACACAGAAGAAAAAATAACATCTATCCCAATTGGTTCATTCTCTCTCTTAACAATAATATAACCCAAACAAGCAGAGAGGGAGAGAGAGAACTCCTTACATCGGAGTTATTATTATAGAAAAGCCATTTTAATTATAACATAACAAAGGGTACCCACACCATCAGAAATGAGGTACAGGAGCATCAGGACTAGGACTGCCGACTGGGTAACAGCTTCTTCTCGCAGGCTGTGAGACTAATGAATACCCTGCCACCACAAGATTTCATCACTAGGACAGTGAGCTGTTTACTTTTATCTGTGCTGTGCATTACGTGCATATGAATTATATTTTATTCACTTATTTATGGTAATATTTTGGCTTACGGTAACTGTTGGGTGTGATATATATTTTGTGGGAGCACCATGATCCAGAGGTTGGCTCCTCTGGTTGTATATATGTACAGTCAGATAATGATAAACTTGAACTTGTTCATGCTCAGCCTCCACCAGTAAAGTGTGCATCACCGACAGGTTAACACACACAGCAACTCTACAGTTGGGAGCTGCTGTTGCTCTCCCGTCTACAAGGAGCACTGTCACAGGTAAGCAGCCTTCATCATCAAGGACCCCCACCATCAAAGCCATGCTCTCTTCTCATTGCTGTCTTTGGGAAGGAGGTGCAGGAACCACCAGGTTCAGGGACAGCAATACCCTACAACCATCAGGCTCATGAATCAGTGTGGATAACTTTACTCACCTCATCACTGAACTCATTCCTCATCCTATAAAGTCATGTTCAAGGTCTCCACAACTCATGTTCTCAGAATTATTTATTATTTTTTTTGTACTTACATAGTTTGCCTTCATTTGCACATTGGTCGATAGTCTTTATGCGTAGTCTTTCAATGATTCTAATGTATTTCATTGTTCTGCTGTGAATTCCCACAAGAAAATGAGTCTCAGTGTAGTATATAGCAATATATGCATACTTGGAAAATAAAATTACATTATTCTTTTAGTTTGATAAGATGTAAACAAGGTTCTCTAGTCAGTGAATGAAGAGGACAAGAGGAAGTGGGAAGTGTGAAATGCAGAGCAGTAAGGCAAACCCGGCGGGTCGGGCTGTACATGTCCTTCAATACTACTGAAAGTGTAAAGAAATAAAGCTAAAGCAAACACAAACTGTTGAGTCAAGATTATAGTTGGAACAATCATGCAGACGGAAATCAAGATACGTGAAATTGTAGAACATAAAGGTTAGAGGGGATTTAATAAAGATAAAAATTATGAGGGGTACAGATAGGGCAAATGCAAGCAGGCTTTTTTCATTGAGGTTGAGTGGGGCTACAACTGGAGATCATGGGTTGAGGGAGATGAGTGAAAAGCTTAAGGGGAACATAAGGGGAAAGGTCTTCACTCAAAGGATAGTGAGAGTGTGGAATGTGCTGCCAGCCAGTGCATGCGAGCTCCATTTCAATGTTTAAGAGAAGTTTGGATAGGTACATTGATGGCAAGGGTATGGAGGGTGATGGTCCTGGAGCAGGTCAATGGGAGTAGGCAGTCTAAATGGTTTTGCTATGGACTAGATGGGCTGAAGGTTCTGTTTCTGTCTGTATTTCTCAATGACTCTATGACTCTATGAAAGAAGATTGCTCTGAACACAACACAATACTGGCTATGATGTGAACTTATAGAGATGTGGAGATGTAGAAAATAAAGTACACCATTCAGAGCTGCTCTAAAGTCAAAGTCAAGTTTATAGTTACATGCATGTGTACAGGTATGCATATTGTACCGTGCAAAAGTCTTCGACACTTATATACGTAGCTAGGGTGCCTAAGTCTTTTACACAGTACTGTGTTTGTCAACGTGGGATAGAAAGCGAGTTGGTAAATCCAGTGGGAGCAAAGGATGGGAGGATGTGGGACAGGTGGCAGAGACTAAGTGCCAGGGCGGCTGGTGTGGCATAGGTGCAGACACACCCACCCTTGAGACACCAGGCAAAGTCATTTGATTCCAAACAATACTGATCATTACAGAATGTCTCTCTGGTGCTTTTCTCACCCTCTACACTCCCTTCCCCTTTTCCCAACCATGATTCCCCTCTCCCTGCCCCTTCCGACTCTCAGTCCACAATCGAGACCCAGATCAGAATCAGGTTTATCATCACTCACGTATCTCATGATAGCAGGCACCCTTGCTATATATATGTGCCTAAGACTTTTGCACAGCATTGCAGGTGCAATTAAAAACTTACTTTCAGCAGCATCACCAGCACGGAGCATTACAGACACAATAATCACACACACTGTGCGTACTTTGATAATAAATTTGCCTTGAACTTTGAACTTTAAGTTCAGTACTTTTTGTCGAACTGCACTGCACTTACAGATCAGCAGACAGTGACGGCTGAAAATATCTGTGTGATTTGTTTCTTGTTTTATAATGACAGTTCTATAAAATGCCAACATTTCACCACAGAAATGAGTGAAATAAATAAAGTCAGAGTTCAGAGGAATAACTGTCAGGAAGCAGTAAAAACATTAATTAAGGAGCTTTTTTGCATCTTAAATATTCATTTGACAGCCACTCCGGAAGGGAAAGCAGTTAACAAATGATGAGTTCTTTCAAAAGTTCCTCTTGTGCATTTTAATGAGGACAACTGTTTACAATGGGGTGATAACTGCACCTAGCGGAGTTTCATAATTGAAAGTCAGATTCAAGAGTTGAAAGTTGAATTTAATGTCACATCCGCAAGTACATGTATACACATGTGACACACATCAAAGTTGCTGGTGAACGCAGCAGGCCAAGCAGCATCTATAGGAAGAGGTACAGTCGACGTTTCAGGCCGAGACCCTTCGTCAGGACTAACTGAAGGAAGAGTGAGTAAGGGATTTGAAAGTTGGAGAGGGAGGGGGAGATCCAAAATGATAGGAGAAGACAGGAGGGGGAGGGATAGAGCCGAGAGCTGGACAGGTGATTGGCAAAAGGGGATACGAGAGGATCATGGGACAGGAGGTCTTGGAAGAAAGACAAGGGGGGGGACCCAGAGGATGGGCAAGAGGTATATTTAGAGGGACAGAGGGAGAAAAAGGAGAGTGAGAGAAAGAATGTGTGCATAAAAATGAGTAACAGATGGGGTACGAGGGGGAGGTGGGGCCTTAGCGGAAGTTAGAGAAGTCGATGTTCATGCCATTGGAGGCTACCCAGACGGAATATAAGGTGTTGTTCCTCCAACCTGAGTGTGGCTTCATCTTTACAGTAGAGGAGGCCGTGGATAGACATGTCAGAATGGGAATGGGATGTGGAATTAAAATGTGTGGCCACTGGGAGATCCTGCTTTCTCTGGCGGACAGAGCGTAGATGTTCAGCAAAGCGGTCTCCCAGTTGGCATGAACATCGACTTCTCTAACTTCCGCTAAGGCCCCACCTCCCCCTCGTACCCCATCTGTTACTCACTTTTATGCACACATTCTTTCTCTCACTCTCCTTTTTCTCCCTCTGTCCCTCAGAATATACCTCTTGCCCATCCTCTGGGTCCCCCCCCTCCTTGTCTTTCTTCCCGGACCTCCTGTCCCATGATCCTCTCGTATCCCCTTTTGCCTATCACCTGTCCAGCTCTTGGCTCTATCCCTCCCCCTCCTGTCTTCTCCTATCATTTTGGATCTCCCCCTCCCCCTCCAACTTTCAAGTCCCTTACTCACTCTTCCTTCAGTTAGTCCTGACGAAGGGTCTCGGCCTGAAACGTCGACTGCACCTCTTCCTACAGATGCTGCTTGGCCTGCTGCGTTCACCAGCAACTTTGATGTGTGCTGCTTGAATTTCCAGCATCTGCAGGATTCCTGTTGTATACACATGTGTTTGTGCATGATTACATGTATACTCATCATCAAAGATCTTCTCCGAGGATCATCACTTTGTCGTGGTAGAGAAGCTTGTGAGTTCCTGAGATCCTATGAGCGATGCCGTCTGGAGTTTGACCCCTGTAGGGTCTCCCGTGGCGGTAAGGTCAAGGTGGAGGTTCTGGACAAACAGCAATCTAAATAGGATCTCAATGGTGGAGCTGGAGGATGACAATGAGACATCGTAACAGCAGTGAAGGTGGAGGAAGCTGCAGCAGTGAAGGCTTCTCTGTCATCTTGCAATCTATGCCAGTGAACCCTGACCCCGATCGGTTGAGAGTTGTATGGTGGCTGCCCGCATCAGCCTCCCCAAAGTCACAGGCAGGCAGTGTCCATTAAGGGAATCCCAGATCAGCCTCTACAGTCACCTGAGGACCTACCAAAAGACAATCCCTTAGGAGAACATTACACTCGATCTGAGTGATCACTCTACACATGCATAATGTTATTTGTTACAAAAACTTACTTGCATCAGTGTCACAGGCACATAGCATTGAAGACATAATCTGCACAGGAATAACATGAATGATACAAAATTATGCAAGGTAGAACACAGTAAGAACAAAACAATGAACAAAGTTTTTTGCAGTGAAAAACTGTCAAAATAGTCCCCGTGTTGCTGTTCTGAGATAGTGACTGGGGCTGTGCAAGTTGTTCAAAAGCTGGATGTTTGAAGGCAAGAAGGCAAGTGACTTCCGGCTTCTGTAACTCAGTAGCTGGCAATCTCAAGCCAAAGGGCAACATGGTTAGCATAATGGTCAGCACACCAGTTTAGCCAGCCTTCACCCATCAGGGTTCAATCTCATTGCTGTCTGTAAGGAGTTTGTATATTCACCAACGACTGTGTGGATTTCCTCCGGGTACTCTGGTTTATTCACACATTCTAAAGCCATACAACTCGGGCTAGTGAGTTGTGGCCATGCTATGTTGGTGCATAAAGGATGGAGACACTTGCAAGCTGCCATGACACAAATTACACATTTCACTCTACACTCTGATGCTTCAATGAACATGTGACAAATAAAGCTAATTCTTATATCTTTATATTAAAGAAGTGTTCAAGTCAAAGAAACATGGGTTCAAGTCTCACTCCAGACATCTCGGCACATTAAGGGAATTAAGGTAGCCTGCAGTCTGTACTCATTCTCGGCCAAGTAAGACTGCATGCTACCTGATTCGTAGTTCAACTTTAACTGTCATTCAAACTGACATGAATACCCATTAATACAGCCAAACGGAACATTGTTATTCAGGGGCCAAGGTACAAAACACAATACTGAAAGTCAAACACAGCACTAAGCACATATAGCACATATAAGATGGCAGACATATATAAAATATCAGTAAAATACAGTAACACACAAAATATAGCCCAAGTCCCTGAATCCATGAAGGTTGCAGCAGTCTATAGTCGAACATATCACAGCTTGCCTTCTGCCTGGCAAACACTTGGGGTAGCACCGACACCAGCTTGGACGCCGTGCCACACCACTTCTTGTAGAGCGCACCACATTTGACGCCTCTTTCCCGGGTGGCTGTAAACAGGTGACACCGCGACTTGATGCCTAGTCCTTGCTATGACCGAGGCCACGCAGCTTCCCCGCTGTCAGACAATAAATCAGTGAATCGGACTTACAGCATTCAGTATTAACAACGTCCAACAGGATCTTGTGATCACAAGAAAAGCGACTAAGGTGATCCCTCGCTGTTAGACTTCAGATGATCTGAAACGGACATCCCTCCCATGAGAACTTAACGAGTCCATGGCATTGATGGAAGGGACTTCTCTCTCGTGTCCCTCAGTAAACCCCGCAATATTGCAATTTACAAAAAAGGATGCATTTTGCGAAGAAAAATATTGGCAATTAAAAGTTCAGGGTGAAAAACATTGTGGGCATGTTTTATTTATTTTATTTGGAGGTACAGCATGGAATAGGTCCCTCTAGCCCAACAAGTCACACCACCCAGCAACACACCCATTTTACACTGATCACAGAACAATTTAGAATGGCCAATTAACCTACTACCTGGCCTCTCTTTGGAATGCGGGAAGAAACCGGAGCGCTCGGAGGAAACTCACACATGCACATGGGAAGGATATACAAACTCCTTTCAGAGGGTGTCGGAATTGAACTCTGAACACTGACACCCCAAGCTGTAATGTCATCATGAAAACTGCTACACTACCACGGTGTTTACCCTGAATGCCCACAAGAAAATTAATCTCAGTGTAGTATATAGCGACATGTATATACTTTGATAATAAATTTACTTCGAGCTTTTGTATATTCCCCCATACAGAATGTGGCTTACTGTTCATTGCAGCAAAAACAACTTTTGTAAATCAGTCATAAACCGTCAGAAGCTCATGGACATCTGAATAATTCATAGCTTGAACATTCATAAATTGAGGGATATCAGTATCTAAACAAAGAACTGTGTTTTATGTCTTGCATTACCATTCAAAGACATACTGAGTAAGTTAGTTGCTCATTGTGAATTGTCCTGTGATTAGGTTGGGATTAAATCGGGGTTGTAGGGGTTTCTGAGGAGGCACAGTTCAAAGGGCCTGAAGGGCCTAATCTGCACTGTATCGCTAAATAAATAAATAAGACCATAAATATAGAGCAGAATTAAGCCACTTGGGTAAGTCTGCTCTGCCATTCAATCACAGTTACATTTTTAATGCTATTCTCCTGCCTTCTCACAATCAGATGTATTTATTTATCACATGTATTTTGAAACGTACAGTGAAATGAGCCATTTGCTTTAACAAACAACACAGCAATTTTCAAGACATATACCGGTGACTTTAAACCTGTCTGATTCTGAACCTAATGAAGTGCTGGGGGCTGCCCGCAGGTGTCACCGCACATTCTGGCGCCAACATAGTATGCCCACAATTCTAGGCAGAACAGCACAGAACACAACAAGCAGCAAAACATCAACAGCAAAGCAAGCCCCTTTTCTCTCTCCCAACCACCCATCCGCACAGACAGTCCTCTAACCACAGGACAGGCTTCCGGGCCTCCAGCACACTCGTGGATAATGGGCCTCTGACTTTCCCAGTGGACTTGTAGGCCCAGGGCTTCAGACACTAGCCTTCAACTTCCAATTGACCTTCGAGCTATGATCTTCATTATCAATCCAAGGACTAACCAGTGATGGGACAATGAACTCCAGGCTTTGAACTCCAGACTCACCAATAATTCTCCCCATACCCTTAGCCCCCTAACCAGTCAAAAACTTATCAGTCTCTGCCTTAAATGCATCTTAAATGCGCCCAGTGATATGACCTCCACAGCACTCTTTGGCTCAAATTCCACAGATCTATCTCCCGATGGCTGAAGAAATTCCTCCTCATCTCAAGTTTAAAGGGACATCACTTTATTCCGAACTTTTGCTTCAATTCCTTGACTCTCCTCCTATTTGAAATATCCTTTTCCATGTCCAATGTGTCCAGGCCTCTCAGTATTCGATAGGTTTCACTGAGTCCTTTACTGCAATGATGGGTTTTATTTATTTAGAAGTACAGCATGGAATGGACATTTCCAGTCCTTCAAGCCACGTCTCCAGGCAACCCACCAATTTAGCTCTTGACTAATCACAGGACAATTTACAATGACCAATTAACCTACTAACCAGTACATCATTGGACTATGGCAGGAAACTGAAGAACCCGGAGGAAACCTCGGTGCATACAGGATAATTTGTCTCACAGAGGATGCCAGAATTGAACTCTGAACTCTGATGTCCTGAGGTGTCATAATGTTGGACTAACCACTACACTACTGTGATGCCTTTCCTCACCTCAGCTTTATTAGAACATCCCTTTATTCTGAAGAGGTGCGCTCAATTCCTAACAGTGGAAACTATAAGATCATAAGACATATAGTCACTGTGCAAAAGTCAAGGCAAATATATATAGCAAGGATACCTAAGACTTTTGTACAGTGCTGCAGTAATTTTATGTATTGCACTGTACTGCCGCTGCTAAAAAAAGCAATTTCATGACATATGTGAGTGACGATAAACCTGATTCTGACGTGGGTCTCTATTGTGGACTGAGAGTGGGAAGAGGCAGGGAGAGGGGAGGGAATGGGAAGCACTGGAGAGACATTTTGTAATGATCAATAAACCAATTATCCTTATTCTTCTAACTTCCAGCAAATACAGGCACAGAGACTTCAATCACTGCTTATACGATATCCCTTTCATTCCCGGAATCATTCTCATGAACCTCCTCTGAAGCCTGTCCAATGTCAGCACATCCTTTCTTAAATAAGGAACCCAAAACCACTCTCGCCATTCCCAACATTCTTTGTTCCCGCTACATTTACAAACTCACTCTCTGCTTCACGTTGACAAGTACAGTACTGTGGACATGTCTTAGGCACTCTAGCTGGATATATGTTTCTAACACTTTTGCACAGTACTGCAGAAGAAGAATTAGGCCATTCGGCCCATCAAGTCTGCTTCACCATTTCATCACAGCTGATCCATTTCCCTCTTAACCCCATTCTCTTGCCTTCTTCCCTTTACCTTTCACACCATGTTGATCAAAAACCTCTCAAACTCATCCTTCGATGCACCAAGTGACTGGCCTCCACAGATTAACCACTCTCTGGCTGAAGAAATTCCTCCTCATCCCTGTTCTAAATGGAAGTCCCTCTATTTTGACACCTCTATTTTTCCACTATAGGAAGCATCCTCTTCACATCCATTCTATGTAGGCCTTTCAACATTCGATATGTTTCAAAGGGCTCCACCCCATTCTTCTAAATTCGAAGGAGTACAGGCCCAGAACCTTCAGTTGCTGTTCACGTGGTAACCCTTGTGCTCCAGAATCGTTCTCGTTAACCTCCTCAGAACCCCTCTCCAATGTCAGCACATTGTTTCTTATCCAAGGGACCAAAACCTCTCACAATGCTCCAAGAGATGCCTTATGAGAGCCTTGGCATTGATTGCATCCTTCTTTTTATATTCTTGTCCTATTGAAATGATAAATAACATTGCATTCACCTTCCTCACCACTGATTCAACCTGCAAATTAACCTTCAGCAGATCCTGCATGCGGGCTCCCTTTGCACGTTTTCATGCTCTCCACTTCCGTTGTATCCAGGACTCTCAGGAGCTGGTAGATTGTGATTATTCCTTTACTCCCTTACTGTATTGTGGTATCTTACTGTGCATTAAATGCCTGCACTGCTTGGCTGAAGTGAGTGAGACGTTTGCATTGCTCTGGGGTCATGAGATCTCTCAAAGCACATGGTAAAAATTTTTCCTTTCTATCTGCAGTACATGTTATAAAAGTTTTAAAAAGTCACTTGAAACTCATGAGATTCAGTAAATCATTAAGAGCTGTAGATGTATGTGGTCAGCACATTGAGAATAATGTGCATGAGCAATCCAGGTATTTGTTGAAATCAGTGATTTGTGACCCTAAAATACTTCCTAAATGGACAATGTTTTAGTATTGCCAAGAACTGGCCAACTAAATTTGGCATAGAGCGTGAATTTAAATCAACCAAGAGCAGTTCTGGAGGAATAGTACCGTTCTCTAGTTCCCAGAACTGAAAGCATAGTTAATCTATAGTAATGGAGGAAAGATATTTATTTTAACGGTGACAAGATGCCATTGATTTTAAGTAATTTCTGCCGTAACAACCCAGCACAACAAAAACATTTATACAGTGACTTTCACACAGTGAAGTTTTCCCAGCTACTTCAGAAGACTATATCAGAATTAGGCCATTCAGCCCATCGAGTCTGCTCCACATTCTATCATGGCTTATTCATTATCCCTCTCAACACCATTCTCCTGCATTCTCCTCGTAACCTTTGACACCCTCATTAATCAAGAACCTATCAACCTCCTCCTTAGATATTCAAAATTCAAGATTGTTTAATGTCATTTCCAGTACACAATTGTGAAGGAGAACAAAATAATTGTTACTCCAGATCCAAGGAAATGCAAATAAGCACAAGATAAAGAACACAATAATAACAAAAATCACAATAAATGTAAATACATAAGATAGATAACGCTCATAGATTGAGTGGATGTTCCATAAAATGATGCTAGGGACAGGAGTGTCTGACATAAGGTGACTATGACAGGAAATGACATCAGAGTAGTGATGAGAGGATGTGGAGGGGCGGGCTAATGGGTGGAGCTGTTGATTAGCTTAACTTCTTGGGGAAAGTAATTGAGTCTGGTGGTCCTGGCATGGATGCTACTTAGCATCCTCCTTGATGGCAGTAGGGTATTTGGTCTCAGCAGGTATCTATGGCAATGGATGCCACAGATTCACCAACGTCGGGCTAAAGAAATTCCTCCTCACCTCTGCTCTAAGTAGACGTCCTTCAATTCTGAGTCTGTTCCCTCTGACACTCATGAGAGCGACTATTACACTGAATTCGACAGCAAGACACATCAGAAGATGTGAAAGTAAACAATCACAAGGTTGGTCAGGTGGATAAGCTTTTCCATCATCAAGGAGGGGAGTGATGTGGAGAGAGGTTCAATTAGGGAATTCTTCAGCGCAGAAGAATGATGGTTTAAGGCATTACTGTTGATAGCAAAATGAATTCAATCAAAGGTACCAAAGATAACATGTCCTGACAAAGGATCTCGGTCTGAAATGTCGACTGTACTCTTTTCCATAGATGCTGCCTGGCCTGCTGAGTTCATCTAGTATTTTGTGTGTGTGTGTGTGTGTGTGTGTGTGTGTGTGTGTGTTGCTTGGATTTCCAACATCTGCAGATTTTCTCTTGTTTGTGAAAGATACCAAAGGCTAGGGTAGTACAGTTTAGCCCCCCGATCAGGATCACGCGAAGCCATGGGAACGGGTGGCGGATGATTGTATGAGCAGCTGGGGCATATCTCAAGTCCTGGTTATGCGACCACTGACACCAGGTAGTAAATCTTTGAGAAATACTGGTAATGGTTGAGGTCACTCGTTCTGTAAAGACATTGGCCCAGGAGAAGGCAATGGCAAACCACTTCTGTAGAAAAATTTGCCAAGAACAATCATGGTCAAATGATATGACATAGAATGGATAAACAAATGATAATTTTTAAGGTAATTAGAGAAGGGTATCAGGGGGATGTCAGAGGTAAGTTTTTTTGCACAGGGAGTGGAATATGCTGTCGGGGTGGTGGTAGACAGATACATTAAGGGCATTTAAGAAATTCTTAGGATGACAGAGAAATGGAGATTTACTGCATGTGAGAGGGAAGGCCCAGACTGATCTTGGAGTAGCTTAAAAGATCAGTACAACATCGAAGGGAATGTGCTGTACTGTAATGTTCTACGTTCCAAATAGAACAGCTCCCATTGAGGGTGGATTTTAAATTCAAAGTAAAATTTATTATCAGAATGCATACATATCACCACAAACAACCCTGAGATTCTTTTTCCTGCAGGCATTCTTAGCAAATCTATAGAATAGTAACTGTAAACAGGATCAATGAACAACAAACTGTGCAAATGCAGATATAAATAAGTAACAATAAATTACGAGAGCATGAGAAAACAAGATAAAGAGTCCTTAAAGTGAAACCATTAGTTGTGGGAACACCAGAAATAGAAGGAGTGAAGTTCTAGAGGCTGATGGTTGAGGGGTAGTAACTGTTCTTGAACCTGGTGGTGTGCGTTTTGAAGCACCTGTACTTTCTACCTGATGGCAGCAGCAAGAAAAGAGCATGGCCTGGGCGGCCAGGATCTTTGATGATGGGTGCTGCTTTACTGCAGCAACATTTCATACAGATGTGCTCAGTGGTTGGGAGGGCTTTACACATGATATACTGGGCTGAATCCATTACCTTTTGTAGGATTTTCTGCTCAAAAGCATTGGTATTCCTGCACCAGGCCATAATGCAGCCAGTCAGTACACATTCCACCACACATCTATAGAAGTTTGACAAGGTTTTTGATGACATGAGACTCCTGAGGAAGTATAAGCACCGTTGTGCTTTCTTTGCAATTACATTTATATGACGGGTCCAGGACAGGTCCTCCGAGATGTGACACCCAGGAATTGAAAGTTACTCACCCTCTCCACCTCTGATCCGTTGATGAGTGCTGGCTCGTGGACCTCTGGATTCTCTCTCCTGAAGCCCACGATCAGTGCCTTGGTCTTATTTGTTTTCAGCTGTCCAGGACAATGGGGTCAGAATTGGTATGCACAGCCAGAGGTATTGAAGCATAATGTATAATTTGGAGTTGGTGCTGCCCTTCAGTGTATGCTGAGCAGAAGACAAGCTGCATTGTGTTCAACTGCAGACTGCTACAACATTCATGGACTCAGGGACCTGGACTTTTTTTTTTGTGTGACTGCATTTACTGCTATATTATTGTGCCTATAAAAATTCCACCCCCCCCCCCCGGAAGCTTCACATTTTATGTTTTACAACACTGAATGCAATGGATTTAATTTGGCTTTTTTGACACTGATCAACAGAAAAAGACTTCTTCTTGTCAAACTGAAAGAAGATTCTTTACAAAGTGATCTAAATTAATTATAAATATTAAATACAAAATAGTTAATTGCATAAGTATTAATTCCCCCTTTGAAATGACACACTAAATCACCACTGGTGCAGCCATTTGGTTTCAGAAGTCACGTAATTAGTTAAATGGAGATCTGTTTTGGAGACCTGTGTGCATTCAAGATGTTTTCATTGATTGTAGTTAAAATATACTTCTATCTGGAAGGTCCAACTGCTGTTGAGTCAGTATCCCAGCAAAAACAACACCATGAAGACATAAAAACACTCCAAGAAACTCTGCGAAAAGGTTATTGGGAAGCATAGGTCAGGAGGTAGATAGAGGAAAATTTCCAAGTCACTGAATATCCCCTGGATTACAGTTAAGTCAATCATCAAGAAATGGAAAGAATATGGCACAGCTGTAAATCTGCCTAGAGCAGGCCGTCCTCAAAAACTGAGTGACTGTGCAAGAAGGGGACTAGTGAGGGAGACCACCAAGACACCAATGACAATGCTGGAGGAGTTACAAACCCAGTTGCTTCACCAGTTACATCTTTATGGGAGAATGGCAAAGAGAAAGCCACTGTTGAAAAAACTGACATGAAATCTCAGATAGAGTTTGCCAGAAGGCATGTGGGAGACTCTGAAGTCAGCTAGAAGAAGGTTCTATGGTTTGATAAAAGCAGAATTGAGCTTTTTATCCATCAGACAAAATGCTACGTTTGGTATAAGCCAAACATTGCACATCATCAAGAACACACAAGCCCTACCGTAAAGCATGGTAGTGGCTACATCATTCTGTGAGGATGCTTCATTGCAGCAGGCCCTGAAAGGCTTGTGAAAGTATTGGGTAAAATGAATGCAGCAAAATACAGAGAAATCCTGGAGGAAAACCTGATGCAGTCTGCAAGAGAACTGTGACCTGGGAGAAGATTTATTTTCCAGCAAGACGATGAACCCAAACATAAAGCCAAAGCTAAAGGGGAATGGCTTAAAAACAGCAAAGTTAATATCTTAGAGTGGCCAAGTCAGAGTCCAGATCTTAATCCAATCGAGAAGTTGTGGCTGGACTTGAAAAGTGCTGTTCATTCATGATCCCCATGCAATCTGACAGAGCTTGAGCAGTTTTGTAAAGAAGAATGGAGAAAAATTGCAGTGTCCAAATATGCAAAGCTGATAGAGATCTATCCACACAGACTCAAGGCTGTAATTGCTGCCAAAGGTGCATTTACTAAGTACTGATTTGAACACATATGCAATCAATTATTTTGTGTTTTATATTTGTAATTAATTTGATCATGTTGTGGAGATCTGTTTTCACTTTGAGACAGTATTTTTCTGTTGATCAGTGTCAAAAAAAATTAATTCCACTCTGATACAATGTTGTAAAACAATAAAACATGAAAACTTCCAGGGAAGGTGAATTATTTTTGTAGGCACTGTATATGTGCTGTATGTGCCTTGTTCTATGTGAAGAGTGTGGGAGCTGCATGGCTTTGGTCATAGCGAAAACTCGCACTCAAGCCGTGGTGTTGCTGGAGGCATCAGGGCTGCCCGCTAGTGTTCACTTAGCAAAATACAAGCTGTATTGTGTTTGACTGCTGCAATATTCATGCACTCAGGGACTTGGACTATTTTTTTTGTGTGTCTATGTTTTACTGATATCTTATATGCGCTGTATGTGCCGTGTACTGTGTGTAACTGCGGGCATTGTTTTGTACCTTGACCCCAGGGTAACACTGTTTTGTTAGACTGTATTCATGGTTAAATAGCCAATGAACTTGAACTTGATAAAACTTTGGTGAGCCTTAACTTGGAATGCAGTGTGCAGTCCTGGCCACCGAATTGCAGAAAGGATTTGGCAGCTTTGCAGAAGGTTCAGTAGAAGTTCACGAGGAAGCTGCCTGAATTAGAGGGAATGAGCCATAAGAAGAGGTTTCATAAACTTATGCTTTTTCCTCTGGTGTGCTAGTGGCTGAAAGGAGAACCGATAGAGGTTTATAAAAATATGAGAAACGTAAGTAGGTGGACAGAATCTCTCTTCCTGGATAGAAATGCCAAGTATCAGAGGGCATGTATGTACAAAGAGAAGGAGAGAGTTTAAAGGAGATGTGTGGGGCAAGTTTTATTACAGCAAGAGTAGTGGATGCCTGGAACAGCCTGCTAAGTGTAGTGACAGAAGCAAACATGATATTGGTATTTAAAAGGCTTTTAGACAGACATGTGAATATGCAGAGATTGAATGATACGAATCTGGTATGGGCAGAAGGAATTTATTTATTTATATATGATCGTTATTTCTTTTTTTTTGTAATTACACTGTTTGCTGTCTTCTGCACACTGGTTGAAAGCCCAAGCTGGGCAGCCTTTTATTGATTCTGTTAAGGCTATTATTCTATAGATTTATTGAGTATTCCTGCAAGAAAATGAATCCCAGGGTTGTATATGATGACATTTATGTACTTAGATAATAAATAAACTTTGAACTTTGAATAAATTGGGATCATGTTCAGTGCAGGCATTGTGAGCTGAGGGGCCTATTCCCGTGCTGTACTGTTCTATGCTCTATGCTTACAAGTACAAAACAGCAGGATGTTATAAAGTAGTGTAAACTGAAAATGGTAAATGCTAACAGAAGAGAGCAAACAAAGATTTTAAAATGAAGTCGTCACCATTGGGAAAAGGGTGTGAGACAGATGACTGGTTCGGGAGTCAGATAACAGTGGGCAACATACCCTCTCATTGTTTCACCGCTGCACAGACCAATCGTGGCTCTGAGCAGAAGATTTTTATACGGTCTGAAAACCGCGTGGCATTTGAAATGTTTCATTTGTTATATGCACACTATGAATTTTTAGAATGAATATTGAAACACTTACTTTGCAAATATATTGAAGCTCTAAAATGTTTCAAAGTATAAGTTGTGGTATGTTTATTATATAAAAGAAATTCCAACTGCATGGCACCAAAAGCTATGTGTGCGGGAGCGTTTCAATTAATGTGCGACCACACAGATTAGAGGGAGCAGAGACAGTGGGAAAGAGCAATTCTTGAATCTGGACCGAGCTTGTATGAGCTTTCTAGCTCATGTATCCTCTCCTGGAAGGTCATCATCATTATCATGTGCTGTGCCGTAAGACGGAGGCTATCATGATCTGTCCATGACCATGATTGTTCTTGGCAAATTCTGTGAAAGTGGATTGCCATTGTGTTCTTCTGGGCAGTGTCTTTACAAGACGGGTGACCCCAGCCATTATCAATACTCTTCAGAGATCGTCTGCCTGGCATCAATGGTCATAAAACCAGTACTTGTGACCTGCACCAGCTCCTTATGCAACCATCCACCACCTGCTCCCAATGAATCACGTGGCCCTGATCGGGAGGTCTAAGCAGGTGCTACACCTTGCCCAAGGGTAACCTGTACATTTCCACCAGGAAGGAGTGCCTTGCACCTAATTTGGTAGAGACATATCTCCACCTTGCCACCCATCCCGGAAGGTAGGAGAGCGAAAAGGAATGGACTGTGTGAGGCATCCTTGATGATACTGTTCACTTTACTGAACCAACACAATAGGAAGTAGACTGGATGGAAGTGATGAGCCGTCCAAGTTCACAGAAACATGATCTATGCATATCTTTATCATCCTATGAAGATAAGCTTGTTTCTATGAACTATTGTTTCTTATAGTGAGGGAATCCAGGACCAAATGGCACCTCCTCAGAATAGAGGGACATCCATTTAGGACAGAGATGACGAGGAATTTCTTGAGCCGGGGGAGGTGAATCTGTGTAATTCATTGCCATGGACAGCTCTGGAGGCCAAATCACTGGGTATATTTAAAACAATGTTTGATAGGTTGAATGTTCAAAGTTCAAAGTAACCTTATTACCAAACTACATATATTGTATATCACCATATATACTCCTGAGATTCATTTTCTTGAGGGCATACTCAATAAATCTATGGAATAATAACAATAATAGAATCAATGAAGGACTGCCCAACTAGGGTATTCAACCAGAGTGTAGAAGACAACAAACTATACAATATAAAGAAGAAAGAAATAATAATAATAATAAATAAGTAAGTAATAAATATTGAGAACATGAGATGAAGAGTCCTTGAAAGTTAGGTTCTGGGAAAAGTTCAATGATGGGGTAAATGAAGTTGAGTGATTTTATCCCCTTTGGTTCAAATGTTGAGGAGTACTAGCTGTTCCTGAACCTGGTGGTGTTAGTGCTGAGGCTTTTGAAACCTTCTTCCTGATGGCAGCAGCAAGAAGAGAGCATGACCTGGGTGGTGGGGGTCCGTGATGATGGAAGCTGCTTTCCACAGCAGTATATCATGTAGATATGATCGATGGCAGGGAGGGCTTTACCTTAATGGACAGGGCCGTATCCGCTACTTCTTGATTAGTCAGGGCATCAAGGGCTATGGTGTGAGTGCAGGGTTGAGAGGGATAATAGATCTGCCATGAAGGGACTGCGAGGCAGACTGGATAGGCCAAATGGCCTAATGCTGTCTTCTAGAGTAATGGTCTTGTTACATTTGAATTTGAAAAATGCAAGTCCCGTATTCACCGCCACACAGGTTTCCACGTTCCAACAGGAATCTTCATTATGAAAAATGAGCTCGACTGAAGCCAATCTGCGATAACTCCACATCAGGTAATTATGATACATGGGTGACAGCAGCACTAAGCAGACATATGTCTTGCAATTAAATGACTTTCCTTTATCTTGTGCTGTATGAGCATCAGATAGTTTGGAAAAACAAATCACCTGTTTAAATTTTCCCTTTAAATTCGTCTATACATATGAGCAGCATTTATTACAGAAGAATGACTTCTTTGTGAAGCACATTACCAGTTCAATACACCTCAGTGACGTTGCTCCATTACAATACGAGGGGTGATCGATAAGTTCATGGCCTAAGGTAGAAGGAGTCAATTTTAGAAAACCTAGCACATTTACTTTTCAACATAGTTCCCTCCTACATTTACACACTTAGTCCAGCGGTCGTGGAGCAAACGGATCTTGGACCTCCAGAAAGTGTCCACAGCAGGGGTGATTGATAAGTTTGTGGCCTAAGGTAGAAGGAGATGAGTTATTAACTTCAAACTTTCTGCATTATCAGCTCCACAACCGCTGGACTAAGTGTGTAAATGTAGGAGGGGACTATGTTGAAAAATAAACGTGCCAGGTTTTCTAAAATATATATATATATATATATCACTAAGTCAGTATGAAGCCAACCATTGGTTGGAGTCAATCATGGATATTGTATCCTAGCTGTTCACGTGGTTACACAAGCCAGAGCCGTACGATATGGAGAGCAAGCTGTTGCCCTTGCAGCAGACTCCCCCTCTCCACAACCCAGATGAATCCAAAGGAACGGCAGAGACCGATACAGCTTGGCACCAGCAGCATCACAGGAATTGCCAGTCAGCATTGAACTCACCGTAGGGATTCCAGCTCTGAAATTTTCCTCAGGGTTTACCCCCAAAGCCTTCCTCATGAGTGGATATAGCTTCAAGGCAGCAGAGCTTTGAATTCAGAGGTTTACTTCTCCTAGATGAACTTCTAATCATTAGTCTGAAGCAACTAGTTGTAAGGCACCAGGAACCTGCCTTTGCCCCTTCCCCTGCCAGTAGAAACAGTTCCACCAGGCTTAGCAGCTAAGCCACATGTGAAGTTCAGGAGCTGGACTTGGTCTTCAGAGGCTATTTGAGATGCAGACCATTGGGAGCATTTCATGGTTGTGGGAGCTTATCCAATCTACCACCCCCAACTGTGACACCTTAACAACTTTAAGCCAATTAATTATGTAAAGGGAAAATGTCACAACTGATACATCAAGGCTTTGTATCTCAGATTTGCATTTATTATCACATGTACATTGAAACACACAGTGAAATGCATCGTTTGCTGGGCATTAAGTTATCAGGTGACCAGTCCTGGGCCCAGCACATAGATACATTAGAAGGAAAGCATTCCAGTGTCTTTACTTTCTTAGAAAATTAAGGAGATTTGATTTGTCACCAAACACTCTACTAAACTTTAATGCAGTTACTGTTGAAAGTATCTTGATGGGTTACATCATTTTGTGGTACAGTAATGAGTCTTTAGAATACAAGAAGCTGCAGAGAGTAGTGAACTCTGCCTAATACATCATGAACTCATCCCTCTCTACTGTCAATAAGACTATAGGATTGTGGCTCAAGTAAGCAAAATCTATCATCAAGGTCACAAAGCAACACCATTGCACTACAATAGACTTTGTTCTAATTGTGTTCTTTCCTGCATAATTCTATATAATGTATGCTTTTCTTGTGAATCCTGTGTCTATAATGTTAATGCCTGTGATGCTGCTATAAGTAAGTACTTCATGTACGTGTGCCTATGACAAAAAACACGATGGTTGTAGGGCGGTAGCCACTCCCATACCTGGTGGCATGGGACCCAAGACTCCAGCACCTCTTGCCCATTGGCAGCAGTGAGACAGAAAGACCAGCCATGCACAGGCAGACAGCATTGAGCATGAGTTCATTGTCCACTCTCATCCTTGACAACTTTAATCTTGCTCGAGTATGTGATCTGCAAGATGTTGCCATTGGTCACTGATGCCATCATGCCGGAAGTGATCAGATTAACTGCCTCTGGTAAGAAAGTTGTTAAGATGGTGTGAAGTTTTTGTTTTAATTGCCCTATAACACTTTCTGGAAGGGAGTTTTTGGAAAAGGCAGTTTACTGGGTGGTTTGTGCCCACAATGACTTTTCTTGGCCAGTTCTTTGTCCTGGACACATACAAACTGAAGATCTTACCAAGTGTGAAGATATTACCAAGTCATAGAGTCATGAAAAAGTACAGCACAGAAGCAGGCACGATGGCCCATCTAGTCCAAGTCAAAACCATTTAAACTACTCACATCAACCTGCACTGGGACCATAGCCCTCCACACTCCTGCTATCAATGTACCTAGCCAAAATTCTCAAAAACATTGAAATCAAGCTCACATACACCACTTGAGCAGGGAGCTCATTCCACACTCTCACCACCCTCTGAGAGAAGAGTTTCCCCTTATGTTCCCCTTAAACCTCCCACCTTTCACCCTTAACCCATGTCCTCTAGTTGTCGTCCCACCCAACCTCAGTAGGAAAAGCCTGCTTGCATTTACCCTACCTATAGCCCTCATAACTTTGTATACCTCTATCAAATCCCCACTCAGTCTTCTACATTCTAAAGAATACAGTCCTAATCTATTCAATCTTTCTTTATAACTCAGGTCCTTCAGACCTGGTAACATCTTTGTGAATTTTCTTTGTATTCTTTTAACCTTGTTTACTTCTTTCCTGTTGGTAGGTGACCAAAAGTGCACACAATGCTCCAAGTTAGGTCTCAGCAACATCTGATACAACTTCAACATAACATCCCATCTCCTGTTCTCAATACATCGATTTATGAAGGTCAATGTGTCAAAAGCTTTCTTTATGACCCTGTGCACTTGTGAGACCACTTTATAGACCTGTATTCTCAGATCCCATTATTCTACCACTCTCCTCAGTGTCCTATCATTCACTGTGTAAGACCTACCCTGGTTGATCCTGTCAAAGTGAAACATCTCACACATGTCTGCATTAAATTCCATCTGCTTTTTAGTCTGAAGATTGTGACTTCAAATTCCACGTACAATCTCAACCAGTGATTCATTGCTGCTGTTTAGAGTTACTCATCGAGTGTAGAACAGACCCATCAGCCCACCGATCCCTGCCAACCACCTCTCTTTTACACTAATTCTGCCCTGAGCCTCTTTATTCCTCCAACATTCCCATCAATGATCTCCCTCTTTCTTCCATTATTTACACAGTTACAACAGCCTATTCGTCTTCCATCTTACATTTCCTAAGGACAAGGGAGAAAACTGGAATACAGAGAAAACCCATGCAGAGGCAGACAGAACATGCAAACTCCACATAGACTGCACCCGAGGTCAGGATACAGATTCAGATTCATTTATTTGTCACATATACATTGAAGCTTGACGTGAAATGCATCATTTGCATTAACCACCAACACAACTCAGGGATGTGCTGGAGGCAGCCCACAAGTGTTGCCACGTAATCTAGTGTCAACGTAGCATACCCACAATGTTTAGCAGAACAACACATAGAACAGTAACAGCAACAGCCTCTTTGCTACCCGCTCACACACACAAGACAGGATTGCAACTGGGGCACAGTAGTTGAGGGGTTTGTGTAATGCTTTACAGTGCCAGCGACCTGGGTTCAATTCATATCGCTGTCTGTAAGGGGATTGGACATTACAGACATATAATGTACAAGCTGTAAGGAGTTAGTACGTTCTCCCTGGGAATATATGGGTTTCCTCTGGGTGCTCTGGTTTCCTCCTATATTCAAAAGACCTACAGGCCGGTAGGTTAACTGATGACATGGGTGTAAATGGGCAACGCAAGCTTGTTGGGTTGGGAGGACCTGTTGCTGAGCTATATCTATGTCTAAAAAATAAAATAAACCCCAGCTCAGGCACCCTCCTGACATCAGGCTTCTCGTTGACTCGTAGAGTGTCAGACTCACCGATATCGGGTCTCTTACTTCCAGGCATGATAACCCAAGGGATTCGAGCATCGGGATTTGACTTCCAGACTCACCAACTTCAGTATTCACCTAAGACTCTGTGAGGCAGCAACCCTACTTGATGCACCTTCGTAGCTCTTTGTGTCTCTAGCCGGGGGCTGATGTGCTTTCTGCAGATATGGAGACTGAAATGTGACAGATACAAGGGTAGTCAAAACTGCCCAACACATCACCGGCACCAGCCTACCCACCATCAAGGACGTGTATACAGAAAGGTGCCAGAAAAGGACCAATAACATCATGAAGGATCCCACCCACCCTGCTCATGGACTGTTTGTTCCACTCCCATCAGAGGGGAGGCTGATCAAGTTGTCGCATCTGGAAAATCACCATCCTTGTTTTATTTTTAAATAACTCTTGCAGCAGCAAATGCCTGATCAAGCTAGCGTAGCCTTCAGTAATGCACATGTGATGGACTATAGGGAGTTTACAAAAATGGTTGATGGTCTACACTCAGCTGGGCAGCAGGGGATTGTTCCTCCTCATTTCTCTACCTCAATAAGCCCAGTCAACACAGTCCCCATCATAAGGATGGAACAGGCGACGGCAGGCCTAAACTCTTACCATGCTCATTTTGGTAGGAATGCAAGGAAGTGCTGACTGCCTTGTAGCTTCGATGGTGCCAGCACATTCGGTCAACAGAGGTCTGTGAAAACCATGGGTTCCAGCTGCCAGGATCGTCTACTGTTCATCTTGGACACCCTTTCAAGGTGACACTTCTTATGAGACGTGGGTGCCCAAGTGAGTATGCTGCCGACATCACCTATTGATGAGAAGACAAAGAGCGACAAATGTCATTGGAAGCTGCCAATGGCAGGAAGATCTAGACTTACAGGAGATGACAGGTGATGCTCTGCTTCAGTGGGCGACGTTACACGTGGGACTTTGTCCCGGCTAAAGTGGCTAAACCTCTGTTTGATCTTAATAACTGCTGGTTTGTGGATGTTAAGGACTTTGGGTCCTGACCCTGCTCCTCCAGTAAGTTCCTCACAATGACTCTGTCAAGCGCATGCACCACTGTATGTGAATTTATTCAACTACTGGGTGAATTCCCAGACCTCACAAAGCCACAGTCTCCACTACAGTCATAAACATGGAGTCCAGCACCACATTTCTACAACTGGCCTGCTATTCCATGCCCATGTACATAGACTGGACCCAGAAAAGCTGGCAACAGCAAAGACTGAGTTTGCCAACATGGAAGGACATGGAATTGTATGCTAGTTGAATTGCCCCTAGGCTCCGTCCCTCCATATGGTCCCTAAGTCCGATGGTGGTTGCCGCCCATGTAGTGATTACCAACACCTTAACAAGGCCACCACCCCCAATCATTATCCAGTCCCACACATTCAAAACTTTTTGGTATGTTTAGCCTGAAAGTTAATTTTTTTTCCAAAGTCGATCTAGTTAGGGGCTACTGTTAGGTGCTTATGTGCTCATAAGATATTCCCAAAGCTGCTGTGATAACCTCGTTTAGCTTTTTTGAGTTTCTGCACGTGCCATCTTGACTGAAAAAATGCTGATGCACTCTGTATTAAAAGATTTTTGATTTTCTTTTTGTTTACCTGGGTGATATACTTGTCACCAGTGCTTCCAAGTCTGAACACATATCTCATCTTCACATACTTTTTGAGTGCTTAAGCCAAAAAGGGTTGACCTACTAAATACCAGTTCAGGTTGTCAGCCTTTGACTTTCTCAGGCATCACATCTCTGCAGAAGGTGTGAAACCCTTCCCATCAAAAGTTGTCACTATTTTGGACAACTAAAAAATTACAAGAGCTTTTTGGCATTGTGAATTTCTATCACTGCTTCATTCTGTGAGCTGCTGAACTTATAAGACCATACAATATAGGAGCAGAATTAGGCCATTTGGACCATCGAGTCAGCTCCGCCATTTCACCATGGCTGATCCATTTTCCTCTCAGCCCCAGTTTCTTGCCTTCTCCTCGTATCCGTTCATGCCCTGATCAATCAAGAATCTATCAACCTCTGCCTTAAATATATATGAAGACTTGGCCTTCACAACTGCCTGTGGCGAAGAATTCCACAAACCCACCACTCCTTGGCTCAAGAATTTCCTCCATTTTGAAAAGGCCAGCTAGTGGCGTAGTGGCATCAGCACTGGACTTTGGGGCGGAAGGTCCTGAGTTCGAATCCAGCCGGCTCCTGTGCACGCTTTCCATCCATGCTGGGTTGAGCGTTGAGCTAGCAACTCAACCTCATAAAAAAGAAATTGCCTGCTACAGAAACATCGACAGCAAAAGTTGATGACCTATGTTCTCTCGTGATCGGCAATTTCTCTCTCTTTCTCTTTCTCCATTTTAAAAGGATGCCCCTCTATTCTGAAGCTGTGTCCTTTGGTCTTAGACTCTCCCACCATAGGAAACATCCTTTCCACATCCACTCTATCAAGGCCTTACGTCACTTGATAAGTTTCCATGAGATCATCCCTCATTCTTTTGAACTCTAGTGAATACAGGCCCAGAGTCATCAATCACTCTTCATATGACAAGCTGTTCAATCCTGGAATCATTTTTGTGAGCCTCCTTTGAACTCTCTCAAGTGTTAGCACATTTTTTCTAATATGAGGTACCCAAAATTGCTCACAATACTCCAAGTGAGACCTCACCAGTGTGTTAAAAAGCCTCAGCATTATATCCTTGCTTTTATATTTCAGTCCTCTTGAAATGAATGCTAACATCGCATTTTCCTTCCCCACCACAGACTGAGTATGCAAATTTACCTTTAGGGAATCCTACACAAGGACTCCCAGTTCCCTTTGCACCTCAGCTTTTTATATTTACTCTCCAATTAGAAAATAGTCAATCTTTTCATTTCTTCTAGCAAAGTGCCAGACCATACACTTCCAGACACTATATTCCATCTGCCAGTTCTTTGCCCATTTCGTGTGGGTAGTCAGAGGCTTTTCCCAGGGCTGAAATGGCTAACATGAGAGGGCACCGTTTTAATGAAACTACCTCTCTGTATATCCTCTCTGCCACCCCTCCAGCCTCCCAAATGATCTGGAGTTCATTCAGTTCTAATGCAAAACTCCTGAGTGTTTTTTGTTAGAAGCTATAGCTGGATGCACTTCTCAAGTCGTAGTGGTCAGGGACACTGGAGATCTCCCTGCCTTCCCACATCCCGCAACAGGAACATTGCATTATCCTGCCTGTCAAATCTACTCCTAGCTGAGCAGCTATAAAGAAGAAAATGAAAGAACTTGAGCTTTTCTTTCCTTTGTTTTGGCTGACTGAAGCCTCTCTTTGCAGAAGCCTGGAAGAGCTAAAGCCTCAAGATCACCACTCTAATTATGTCCACTTGGACGACGGCTGCTGTGACAATGGTTGCTGTGGACCTGATTGAAGACCCCTCATCTCAAAACTTCCGATATCCGGATTGGATGCTGGTCCAAGCTCTTATGCTCCATTTTATAGTGTGCTTACAGGAAATTCCCCAAATGAAGTGCTTGTACACATGATGGCCAAATTATCAGACCCTTGGTCTGCATGGCAGCAATGCCACCTGTCCTGCATATCCAAGTTCACAACGGATATAGCACATATCAAGGGGAAATAAAATGTTGTGGCTGATTCCCTCTCTTGGCCAGCCATTGGGGCCATACACATTAAGGCTGCAGCCAACCAAGCTAATGACCCAGAGGTCCAGGCTTACTGAACAGCAGTCACAGGTCTGTAGTTGGCTGACATTAAATTTTGGGAAGCTGGGTTTCCTCTCCTGTGCGACGTCTCAACTGGTCGCCCTTACTCCATTGTGCCCGTATCTGGAGACAGACTGTTCTGGACTCCATACATGGCCTCTCGCATCCGGGCCGTAAGGTCTCACAGAAACTGGTTGTATTAAAGTTCTTGTGGCATGACTTCAGAAAGGATGTGCATGATTGGATCATAGCCTGTGTGGAGTGCCAACAGGCAAAAATTACCCATCATGTCAGGCACCATTGACACCTTTTGAGGTCCCTGTGCAATGGTTTGACCATGTCGTTGTGGACCTTGTTGGTCCTCTTTCTCCCTCCTGCATGGACTGTATCAGCAGGAGTCTAGAGGTTGTCGTTCTAGCAGATGTGGCTTGGGTGTTCATCAGCACCCGAGCTGCTCGGTTTAACACCCAGTCCGATATTTCCTCTGACTGCGATCCCCAGTTCATTTCAGACCTCTGGGATGTGATGGCCCAGAACCTTGGTTTAGGCTACATCACACTGCAACATATCACCCACAGTCCAATGGCCTATGCGAGCGGTTTCACTGCTCCTTAAAGGCTGCTCTGGGAGATTCCTTGATGGACGAATGATGGCATGATCGTCTTGCATTGGTCCTGCTGTGGCTCAGAACTGCTCCAAAAGAGAACCCGCAGTTGCCCATGGCAGAGTTGGTATATAGGCAGCTGTTATGAGTACCAGGAGATTTCATTCCTGACAGCACAATCATCTGGTCGGCCTCTCAACAGCATTCCACTCTGCTCAGTAATTTCAATTCCTATTCACCTGTTCCTAATTCTCAACATGGCATTGGGTTCTTGTTGACCTTGATTCCACCTCGTTTGCTTTCGTCCACCACAATGCACACCAACATCTCTTTAGGCCCCCTTACGGTAGCTCATTCTATGTTCTGGGATAGGGAGAAAAGACTTTTGTCATAGATAAGAGAGGTAAACCCGAACATATTTCTGTCGATCGATTTAAGCCTGTCCACCAAGATGTGGAGTATTCGGCTGCCATGCCCCTGGCATCACAACATGACCATAAGCATGTCAACACATCTTTGGACAAGCCAGAGGCACCTGCTGTTCCTCCACCTGTGGAACTCAGAACCTGATCCGAGCAGCTCGTCTGAGCTCCAGAAGGGCTCACATGCTGGTTGTAGTGAACTGTGAGATGGCCGATGTAGGTTAATGTAATAGGGAAAAATGTACATAATTCAAAATTACTGACATTGAGTTAGGGATTTCACTTTAAGAGAGTGCTCTGACTTGATGGCGCTTTTACATGAAGAGTTTTGGTGCACTTTGATTGTAAAGGTTTGGGAATTTAATAAAATGAATTATGGGTTTTGTTAAATATAAACCACTTCACTTTGTTTCATTTGTGGAAATCTGCATTAGTAGTGCAATCACTCACTTGAGTCGAGTATGATGTTCTCCTAAGGAATTGTCTATTGGTGGGTCCTCAGGTAGCCGTAGAAGCCGATCAGGGATCTATATATCCTAGTGAAATTTGGAGTTAAGATCATAAGATCTTGGAGCAGAATTAGGTTGTTCAGCCCATCGACTCTGCTTTGGCATTTGATCATAGATCATCCACTTCAATCCATCAACCCTATTCTCTTGCCTTCTCCCCATAACCTGTCACACCCTGACTCATCAAGATTCTATCAACCTCTGCTTTAAATACACTCAGTGACCTGGCCTCCATAGATACCTGTGGCAGCGAATTCCACAGATCGGTGGTAGGTGATAGGTGAAACCGAAAAATGGAGAGGGGTGAAGTAAAGAACTGGAAAGCTAATTTTTTTTAAAGCGTGTCATACCAGACATTCAGCCATTCTTGTCTGGCACGTGGTGTCAGGATTAACCGGGTCACTTTATGAATGTTCCTGACTTGACCCTTGTATCTTTTACGAGGCTGAGTGGCTAGCTCGACACTCAACCTGGCTCAGATGGAAAGCGTGCTTGGAGGTGGTCCGACCTGGATTTGAACTCGGGAACCTTCGCTCCAGAGTCCGGCACTAATCTCACTGTGCCACCAGCTGGCCGGGAAGCTCATTAGTGAAAGAGATAAAGGACTGGAAAAGGGGGAAACTGACAGTAGAGGACAGAAGACCATGGAAGAAGGGGAAGGGGAGGAACATGAGCGGGAATGATGGGCAGGTAAGAAGAGAATGTGAGAGAGGGAAACAAAAATGTGGAATGGTGAAGGAGGGGACTCTCTTTCACTGATCAACTTCCTGGCTCTTTTCTTCACCCCCTTTCCCTCTCCTGGTTTCACCTATCATCTGCCACCTTGTACTTCGTTCTCCCCTTCCCTAACTTCTTCCTCTGGCATCTTCCCCCTTCCTTTCCAGTCCCGATGAACGGTCTCGGCCTGAAACATCAACTGTTTACTATTTTCCATAGATGTTGCCTGACCTGCAGAGTTCCTCCAGTATTTTGTGTGTGTTGCACTAGATTTTCAGCATCTGAAGAATCTCTTGTGTTTATATTATGATGTGATACAGGGTTTTAACCTGAAATGTTAACAATTCATTCATTCTGCAGATGCTGCTCAACCACAGAGCTCCCCCAATGGATTTTGTGTAACCTAACCTGCTGAGAAGATGATTACATGATTGCAAGAGGGAGCAAGCCATCCGACGTTTTAGTGTACACAAGTAAATTATGAAGGGGCAGGCTTGTTGGCAAGAATGATTCACATTTTTCACTATTACCACTGAGATCTCTGTAGTACATAATCTCCCTAGGACCATTGTGATGATAGCAATGAAGCCATCTGTGTTTGCTGTTAAAGTGCCATTTTTTAGCATGATGTTGATGAGTCATTGGTCCAGCGAGAGTTTTCATCTGGATATATTTCCATTGTGAAGTAATGTTTTAATCTCACCGATGGGGATTCCATCAGAAGATGATAAAGAGAGACTTCTCAGCAGAAGTGGTAAGGATTAGTACATTGTCTGGGATGCAGCCAATAAGAAACATAAAAAAATATCACCAGAGACCAGAGGAACTGAAGAGAACAGAGTGCAAACTATTACCTAAATGGAGCTGTATCACAAACAAATGCAGAGGGAATCAAGTTTCCTTGCTAAAGGTTAATAGGCAGGTGCAACAAGTAGTTATGACGGCAGGGTGATGTTGGTTGTTATTGCAAGACGGTCGGGACTGGGCAGAATAATTATTTGGTATGGACTAGATTAAGGGCCTGTTACTGTGCTATTGTGTTCTCTGACTCTGTGACTCAATTAGAGTTTGAGAACAGAAGTGTAGTTATAATTGTACAAAATGCTGGAGAACTGTGCTCAGTGTTGGCCTCTTATTTAAGACAGGATATATTAGGATTGGAGGCAGCCCAAAAGAGATTCAGAAATGAGTGTACAGTCCTAACACAAATGCTTAAAGAAAGCAGAACTGTCTAGTCTATATATGGTTTAATAAACATTACCTCTCTTTCTTCCATTCCTTGGACGTGATCTTTATTGAACTGTAACCCTCAGGCTTGCCCAGCTCGTGTTCGTCTAAAGGAATCAGACTTTGGCCCAGTAATGTATCCCCAGTTACAAACCCACAACGCAAAATATCAGACACTACACCATAGGCAATTAAATGATTGAACTTCATAAATCTTACTATGAATATAGGGTTAGTAATGAAAATTTAAAAAGGGCCCAATTCAAAGAAACGTCAAAAGTTTGTTGGAGCTCACTCAGTAGTCATTCTTCCACCATTGATCACCTCCAAGCGACGCCAACCGTCGGACCCTCAGATCCCAGTCCACTCTGTCCAGTGGTCTACCAGCTCTCTCCACACGCGTCTTCCCTCTTCATCTCTCCTCGACAAAAGACCATGAAAAACCCGGCTCCCAGACACACAAGAAAGAACAACGTTTCTCCCATTGGATGGCCACTGAATTCCAAAGTCCTGCTGTCGCTAGTCATAACCCAAACATTGCTGCCACAGAGAAACCATTACCTTAACAGTGGACCATTACATAGAATCCATTACGTTAGCCTTAGCAGTGAAACCTTACAGCATGTTACACTCTCCCCCCACCGAATTTAGTCATGTCCTCATGACATTGAGATAATTCGCCAATCCTTCCTGCAAAACACAAAGTCCAATCCAGGTGCACAAGGCAGTGACATAGCTCCCCAAAACAGTAGAGATCACACCCTGTTCCCAAGGTGCTACATAGACCAACCTATCTGGTGGTCTCCTAATTCTCTGAGACCCCTGTCCCTCCTCACCTAACTGCTCAGGCTCAGACGCTACTGGGGATACTTTGGGTCTACTTGGCGAACCCTCCCTCACTCATGCCCCCTGTCCCATGTCCAGGCCCTGCTTCCTCACCTTCGGTGGTCCTACTGTAACCCAGGCTTCCCACAGATAGCCCCCTTCCACCTCACCTGATTCAGTGGGAGAAGGGCCAGGAGTCTCTTCCTCCATCAATGGAGAGTTAGCGAAAGGCAGCATTTACCACATATCCAGATCATCATCCTCCGAATCAGAATCCCTCTCATGGGCGCGGCCCGGCCCAGCCTCTCCCGCTGTGGGCCCTGCAGTCACCTTGCGTTTTCACAGAGTCCTCTTACTAGGTATAGGCTCCAAGTCGGGCTCTGGGTCTACCTGCACCTCTTGTCCCAGGGACAACAGGTGGTTCCAATGGAGAATCTTGACAGGCCCATTCCCCTCCTCTAGTTTTACCCAGAATACTGGTAAGTTTGGCATCTGACTCTCCACCACATAGGGTGTGGCCGCCCAGCGGTCAGCCAACCTGTGCTTTCCAGATAGCCCCAAATTCTTTACGAGGACTCGGTCTCCTAGCAGGAGTTGGGAAAACCTCACTTTCTGATCATACTTCCTCTTATTTCCTCGACTCTGCTTGGCAGCCATGACCCCAGCCAATTCATAAGCCTTTTTCAGCTCTCTCCTCGTATCAGATACATACTTCAGATAAGGCTTCAGTGGTAAGTCACCCTCGTCAGTCCCAAAACAAAGGTCAATGGGCAACTTCGCCTCGCGCACAAACATCAGCTAATATGGCGAGTACACAGTAGCTTCATTTTGTGTACAGTTGTAAAGTGAACCAGATGTTGACTCCACCTGCTCTTCTTGCTGATCTCCAGGGTCCCAAGCATGACTAGCAAGGTCCGATTAAACCTCTCAGGCTGGAGATTGCCCTGCGGGTGATAAGGCGTGGTTCTTGACTTCTCAAATCCAAACATGCCCAGTAACTCATAAGTGAGTCTGCTCCCAAAGTCCCATCCCTGCTCACTATGTATCCACCTGGGAAGGCCATAATAAACAAAATACTTCTCCCATAACACTTCTGCCACCGTAGTCGCCCTCTGGTCCTTGGTAGGAAAAGCCTGAGCATATTTGTTGGTCTGTGATGACTAAGATATTTGCCGTGTTGCTGGCATCGGGTTCTATGGACAGGAAATCCATACTCACCAGGTCCAGGGGCCCGGCACTTTGCCAGTGGGACAAAGGAGCTGCCCGCGTAGGCAGTGTCTTCCGCTGTATGCAGCGAATGCACAACTTTCAGTATTCTGCAACCTCTGACTTCATTCGAGGCTAGTAAGACCAGTCTCTGAGCAATCCATAGGTCTTTTCCACCCCCAAATGTCCAGAATCATTATGAGGTGACTTGAAGGCAATCCTCCGATACTTCTCGGGCAGAACCAGCTGGTATCGCCGAGGTCAGTCTGGGGGAGACGTGACCCGGTATAAGGTCTGGTTCTTCAACTCCAACCAAGGCTATTCTTTCAGTAATGGAGGCACTGAAGCTGTTTCGTCTTTTCCACCTGAGCAATGTCTCCCTTTTCAACCATGGACCAAATAGTGCCAATGCCCGGATCATTGGCGGGAGGAGAAGATGGTGGCGCGACACAGCTCACAGCGGCCACTCCGGTGGTGATGTCTGTTATTTGTCAAGTAGGGTGCCGTGCACAGTCCTGATTTGATGGAGACAGGCGTGAGAGCACGGAGGAACATCTAGTGAAACTTCTGAAATGTCTGCTTCACTGCTGCTGCTACTGTGTGGTCCAGAATCTCTGGAGGGGAAGGCCCCGAGTCCTTGGCTTTGCTTGTTGCTCGGTGGCCAGGGCGGGGTCGAAGCGCTCGGCAGAGGATGGTGCTCGGAGAGGCTGTGTCGGAGGGACTGGTCAGAGGTTCAAAGTTTTCAGACGGACTCAGAGTCTGCTGCAGTCGGGTGCTTCCAATGGTGCTGCATCGGCAAGTTGGCGGTGTTTGGAGGTTCATGGCAGGGAGAGTTTCTCCCTTCTACCGCCTGTGTGAGATGATGAGGCTATCGGGACTTTGAGACTTTTTTTCTGTGCCCATAGTCTGCTCTTTATCAAATTATGGTATTGCTTGGCACTGTTGTAACAAGATGTTATAATTATGTGGTTTTGTCAGTTTTAGTCTTGGTTTGTTCTGTGTTTTCTTGTGATATCATTTTTTAATGCATGCATTTCTAAATGACAATAAACGAGGACTGAGTGTCCTCATAATCTAATCTAATCTAATCTCGCTGAGCAGCTGCTACTTCCCCAGAACTCAATTCTGGCAGCTGATTTGTCTTCAGAGCAGTCAGGTTACAGTAAACTTGGGGAAAGGCATTATCAGAAGCTCCCAATTGATCCACTGCTTGATTCTGCCTCTCCCTTTCCTCTGTCTTCATGGTGATGACAAACTGACACATGGCCTTTACCCCAGGGGCAGGAACGCTCTCCCACTCCTCGTCCATGTCCGGTCCCTCATGCACCCGTCGGGACAAAGCATCTGCAACAATGTTCCGACTCCCCCGCCGGTACTTCAGTCTGACATCATAGGCGGACAACGCCGCCAACAACCGATGGCCTGTGGCATCCAGTTTCGCCGAGGTCAGGATATAAGTTAGGGGTTGTTGTCCATCCTCACCTCAAATTTGGCCCCGTAGAGATAGTCACTCAGCTTATCCACCACCACCCATTTCAACGCCAGAAATTCCAACTTGCGCGTGGGATAGTCTCTCTCAGAGGGCGACAAACTCCATCTGACAAACGCCACAGGCTTCAACCCGATGCCCTGATCCTGATACAGGATGCCCCCAAACCCTCTTGGCTGGCATCTGTGTGCAGTACATTCGGCAATCGGGGGTCTGCAAAAGCCAGCACCGGGGCTTGGGTCAGCAAATCCTTCAGTGACTGAAAAGCCTCCTCACATTTCACATCCCATCTCTGTCCAAAGGGCTCCGACAGATTTAGATATTCTCCACCCTCCTGTCCTTTCTCCCCCAAGAGAGGGTAACCACACAGAAGCTGATTCAAGGGGTACTTTGGCATAGCCCTTCACGAATGTCCAATAATAACCACAGAACCCAAGGAATGAGAGCAGAACGCTCAGTCTGGGGCCTTGGCCAAGTAGTCACCGCTTCTGTCTTAGCCGGGTCTGTAGCTACTCCACTGTGAGATTAGGTGTCCGACATAGCTAACAGACGTTTTGCAGAACTGGCACTTGTCCAGGGAAAGTTTTAACCCTTTAGCTTTCAAGCAGCTGAGCACCTTCAGTAGCCTCGCTTCATGGTCTTCCAAGGTGGATCTAAATGCTATGAGGTCATCTAAATACACAAACACCTCAAGCAAGTCCAGATCCCCCACCATCTTCCCCGTGACCTGCTGGAAGGTTGCAGGGGCTCCCGATTTGCCCTGGGGCATCCTTTCGAACTGGAAGAATTGCAGGGGACATATAAATGCTGTCTTCTCTTTGTCGGCCTCACTCATCAGGATCTGATAATATCCACTCCTCAAATCCAGCACGCTACTCAGACAGGCCAGCGCATCTTCAACCCTCGGGAACATATACTGGTCTGGGACTGTGCGCCTGTTCAGAGTCCTATAGTCCACACACATGCGTATCTTCCCGTTCTTCTTTCAGGCCACTACTATTGGGGAAGCACAGGGGCTTCGGGGCTCAGTGATGACCCCAGCTTCCTTCAACTTACACAAATGCTGCCGCACATCTTCCATGCCTGCAGGGGCCAGTCGCCACAACCTCTCTCTAAACGGGGTGTCCTCAGTCACCCAGATAGTGTGACGAGTGCTCTTGGAACAACCCACATCAAGCTTGCCAATGGAAAAGACACCTTCCAACTTCAACATCTTCTCTATCAGCCTCTTTTTCCAACCCGGCGACACCGGGGAGTCCCTGAAGTTGAATGACTCAGCGGTCAAGTTTTCCCCCTTTCCCAATAGTTTCTCCCCGACGTGCCTCACAGGGGCGCTAGACAGTACCGTAACCAGGAACCAGGCATCTCCCGCATGAAGGTGACCTCCCTCTTCGTAGTGTTCCTGACGATCACTGCCATCCTGCTCGCCTGTACAAACGAAGGCTTCTGCAATTCGGGCCTCACCAGTACCCCAGCCGGAAATCTTGACTCCCCCTCGTGGTCTTCCGGTGGTCCACTAAGAGGGCTTGGCCCTCAGGCACTCCGGGAAATTTGGGGGTTCCCATCACTCTCGCTACTTCACCAGATCGTACCACCATTGGCTTTGACTGCGTGAACCACACAGTCCCTCATTTAAATTCAGTATCTGGCCCAATGCTACCCCATACTTCCTCAAAAGCAGCTCAGAACACTGGGTGCATGGACAATGTCCCTAAAAACCTCTCGCCTGCCTTCTCCTTGCAGGCCTCCATAAGCCTCCTCACGAGAGGGGTGTTGGTCCCCACCAGAATTGAAACGTCGTCAGTCTCAACAGGGTCCGGACAAGCCAGCACCACTGTATCAAGACCCTCAGACACTCCCACATCGGCCTCCGAGAACTCCAGTTTCACTGACAAATAACCGTCATATGGATAATCACCAGCACTGATACCCCAAACCTCCAGTGCACTGGATGGTGTCAAGGGTAAATGCTTTAGGTACCTATTGTAAAACGAATGGTAGAGTAACGTGACCTGCGACCCAGTGTCAAGTATGGCTTTAGTGTATATTCCCTCTATCCGTAGCGACACACTGGAGCGTAGTCCCACTAAACCTTCAGGAATAGGGTCTTTTGCTTTCAGGAGTTCCTTGGTACATTGCTGGGAACGTGTTCCCCCAGAGACACCAGGCAGGTCCCTCACTGGGTCTCCTCTAAGTTTCCCGACATCTCTCCCTGCTTAGATATCCGTGGGCTCGCTCTCCGAGGGGCTTCCTGCTGTTCACATTCCCACCGGGAGTGTCCCTCTTCCCCACAGTTATAGCACACGCTACAGGCCGCCCCTCTTCTTACAGACCCATATATGAGGGGGAATGACAAGGGAGATGTTGGGACATTTCCAATAGTGGGAGAACGTCGAATGAGAAGATATGGTTACAATACAAGTGGCCATTCCTTTAAAACATGAGCTGGGCTGGGTAGAAATTCTTTCTCACACAGTGTGGTTAATCTTTGCTTTCTCCCCATGGTAGGACTGAAGAGGCTAACTTTCTGGAAATAGTTAAACAGGAATTGAGATTCAAAATTATTTATCACTTGTACATCGAAATGTACAGTGAAATGTGCAGGATGTATATCCTTGAGTTAGATAATTTTTTTGAAAGATTGAGTAATCGAGGGTATTGTGAGACTTGCATAGAACAGGAGATGAGGCTTGAAATGGTTCAGCTTTGATCCTATTGAGTCATAGGGCAGGTTTGTTGTATCTTCTCCCGGAAGGTAGAAGAGAGAAAAGGAAATGGCTAGGTTGGCAGGCACCCTTGATTATACAGTAAGTCTTCCTGAAGCAATGCATAAAGAAGATGAACTGGACATAAGAACTAGCCATACAAATTCATGGAAACATGTTTTATTGAACAGTTTTGGTCACCATATTATAGGAAGAAAGTCAAGGCTTTGGAGAAGGAGCAGAAAAGATTTACCTAGATATAGCCTAGATTAGAGGCCATGTGCTACAACAAGAAGTTGGACAAATGTAGATTGTTTTCTCTGGAGTGGTGGAGGCCGAGAGGAGTCTGATAGAGATTCATAAGATTATGAGAGGCATGAGGGACGAGGTCCAGCACCTGGCTGCGTGGTGTTTCGATAACAACCTGGCCCTTAACACCCAGGAAACCAAGGCGATTATTGTGGACTTCAGACACGTTAGGAGCCACACTCATGTCCCCATCTACATCAACGGAGTTGTAGTGGAGTGTGTATCAGCCTTCAAATTCCTTGGTGTCCACATTTCCGATGATCTCACCTGGTCCCTGAACTCCTCCATCCTGATCAAAACGGTGGAACAGAACCTTTATTTCCTGCGGAGCATCAAGAAAGCTCACCTCCGTCCCAGGATACTGACGGACCTTTACCGCTGTACCATGGAGAGCATACTCACCAACTGCATCTCAGTGTGGTATGTCAATTGTCCCGTATTGGACTGCAAAGCACTCCAGCGGGTGGTGAAAACTGCCCAGTGGATTATCGGCACCCAATTGCCCACCATTGAGAACACCTACTATAAACGCTGCCTGGGCAGGGTGAAAAGCGTTATCAAGGATGCATCTCACACTAACTATGGACTTTTCACTTTCCTCCCATCTGGTAGGCACTACAGGAGCCTCCGCTCCCGCACCAGCAGGCACAGGAAGAGCTTCTTCCCTGAGGCTGTGACCCTGCTGAACAGCACATCACAGCGCTAAGCAGTATTGCACCAATATTATACTGTCTCAGTACTTTTATATTTGTACGCTGTAGCACTTCTTTTATTTGCAGTTATTTTGTAAATAATACTATTCTTTTGCATTTCTGGTCAGATGTTAATTGCATTTCATTGGCTTTGTATCTGTACTCGGCACAATGACAATGAAGTTGAATCTAATGTAATCTAATCTAATAAATAAAGTATTCAGACAGTAGCTTTTTCCGAGGGGTTGAAATATCTAATACCAAAGGGCATGCATTTAAGGTGAGTCAAGGTCATTTCAAAGGAGATGTAAGGGACACTTTTTTTTTCACAGAAAGTTGTGGGTGTCTGGAATGCACTGCCTGGGCTGCTGGTAGAGGCAGAAACATTCTAAGGCTTCTAGGAGGTATTTAGATGGGCACATGAATGTGGGGAAAATGGAAGGATCTGAATGATGTATGCGCAAAATGGATTAGTTTAGTTGGCCCTTTGATTATTCATATATTTGGTAGGGCACAACATTGTGGACCAAAGGGGGCCCGTTGCAGTGCTGTACTGTTCCGTGTTCTATGTTCTAATTCAGAATAAGAGAACATAAAATGACAGCCACAATACCAAACACCACTGGAATAATCCGAAAGTCCCCAGCAATTGAGAAATGAGTCTGCTTGGCTATGCCCATACCTCAGGGTTTATTAACTTAAGCTATAAAAAATACAATAAAAGTAATAATAATGAATAAATAAACAATAAATATCAAGAACATTAGATGAAGAGTCCTTGAAAGTCAGTCCATAGACTTGGGTACAGTTCAGTGCTGGGTGAGAGAAGTTGAGTGCGGTTACCCGCTCTGCTTCATGAGTCTGATGGTTGAGGGGTAATAACTGTTCCTGGACCTGGTGGTGTGGATCCTGGGGCTCCTTTAACTTCTTCCTGATCTCCCTGATGCTGCCTAACTTGCTGAGTTTCTCCAGTATTTTGTGTGTGTTGCTCAAGATTTCCAGCATCTGCAGAATCTCTTGCATTTAACATCTGTAGAGAAGACCCTGAATTTCCTGTCCCGTCATCTGAGTAAGGAAGAGTTTGATAACTTCACTCCCAAAAGGCCTGTCCTAATTTCTCAAGTCTGGCATCCACACCAAGGGAAATAGTTGAAGTTCATCGGTGCAGTTCCACTTAATATCTTGAAAATTGAAAAGTGGTCAAGCTTTAGTCTTCAAAATCCTAGTGAATACAATCTCAGCTTCTGAAATGTCTCTTTGTAAATTAACCCTTGTTATCCAGAGTGAATTTGGAGAATACAAGTAGCAATCCCTCCAGTACAGGGTGGAGTTATAGGAACTGCCACATGGAAACTTAAACATAAGAGATTCTGTTGATGCTGCAACTCACATACAAATTGCTGGAGGAACTCAGCAGGTCAGGCAGCATCTATAGAAATGAATAAACAGTCGACGTTTTGGGCTGAGATTATTTATTAGAACTGGAAAGAAAGGGGCATGATGCCAGAATAAGAAAGTGGAGACAGGGGAAGGAGGACAAGGTAGAAGGCAATAGGTGAAGCCAAGTGGATGGGGGAAGAGAGAGCTAAAGTAAGAAGCTGGGAGGTGATAGCTGGAGAAGATAAAATGCTGAAGAAAAAGGAATCTGATAGGAGAGGTGAGTGGGCCATAGGAAAAAGGGCCACTATGGAGATATGATAGGCAGATGAAGAGAAGAGGTCTGAGGTCAGAGTAGGGAATTGAAGAAGAGGGAAAGAGCATGGGAGAAGTACCAGAACTATTTTCCTGAATCTTCCTCACTGTGTTCCTGAACTTAACATCTTTATCAAGAATTACATCAAACTCTTGAGTTATGCAAAATGCAAACAGACCCATCAGCCCAACTTGTGCCTGTTGACTGAGCAAATAGTCCCATTAGCCATCATTGAACCCGTATTCTTTCCCATCAGAATCAGGAGAAGAGTTATTAACACTGACTTAGGTGCTATTGGCTATTGAGATTGGATTATTATTGTCACATGTACCAAGATACAGTGAGGAGCTTGTCATTGCACAGTGCACTGAGGTAGAACAAGTAAAACAGTAACAATGCAGAATATAGAACATAGAACATGGATTGGTAGAGCACATTACAGGCCTTTCAGTCCACAATGTTGTGCCAACCCTTAAACGTTGCCTCCCATATAACCCCCCAGCTTAAATTCCTCCATATACCTGTCTAGTAGTCTCTTAAATTTCACTAGTGTATCTGCCTCCACCACTGACTCAGTGCATTCCACGCACCAATCACTCTCTGAGTAAAAAACCTTCCTCTAATATCCCCCTTGAACTTCCCACCCCTTACCTTAAATCCATGTCCTCTTGTATTGAGCAGTGGTGCCCTGGGGAAGAGACGCTGGCTATCCACTCTATCTATTCCTCTTAATATCTTGTGTACCTCTATCATGTCCCCTCTCATCCTCCTTCTCTCCAGAGAGTAAAGCCCTAGCTCCCTTAATCTCTGATCATAATGCATACACTCTACATCAGGCAGCATCCTGGTAAATCTCCTCTGTACCCTTTCCAATGTTTCCACATCCTTCCTATAGTGAGGTGACCAGAACGGGACACAATACTCCAAGAATGGCCTAACCAGGGTTTCATAGAGCTGCATCATTACATCGTGACTGTTAAACTCCATCCCTTGACTTATGAAAGCTAACACCCCATAAGCTTTCTTAACTACCCTATCTACTTGTGAGGCAACTTTCAGGGATCTGTGGACATGTACCCCCAGATCCCTCTGCTCCTCCACACTACCAAGTATCCTGTCATTTACTTTGTACTCTGCCTTTGAGTTTGTCCTTCCAAAATGTACCACCCCACACTTCTCTGGGTTGAACTCCATCTGCCACTTCTCAGCCCACATTTGCATCCTATCAACGTCTCTCTGCAATCTTTGAAAATCCTCTACATTATCTACAACACCACCAACCTTTGTGTCATCTGCAAACTTGCCAACCCACCCTTCTACCCCCACATCCAGGTTGTTAATAAAACTCACGAAAAGTAGAGGTCCCAGAACAGAGCTAGGGCTTTATTCTTTGGAGAGAAGGAGGATGAGAGGATACATGATAGAGGTGTACAAGATAATAAGAGTAATAGATAGAGTGGATAGCCAGCGCCTCTTCCCCAGGGCACCACTGCTCAATACAAGAGGACATGGCTTTAAGGTAAGGGGTGCGAAGTTCAAGGGGGATATTAGAAGAAGGTTTTTTACTCAAAGAGTGGTTGGTGCGTGGAATGCACTGCCTGAGTCAGTGGTGGAGGCAGATACATTAGTGAAGTTTAAGAGACTACTAGACAGGTATATGGAGGAATCTAAGGTGGGGGCTTATATGGGAGGCAGGGTCTGAGGGTCGGCACAACATTGTGGGCCGAAGGGCCTATACTGTGCTGTACTATTCTATGTTCTATGTTCTATGTTCTAGATCCTTGTGGGATACCACTAGTCACAATCCTCCAATCTGAATGTACTCCCTCCACCACCACCCTCTGCCTTCTGCAGGCAAGCCAATTCTGAATCCACCTGGCCAAACTTCCCTGCATCCCATGCCTTCTGACTTTCTGAATAAGCCTACTGTGTGGAACCTTGTCAAATGCCTTACTAAAATACATATATATCACATCCAATGCACTACCCTCATCTATATGCCTGGTCACCTCCTCAAAGAACTCTATCAGGCTTGTTAGACACGATCTGCCCTTCACGAAGCCATGCTGACTGTCCCTGATCAGACCATGATTCTCTAAATGCCCATAGATCCTATCTCTAAGAATCTTTTCCGACAGGTTTCCCACCACAGATGTAAGGCTCACTGGTCTATAATTACCCGGACTATCCTTACTACCTTTTTTGAACAAAGGGACAACACTTGCCTCCCTCCAATCCTCCGGTACCATTCCCATGGACAACGAGTACATAGAGATCCTAGCCAGAGGCTCAGCAATCTCTTCCCTTGCTTTGTGGATCAGCCTGGGGAATATTCCATCAGGCCCCGGGGACTTACCCGTCCTAATGTATTTTAACAACTCCAACACCTCCTCTCCCTTAATATCAACATGTTCCAGAACATCAACCTCACTCATATTGTCCTCACCTTCATCAAGTTCCCTCTCATTGTGAATACTGAAGAGAAGTATTCATTGAGGACCTCACTCACTTCCACAGCCTCCAAGCACATCTTCCCACCTTTATCTGTAATCATTCCTACCTTCACTCCTGTCATCCTTTTGTTCTTCACATAATTGAAGAATGCCTTGGGGTTTTCCTTTACCCTACTCGCCAACGCCTTCTGATGCCCCCTTCTTGCTGTCCTCAGCCCCTCCTTAAGATCCTTTCTTGCTACCCTATATTCCTCAATAGACCCATCTGATCCTTGCTTCCTAAACCTCATGTTTGCTGCCTTCTTCCACCTGACTAGATTTTCCACCTCACTTGTCACCCATGGTTCCTTCACCCTACCATTCTTTATCTTCCTCACCAGGACAAATTTATCCCTAACATCCTACAAGAGATCCCTAAACATCGACCACATGTCCATAGTATATTTCCCTGCAAAAACATCATCCCAATTCACACCCGCAAGTTCTAGCCTTGTATACTTTGCCCTTCCACAATTAAAAATTTTCCTGTCCTCTCTGATTCTACCCTTTTCCATGATAATGCTAAAGGCCAGAGAGTGGTGGTCACTGTCCCCCAGATGCTCACCCACTGAGAGATCTATGACCTGACCCAGTTTGTTATCTAATACTAGATCTAGTATGGCACTCCCCCTAGTCAGCCTGTCAACATACTGTGACAGGAATTTGTCCTGGACACACTGAACAAACTCTGCCCCGTCTAATCCATTGGAACTAATCAGTCAATATTAGGGATTAGAATAATATGTACAAGCAAATGAAAAAGAACAGTGCAGGTAATCAATAAAGTACAAGATCATAATGAGGTTAATTGAGAGGCCAAGAGTCCACTTTACCATATAAAAGTCTGATCAGAGTAGAATAGAAGCTGTCCCTAAGCCATGTGATGTGTGCCTTTGTATCTTTTTATTGATGGGAGGAGGGAGAAGACAGAACGTCCGGGATGCTGGGGTCTTTGATTACATGGGCTGCTTTACTGAGGCAGCAATGAGTATAGATGGAATCCATGGAAGGGAGGGTGATTTCCTGGATGTGCTGAGCTCTGTCACAACTTTCTGCAGTTATGCGCGGTCACATGCCATACCAAGTTGTGATGTATCCATGAAATTTGTTGCTTTGCGGCAGCAGTACAGTGCAAAGTCACAAAAATACTGTAAATTACAAAAATAGAAAAAGTACAGATAAAAGAAATAACAAGAGAATAGAGGAAGATGGTATCTTTAAGTGATGTCTCTTTGTGTGCCTCTTCAAAGGGAATCATCAAATATTCCGGACCGCTACAGCTGAAATCCATAGTCACAATGATGGCTGCTTTAGTAAGCAACATTGCTTTAAGATGTTAAAAAAAAATCTATTGATAATAAAAATCGATGGACCTGTTACGAGAATACACATAAAATTAAGATGTTTGCTGGCCTGGGCTAGCATCAGTGGCATCAGCAGTTGGTCTGCCACCTGCCCTCAGGGGAAGGAGAAATAAGGAACAATGGAGCAGCGTCTGGAGATGTGTAATGAAGGGACGGGGGAGAAAGAGCTGTCTGGAGCGGCTCCCCCCTTTGAACCTTGAACTGTTTGAAGTATGGACAGGCGATACCCCAGCAGGGGGATAAAAAGGGACCGGTTCGCTAAGGCAGGACACACACGCCACCCGAGGTAACGAGACCCTGGAAGCGGTGCGCCTCTCACGAGTGGGTGAGAAGTACCAGACAACTGCCAGGGTGGAAAGGTACGATCAGCGGGAACCCGGTGTGTGTCCGCCCTTGCCTGGGTGCCGGGTTCACTGCAGAGGATCGACCGCATCTGGAGGAGGGGTCACAGTCGGTGACCTCAGGTGACATCACAAAGGACCCGCCCAAAAGTTGCTTGTGAGCCATCTCGCCGGTCTGTGAGTGAAGCCGTGTCTGAATGATCAGTTGTTCCTGTTCTATCTCTCTCTTCCCCCACGTTGTCCATCGCCAGGGCAACGATTACTGCGAACTGAACTGGACTGAACTTTGAGTCATTTTGAAATTTGGTCATTTACCCCTAGACAACGATAGAGCTTGATTGATGCTGTTATCTTAATTCTGTGCACATGTGTGTTTATCATCGCTGAACTGTTGCATTTATTATCCTTTCGATTACTGTGTTGCTTGTTTCTTTAATAAAACTTTCTTAGTTCTAGTACTCCAGACTCCAACTGAGTGATCTATTTCTGCTGGTTTGGCAACCCAGTTACGGGGTACGTAACATAAGTGGGGTTCTCGTCCGCGATTTTGAACGCTAAATTTGGGACGGAGTAAATTGATTGGGTTAAAATTCCCGAAAGAAAGAAAAGACAAACAGCAGAAATGGAAGCTGAGGAATTTATAAAGGCGCCGACCTTGGAGGCATTAGAGGATGCCAGGAAATCGGAATTGTTAGCTGTGGCCAAACGGTTGAATCTTGCTAAGGTGAAGTCGACAATGAGGAGAGAGGAGATACACAGAGCTATTATAGAGCACTATGTATCTAAAGGTGTGTTTCCCCAAAGTGAGCTGAGGGTGGTGTCTATTGAAAAACCTGCTGAAGACGCGGTACAGGTACAGCTTGAAAAACTGAGACTTCAGCACGAGTTCCGGGTACGGCAGTTAGAACACGAAGAGAAGCAGTTAGAAAGGCAGGAGAGAGAGAAAGAGGTGGAAAGGCAAGAGAGAGAGAGACAGAGAGAGAGGAGAAAGAGAGGCAATGGGAGCGAGAAGAGAGAGGGAAACAGAGGGAAAGGGAATTTGAGCTGGAGAAGTTAAAGATAAGGGCCGAGCAGGGGCTCATGCCGAACCAAGGTGGAGGGTTCCGGGCGACCCAGGAGGTTAGGCTGGTTCCCCCATTTGATGATACCGACGTGGATCTCGGTACTTTCTCCACTTCGAAAAAGTGGCTATAAGTCAGGACTGGCCGAGGGATAAGTGGGTTGTTTTACTTCAGAGTGTACTGAAAGGGAAGGCCCAAGAAGCTTACTCAGCTTTGTCCGCCTAAGATGCCCAGAGGTATGAGGTGGTGAAAGAGGCCATTCTCAGGATTTATGAGTTGGTCCCGGAGGCATACCGGCAGAGGTTCCGGAATGCGAGGAAACAGTGGGACCGCACGTATTTGGAGTTTGCCCGTAAGATGCAAACATATTGTGAGCGTTGGTGCGCCTCGAAAGGGGTAGAGGGGGATTATGACAGACTGCTACAACTGATCCTGATTGAGCAGTTTAAAGGTTGTGTCCCTGAGGGTATGAGACCCTACCTCGATGAGAAAGAGGCAGCCACGTTAGCCGCAACTGCTAAGTTAGCGGATGGGTATGCGTTGACGCATAAAATGAAGTTTGCCCCGAGTAAAGGCTACCAGGAGGGTAGTCAGGACGGCGGGGAGAGTCCGCCGGAAAAGTCGGAAAGTAAGCCGGGGACTAGTGAAAAGGATAAGGTAGACCGGGAGCAGTCTGGTAGGAAGTCTCCTGGGGTCGTCTGTTATAATTGTGGGAAAGTCGGACACTTTGCGTCCAGGTGCTTTGCCCCAAGGAAGGAGACGGGGAAAGGAAAAGCGGAAATTTTGAATGGCTGTATCGAGCTGTTAAGCGAACCGCTAGGGAAGGACAGGTCTGAAAAAGTCCAGGAAGGGCGCGAGAGGTTTATCTCGGCCGGATTGGTGTCAGTGAAGGAGAGGTTAAAACCAGTTCCAGTGCGGATCTGGAGAGACACGGGAGCGTGTCAGTCACTAATACTGAAGAGTGTATTAGAGTTTAGCTCAGAGACCCAGACTGGGGAGGTAGAGGTCAAAGGTGTTGGGGAAGGGACAGAGTCAGTCCCTTTGCACCAGATACACTTACAGAGCAACCTGGTCTCTGGACTAGTCACGATCGGGGTGAGGTCCGAATTATCGATGAAAGACGTGGAAGTCTTGCTCGGTAATGACATCGCCGGAGGAATCGTGCTCCCAGTCGTGAGATTGACGGGTCAGCCTGCCAGCATTGAGGCCCCGCCCGTGGACTCGCAGGTTCATCACCGGCCCGCGATAGTGAATTTAGCTGTGGTGGTAAATTTAGCTGAAACATTTCTGCCAACCTTGTATGAGACAGGGTGTAGTGAGATAAGAGGTAGTGAGGGAGCTGGGACGGACGTAGCAGTAGCCAGGAAAGAATTTGTGCAGACGCAGGAGCGAGACGAGGGGCTGATGGTTTTGGCAGAGACAGCTCTCTCTGACACAGCTTTAACAAGGGAACTAGTAGACTATTGTGCGGAGGAGGAAGTGCTAAAAGGGAAATCAAGTACAGTATCCGCAGATGAGGAATGGGGGGTGGTGCAAAAGAGTTATGGGGATGAGGTTTTTAACATGGCTCATGAGGTACCCCCCGGTGGACATTTTGCGGTGCTGGAGGAAACAGTTGGTGGAATCATGAAAGAGATTTACCGGCTGCCCAGGGAAAAAAATGTTATTGATCATGACCGACGCGAACTGAGACGGTCACCGGCTTTTGATATGCTAACAAACCTAGTCGGTGTTAGCGTGGAAATCAATGAAGCTAGGGGCCCCCTGATAAGAGGAAAAAAACCATTTTGAAAAGATTAGGATGGGATCGGTCAGATGGGAGAAGGCTATTGTTTTGGCCAGGTCTACTGATAGGTCTCTCCCTTAATCCCCGAACAAAGCGAATCTTTAGAAGGAGTAATTAAACGACTCGCACCCATGTGTTTGATTGTCCCGAGGAAATGCAAAGAACTGGGACGTTGGGTGATTGTGGTTACAATAGGGCGGCCGAGTAAACAACACCCATATTTTTTGAGTAATTCAGTGACTAAAGGGCTGATGAACACAGAGGTGTGTATTGGCAATTTAATACGGCTGTCTGAAGCCAGTTTGATAGTGAACCTTGAAAAAAATGAATTCGGCCACACGAGGGTCACTTACCTGGGAATTGTGGTGACACAGGGGCAGCTGGCAGTGATGCAAGCTACAGTGCAGGCTATCGCTGACCTCCCAACCCCGACAGACAAGAGGGCCCTCAGAAGGCTCTTGGAGATGGTGGGGTACTGCAGGAAGTTTTGCAATAGCTCTGCGGTCAATACCCGTCCCCCTCCTACTAAGCCCTTGCGAGAGAAAATTGAGTCGTAATGGGACGACCCTTGTTGTTGTGGTCCGGGACAAAACCAAATGAGAGGTTACGTTGGTCGCAATTCATCAGTGTTTTTGGCCACTATGAAGTTTGCTGAGTTGGAGCCTGGTCTAAGGGATTATTAATAACACGTGTAAAAGGAACAGAAAATGTGATGACTGTCTGTCAAGGTGTTGACAGCTTCAAACTCGCTGTGTTAGCCAAATAGCTGATAAAGATGTATATTTGTGTGTGTATCCAATAATGTAGTCATGTTTGTAATTTTTACCTCCCGGTAAAAATCCTTAGAAGGGGGGAAGTGTTACGAGAATACACATAAAATTAAGATGTTTGCTGGCCTGGGCTAGCATCAGTGGCATCAGCAGTTGGTCTGCCACCTGCCCTCAGGGGAAGGAGAGATAAGGAACAATGGAGCAGCGTCTGGAGATGTGTAATGAAGGGACGGGGGAGAGAGAGCTGTCTGGAGCGGCTCCCCCCCTTTGAACCCTGAACTGTTTGAAGTGATGGACAGGCGATGCCCCAGCAGGGGGATAAAAAGGGACCGGTTCGCTAAGACAGACACACGCCACCCGAGGTAACGAGACCCTGGAAGCGGTGCGCCTCTCACGAGTGGGTGAAAAGTACCAGACAACGACCAGGGTGGAAAGGTACGATCAGCGGGAACCCGGTGTGTGTCCGCCCTTGCCTGGGTGCCGGGTTCACTGCAGAGGATCGACCGCATCTGGAGGAGGGGTCACAGTCGGTGACCTCAGGTGACATCACCAAGGACCCGCCCAAAAGCTGCTTGTGAGCCATCTCGCTGGTCTGTGAGCCATCTTGCTGGTCTGTGAGTGAAGCCGTTCTGAATGATCAGTTGTTCCTGTTCTATCTCTCTCTTCCCCCACGTTGTCCATCGCCATGGCAACGATTACTGCGAACTGAACTGGACTGAACTTTGAGTCATTTTGAAATTTGGTCATTTACCCCTAGACAACGATAGAGCTTGATTGATGCTGTTATCTTAATTCTGTGCACATGTGTGTTTATCATCGCTGAACTGTTGCATTTATTATCCTTTCGATTACTGTGTTGCTTGTTTCTTTAATAAAACTTTCTTAGTTCTAGTACTCCAGACTCCAACTGAGTGATCCATTTCTGCTGGTTTGGCAACCCAGTTACGGGGTACGTAACAGACCTCAGACAGCAGACTCAGATCATGAGAATAGTTCCCTTTAAGAAAACAAAATACAGGATGCTGCAGCGATTTATAAGTTAATTTGAAATGCAAATGCTTCAGACCTCCACTCCTAATTATTCTGCAGGCCAATGTACAGTCCCTGGAAAACAATATTGAAGACCTTGGAGCAAGATTGCTGTGCCAGTGGGATATCAGTGACTGCTGTGTACACTGTTTCACAAAAACATGGCCATCCCCCACCATTTTGGATGCAGCACTGCAGCTTGATGGCTACACTGTGCTCTGCAAAGATAGGACAGCACAGTCTTTTAAAGGCAGAGGAGGTGGAGTACGTGTTATGGTTAACTCAATCTGGTGCACAAACATAATGGTTGTGTCTCAGTCCTGATCAACCGACCTGGAACATCTAGTGGTCAAATGTCATTCATTTTATCTGCTGAGTAAGTTTTCCACTATCATCCTGGTATGTAGCAGTGTACATTCCACGTCAGGCCAATGTCAAGCAGGCTCTAGAGAAGTTGAGCACCGTAATCAGCAGGCACGAAACTGTGCTTCCTGATGTCTTCCCTATCGTTGTAGAGATTTCAACTGGCCAGCTTGAAAAAGTCTCTTTATCAACTACACCAACATATCTCCTGTAGAACCAGAGGAGCCAGCACACTAGACCACTGTTATATCACCATCAAGGATGTTTACCATGCTATCCCACACCCACACTTGGAAAAGTCCCAACACCCTGTTGTATTTCTACTCCTTGCATATATGCAGCAACTAAAGAACACAGCACCAGCAGTGAGGACCAAGAAGATACAGTCAAAAGAGGCAGAAGAGAGTTTACAGGCCTGAAACGTCGACTGCACCTCTTCCTAGAGATGCTGCCTGACCTGCTGTGTTCACCAGCAACTTTTATGTGTGTTGCTTGAGAGAGTTTGCAGGACTGATTTGAGTCAGTGGACTGGATATTATGTGAGGATTCATCTTCAAGACTGAATAAATACACTTCTGTTTTCACCAACTTCATTAAAACTTGTGTGGTTAAAGTGTGCCTACAAGAACATACAAGCATACTCAAATCAAAAGCCGTGGATGAACCAGGAGATTAATAACCTGTTGAGGGCTAGACCTTTGCCAATCATGTCTAGTGATCCAGAACTATACAAGAAGTCCAGGTATGATCTATGGAAGGCTATCTTAAGAGTGACAAAACAATTCCGACAGAGGTTCGAGATGGAATTCAATGCACATCAGCTCTGGCGGCGCTTGCAGGCCATTACTTCTTAGAAGCTTAACTTCAGGATTGGTAGTGATGCTTTATTCCCAGATGAGCTCTATGCATTTTATGCTTTGAAAGGGAGAATCCCTGTGAAGCATCTGGTAACCCTATGATCTCTGTCTCGGCAGCTGACATCCGGACATCTTTCAAGGGTGGTAACCCGTACAGGTGTCAGGCCCTGCTGGTGTACCTGGTAGGGCTCTGAAAACCTGTGTCAACCAACTGACGAGAATGTTCAAGGATAACTTCAACCTCTTACTGCTACAGTTGGAGGTACCCACCTGCTTCAAAAAGGCGACAATCATACAGTGCCCAAGAAGAGAAATGTGAGCTGCCTTAATGACTATCACCAAGTGGCACTCATATCTGTGATGAAGTACTTTGAGAAGTTGGTCATAGCTAGAATCAGCTCCTCCCTGAGCAAGGACCTGGACTCACTGTAACATGCCTATTGCCGAAATAGATCTATAGTGGATGCAACATCACTGGCTCTCCACTTGGCCCCGGATCACCTGGACAATAGCAATACTTACATCAAGCTGTTGTTTATCGACTACAGCTCAGCATTCAACACAATCATACCTTCAGTTTTAATCAAAAAGCTCCAAAACCTGGGTCTCTGTAGCTCCCCCTGCAACTCCTCACCGGGTGACCACAGTCTGTGCAAATCAGAACTAATATCTTCTCCTCTCAGACAGTCAACACTGGCACATATCAAGAATGTGTTCTTAGTCCACTGCTCTACTCTCTCTACACCCACAACCGTATGAGTAGGCATAGCTCTAACACCATCTATAACTTTGCCGACAGCACATATTGTTGGTAGAATTTCAGATTGTGACAAGGAGGTGTACAGGCGTAAGATAGATCAGCTGCTTGAGTGTTATTGCAGCAATAAACTTGCGCTCAGTGTCAGTAAGGCCAAGGAAGTGATTGTGGGTGTCAGGAACGGTAAGTCGGGGGAAGACACACCAGTGCTCAAAAGTGGAAATGATGAGCAGTTTCAAGTTCCTAGCCCACCATATTGATGCAATTACGAAGAAGGCATGGCATTGGCTGTATTTCATCAGGAGCTTGAGGAGAATTGGTATGACACCGAGGACACTTGCAAATTTCTACAGCTGTACTGTGGAGAGCATTCTAACTGGTTGCATTACCGTTTGGTATTGAGGGGACTCTGCACAGGTACGAGCCTCCCTGACACCCAGGACATCTTCCAAGCACGATGCCTCAAAAAGGTGGCATCCGTCATTAAGGTGGCATCCTTCTCACTTACCATCAAGGAAGAGATACAGGAGCCTGAAGACACACCTTCAACGTTTTAGGACAGGTTCTTCCCCTCCCCATCAGATTTCTGAAGGGACAATATTCTCATCAACACTACCTCAGTACTTTTCTCTTTCTTTTTTGCACTACTTGTTTAATGTATTTTATCTATATACTATACTCCTGATTGATATTTACAGTTTTTATTACTACATATTGCTACATACTGTACAAGGTGATGTACAAGATAATGAGAGGCATTGATTGCGTGGATAGTCAGAGGCTTTTTCACAGGGCTGAAATGGCTATTACGAGAGGGCATAGTTTTAAGGTGCTTGGAAGTGGGTACAGAGAGGATGTCAGGGGTAAGTTTTTTATGCAGAGAGTGGTGAGTGTGTGGAACGGGCTGCCGGCGGTGGTGGTAGAGGCGAAAATGATAGGGTCTTTTAAGAGACTCCTGGATGGGTACATGGAGTTTAGAAAAATAGAGGGCTATGGGTAAAGCCTAGGTAGTTCTAAGGTACAGACATGTTCGGCACAGCTTTGTGGGCCGAAGGGCCTGTATTGTGCTGTAGGTTTTCTATGTTTCTGTGTTTCTATACTGCTACTGCAGAACAACAAATTTAATGACATATGCCTGTGATGGTCCAGAAAGTAAGTTTTTCATTACACCTGTGCATTCATGTACTTGTGCATATGACAATAAATTCAACTTTGATTTTGACCTTGATGATGAATTTGAATCGCATTGCCTATATTAACATAATACAACTGAGGTAAATCACCCTCCTGTGTGTCATTAGGCAAGTGTCAGAGATGTAGGAAAATGTCCTTTGATGAAGAATATTGGGTTTTCCCCAACAACCCTATCATTTCATAATCAATGGTACAGACAATAACTAATTTGTATTACAGAATTAATTCGTTCACTAAATCTAAATTTCCCAGCTGCTGTGATAGACAACTCTCCAACCTTGATCACTTAACCTTGAATTATTTTAACTATAACTTTATTATTTAATTCTTGATTATTTGTCCTAGTAATTATTGCACCCATTCTTTCATTAAAAAAATACATGCACTCAATGGCACTGTGTGGTAATATGAGTTATTGTCAGCTCGAGCCAGTCTGGCCATTCTCCTCTGACCTCTCTCATTAGCAAGATAGTTTTGCCCAAAGAGCTGCATCTTACTGGATGCTTTGTTTTGTTTTTACACCATTCTCTGTAAACTCTAGAGACTGTTCTGTGCAAAAATCCCAGGAAATCAGCAGTTGTTTCTGAGATACTCAAACCAACCCATCTGGCACTAACAATCATTCCACAGTCAAAATCACTTAGCTCACATTTCTTCTCCATTCTGATGTAGGGCCTAAACAACAACTAAACCTCTTGACCATGTCTGCTACTACTACGTCAACTCAGGCCTAGGGGGCCAGCGTCGGGCATGATGACGGACTCTCCAGTTCTCCCTCTCCCTCATCAGTGTGTTCAGTTCATCTACATTAGCTGCGCCGCTGTCTTCTAGGAGCGTGTTGACCATAGTCTCGGGAGGGCGCCCAGGGTTCATCCTCCCGTGCTTGGGCTCCCATATGATGACTAGGCTGGCAGGTAGCTCGGGGTGGCGTAGACAGTGCCCCGCTAGTTGCAGTCTTCTCGTCTCGACGAGTGGTGAGCATCGGTAGGCTGTTATAGAGCTCGACGTTCGTCATGTGCTATTGCCAACTCACATCAAGAGCCATCTGGAGCATTTGTGTATAGCAACCATCTAGAGACTTTCGCATCGTCTTGGTGAGTGTCCACGTCTCGCATCCGTACGTGAGAATGGACTCTATGACTGCTATGAAAATCCTCTTTTTAAGCCCTCTGGTCAGGTTCAACTTCCAGATTTCCTTCATGTCGTTCATAGCCCTCCACGCCAGCACCTTCCATATCTTTATGTCCTTCTCCGAACTCATCATTCTTGACCCTAGGTATTTGTATTCAACATGTAGTGACCATGTCAACATGCTTTTACACATTGAGTTGCTGCCACATGATTCAAGTTCAAGTTCACGGTTATTTTCATTCAACCATATACATGTATACAGCTACATGAGACAACGTCCCTCCGGACCAAGGTGCACAACACAGTACATATAACCCACACACATAACACAAAAATTAATATTACCACAAATAAATTAACAAACAATAAGGTACATTTATGACACAAGTTAAAAAGTAAACAGTACAATGCTACTGGCACTTCATAAAACCATCGACCATAAGACCATAAGACATAGGAACAGAATTAGGCCATCTGGCCCATCGAGTCTGCTCCACCATTCAATCATGGCTGATCCTTTTTTTTCTATCTCCTCCTTAACCCCAGTTCCCAGCCTTCTCCCCATAACCTTTGATGCCTTTCATGTGTAATGAGACCTGGGAGTTCAGTAGTCTTATGGACTGGGGGAAGGAGCTGTTTCCCATCCTAATGGTTCTTGCCAGAATGCTATGGTACTGAAATATCTATTCAGAGACTGAATAGATATTTGCATTAACAGGCACGTGTATGGGTGTACCTAATAAAGTGGCCACCAAGTGTCTACCTCTTCCAATTCTTGTAAATTATTCAGTTGGTAGATGAGGACATTCAAACAAGTAAAACGCTGCCTAGAGTAAACCAGCAGAGAGATGAATAGTTCACGATTGTATTAAACCAATATCGCTAACAGCACTCTCTCAGTTGTAAATCTTTGATCTTGATTTTATATTGCAAGTCAACACTTAAAGTAATTAATCCTCATTTTATTCCAGATACACTAACTTCAAATGCCAGCAGATATTTTCCACCACAGTTCAGAAAATGCTTCTGACACTCAGGAGGTCAGTGGTGAGTAGACCCCCTTACTGGCGGAGGTAAGATGATTTGTAGGGACTAACATGGAGAAACATACCACATTTCCTGAAAATAACAACAGAGCTTCAGATCCATTTATTGATCACATGTACATCAAAAGTTACAGTGAAATTCGTCACTTGCCTTAACAACTAAGGGGAGATCTGATAGAAATTTATAAGATTATGAGAGACATAAATAGAGTAGAGAACCAGTATCTTTTTCTCGGGGTTAAGATGCCTAATACCAGACAGCATGCATTTAAAGGTGAGAAGGGGTAAGTTCAAAAGAGATGCGAGGGGCAAGTTTTTTGATACAGAGAGCTGGGGGTGCCTGAGCTGCGTGCCTCGGGTGATGATAGAGGGAGATACATTAGAGATTTTTACGAGATGTTTAGAGAGGCACATGAATGTAAGGAAAGTGGAGGAGTATGGACATTGATGAAAAATTCTGCGGATGCTGGAAATCTGAGCAACACACACAAAATGCTAGAAGAACTCAGCAGGTCAGGCAGCATCTATGAAAAAGAGTAGACAGTCGACGTTTCAGGCTGAGACCCTTCATCAGGTCTGGTATGGATATTGTGTAAGCAGAGGAGTTTAGTTTAGTTAGACATTTGATTACTAATTTAATTAGATTGGCAAAACACACACAAAATGCTGGAGGAACTCAGCAGTCTAGGCAGCATCCAGGAAAAGAATACGGTCGATGAAAGAGTGCAGTCCTGCCGAAAGGTTTCGGCCCAAAATGTCAACTGTACTCTTTTCCTAGATGCTGCCTGGCCTGCTGAGTTCCTGCAACATCTTGTGTGTGTTGCTTATATTTCCAGCGTCTGCAGATTTTCTCTTGTTTGGGTTTAGTTTGGCATAAGATTGTGAGCTGAAGGCCCTGTTCCTGTGCTGAACTGTTCCATGTCCTATGTTTTAACTAAAGGTATACAGTGGACAGCCCACGAGTACTGGCCTTCATCTGTTAGGGCACTGATAAGAGAAGCTTTTGTTTTATATACAGGACTGTAACAGGCCCTTCCAGTCCAGCGAGTCAGTGCCAGCCAATTACAACCAAGTGACCAACTGACCTACCAACCCATACATCTCTGAAATACGTGAGGAAACCAGGGCACCCAAAGGAAACTTCCGCAGTCATGGGTAAAACATACAAACTTCGTACAGACCTTAACTGTGTTGATGAGCAGAGGGATCGTGGGATCCAAGGTAATAGCTCCCTGAAAGTAACTGCACAGTTCGATATGGCAGTTAAGAAAACATTTGGTATTAGTCAAGGGGGAGATTCAAACAAGAGGATATGAGTTGAGAGTTAAAGGGCAAATGTTTAGGGGTAACATGAGGGGGAACTTCTTTACTCAGAGAGTGGTATCTGTGTGGAACGAGCTTCCAGCAGAAGTGGTTGAGGCAGGTTCAATGTTGTCGTTTAAAGTTAAATTGGATAGATATATGGACAGGAAGGGAATGGAGGGTTATGGGCTGAGTGCAGGTCAGTGGGACTAGGTGAGAGTAAGAGTTCGGCATGGACTAGAAGGGCCGAGATGGCCTGTTTCCATGTTGTAAATGTTATATGTTATATGGTTTTATGATTGAGTTCAAAAGACAGGAAGTTATGTTGAGCTTTATAAAACTCTAGATAGGCCACATCTGAAGTATTGCATACAGTTCTGGTCCCCAGGTTTCAGAAAGACTGTTGAGGCTTTGGAGAGTGTGCAGAAGAGGGTATCCAGTGAAACCCCTTTTTACTGGGTATCTCGAGAGATGTAGCTTGATAACCCCTCGCTAACAGCCGTCAGACTCAGTGGTGAAAAGAGCACTTTCCTCAGACTCCGTACATCGAGAATTGATATGACTGGGACTCTGCCAAACCCGTGGGGTTGAGATGTCTCACCCACCTGAATCCCGGTCTGTGAGAATTCTGTATAATTTACTGTCCACATGCAATCAGCTGTCGGCAAATAATAGTTTTATCGAACAGTTAGTAGGAAAAAGAAGAGAAAAAGATAGAGAGGGCTCATTAACCCCACCTGAATGTGCACATAAGTTGGGGCTCAACTGGAAGTTGCCTGTCACTCACGCAGTGGGCCCATGAAAGTACACACCATCTTCCGAATGCCATTTGAAATCCATCTCAGACAAATGGGGATATTAGTCCTTCCTTATTCATCTGCACTAAGCACCTTGTGCAGCATGGACGGGATCCTCAGCCAGCTATCTCCCAGCTTCCGCAAAAAAGACCACGACCCACACCGGTATCCGTCATAAAAACTCTCCCCCAGCATCCTCTAAAACTTTCTCCAAGTTCCAGCATCCTGACTGGCTGACACAACATTCCTACTCTGAACAACAAAGCCCCTTATCTTAGCTCAAACCCAAACAGGCTGAAAGCAGAACCGGCTGCTCTAACAGAACTGCTAAAATGAAATACCTACAGCGTAGTCGTAAAAATCTTAACCAGGGCGTTAGACCAGGATGCTGCCTGGATTAAGAGGGCACGTCCTATAACAAAAGATTGGACAGAATTGGATTATTTTCTCTGGGGCAGTAGAGACTGAGGGGAGATCTGAGAGAGGTTTATAAGATTGTGAGTAGATAGACAATATCTTTTTTCCAGTGTTGAATTGTCTAACACCAGAGGACATGCATTTGAGATGAGAGGGTGTAAATTTAAAGGAGGTGCAAAGGGCGAGCATGGGTGTCTGGAATGCATTGACTGGGGTGGCGGTAGAGGCAGAAACATTAGGGATTTTTAATAGACGCTTAAATAAGTACACAAATGTGAAAAAAATGGAAGAATATGGACTTTGTTTAGGCAGTGGAGATTAGTTAGCCATTTGATAAATAATTTCATTGGTTCAGCACAACATCATGGACCGAAGGGCTCGTACCTGTGGTGTACTGTTCTATGACCTATGTTCAGTAAAAAAAAATGTAAAGCGTGACTTCACTGCCCATCACATATTCTCAGGGCAGGGACAACACTGGGAATCAGGAATGAGGACAACCAACTCCAAAGTGAAAGAGAAAACAAATAATAAAAAATAAAATTGATTGTATTTAGTGTGTCAATAACAAGTTCTATCTGGCAGTAGTGTGCCATAAGCTCGCTATTCACTCTGTACGCCTGCTGTGTTTATAGCAACTATTGAATAAATTATACGCAACAGTCCCACCACTGTGTAATTGAGTCTAATATTTCAAAGCTACAGTATCTATGCTTCACTAATTCAAACAATGGCATAGATTTTTATTCTTGAAACGGCTATGCTAATCAATCAAATTAAATTACATTTATGCAGTTCTCTTTCCATCCCAAGATACTGAGAGTGCCTTATTGTACCTTTCTGCAGTTCAATCCCGAAGTAGACTCAACAACCATTTCTTTCATTACTTACAAAATAAAGCCCATCAAGATTCAAAATTGTTTAATGTCATTTTCAGTAGAACATTGTAAGGAGAATAAAATAATTGTTACTCTGGAACTGACGTAGCACAGAAAAAAATATATAAGTGATAAAGAACACAATAATAATTTTAAAAGATGCAATAACTATAAAGCAACACATATAAGATGCTGGAGGAACTCAACAGGTCAGGCAGCATTTATTGAAATTAATAAACAGTCGACGTTTCAGGCTAAAACCCTTATTCTGGAAAAGAAGGGGCACAATGCCAGAATTAAAAGCAAAACTCACAAAATGTTGGAGGAATTCAGCAGGCCAGTCAGCATGTATAGAATCTTGGGCAGGGTTTCGGACCAAAACATTGACTGTACCTCTTTTCCACAGATGCTGCATGTCTTGCTGAGTTCTTCCAGCATTTTGTGTGTATTGCTCAGATTTCCAGCATCTGCAAATTTTCTCTTGTTTGTGGCAAGAATAAAAAGTTGGGAGAGAGGGAAAGGAGGATAGTCAGATAGTGATAGGTGAAGCCAGGTAGGTAGGAAAGATAAAAGGCTGGAGAGGAAGGACTGAGATCATAGAGGAAAGTGGAGCACAGGAGAAAGGAAAGAAAGAGGGGACTTGGGGAGGTGATAGGCAGGTGAGAAGAAGGTACAAGAGGCCAGAGTGGGGAATAGAAAAGGAAGGCAGAGGGAGGGAAAAAATTGATATTTGTGCCATCAGGTTGAGGCTATACAGATGGAATATAAAGTGTTGCTCCTCAACCCTGAGGGTGACCTCATGTTGGCACAAGGGGAGGCCATGGACCAACATGTCAGAATAGGAATGGGAATCGGATTTAAAATACTTGACCACCAGTTATTTCTGCGTTTGGCAGATGGAGCTGAGGTTCTCAATGAAGTGGTCCCCAAATATAAATACAGAAGACAGCTACATGTTATAATAATAATAGGCATCCATTAGTCTCATGAGACCATGGATGTGTGCCTTGGAGGGTTTCCAGGGTGCAGGCCTGGGCAAGGTTGTATGGAAGACCAGCAGTTGCCCATACTGCAAGTTTCCCCTCTCCACGCCACCGATGTTGTCCAAGGGAAGGAGATTAGGACCCATACAGCTTGGCACCGGTGTTGTCGCAGAGCAATGTGTGGTTAAGTGCCTTGCTCAAGGACACAACACGCTGCCTCAGCCAAGGCTTGAACTAGCGACTTTCAAGTCACCAGACGAATGCCTTAACCACTTGGCCACGTGCCAACACATATATATATATATACGCACAGACAGATTGTATATCAATAAAGTGTCACCAGGCACAGGACTGTCTGTACAGAAAGTGACTAACAGGAAATGATAAAGCAGTGATGGTTGCAGGTATGGAGGGGTGGCTTAGTTGGTGGCAGTGTAGGTCAGCCTTACTGTTTGAGGAATGAAACTGTTTTTGAGTCTGGTGGTTCTGGTGTGGATGTTGCGTAGCCTTCTCCCTGAGGGGAGTGTGACTATCAGTCCATCACCAGTATTACAAGCAGTATCTGAGGTAATTGGACAGTTAATGTGATTTAGAGGGCTGGTACGAGGAACGAATACTGATGGTTCTACCACAGAGTTTCTCCTCAGGAGAGCAGCTGCCCAAATGGATCTTTCTTCAAGCAGACAAGACCTCAGCTTGAAGTCCAGTGGACGACACTTCCAATGTATCAGAACCAGTCAGCACTACACCATGTGTCAGTCTGGGTTTCCCGCTTAGCTCTTTGCTCCTTCTGGGAAGCTCACACAAGAAAATGAATGCTGACATTCTCAGATTAATTGGATAGGAGGGAATGTTGATTGCTAGCAAGTGCTTGCTAAATCTTTGACTATTTAAGGAGATAGAGATAGACTCAGATAAGATACAATGGAGGTGACTTGGCATCTGACAACAGTGAAATGGGAAGATGGATTTACCTTCAATTCTCCAAGTTATTCACAAGTTGATTGATAATGAATTTTTAAATAGGAGCTCTCACCTAATGGGACAAAGTATATCGTATTTAGATGTACTGGAGGGAAACAAAATACATGTCAACAGTTCTAGCACAATTATGATTATAATTATATTTAAAGCAGAGATTGATATGTTCTTAATTAGTCACGGCATCAAATGTTATGGAGAGCAGGTAGTAGATTGAGGTTCAGCCATGATAGAATGGTGGAGCAGACTCAACGGTCTAATGGAGATTTGTTTTCTTGCAAGCATTTACAGGAGGGTAAAGAAATACAATATGATTTCTGAAAAACTGTAAATAACAATGACTGGCAAACAACCAATGTGGAAAAGAAGACTGTGCAAATAATAATAAAAATGAATAATAATACTGAGTGAAAAGGTCCTTGAAAATGAATCCATTGGTGGTGGGGTCAGTTCAGTGTTGGGGAGGGTGCTAGTAACCCCATTGGTTCAAGAGCCTGATGATTGAGGGGCAATAACTGTTCCTGGACTTACGGGTGCAGGACCTAAGGCTTCTGTACTGCCGTGTCAATGGCAGCAACAAGCAGATGGCATGGCCTGGATGGTGGGAGTCCTTGCTGATGGGTACTTCTTTACTGCCATAGCGCTCCTTGTAGATGTGCTCAATAGCGGGCAGGGTTTTTCCTATCATGGGCAGGGACAGATCCACTATGCTTTATCATGTGTTTTTTGTTCAAGGGCATTGGTGTTTCCATACCAGAGCATGGAATGGAAACCACTTGAACTTGCTTGAATAGCTGTGGCCCTTTCAATGGCGATCCCACAGTGAGATTGAGCATGGATGCCAGGATTTAGGCCCAGCCACCGTGAAGGAATTGCAAATCCTTTCGAGCACAACATGGTGTGTGGCTTGGAGGGGAACCTGCAGGTGGCGGTGTTTCCCTGTGCCTGATGCCTTTGTCCTTCTTGCTGGTGGATGTAGCATGCTTGGAAGATGCAGAGGGGAATAATTGCAGTTAATTTACATAGAACAGAAGAGTACAGGACAGGCTTTTCAGCCCACACTGTCTGTGCTAAGTATAATGCCAATTTAAACTGTACACCTGTCTGTGCAGATTCTACACTATTACTATGTTTAAAGGACAGGTAAAGCAAAAGCCTTAAGGACCTGTGTGTTTATATAGCTAGGGTGCCTTCAAGTTTGGCATAGACCTGTGGTGATTTTAAGTATTGCGCTGTACTACTGCCACAGAAAAAAACAAATTTCATGTTATGTGTGAGTGATGATAAATCTGATTCTGATATGGGTCTCTATTGTGGGCTGATTGGGTCTTTATTGGGAAGGGGGCAGAGGGAGGGGAATCAAAGTTGGGGAAGGGGGCAGCGGGAGAATCAAAGTTGGAAAAGGGGGCAGGGAGAAGGAAGAGAGTGGGAGGCACCAGAGAGACATTCAATAAACCAATTGTTTGGAATCTAATGACCTTGCCTGGTGTTTCGAGGCTCAGTGCGTCTGATCCTGCACACCTCCCGCCCAGCACTCCTTCTCTGCCACCTGTCCCACATCCCTCCCATGGTACTCCACTCTCACCATTCTCAACAGCCTTTGATCCAGCCAGGTTTACAAACTCACTCTCTGCTCCACGTTGACAAATACAGTTCTCTGCAAAGATTTTAGGCACTCTAGCTATGTATATGTGTCTAAGATGTTTAAACACAACTGCACATGGATAGAAATGTTCAGAGAGATATGGGCCAAACTATCTTGGCTGAGTTTGGCCAAAGGGTCTGCTTTCCATCCTGTATAATTCAGGTGGGTAGTATGATAACATAACAGTTAGCATAATTACTTTACAAGAATTGCCAATCGGGTTTTGATTCTCACTGGTCTCTGTAAGGACTTCCTGTCTCCTCCCTGAGACCATGAGGGTTTACTCTAGGAGCATTGGTTTCCTCCTATATTCCAAAGAAATATGGGCTAGTCAGGGTCAGTGAGTGTGGACATGCACTGTTGCTACTAAAAGTATGGCAACACTTGCAGACTGTCCCAGCACAGCCTGTGCTGATCTGATTTGAAGCAAATAACACATGAAATTCTGCAGGTGCTGGAAATCCAAAGCAAAGTACACAAAATACTGGAAGAACTCAGCAGGTCAAGCAGCATCCATGGAAATGAACAGACAATTGATGTTTCAGGCCGAGAGCATTCTTCAGGACTCGAAGGGAAGGGGGAAGATGCCAGCATAAAAAATTGGGGGAGGGGGAAGGAGGATAGCTAGAAGGTGATAGGTGAAAACAAATGGGTAGGAAAGGTAAAAGGCTGGAGAGGAAGGAATGTGATAGGAGAGGAGGGTGGACCATGGGAGAAAGGGAAGGAGGAGGAGACCCAGGGAGGTGTGATATGCTGTTGAGAAGAATATGTAACAGGCCAGAGTGGAGAATAGAAGAAGAGGGGAGGGGGAGGAAAAAATTACCTTAAGCAGAAATTGATACTCACGTCATTAGGCTGGACATATTTCACTGTATGTTTCAATGGACACATGACAAATAGAAAGTTTTAAGCTCAAAAATCTTCCACTGGAATTTTATAAAATTATGAAAGGCATCGATATGGTAGAGAGCCAGAATCCTTTCCTGGGGAGAAATGTCAAATGCAAGACAGCTTAGCGTCATGGTGAGAGGGATAAGTTTAAACGAGATGTGCAGGGTAAGCATTTCTACACAGAGAGAGGTTGGTTCCTGGAACGGGCTGCGAGGTGGTGGTGGAGGAAGCAGGTACAATAACAACATTCACAAACATTCTTTTCTCACTGTTGCCATCAGGTCGAAGATACAAGAGCCTCAGCACTCGCTTTGCCAGGTCCAAGACCAGTTACTACCCCTCAACCACCAGGCTCTTGAAGAAAAGAAGCTAACTACACTCATTCTATTTTTGATGTTCTCAAAACAAATGATCTCACTTTAAGGACTTTTTATCTTGTTATTTTATGCTGTCGATATTTATTGCTATTTATTTATATTTGCATTTGCGCAGTTTGCGGCCTTCTATGCTGTTGCTCTTTCATTGATGCTGTTTATAGTTACTATTCTACAGATTTGCTGAATATGCCTGTTTGAAGAAGACTCTCAGGGCTGTATGTGGTGACATCTGCAGCAGTGGGCCCCAACCACTGGGCCGCGAGCATGTGCTACCGGGCCGTGAGGAAACGATATGATTTGGCGATATGAAACAATATGTCAGCTGCACCTTTCCTCATTCCCTGTCACACACTGTTGAACTTGAACACCCCCCCCCACCCCCCGTCAGCCGGTCCACAAGAATATCATCAATATTAAACCGGTCCGCGGTGCGCAAAAGGTTGGGGACCCCTGATCTATAGTGTTAGAGTGAGTTTTTTTGGGTAGATGATTTGTTTACACTAAATAACTTTGGCCACTAGACTTCTATTTGACTATTTGACAAAGTACCGTGGATTGAGTCCACAACAATGCGCTTCCTAAAAGGGTATGAATACCAGATGCTTCTAGTGCTGTAGTTTGACCTGATGCTGTAGTTTCGAAGACAGTATTACCTGTACTTTATAAATATTAGTTGTCTTCTATGTTAGCACGTAAAATGCCAAATAAATGTATTGTGGATTTAATTGCATTCCTCAAGGCTGTGGATACCAACCCAGACATGTTGGCGTCAGAAGGAAAGGGTAGAGTTAGGTGGTGCGATATTTTGTATGTAGCTTCAATAGGAAGCATTGCCTATGCATTGTCTATAACTTTTTAAGTAGCAATTGACTTTGTGTTTAGCATAGAAATATCGAGCCCACGTTGGGCTAGCAGACCTTTCTACCAAAAGCGTCTCCATCCATATGATGCCTGCTTGTTGTGTCGAATAAAGAAACTGCTTTGGATCTACCAGTGACTCTGTCTCTCCAGTGATTTCATCCACACTACAACATATAGTATGTACTCTGATAATAAATCTTACTTTGACTTTGAAGAGGCTTTTAGATAGCAACATGGATATGATGGGAGTGGAAGGATATTGATCACATACAGACATAAATGATTCTGTTTAACTTGGTGTATGTTCAACACAGACATCATGGGCTTAGGGCCTGTTTCTGTGCTCTACTGTTCTGTGTTTACTGACTCTATATCCCTCCATTCCCACCTATTTATGTGTCTCTCTAAATATAGTACTTTTTAAATAGATTGTAATATTCTAACTGATAGCACATATACGAGGTGAAAAGAGGCATTTGGGTGATGGGCTGGAGATGCATTTTTATCAAAGGAGGTGTACGATGCTCCTTCTCTCCGTTAACCTGCAGGTCACCCTTGGCCAAGGTGTAACATCGGCTTAGCCCACGATCAGTGTCACGTGAATCCATGGGAGCAGGTGATGGATGGTTGTATGAGCAGCTGGTGCATATCACAAGTCCTGGTTATGTGATCACTGATGACAAGCAGATCATCTCAACAGGTTTCAATAAGTACAATTAATGTTAGAGAAATATATACACCCAATACACAGCCTGAAATTCTTTTTCTTCACAAGCGTCCATGAAAACAGAGGAGTACCCCAAGGAATGAATGACAATTAAATGTTAGAACCCCAAAGCCCCCACCAGCTCCCCCCTCCCACGCATAAGCAGCAGCAAAGCATCAACCCCACCTCCCTCACCAGCAAAAAAGCATCAGCGCCCTCCACCGAGCACTCAAGCATGCAGCAAAGCATCAATCAACTTGCAGTACCCCAAAGGCTACTCGATTACCCAGTAATTTGACATACCACAGACTATCTCTCTCTCCCTAATAAGGGAAAAAGAGGTGTCCCCGTTTAAAGCGAAAGGGGAGATAGAACAAACAACTCGCTGATTTATGATGTTAAATGTCTGTTGCATCACTTCTTCTGAGCTCTGTGCCCAAAGATCTCAGGTCTCTGGGCACACAGCCAGCAGCCAGCTCGCTGCTTTCGATCTTCCGTGTATTCTCACGACGCATCAGGCAGCGACGGCACAGGCCTTGAATCTGCCCACTTCAAGAGCCACGAAAATCCAGCACGCTAAAGGCACGCTAGACTTCCAGGCCGCATCCTTGGCATATCGAAAAGCGGCCGGTCGTGAGGCCCTGAGAGCAGGTCCCATTTCCGCAAAGAACTGAAGTCAGCGTGTAACTCCAGGTCAGGGTCTTCAAAACAACCCTGGAAAGGAAAAAAAAAGTGATACCAAAGATAGAATAGAGCTGTTTCCGAAGATGCAAGCGCCATCATCCTCCTAGTTCTCTGAAGAGTACTGAAACTGGCTGGGATCACCCATCTTGTAAGCACACTGCCCGGAAGAAGGAAATGGCAAATCACTTATGTTGAAAAAATTGCCATGATGGGAAGCATAGATTGAGTGGACAGCCAGAAAACTTTTCCCAGTGTGGATATGATTAATACAAAGTGGCATAATTTTAAAGTGACTTGGGGGGATATCAGAGGTAGGTTTATTCTACAGAGAAAGAGATGGGTGTATGGAACAAGCTGCCAGGGTTGGTGGTAGTGACAGATACCTTGAGGATTTTTAAGAAATTCTTAGATAGGCAAATGGAAGATAGAAAAAATGGAGGGGTAAGTAGGAGGGAAGGATTAAATAGATCTTAGAGTAGATTTACAGGCTGCAACAGCATTGTGGGCTGAAGGGCCTGTACTGTGCTGTACTTTCCTATATCATCAGTTCTATTAATCCAATATTCACCCCTGAGGTGGGAATTGTTACATGAGTGGTACTGGAAAGCTGGGTGGCCGTGAATAACATACACAAGAGATGGAGAGGTGAGGGACAAATGTGAAGCGGCTTATTCTACTTGTAAGTCGTCTACCCAGAATGCCCTCCCACACCTTGTTGCCAAGCAACCCATAAGTGCAATGGCTTTCCAGGCCAGTGTGGGGCGCTAGAGAACATTGGGCTCCGAGATTTTTTACTGCAGCTAAATTCGTTAATTGTTGTTTAATAACAAACGTTAATCGTTTAGAGTTCCTTGTGGTTTTCTTTAGTGACTCGCTCTTTGGAAAGCGGTCTCCTGATGCCTTCAGTTCAAGCTTGTTAAGTTTATCTTGATAGGTTTGGGGATTCCGTGTTATTCGTATTATTTAAGTGGGTGCCCGATTAACATTATCTCAGGTCCCTATTTTGGAGACCGTTACGTCGCGTAGTGTTGCTCAGCCCAGCCACTAATGTTCTTTTGAAATTATTATGAATAAATACTCATCACCGTCTCTACATTAGAGTCTGTCTTCCTCTGCACTTGGGTTCCAATATTGCTAATGTACATCGTGACAGTAAGGGCCAAGATATGCATGAACACTTAACAGGAATGTATGTTCTGGCTGGTTGATGGAGTACCAATCAATTGGTTTCCTTTGTCCTGGATTGTATGAAGCTTGTTGAAAAATTCTAGAGCTGCATCATACTTTATACTTTATTGTCACCAAACAATTAATACTAGAACGTACAATCATCACAGCAATATTTGTTTCTGTGCTTCGTGCTCCCTGGAGTACAAATCAATAGTAAATATTAAACATTTAAATTATGAATCATAAATAGAAAATAGAAAAGGGAAAGTAAGGTAGTGCAAAAAAACCGAGAGGCAGGTCCGGATATTTGTAGGGTACGGCCCAGATCCGGGTCAGGATCCGTTCAGCAGTCTTATCACAGTTGGAAGGAAGCTGTTCCCAAGTCTGGCCTTACGAGTCTTCAAGCTCTTGAGCCTTCTCCCGGAGGGAAGAGGGACGAAAAGTGTGTTGGCTGGGTGGGTCGTGTCCTTGATTATCCTGGCAGCACTGCTCCAACAGCGTGCGGTGTAAAGTGAGTCCAAGGACAGAAGATTGGTTTGTGTGATGTGCTGGGCTGTGTTCACGATCTTCTGCAGCTTCTTTCAATCTTGGACAGGACAACTTCCATACCAGGTTGTGGTGCACCCTAGAAGAATGCTTTCTATGGTGCATCTATAAAATTAGTGAGGGTTTTAGGGGACAGGCCAAATTTCTTTAGTTTTCTCAGGAAGTAAAGGCCCTGGTGGGCTTTCTTGGCAGTGGATTCTGCTTGGTTGGACCAAGTCAGGTCACTTGTGATATTGACCCCTAAGAGCTTAAAGCTTTTGACCTGTTCCACTCGCGCACCACCGATGTAAATGGGGTCGTGCAGTCCGCTACTCCTTCTGAAGCCAACAATCTTTGTCTTGTTGACGTTGAGGGATAGGTTATTGTCTTTGCGCCATGCCACCAGGTTCTTAATTTCCTCTCTGTACTCAAACTCATCATTACCCAAGGTACGGCCTACAATTGTGGTGACATCAGCAAACTTATATATTGAGTTCAATGGAAACTTGGCTATACAATCATGGGTGTACAGTAAGTACAGCAGGGGGCTGAGTACACAGCCTTGTGGGGCACCGGTGCTCAGAGTGATTGTAGAGGAGAGCTTGTCCTCTATTTTTACAGCCTAGGTCCTGTCTGTGAAGAAGTTGAAGATCCAGCTGCAGATCTGAGTGCTAAGAGCTTAGGAATCAATTTATTTGGAATGATAGTATTAAATGCAGAGCTGTAGTCAATAAAAGGAGCCTTATAGATGCGGTTTTATTCTCCAGATGTTCTAAAGAGGAATGTAGGGCCAGAGAGATGACATCTGCTGTTGACCTGTTGCTCCAGTAGGCGAATTGTAAAGCATCGAGGTTGACTGGCAGGCTGTGGTTGATGTGTGCCATAACCAATTGCTTGAAGCACTTCATAGCAATTGATGTCAGAGCCACAGGTCAATAGTCGTTCAGGCATGCCACCTTGCTCTTCTTCGGCACCGGGATTATCGTTGCCTTCTAAAACACGAGGGGATCTTAGGCTGAAGCAAGGGAAGTGGGGTGTATGCCATTAAAATTGTGAATTGTGCCTTATACATGTTGGAAAGCCTTTGGTGAGCTGATACAGGTAATAAGTTACAACTATTACGCACTCAGAAGGGTTTCTGCAGATGCTGCAAACATTGATCAACACACACACAATACTGAATGGACTCAGCAGGTCAGGCAGTTCGATGGAGGGGAAGAAACAGTTGATGTTTGGGCTGAGGTGCTTCATCAGAACTGGAAAGGAAGGGGGAAGAAACCACAATAAGAAGAAGGTGGGGGGAGGGGAAGGAGTACAAGCTGGCAAGTGATAGATGAGACCAGGTAAGGGGCAAGATGAGTGGGTGGGCAAAGGGGGGGGGGAATGAAATAAGAAGCTCGGAGGTGATAGTTGGAAGAGGTAAAGGGCTCACCGCCAACTTTCCCAAACCTTCTGGACATTGATGCAGGAGACCTGGTGATGGAGATGCCAATATGGTGTACAGGATCACCTGTGGAGACTGCAACAAGATCTACGTTGGCCAGACGGGACGTACACTCTCAATTCATTTACAGGAACACAAACTGGCGGTACAGTGACACGATCCACCGTCGCTGATCTCAGTACATGAAGACCGAGAAGGACACCACTTTTGCTGGGGCAATGGGGAGGCATGAGAACTTTTAGTAGTGTGGATCACTTCTGATTAGTCCATAAATAAACATATTGAAATAGATAGCATCTATGAACCCCTATGAGCCAAAGAAATGGGAGCCAATATGATTTAAAGGTCAACTGAAGGGGTAGCCAGTCAAGACTGAGGCAAACGATTGGGGACCTCTACAAACACGAGCACTCCCAGACAGAAACACCAAAAACTCTGCATCAAGGGTGCCACCTTGACTGGTGATGTAATGTCTGCAAGCTGGTTGCCAATCCAGCGAACATCACAACATCAAACACCGCAATCCAAGCTACCAATATTCACTACCATGCCAATGAGCATCAAAGCAAGTTTATTTCCTATTTCTTTTCATCGCTTGGCAGTTCTGCCATGTGGATGTTACTTGCTACCAGTTAGCCCTTGAGTGATGCCCAGATCTCGTTGCTTGTAGGTTCTGACTGCCTCATTTGTTGTGGAGAAGGAAATGAAATTGAGCCTCCTGCAATCGATGTTTTTTAGAAGTTCAGGTCATGATTCTTGGAGCACAGAATCTTAAGAGGAATTTTGTTGATGCCAGTAAAAAAGAAGTTTGAATCCTATTCCCTGGGGCAGTAGAGTTGATAATTAATGGGGTCAGGTTTAAAGTGACTGTTAAAAATCAAAGACAGGACTTGAAGTCAGATTATTTTTCACACAGTGAGCTGCTGTGATCAGGAATGCATGCCTGAATGGCAGTGAGATAGATTCATCTGAAGCTTTCAACAGAAAATTGAATCCATACTTTAAGGGAAAAGAATTTTAGACTTTTGAGAAAGCACAGGGAGTGGAATTAAAGGGCGATTTAATTAAAAAGTTGGCTCGGGCCAGATGGGTTGATGAGCCTCCCCCATTCTCTATCATTCTTTGAGTCTATAGAAAAGTATTTAGAAACAGAAAATCACTATCTGCTTGAGGGTATATTTATCCGCAATGAATTTATCAGAATGAAGTGCACAGTACTTGCCAAACGATTTAGAATACAAAACACACAGGGTCATTAAAGGGGTCGAATACTACAATTTATAGAAGAATCATATATCTGAAGCTGTCTTCCAAGAGTAAGTGCATTTGCAGCCCTGAATGAGGGGATGAATTAAACCTACACCTGGTGAGAAACAGGCAGTAACTGTAAACATGGCACTGAGGATCAAATCCGCAACAAGGTTAATGGGCAGCCAGGATTCAGAGCTCTTGTTTTTGCAGGACACTTGTAGAATGCATCAACATAGAAAACAGTACAGCACAGTATGGCCCTGTAGCCCACAATATTATACCGATACTTTAACCTGCTCTAAAGTCAATCTATCCCTTCCCACCCACATATTCCCCTATTTCTCTATCATTCCTATTTTCCTATTTATTCCTATGTTCCTATTTAGGAATCTCTCAAATGTGCCTACAGTACCTACCTCAACCACCACCAGAGTGTTCCATTCGCTTACTAAACTCTGAGTAAAAACCTGCCTCTGATACCTCCTCTAAAAATTCCTCCTCTCACCTTACAAGCATATCCTTTGCTATTAGTCAATTCCACCCCGGAAACCTTATTTATTGATGTTTTTGATGATGAGGTACTCTTGAAATCCAGCAGTCCTTTCTTGGCCAATGAATCCCTGAAGTAGACAGCAATCAGCCAAGTACGGAAACACCAGGAAATCTGCAGATGCTGGAAATTCAAGCAACACACACTAAAAATGCTGGTGAACACAGCAGGCCAGGCAGCATCTATAAGAAGAGGTACAGTCGACGTTTCGGGCCGAGACCCTTCGTCGGGACTAACTGACAGAAGAGATAGTAAGAGATTTGAAAGTGGGAGGGGGAGGGGGAGATCTGAAATGATAGGAGAAGACAGGAGGGGGAGGGATGGAGCTAAGAGCTGGACAGGTGATTGGCAAAAGGGATGAGGCTGGAGAAGGGAAAGGATCATGGGACGGGAGGCCTAGGGAGAAAGAAAGTGGGGGGGGGGCGCCCAGAGGATTGGCAAGGAGTTATAGTGAGAGGGACAGAGGGAGAAAAAGAGAGAGAGAGAGAGAGAGAGAGAGAGAGAGAGAGAGAGAGAGAGAGAGAGATAAATAAATAAATAACGGATGGGGTACCAAGGGGAGGTGGGGCATTAACAAAAGTTAAATGTTCATGCCATCAGGTTGAAGGCTACCCAGACAGAGGGTTGCTTCATCTTGACAGTAGATGAGACCCGACACAGGCTAGTACACCGTTTCGTTGAACACCTACATTCTGTCCACCAGAGAAAGCAGGATCTCCCAGTGGCCACACATTTTAATTCCATGTCCCATTCCCATTCTGATATGTCTATCCACGGCCTCCTCTACTGTCAAAATGAAGCCACACTCAGGTTGGAGGAACAACACCTTATATTCCGTCTGGGTAGCCTCCAACCTGATGGCATGAACATTGACTTCTCTAACTTCCGTTAATGACCCACCTCCCCTTCATACCCCATCCATTATCTATCTATCTAGCTATTTATTTATTTATTTATCTATCTATCTATTTATTTCTCTCTCTCTCTCTCTCTCTCTCTCTCTTCTCCCTCTGTCTCTCTCACTATAATTCCTTGCCCATCCTCTGGGCTTCCTCCCCTCCCCCTGACTTTCTCCCTAGGCCTCCTGTCCCATCATCCTCTCTCTTCTCCAGCCTCGTATCCCTTTGGCCAATCAACTTTCCAGCTCTTAGCTCCATCCCTCCCCCTCCTGTCTTCTCCTATCATTTTGGATCTCCCCCTCCCCCTCCAACTTTCTAATCTCTTACTCTCTCTTCTGTGAGTTAGTCCTGACGAAGGGTCTCGACCTGAAACGTCAACTGTACCTCTTCCTATAGATGCTGCCTGGCCTGCTGCGTTCACCAGCACTTTTTGTGTGTGTTGTTTGAATCAGCCAAGTACATTAACTCCTTCTGATGTTTGCTGTGATTAATGGCCATAGAATCACAGAAACATATAGCATAGAAGCTGGCAGGAGTGTTCAAGGACGTCTTCAGTCTTTCACTGCTGCAGCCAAAGGTTCCCACCTGCTTTTAAGGGGTGAAAATCATACGTGTTCCCATGAAGAGCGGAGTATTCAACCTCAATAGCTATTGCCCAGTGGTTTTCAGCTCTATTGCAATGAAGTGCTTTGAGATGTTGGCTATGGCTAGAATCAACTCCTACCTAAGCAAAGAGCTGGACCCACTGCAATTTGCCTATCACCACAAAAGGTCTACAGGGCATGCATTCTCACTGGCTAACCACTCAGCCTTGGATTACCTGGGCAATAGTATTACTTATGTCAGGCTGTTGTTCATTGACTACAGCTCAGCGTTCAACACAATCATACCCTCAGTTCTAATCAAAAACCTCCAAATCATGGGTCTCTGTATTCCCCTCTGCAACCGGATCCTTGACTCCCTAACCAGGAGGCCACAGTCTGTACTGACTGGAAATAGTTTCTCCTCCTTGCTGGCATTCAACACTGGTGCACCACAGGACGCGTGCTTAGCTCAGTACTCTAATACCGCTACACCCATGGCTGTGTGGCTAGGCACAGCTCTAATGCCATCTGATAACACAACCATCATTGTCAGAATTTCACATGATGAAGAGAAGGTATTCAGGAGTGGGATAGATCAGCTGGTTGAGTGGTGTCAGAGCAACAACCTTACACTCAAAGTCAGTAAGACCAAGGAATTGATTGTGGATACTAAGAATGGGAAGCCAAGGGAAAACATACTAGTCCTCATTGAGGGGTCAGAAGTGGAAAAGGAGAGAATTTCCAAGTACCTGGGTGTCAACATCTCTGAGGATCTATCCTGGACCCATATTTTGATGCAATTACAAAGAAGACACAACAATAGCTATATTTCATGTATTTCCAATAATAAGCAGGCATTATATTTCTAATAATAAGCAGCTTCAACCCAGTAATTAGTGGCTTCTTGTACTTCCACTGTCAATTGCTGCACTGACAGATGAACTTGATAGGCAGGGGAAAAGTTGCTCACCAAACTTCCTGGCAACTCAAGATAGCTGGAGTCCTTTTTACAATAACTAAGCCTTGCTTCACCATCCCTTTCAATCTGATTAGAATATGAAAGGATGCAATGCTAAGGCTTTATGAGGCCTTATTGAACTTGTGAACAGTTCTGGGCCCTTTATCAAAGAAAGGATGTGTTGACTGTCCGTCGTTTCTGATGATGAGGTTTGTCTGTGTAGCTCATCGGTAGAGAACTGCACTGAGAAAATTCTGTGCTGGAAGAGTTTTATGGTGAAAAAGCTGTTGCACTGGGGCAGCTCCCCTCTCTCAGCCTCAGAAATCTTGGTCCAATGGTGCGAAAAATCATCACCACTGGAGACTTCCTTGGCTGCTGTGGATAGCCATTATGCTTTCTGTATCTTGTCTTGCTCTTCGCTCTCCACAAAATATTGCAGCACCACCTCCTTGACCGTTTTATCTTGTCGTCAATCTCATCCACCCAGTCCACTGCAACTGGTTTCACATGCTGGGGTAGGCACGTCCCTATCCCACCAGAGTTGGAGGTTCCCTGCTACCCTCACCTGGTTTACCCCGCCTATCGAAGCAGTGTACTGAGGTGTGACCACTGTCACATTCAAATAGCTACTTGGAGCCACAGGTGAGAGTTGGGTGGTAGATGGGGACGAAAGGCGATGAGCTGCCCCGGGCCGGGCCCGACAAGCATGCTAAAAGAGTTGCTGCCCACCCCTGGACACCCAAAAGCAAGGTTGTGCTGGCAATGGAAAGGGTCACAAGAATGATCCCAGGAATAAAAAGGGTTAATGTATGAGGAACATTTGGTGGCTCTGGGCCTGTACTCACTGGAGTTTAGAGGAATGGGTGGGACCTTATTGAAACAGATCAAGTATTGAACGGCCTAGATTGAGTGGATGTGGAGAGGATGTTTCCTGCAGTGGCTGACTTTAGAACCAGAGGGCATAACCTCAGAATACAAGGTTGTTCCTTTAGAACAGAGATGAGGAGAAATTTATTTAGCCAGTGGGTGGGGAATCTGGAATGGTGGAGCAAACTCAGTGGGCAAATTGACCTAATTCTGCTCGTATGGTTGTATACATAATATTTGAGTAATATTATAAATATATTGTTCGATAAAGCATTCTTGTTTATTTAAATAATTCATTATAGGTTGTATGTAAAAGTACATGAATGGCATACATCAACACACCACCATGTCACATGTACTTGCCTTACAAAGTAAAAATGAAGTACACACGTTTATGTCCCAACTCTTTGTTTTGCTTTCATTTTATTTTAGTACTTTAGAGTTACAAAACATACCAGTGGCGATGAGGAAGTTTAAGAAGAACCTAAGACAATGACCTACCTGCTGAAGTGCAGTGGGATGTTTGAGTTTTTGAAAAAGCGTTGTGAGAAGTACGAGTTAAATAAAAATCACAGTGTGGGTCTCTTTGAAATGGAGAGAGGTTGATTTTTTTTTAAAAAACAGAAAATGGACAAGTTCACTGATTCATAAACAGTGAGCACTTGGTAAAAAAAAATGGCGATAGCTGGCTACATCAGAAAGATAGACACGTTTGATTGTGTAAGGGATAACTGGATATTATATACTGAGTGAATTGAACAGCAGTTTAAAGCAAATGGCATTGCCAATAAGAAGCAGGTGCCAGTTTTTCTGGGTGCATTGAATTTGGCATACAATTTGATTAGAAGTTTGACTACTCCAATCTAACCAGCCAAGATGAGCTTTGCTGATATTGTAGAAGTAGTGCAGGATTGTTTAGAACCAAAAACAACAAATTTTACGACATATGGCAGTGATATTAAACCTGATTTTGTCCTGCTGATTTTCCGTAACTTGATCTTCCCCGAATTCCAGCAACTCAGTCTATATGTAAATCCTGCATTGATAGAGGTACCTCAAGGTAAAAACAAAATTGAATCTTTAAACTTTGAAAATAATAGTTCTACTTCAAGTTTGATATGACTTCTAAATCTGAGCCAGTAAAAGTTGACTTCTAGAGGAGGGAACTTCACCTCTCCATCTCAATTAGCATCATAAATCCTCAATTATCTTGGATAGTACCCTTGATTTTCTGCAACACTTCAATAAAATAATTAATTAAGAAATGTGATGACAATACTATATCAAGCAAAGTGCATTAAAATGAATGGTAACAGGGAGCGTTAAGTTATAATCTTTGGTGGCTGCAATTCACAATGTAGTTACAAGTTGGTCTTTGTATAAAGACAATTATTGCTGCAGAATCTGCTGATAAATTTATGTTTTATTTTTGCAAGATTCAAGTAATTAGTTCAGTAGAATCAGACAAGGAGCTACTGCAGCATGAGTATGTAATGGATGTATCAATATCTGCAAGTTTTAACATGAAAAAATTTGCATAATTTGCATTCCTTTTTAATGGGAGACATCACTGTGACAATTTCAGTTGTCATTTTGAACTAATTTCTTAGTTTCATTTACTTTGCCTTTCACAAAGTGAAACTAAAACAGTTTTTCTAACCTTACACTTTAATCTTTTACTCTATTTTAAAAATCTGATTTAGAGATACAGCACTGAACAGGCCCTTTCGACATACCAAGCCACCTATTTAACCCTAGCCCAATCACAGGACATCATCATCCATTGTCCTTAGAGACAGACAGATGCCAACCAAACCAATCACAGGACAATTTACAATGACCAATTAACCTACTAACCAGTGGTTCTTTGCACTGTGGAGGAAACTGGAGCACCTGGAGAAAACTTATGCACACTCAGGACGGAACATACAAACTTACTTACATAGGTTGCCAGAATTGAACTCTGAACTCCAATGCCCTGGGCTGTAAAAACGTCTCGAGAACTGCTCTGCTGCCATGCTTATTTGAAGCTATCTTCGTCATTGCTTAATAACTTGGATGCTTCTTAGTGGATTGTCTTAAAATTCAACACGTTGGGTGGCAAGGCAGCATAGCGGTTAGCTTAATGCTTTACAGTGCCCACTGTAAGGTCAGAGTTCAATTTCTACCGCTGTCTGTAAGGAGTTTATACCTTTTCCCAATGACTGCATAGCTCTGCTTCCTCCCACATTCCACAGATGTGGAATGTTGCATGGCAACAGTTGCAGGCTATCCCCAGCACATCCTTGCTGATTTGATTAAATACTAACAGGTGCATTTCACATGTTTTGATTTATATGTGACAAGTAAAACTAACCTTTACAAACCATTATCTTTTTCAAGGGTTCCCTTCCCTGATATGTTTTATCACACCCTCCTGCTGAACACATCCTCATATCTTGGGCAGCATGGTAGTGTAGTGTTTAATACGACGCCTTACAGTGTCAGTGACTTGGGTTTAATTCCCACCTATTTCTGTAAGGAGTTTGTATGTTCTGCCCTTAACCACATGGGTTTCCTCTGGGTGTTCCCGTTTCCTCCCACAGTCCAACGCTATACTGATTGTTAGGTTATTTGGTCATTGTAAATTGTCCTGTGATTAGGGTAGCATTAGATTGGGGTTGCTGTTTGTTGTGTCCCTAAGCACCAGAAGGGCCAATTTCATGCTGTATTTCAATAAATAGATAAAAGTATCACTTTTTCTATTTGCACTATTTATTTGATCATCCACAAAACTACTTCTTTCACTTCTTTTACGTTTTCTTTTTCATTCAGATGTGGTTCTGCTACTGTTGGAGCCTGTGATCTATACTTTGGTGGTGTGAGCAATCTGGCACTTTGCTGTCTCCAAGGGGGTTCCCCGAGGGTTTGAGCGAAGTGTACATCCTCAAGGCCAAGAAACCTGGAGATGCAGTTCAAGCCCACAATCAACTCCATTTCTTGACAGCCTCGCTGATTAAAGTGTCGAGGAAGATTAAGATTATCGAGGCGAGAGGGGGAAGCGAGCGGGTGTTCAGCACTATCCACCAGCTTCTCGCTCCCTGCTGCTGGAGCAGGGGGATTAGTTTGATGTTTCTCTTTGAATAGGTTCCATGATTTCTTTGTTCTGTGACTGTCTGTGGGGTAGACAAACCTCAGGGTTGTATACTGCATACAGACTTTGATATGAGATGTACATTGAATCTTTGTTTTGCAATTTACAGTGATATTAAACTTTTGCAGGTTACTGCAACTGCAGAATGATAAATTGCATGCCGTATAAGTCAGTGATAACAATTCTGAATCTGATTCAGAAGCACATGCTTTTCAACATAGAACACAGAGCAGAATAACAGAGGAACAGGGCCTTTGGCCCACAATGTTGTGCTGAACCAATGATGCTAATAAAAATCCCTCCTACCCACACAGAGTCTACATCCCTCTGTTCTCTGCATTTTCATCTGCCCATCCAAGAGAATCTTAAACAGTGCTCATTTGTCATGTCTGATGATGACAGGAAACCTGTCCGGGAGAGGTTTTAATGTCAAAATGCAGTTGCACTGCAGCAGTTCCACTCTCCCAACCTCAGAAGTCCAAGCCCAGTGTATGAACAAGTGTCAGAAACAGGGGTCTTCCTTGGGGTGGATGACCATGACTTCTTCTGTGCCCTGCCATGCCCTCTGCTCTGCATGGGGGCATTGCAGAACCACCTTCCTGGCCACTGGATCGCACTGTTGATCTCATCCACACAGTTCGCCAGAGCTGACTTCACATGCTAGGACAGGCATGTCCCTATTTCACCGAGGTATGAGGTCCATCTGCTACACACCTGGTTTAATCCGCCTGTTGGAGCCGTGTACCGGGGAGTGGCTGCTGGTAATCAGATAGCTACTTGAAGCCGCAGGTGAGAACTGGGTATCTGGTGGAGACCAAAGGTGAGTGTGCTGCCCTAGAATAGATGCGACAAACCCCCTCAGCAGAAGTGTCACCCCTCCTGGACACCATGTGCCCCCACCTCTCAAATACCTTGTTGAATTTGCCGCTACCACTATCACTGCCAGCACACCCCTGACACCCACCATTCTCTGTGCAAGAAAAAATTATCCCACACATCCCCCTTGAACTTTACCTCCTTCATCTCAAATGCACGCCTTCTATTACTAGACATTTCAACCCTATTGTAAGTATTCACTCTATGCTAGGTGAAGGCACACTGACTGCATTCAAAATGTGAAAGTTTTTGGTTTCAAATCCTACTCCAGACACTTGAGAGTACATCAGGCCACATCGTTCACTCCAGTTCAGAGGGGGTGCTGAACTGGGAGTGGCCATTTCTCAAGGGGTATTGGATGGACCTTGAGGAGAAATGTCAGCACTTCCACATGCAATGATGGATAAATCCTCAGTGATACAAATGTCCAGCGCCAGCTGCAAGATCAGCGTTCGATCCCTGCTGTTGAATGTTCTCCCCATGACCATATGGGTTTCCTTCGGGTGCTCTGTGTGATATTTGAGTTGATTTTGGATTTGGGCTCCTTCATAAACTCCAGGGATCTGTAGCTGAGAATCCACTCAAATGGCAACTATGAAACTACTAAAGAATTGTTGGAAATTGCTGTCCTCTGATATCTAAATGCAAGTCATTCTGTTTGACTACATGTTCTGCTCCTCAAGGATCAACTTTATTTGCCAGGTACAGGACATTTACCTCTAACAGGGATTTGCTGTGGTATGTTGGCAAGACATGTGACAAAGAAAAATCAACAATTATAAAGAATTAAGAATTATATAAATTAGAGGTTAAAGTACAAACATGGAATAAAATTTGACTAAATGCAAATATTCTGGTTAGATGGCGGTGCGTTCATTTGCAGTGGCTTTCACAGGGTCAACAAAAGGCACTACTGTCCTATTTAAAATTTTTTCTTTTTTTTAATTCTTTTTTTGCATGTGCCTGCATGCGTGTGGGTCTGTGCGTCTGTGTCTGCGTGTGCATGCATGCGTTCATGATGATGTCTTTTTCATGACGTTTTTACAAGGTGCGGAGCAAGAGAGAGAGAGACTGTGTGGCACGCCACTCCTCACGCAGACATTTTTGCAATATTTTTCCTTTTTTATTTTATGAGGTGGAGTTGCGACCTCGTCACCCAACCCGGCACAGATGGAAAGCCTACTCGGGGGCGGACCCGACTGGTTTTGAACCTGGGAACCTCCGCTCTCGGGGCCGGTGCCGATGTCATTACGCCACTAGCCAGCACTTAAACATTTTTCTAATGATAACAAGATCCTACTGTACATTAAGAAATTTAAGTACTGTAGGTTGACACCATCAGCGAGTTGCTCGCTGGTGGAGAAAATGAAGGAGCTTTATACTTTATATTTTATTGTCGCCAAACAATTAGTATTAGAACGTATAATCACCACAGCGATATTTGATTCTGCGCTTCACACTCCCTGGATTACAAATATTAAATATTAAAAATAGTTAAAATTAGTAAATATTAAAAATTTAAATTATATATCATAAATAGAAAATAGAAAAATGGAAAGTAAGGTAGTGCAAAAAAAACAAGAGGCAGGTCCGGATATTTGGAGGGTGCGGCCCAGATCCGGGTCAGGATCCATTCCGCAGATCACAGTTGGAAAGAAGCTGTTCCCAAATCTGGCCGTACGAGTCTTCAAGCTCCTGAGCCTTCTCCCGGATGGAAGAGGGATGAAAAGTCTGTTGGCTGGGTGGGTTGTGTCCTTGATTATCCTGGCAGCACTGCTCCGACAGCGTGCGGTGTAAAGTGAGTCCACGGACGGAAGATTGGTTTGTGTGATGTGCTGGGCTGTGTTCACGATCTCCTGCAGCTTCTTTCAGTCTTGGACAGGACAACTTCCATGCCAGGTTGTGATGCACCCTAAAAGAATGCTTTCTACGGTGCATTTATAAAAATTAGTGAGGGTTTTAGGGGACAGGCCAAATTTCTTTAGTTTGCCTGAGTTGGTGGTTGTCTGTTTGCTGCTGTCAGGAGAGAGGTCTCGAAGCTGGTGCGTTCCACTCGGGTTAGTGTGGTGCAGCGTGCAGGACAGGGTGCCCTCCCAGTGTTTCTCTTGACAGAAGACAAGTTCTGTTATGATCAAACTGCAGATTTTGATGGCACTCAGGAAGTGAGGCCCTCATGCGATAGGTCTCCAGTTTTACAGCAGCCAAGAGAGAGGCATCCGAGCCAGTGCACTCCACCAGGTGTTGGTGTGGCTCAGCATCTGGGCTAGAGTCGGTACTGACCACTGAGCCCCCTCCTCCCCCCAACCCTGTACTCACTCAGCGGAAGACAAGCTCTATTGTGGAAAACTGAAGATTTCAATGAAGGGTCTGCACTTACTTCAGCAATTATATCAATTAAGTTTTGTAGTTCTTCCTCCGTACTTGCAATTAACGCAATGTCATCTGCATATCTGAAATTATTGATGTTTTCACCGCCAACTTTGATTCTCAAGATGTCTCTTATTTTTTATAATATTGTTTCACTGTACACATTAAACAAATCAGGGGAGAAAACACACCCTATCTATCAATTGCAAAAAGACAGAATGTATGGTGATATCCAAAAAGAAGGAGAATCTTATATACAGGCTGAGAATAAACGGGGAAGACATAAAACAAGTACAGAACTTTTGCTACTTAGGAAGCTGGGTGACATCAGATGGCAGGTGCGACATGGACATCAAAAGAAGAATAGGGATAACAAAAGACACTTTTACGAGAATGAAGAGTATACTGACCAATACTAAACTAGGCATGACAACCCGCCTCAGAGTACTGAAATGTTACGTTTATCCAGTTATGTTATATGGCTCAGAATGTTGGACAATATCTAGTAACATGAGGAAATGAATTGTAGCAGCAGAGATGTGGTTTTTGAGGAGGATGCATAGAATATCATGGACGAAACGAACATCTAATGAGGATGTCATGAACAGAGCAAACACAAAAAGAGAAATAATGTATGAGATAATGAAAAAGCAACGAAATTTCATTGGACATGTGATTAGATAAGAGCAGTTAGAATGCATGGTAATTATGGGAAATATTGATGGGAAGAAAGCAAGAGGAAGACAAAGACAAATGATGATGGAGACAGCAGCCAGAAAACTGGAAATGAATAGCAATGAATTGATCCACTTGACCCGAAACAGGAGTGTGTGGGCCATCACAGTAAAAGCTCAAACTAGGCACGGCACCTGATGATGATGATAATGATGATGATGATGATGATGATGATGATGAAGGGTCTGCACTATATACATATTATTTACGTGGTTGTATTTTTACTGAATTCTATATGTGCTTGTTATCTTGTATATGCAAAGACTGGGCCTCAAGCTGTGGTGTCATCAAGGGCGGTGTTGCGTGGCATCCAGCCTGGAGTCGGTGCTGCCACTCCCCCTGGTGTCCGCTCAGCAGAAGACAGGCTCTTTTGTACTCGACTGAAGATTTCGATGGGCTGGGTTTCTGAACCTTACTCACGTATATTTGTGCAGATGTATATTACAGATATTCTATATGGGCTTGTTGTATTGTATGTGTGAGAACTTGGCCTGGAGTGGGGTGTCAGGGCCGTGTGCTCCACTGACAGCAGTGCAACACGGCATCCGGGCTGAAGTCTGTTCCTCACTCTCCCACCAACCCCATCCTCCCCCTGCAGTGTTTGCTCAGTGGGAGACGGTCCCCATTGTGGCCGACTGTGGATTGATGCTGCAAGCTTTGGTCTCTTTTATTGCGTGATTGTGATACCATTCGTGGATTGTCAGCTTGTCCTGGTGGAGAGGCTTGTGTGGTCTTGTGATCCCGAGAGCGATGCCGTCTGGAGCTATGCTCCTGGTAGGGTCACCCATGGCGGTAAGGTCGAGGGTGAGGTCCCTGACAAAGAACAATCCAACCAAGACCTCAACGGTGGAACAGGCGGACAAAGTTACTTCGAACTCAATGGCTGTGAAGGCGGATGAAGGCTGCAACAAATCCATCAGCTCCAATCGTCATGGTTTCCATGCCATTGGAATCAGCTGGATGATTTGTGAAGTGTCGTGTGCTTCTTGGAGTGCAACATCAAGTACACGTTAAACAAATACACGCACAGGCGTCTTCGCTCTGTGGGCCACTTCTTCAGAATGAAGACCATCATCCTCGACCTCGAGGGATAGCCACAACAATGACGATACCATTTGTGCTTGTTATTTTGTGCTTTGCTTTGTGCTGTGTGTGACTAGTGATACGGTGTTTTGTACCTTGGGCCCTGAGTAACATTGTGTCATTCGGCTGTATTACTGGGTATTCATGTATGGTTGAATGACAATTAAACTTGAATTGAATCGCATTTACCAGCATATATTTACAGAGGTCGGCAAGAGAGGATAAACAGAGCAGATTTGGGCAAGATCTGTCCTTTTGGGCTGCACAAATGCAGAAAGTGTTGGCATCAGAGGCGTACTGAAGTTCGAAGCGCCAGTATAAAAGCAGCAGACTCAGGTAAAGCTGGTCTTTTTTCAGCAGCTCACCCATGAGAAGTGTGAATGTTGGTGCACAGCCTATCTCGGGAGCGAGAGGGTAAAAGGAGCAAATTCAGGCAAGGCCAGTCTTTCTGGGCTTCACAGGCGTGGAAGATGATGGTGTCAGAGGCCTAAACTCTGCTGCAAGTAAAAGGAGGCTAAACTCAAGCCATTATCAGAGTGGGCCAGTGACAGAGTGTGAAGCCTTTGGTTTACCAGGCTTGGTGGGAACAGGCAAAGGTACAGATCAGAAGAGGCAAGCTTTTTTACTTTTATAGTACACAGAGTAGTCAGGATGGAACGCTCCTGCTGTCAGTTGTGGGAATTCAGGATACCTGATGCTTTCCCTGATCACTATATCAGCGGGAAGTGCACCCAATTTCAGCTCTTGACTGACTGGTGAAGGAGTGGGAACTGGCTTGGATGTACTCATTGTCATTCAGGAGGCTGAAGATACCATAGACGAACAAGACTTTTGAAGAAGTGGAGTACAGGTTTTGAGCGTAGATGGGTGACCATCAGGAGAGGTAAGGAGATTAAGAAGTCCGTGCAAGGTTCCTCTGTGGCCATTCCCCTCAGCAACAAGTATACCTCTTTGGATGCTGCTGGGGGATTGGGGGAATGACCCATGAGATCATGGCAGCAGCAGTGAGGTTGTGGCACTGTGGCCGGTTCTGAGGCTCGACAGGGAATGGTAAAGTCAGGCAATGCGGTGGTTATAGGGGACTTGATAGTTAAAGGGAACAGAAAAAAGATTCTGTGGCTGCAAAAGAGACACAAGACTGGTGTGTTGCCTCCTGGGGGCTGGGGTCCATGATGTATTGGAACGGCTGAATGATATTCTCAAGGGGGAGGAGGAATAGCCAGACATCGTGGTACATCGAAAGTTAGGATAAAATGAAGCACATGAGGAGTATAAAGAAGCCAGTAAAGAACTAAAGAAGAGAATTAGGAAAGCCAGGAGGGGCCATGAAAAATCCTTGGTAAGTAGTATCAACATAAATCCCAAGGTATTCTGTACATACATCAAGATCAAAAGGATAACTAGGGAGATAGTGAGATCACTCAAGGATAAATGGGGGGAAACTTTTGCCTGGATGTGGAGAATGTGAGTAAGGTACTTAATGAGTATGTTATTCAGTAAAAGGATATGGAGGACCAGGAGATCAGTGCTGAGTGTATGATATGTTATGGTGTTTAGAGGTCAAGGAGGAGGAAATGTTGGGCCTCCTAATGAGTATTAAGGTGGACAAGTCCTCAGGACCAGTTGGGATTTGCTCCAGGTTATTGAGGGAGACAAGAGACAAGAGACCAGTATCTTCCCATTCTCTCTGGCCACAGGTGAGGCCCTGGTGTACTGACAAGTGGCTAATGTTGTACCTCTATTTAAGAAGGGAACAAGGGAAAATCCTGGGAAATATAGACAGGTGATGTTCACGGCATTTGTAGGGAAATTGCTGGAGAAAATCTTAGGGATGGGATTTATAAGCATTTAGAAACCCATGGCCTAATTAGGGAGAGGTAGCATGGCTTTGCTCATGGTAGGTCATGCCTTACCAACTTGATCGAGTTGTTTGAAATGGTCACGAGTGAGAATGATCATGGTAGGGCAGTGGATGTTGTCTACATGGATTTTATTAAGACACTTGGCAAAGTCCCCCATGGGAGGCTAATGCAGAAGATTAAGATGCATGGGGTCTGTGGCGAATTGTGTGTTTGGATTCAGAGCTGGCTTGCACAGAGAAGACGGAGGGTAGTGGCTGAAGGGACTTATTCATGCTGGAGGACTGTAACTAGAGGAGTTCCACAGGGATCTGTGTTGGGACATCTGCTGCTTGTGACATATATAAATGACCTGGATGAAAGTATAAATGGGTGGGTTAGTAAGTTTGCAGATGATACCAAGATTTGTGGAGTTGTGGATAATGTAGAAGACTGGCAAAGTGTGATATAGATCAGTTGCGGATATGGGCCGAGAAATGGCAGACTCTGTTTAATACAGATAAATGTGAGGGGTTGCACATTGCATTGGCAGAGCAAATGCAAGGAGACAGTACACTGTTAAGGGCAAGGTCCATAACAGGGTTGCTGAGCAGAGAGATCTCGGAATCCAAGTTCATAGCTCCTTGAAAGTGGCTACACAGGTCGATAAGGTGGTTAAGAAGGCTTATGGAATGCTTACTTTTAATTGTCGACTCACTGAGTACAGAAGTCATGAGATTATGTTACAACTTTATCAAACTCAGGTTAGACCACATCTGGAGTATTGAGTACAGTTCTGGTCACCCCTCTAAAGGAAGGATGTTGAGGATTTAGAGGACGTGCAGAAGAGGTTTAGCAAGACGCTGCCTGATTTAGACGGCATGTGCTATCGCAAGAGGCTGGACAAACTTGTGTTGTTTTCTCGGAAGCGCCAGATGCTGAGGGGAGATCTGATAGAGGTTTACAACATAAAGACATAGAGTGGACAGAGTATCTGTTTCCCAGGGTTGAAATATCTAATCCAGAGGGTATCCATTGACGGCGAGAAGGGGTTGGTTCAAGGGGGATGTGAGGAGTAAGGTTTTTGCTTTGAGTAGTGGATGCCTGGAATGCATTGTCTGGACTGGTGGTAGAGGTAAATATTTTAGAGGCTTTTAAGAGACATTTGGATAGGCAACTGGATGTAAGGAAGATGGAGGGATAAGGACATGGTGTAAGTAGGAGGGACTATTGTTTGGGTGTTTTTGATTTGCCTTTTCACTGGTTTGGCACAACACTGCAGGCCAAATGTTCTGCTCCTGTGCTCTGCTGTTCAATGTTCTACAATAGAAACCACATTGTAAATAGTGGATGGAAGTGTTTACATTGCAGCGAAGTGACCAGGTACCCGGTGGTACTTGGATTCACCTCCTGTTTGTGAACCTCAGCCCCACAGCCACGTTATTGACTCTCAACTAAGGTTAATTATCATGACGTGTCGGTTTAGTGTCTGCCAGCCGAGATATTGAATAATCTATTACAAAGGGAAAAAAAATTTTCTTTTTAATTTCATTTTTTGAACTTATTTGTGATTGCCTTAGTGATAGTACTTATTAATAAAATAAGTAATAAGTAATAAAAGCAATTTGCGCTGCAAGGGCAGCAACCTCATCATTGCAATGGAAGGAAGTGGCTCTCAGGACCTGGGTAAATCTCAGTTAATTTAGCTTGAACAGAGATACTTACTCAGTTAATTTAATTTATTTAAATATTTTTATTTACAGGTCAGCCACCACCATGTTCGGTAAGAGAGAACACACACAAGCAGACTGGTATGAGGAAAGCTGGGAGGAAATGGAACCAGGGACTGAAACCAAAGGAAGAGCCTTTCTTGTCTGTAAGAATGATCCCAATCCCAGTACCCAAGACTGCAAGCTTTCAAGGCTCTCAAGGCTGAAAAGAACAAGGCACAGAGAACTGTTTGCCGCTGTGCCAATAACTACGGGCTGAACTTATGCTGTGATATCCAGCCTGCTGCAGAGACAGGGGATACACGAGACATGTAGGAAGGCATCAAGGCCACAGGCCTCTCTGAAGTCTGCTCCTCTGAAGTCTAAGTCTGGAGAAGTCATATCTGATCAAGGCAAGCATCTTCAGTGCTGGGTTGAGCACGGTGTAGAGTTGTACTGGTCCAGAATGTGGTCACAAGTGCTGCCCTTGAGGCTTTCCCAGATCTCCTAGTCATGAAGGAACTAGGCACATTGCCAATACCAGTCAGGATGTCGGGGCTGTAGGTGAGGGACAGGTCAGTTCAGCTCACTGCTCCATGAAGTTTAGTCTTCTCTGCATTGAACTGAGGCTGTGACCTGCAACAAACGGGCTTCTGTGGACTCACGTTCATGAACTTCAGTTCTGATTGCTTTTATTGTTTGCATGATTTGTTTATTTTTTCTTTCTACAGTAGGTGTTCAACGGTTTTCTTTTTTTCAATGGAGTCTATTGGGTTTCTTTTTTTGTAATACTTTATTTTCAAAATTTTTTTAAAAAAACAATGAAATCAACGAGAATATACCAGCTCAGACATGTGTAAAAATGAAATAAGCAAAAAAAAGGACATAACATTAGAGAGATGCCTATTGTACTAAGTGTTCAAAAATACCAAACATTAAATCTCAATTGAGGGCCTTGAGAATTCACCTGCGGGAAATTGTTCATCCGCCCCCGGCCTCGTCCAGGTAGGCAAGAAATGGATCCCAGATAGCCAAAACATTTTTTAATTGGATTTGTTCTCAAGAACCTAAGTTTCTCCATCTGTATGACTGAGGTCATGTCAGCCATCCATCTCAGGAAGGAATGGGGACAGGTTGATTTCCATTCCCTCAAGATAGGTCTTTTGGCAACAATCATCCCCAGCATCAGAGACTGTTGTATGGCTGTAGAGAAGCAAATAGTAGATTGCGAGAAGCCAAATACGGCAAGACCAGCTTCCAAAGGGATGGATCTTTTATAGGCCTTTGAGTACCAGTCGAATATTTTGGACCAAAATCCACTCAGTAATGGGCAAAACCAAAAGGTGTGTGACAACGTGGCTTCCATCCCTTGGAATCTATCACACATTGGCGAGATAGAAGGGTAAATCCTGGGCAATCTAAGTTTAGAGTAGTGGAGACGGTGGACAACTTTAAACTGGATCAGTTGGTGCCTGCAGTTAACAGAGAAAATCTGTATCATAGACAAACTCTTGTCCCAGGCAGCTTCAGATAATTCAATGCCCAACTCCGCTCTCCAGGCGTCTCTAATCTTCACAGTAGACACTACAGTGCAATCATCAAACAAACGTACAAACTCAGAAACGAGATTCTTGGAGTCAGGATGGTTCTTTAAAATATCAAAAAATATCTGCTTCCCTGGAAGGATTTCAAAATTACAAATCTTAGATTGAATGTAGTGTCTAAGTTTGTAAATAATGAAAAAAGTGTGAATGAGGCAGCTCAAACTTCTCTTTCAGCAGATTAAATGTTGCAAACCGTCCCTCTATGTACAGGTCTTCAATAGAAACTAGACCCTTCTCCCTCCAAGCATGGTAGGTTTTTTCTGACCATGAGGGTAGAAAGGAGCCATTGAAGCAGATTGGTGTTTGTACAGAGGTCTCTGGTAAATTCAGAATGCTCCTAATCTGATTTAGAATTCTGACAGAATTTTTCAAAACAAAACTCAAACCTTTTGAAGTCCCAGGCTTTTCTAACTTGGAGAACAGCATGGCTGGCAAGGAGGAATTGACGACAGAGTTATACTCCATACATAGCCACAAGGGAGCCCCAGGGGCTAGGTTATCCGGAGCCCCCTGTTGCCAAAACATTAAAGCCCTAGCATTGACAGCTTGAGTCTATTGGGTTTCTTTGAGTTGTGGCAAACTGTAAGGAGACAAAAGTCAAGGTTGTATAAAGTATACATACTTCGATAATAAATGTACTTTGAACTTTGAACTTCGAAGAACTCAGCAAAACCTATTAACTACCTCGCTTGCAGGAAGGCCCCAGGAAATGATGGTATCCCTCCAGAAGTTTTAAAGAGTGCCAGACCAGCGTTGCATATACAGGAGCTCCATCATCTATGCCAGGAGAAAAGCTACATACACAAGACATACGAAACGGCAACATTGTCACTTTGTACAAGAACAAGGGTGATTGCAACAACTACCACGGCATCTCCCTGCTCAGCATTGTGGAAAAGACCTTTGCCCAACTCACCTTGACACATCCCATTCCCATTCTGATATGTCTGTCCACGGCCTCCTCTACTGTAAAGATGAAGCCACACTCAGGTTGGAGGAACAACATCTTGTATTCTGACTGGGTAGCCTCCAACCCGATGGCATGAACATTGACTTCTCTAACTTCCGTTAATGCCCCACCTCCCCCTCGTACCCCATTTGTTATTTATTTTTATACACACATTCTTTCTCTCTCTCTCCTTTTTCTCCCTCTGTCCCTCTGACTATATCCCTTGTCCATCCTCTGGGTTTCCCCCCCCCTCCCCCTTTTCCTTCTCCCTGGGCCTCCTGTCCCATGATCCTCTCATATCCCCTTTGCCAATCACCTGTCCAGCTCTTGGCTCCATCCCTCCCCCTGCTCCTATCGTTTTGGATCTCCCCCTCCCCCTCCCACTTTTAAATCTCTTACGAGCTCTTTCTTCAGTTAGTCCTGACGAAGGGTCTCGGCCTGAAACGTCGAATGTACCTCTTCCTAGAGATGCTGCCTGGCCTGCTGCATTCACCAGCAACTTTGATGTGTGTTGCCAGGAGTCTCAGGTACAGTCTTGTGGTACAGTCTTCTGCTGATGGAGATTGTGGAGGAGAAGTTGTTGTATGGGGGTTGGGCAGTGCACAGGATCGAAATAAGTGGCAGAAAGTGGTGAACTCAGCCAGCACTATGATGGGCATCCAGTTCATCTTCAAGGGGAGATGCTTCAAAAAGGCAGCATCCATTATTAAGCACCCAATCACCCAGGACATGCTCTCTTTTCATTGCTACCATGAGGGAGAAGGTACAAGAGCCTGAAGGCCCACACTCAATGATTCAGGAATAGCTTCTTCCCCTATGCCACCTGATTATTGAATAGACATTGAAACCATGAACACTACCTCACTACTTTTTTCTCTCTTTTTGCACTACCTATTTAATTTAACGTTGAAATGTTAACATTCATTTCAAGAGAGCGAGAATACAAGAGCAGGGATGTGATGCTGAGACTTTATAAAGCACTGGTGAGGCTCCACTTCGAGTATTGTGAACAGTTTTGGGCTCCTCATCGAAGAAAAGATGTGCTGGCATTGGAGAGGGTTCGGACAATGTTCGCAAGGATGATTCCGGGAATGAGAGGTTATCATACAAGGAATGCTTGATGGCTCTGGGTCTGTACTCAGTGGAACTCAGGAGGATGAGGGCGGATCTCATTGAAACCTTTCGAATATTGAAAGGCCTAGACAGAGTAGATGTGGAAAGGATGTTTTCCATGGTGGAAGAGTCTAAAACAAGAGGGCACAACCTCAGGATGGAGGGGCGTCCATTTAAACAGAAACACCAAGAATTTCCTTCAGCCAGAGGCTGGTAAATTTGTGAAATTTGTATTTAAGGCAAAGCTTTACAGGTTCGTGGTTAGGCAGGACATCAAAGGTTACAGAGAGATGGCCAGAGAGTGGGGCTGAGGAGGAGTAAATAGATCAGCCATGATTGAATGGTGGAGCAGACTCGATTGGCCAAATAGCCTATTTCTGCTCCCATGTCTTATTGTCTTATGGTCTTATTATCACCAGCATGTGTTGCGAAATTTGTTTACCTTGCAGCAGCATTCAATGCAATACATGATAATATAGAAATAAAGAAATAAATCAATTACAGTAAGTATACATATGTATACTGAATAGATTAAAAATAACACAAAAACAGAAATAATGTATATTTTAAAAAGTGAGGTTGTGTCCAAGGGTTCAATGTCCATTTAGGAATCGGATGGCAGAGGGGAAGAAGCTGTTCCTGAATCACTGAGTGTGTGCCTTCAGGCTTCTGTACCTCTATCCTGACGGTAACAACGAGAAGAGGCGTGTCCTGAGTGATGAAGGTCCTTAGTATTGGACATCACCTCTTGGAGGCACCGCTCCTTGAAGATATCTTACGTACTACAGTGGCTAGTACCCAGGATGGAGCTAACTAATTTTCCAACTTTCTGTAGTTTCTTTCAGTCCTGTGCAGTCGAACCAACCCCTCCCCACCCACCCCAGAAGGTGATGCCACCTGTCAGAATGCTCTACATGGTATATCTATAGAAGTTCCAACAAAATCTCTTCAAACCCTTCATGAAATATAGCTGCTGTCATGCCTTCTTTATAGCTGCATAGATACGTTGGATTGGAAGCAGGTTAGGTCCTCTGAGACCTTGACACGCAGGAACTTGAAACTGCTCACTCTGTTCACTCTGATCCCTCTATGAGGATTGGTATGTTTTCCTTTGTGTTATCCTTCCTCAAGTCCACAATCAGCTGACACTGAGTGCAAGGTTGTTGCTGTGACACCACTTAACTAGCTTGTATGTCTCGCTCCTGTATGCTCTCTCATCTCCATCTGAGATTCTACTAACTATGGTTTTACCTAGCCACACAGTCATGGGCACACAGAGAGAAGAGCAGTTGGCTAAGTGCATACACTCCTCAGGTGTGCCAATATTGATCGTCAGTGAGGAGGAGATATTATCACCAATCCACACAGTTTGCGGTCTTCCGGTTAGGAGGTCGAGGATCCAGTTGCAGAAGAAGGTACAGAGGCCCAGATCCTGTAACTTATTGGTCTGGATTGTGGGAATGATGGTGTTAAATGCTGCACTATAGTTCATGAACAGCATCCTGACATAGATGTTTGTATTGTCCAGTGATCTAAGGCACTGTGAAGAGCCATTGAGATTGTATCTGACATAGATCTATTGTAACCATAGGCAAATTACAGTGGGTCCAGGTCCTTGCTATGGCAGGAGTTGATTCATAGTCATAGTCATAGTCATACTTTATTGATCCCGGGGGAAACTGGATTTCGTTACAGTTGCACCATAGATAATTCAATTGTAATAAAACCATAAATAGTTAAATAGTAATATGTAAATTATGCCAGGAAATAAGTCCAGGACCAGCCTATTGGCTCTAGTCATGTCCAACCACTCAAAGCATTTCATCACCGTAGACGTGAGTGCTACTGGGCGATAGTCATTGGGGCAGCTCCCACTACTCTTCTTAGGCACGGGTATTATAATTGTTAGGCTGTCCAGAGAGGGGTAGCATCTCTGGTGGCGGGCATGTCGCGCTCTGCCCAGGGGCAGCTCATCCATTTTTGCATCTACCACTCAGCTCTCACCAGTGGCTCCAAGTAACTGTTTGCACGCAAAAGCGGTCACACCCCGTAACACTGCTTCGACAGGCATGCTAAAGCAGGTGAGGGTAGCTGGGAACCTCCAACCCCAGTGAGATAGGGATACGGCTACTCCAGTATGCACATCCAGTTCTGGTGAGCTGAGTAGATGAGATCAACTACAAGATCTAATGATTAAGAAGGTGATGATGCAAAACTTTGTGGAGGGTGAAGGGCATGACAAGGCACAGAAGACATCATGGCTATCCACTGCAGGTGAGGAAGTCTCCAGTTGTAAATACAAGAGTTTTGAGGCTGAGAGAATGGAACTGCCCCAGTACAAAGACATTTTCACTATAAAACTCATCCTGCATAGGTTCATGTTTCTTCAGAAACAACAGACAATCAACATATAATTCTTGCCTTTTTGAAGCAGGTGAGAACACCTGACCACAGCAGTAAGAGGTTGAAAATGTCCTTGAATACTCCTGCCAGTTGGTTGATACAAGTTTTCAGATCTACCGGGAACGCCATTGGGTCTGCCACCTTGCGAGGGATCATCCTCCTTAAAGACAGCCTAACATCTGCCTCTGAGACAGAGATCAGAGGGTCACCAGGTGCAGCAGGGATCTCCACAGATGTAGTTACATTCTCCCTTTCAAAGAGGGCATAGAAGATGTTGCGCACATCAGGTAGTGAAGCATCTCTGCCATTCATGTTATTAGGTTTCACTTTGTAGGAAGTAATGTCCAGCATACCCTCCCAGAGTTACTGTGCATCCAATGTCACCTCAAGCCTTGCTCAGAATTGTCTCTTTGCTCCTGAAATAGTCCTCCACAAATCATACCTGGTTCTCTTGTACAGACTTGGTCACCAGACTAAAATGCCACAGATCTAGCCCTCGGCAGACGATAAACCTCTTGGTTCATCCACAGCTTTTGGTTTGGGAATGTATAGCAAGTTTTCGTAGGCACAGACACATCTACACAGGTTTTAATGAAGTCAGTAAGAACTGCAGCATACTCATCCAGATTCAAAGATGAGTCGCCGAATACAGTCCAATCTACAGTTCAGAATACAGTCACACTTGGCATATTGTGTGAAATTCCAGTTGTTCTATTACAGGAAGGATGTAGAAAATTTAGAGGGAATGTAGAAGAGTTCAGCAGGATGCTGCCTGGATTAGAGGGTATGAGATACGAGGAGAAGTTGGACAAACCTCAGTTGTTTTTTTTCAGTATACAGTTGAAATCTAATTGAGGTTTATTACATTATGAAAGGAATGGGCGGTGTAGACAGTCAGAGCCACTTTCCTAGTTGGAGGTGCCGTATACTCGACAACATGCACTTGTGTTGAGAGAGGGAAGATTTAAAGGAGATGTGTGGGGTAAGCTTTTTACACAGAGGCTAGTAACTGCCTGGAATAGGCTGCCTGAGCAAGTGATAGAAACAGATACAACAGTGTTGTTTAAGTATTTTTTAAATAAGGACATGAACATGCAGGGAGATGTGGATTGTGTACAGGCAAAATAGATTTAGTTTAGTTTGGTATCGGGTTCAATACAGACATTGTGGATTGAAGGGCCCTTTCTTGTGCTGTACTTTTCTACGCTCAGTGGCCATTTTATTAGGTACACCTATACACCTGCTCGTTAATGCAAGTGAGCCAATCACATGACAGCAACTCAATGTATAAAAGCCTGCAGGCACGGTCCAGAAGTTCAGTTGTTGTTAGAATGAGGAAAACATGTGATATAAGTGACTTTGACCGTGGAGTGATTGTTGGTACCAGATAGTGGTTTGACTATCTCAGAAACTGCTGATCCACTGTGATTTTCACACACAACTGTCTCTAGAGTTCATAGAGAATGGCATGAAAACCACAAACCACTGGCAATCCTATGGGTGCAAATACTTTGTTAATGAGAGCAGTCAGAGGAGAATGACAAGGCTGGTTCAAGCTGACAGGAAGGCGACAGTAATTCAAATAACCACATGTTACAACAGTGTTGTGCAGAGGAGCATCCCTGAAGGCATAGCACATCAAACCTTGAAGTAAACAGGCTACAACAGCAGACAACTATGAATATACACTCTGAGGGCTCTTTATTGGGTACAGGAAGTATTGAATAAAGTAGCCACTGATGTATATTCTATGTTCCATTATGCACGAACACACAATTCTACTTATAACATGAGTCCACTCACAAATCCCTGTTGTGAAGAAACGTGGAATGGTCAAATTAACAGTGATGTAGCTTAGACACAGTGATGGTAAAGGAGTAAATATTCCCGGTGAAAAATATTCAGGAGCAGGGTTAAGGTGCACATCAACCAAAGGCCTGTTTGGTGATAAACTTGGAGTAATTCAGTGCTGTTGGCAAGGGTTTGCATTCAGATTAAATTGCATCTTTTTAATTTACAGAGTTCCTTAAGGATATAGGGTAAAGCATTTTGTGATTTTTAAATGTAACTTGGCAAATAATATATTTAATGTGTCCATTAATTTTCAGTTTATGCTTTAGGAGGAATCTTACCAAAGATCCTTCAGACGATAGTGGACCTGGCCCAGTATATCCCTCCCAACCATTGAGCACATCTGCATGAAACGTTGCCGTAGAGAAAGCAGCATCCATCATCAAAGATCCTTAAGACCCAGTAATCGATTTTCTTGCTGCTCTCATCAGGTTGAAGGTACAAGCGCCTTGGGACTCACACCATCAGTTTCAAGAACAGTTACTACCTTTCAAACATCAGACTTTTGAACAAAGGGGATAAGTACACTCACTTGCCCATCTACTGAAATGCTCCTACAAGAAGTGATTTCACTTTAAGGAGTCTTGACCTTTTAATTTCATATTCTCTTTATTTATTGCTATTTATTTAATTAGCATTTGCACAGTTTGTTGTCTTCTGCACTCTAGCTGATCTTTCACTGATCCTGCTATAGTTACGATTCTAAGATTCGATGAGTAGCAAGATAAAATCGTATGGTGTTTCAGGAAAGATAGTGACATGGATAGCGGAATGGCTGACAAGCAGGAGGCTGCAAGTGGGAACAAAAGGAGCCTTTTCTGATTGGCTGCTGGTGACTAGTGGTGTTCCTCAGGGGTCAGCATTGGAACTGCTAATTTTCACATTGTTTTTCAGTGATTTGGATAATGAAATTGATGGCTTTGTGGCAAAGTTTGCAGATGATATGAAGATAGGTGGAGGGGTGGGTAGTGGTGAGGAAGCAAAGCGATTGCAGCAGGACTTAGACAAATTGGAAGAAAGGTCAAAAAATTGGTAGATGGAATACAATGTTGGGAAATGTATGATAATGTATTTTGGTAAAAGGAACAATAGTGCAGACTATTATCTAAATGGTGAGAAAGTTCAAACATCAGAGGTGCAGAGGGACACAGGAGTCCTCGTGCAAGAATCCCAGAAAGTTAATTTACAGTTTGAGTCTGTGCTAAATAAGGCAAATAGAATGTTGGCATTTATTTAAATGGTAAAAGGAGAAAAGTAAAAGTGGCAGGCCGACAAATCCAGGGCAAGCATTAAAAAGGGCAACTTATCAACATAATTGTATAAGGGCTAAGAGAGTTGTAAAAGAGCGCCTGAAGGCTTTGTGTGTCAATGCAAGGAGCATTCGTAATAAGGTGGATGAATTGAAAGTGCAGATTGTTATTAATGATTATGATATAGTTGGGATCACAGAGACATGGCTCCAGGGTGACCAGGGATGGGAGCTCAACGTTCAGGGATATTCAATATTCAGGAGGGTTAGACATGAAGGAAGGGGAGGTGGGGTGGCGTTGCTGATTAAAGAAGAGATTAACGCAATAGAAAGGAAGGACATAAGCCGGGAAGATGTGGAATCGATATGGGTAGAGCTGCGTAACACTAAGGGGCAGAAGACGCTGGTGGGAGTTGTGTACAGGCCACCTAACAGTAGTAGTGAGGTCGGAGATGGTATTAAATAGGAAATTAGAAATGTGTGCAATAAAGGAACAGCAGTTATAATGGGTGACTTCAATCTACATGTAGACTGGGTGAACCAAATTGGTAAAGGTGCTGAGGAAGAGGATTTCTTGGAATGTATGCGGGGTGGTTTTTTGAACCAACATGTCGAGGAACCAACTAGAGAGCAGGCTATTCTGGACTGGGTTTTGAGCAATGAGGAAGGGTTAATTAGCGATCTTGTCGTGAGAGGCCCCTTGGGTAAGAGTGACCATAATATGGTGGAATTCTTCATTAATATGGAGAGTGACATAGTTAATTCAGAAACAAAGGTTCTGAACTTAAAGAGGGGTAACTTTGAAGGTATGAGACGTGAATTAGCTAAGATAGACTGGCAAATGACACTTCAAGGATTGACGGTGGATATGCAATGGCAAGCATTTAAAGGTTGCATGGATGAACTACAACAATTGTTCATCCCAGTTTGGCAAAAGAATAAATCAAGGAAGGTAGTGCACCCGTGGCTGACAAGAGAAATTAGGGATAGTATCAATTCCAAAGAAGAAGCATACAAATTAGCCAGAGGAAGTGGCTCACCTGAGGACTGGGAGAAATTCAGAGTTCAGCAGAGGAGGACAAAGGGCTTAATTAGGAAGGGGAAAAAAGATTATGAGAGAAAACTGGCAGAGAACATAAAAACGGACTGTAAAAGCTTTTATAGATATGTAAAAAGGAAAAGACTGGTAAAGACAAATGTAGGTCCCCTGCAGACAGAAACAGGTGAATTGATTATGGGGAGCAAGGACATGGCAGACCAATTGAATAATTACTTTGGTTCTGTCTTCACTAAGGAGGACATAAATAATCTTCCAGAAATAGTAAGGGACAGAGGGTCCAGTGAGATGGAGGAACTGAGTGAAATACATGTTAGTAGGGAAGTGGTGTTAGGTAAATTGAAGAGATTGAAGGCAGATAAATCCCCAGGGCCAGATGGTCTGCATCCTAGAGTGCTTAAGGAAGTAGCCCAAGAAATAGTGGATGCATTAGTGATAATTTTTCAAAACTCGTTAGATTCTGGACTAGTTCCTGAGGATTGGAGGGTGGCTAATGTAACCCCACTTTTTAAAAAAGGAGGGAGAGAGAACCCGGGGAATTATAGACCGGTTAGCCTAACGTCGGTGGTGGGGAAACTGCTGGAGTCAGTTATCAAGGATGTGATAACAGCACATTTGGAAAGCGGTGAAATCATCGGACAAAGTCAGCATGGATTTGTGAAAGGAAAATCATGTCTGACGAATCTCACAGAATTTTTTGAGGATGTAACTAGTAGAGTGGATAGGGGAGAACCATTGGATGTGGTATTTTTGGATTTTCAAAAGGCTTTTGACAAGGTCCCACACAGGAGATTAGTGTGCAAACTTAAAGCACACGGTATTGGGGGTAAGGTATTGGTGTGGGTGAAGAATTGGTTAGCAGACAGGAAGCAAAGAGTAGGAATAAACGGGACCTTTTCAGAATGGCAGGCGGTGACTAGTGGGGTACCGCAAGGCTCAGTGCTGGGACCCCAGTTGTTTACAATATATATTAATGACTTGGATGAGGGAATTAAATGCAGCATCTCCAAGTTTGCGGATGACACGAAGCTGGGTGGCAGTGTTAGCAGTGAGGAGGATGCTAAGAGGATGCAGGGTGACTTGGATAGGTTGGGTGAGTGGGCAAACTCATGGCAGATGCAATTTAATGTGGATAAATGTGAAGTTATCCACTTTGGTGGCAAAAATAGGAAAACAGATTATTATCTGAATGGTGGCCGATTAGGAAAAGGGGAGGTGCAATGAGACCTGGGTGTCATTATACACCAGTCATTGAAAGTGGGCATGCAGGTACAGCAGGCGGTGAAAAAGGCGAATGGTATGCTGGCATTTATAGCGAGAGGATTCGAGTACAGGAGCAGGGAGGTACTACTGCAGTTGTACAAGGCCTTGGTGAGACCACACCTGGAGTATTGTGTGCAGTTTTGGTCCCCTAATCTGAGGAAAGACATCCTTGCCATAGAGGGAGTACAAAGAAGGTTCACCAGATTGATTCCTGGGATGGCAGGACTTTCATATGAAGAAAGACTGGATGAACTGGGCTTGTACTCGTTGGAATTTAGAAGATTGAGGGGGGATCTGATTGAAACGTATAAGATCCTAAAGGGATTGGACAGGCTAGATGCAGGAAGATTGTTCCCGATGTTGGGGAAGTCCAGAACGAGGGGTCACAGTTTGAGGATAGAGGGGAAGCCTTTTAGGACCGAGATTAGGAAAAACTTCTTCACACAGAGAGTGGTGAATCTGTGGAATTCTCTGCCACAGGAAACAGTTGAGGCCAGTTAATTGGCTATATTTAAGAGGGAGTTAGATATGGCCCTTGTGGCTACGGGGGTCAGGGGGTATGGAGGGAAGGCTGGGGTGGGGTTCTGAGTTGGATGATCAGCCATGATCATAATAAATGGCGGTGCAGGCTCGAAGGGCCGAATGGCCTACTCCTGCACCTATTTTCTATGTTTCTATGTTTCTATGTATAAAACCAAGGAGATAATGCTGAGGCTTTATAAAACACTAGTCAGGCCACACGTAGAGTATTATCAACAGTATTGGGCCCCATATCTTAGAAAGGATGTGTTGTCATTGGAGAGAGTCCAGAAGAGGTTCACGGGAATGTTTCTGGGAATGAAGGGGTTAACATATGAGGACCATTTGGCAGCTTTGGGCCTGTACTCACTGGGATTTAGAATAATGCATGGGTTTCGCATTGAAACTCTCTGAATGTTGAAATGACGAGATAAGGTTGATGTGGAGAGGATGTTTCTTATGGTGGGGGTATCCAGAGGCAGAACCTCAAAATTGAGGGTCAACTTTTTGGAACAGAGGTAAGGAGGAATATTTTTAGCCAGAGAGTAATGAATCTGTGGAATGCTGTGCCACAGACTGCGGTAGAGGCCAAGTCTGTGGATGTATTTAAAGTGGAAGTTGATAGTTTCCTGATTGGTCCGGGCATCAAAGGATATGGCGACAAGGCAGGTGTATGGGGTTGAGTGGGATCCGGGATCAGACATGATGAAATGGTGTAGCAGACTCAATGGGCTGAATGGCCTAAATCTGCTCCTATGTCTTATGGTCTTATGGTCTTATGGTGTATGCCTGCAAGAAAATAGTTTTATTTGATGACATATACGTACTCTGATAATAAAATTTATATTGAACTTTGAACGTGGGTGTAATTTGGCAGCGCAGGCTTGTTACGCTGAAAGGCCTGTACTGTGCTGTATCTCTAAATAAATAATAAATATATTTTAAGATGCTTGGGTGAAAGTATAGGGACATTTTTGAGGTAATTCTTTTACACAGAGCTTGGTGGTTGTGTGGAACACGTTGGGTGACAGTAGAGGCAGATACCTTAGGCTCATTTTAAGAGTCAGTTACATAGACACATGGATGATAGAAAAATGGAGGACTGTATGGGAGGAAATGGTTAGATTGATCTTAGAGTAAATTAAAAGGTTGGCACCTCATCACAGGCCAAAGAGTGTGTACTGTGCTGTGGTGTTTTATGTTCAATGTTCTATATAGTATTTGCATATGTAAGAGAGTATTATTAGTTTATACAATCTACTATTCTGCCCTCTCCAATACCCTTGATTTCTTTTTCATTCCAGTCTGTGAGCCAGAGTTCAATTGTTCATTCCTAATTGTTCTCGAGAAACTGGTGGTGAGCTGCCTTTTGAACTGCGTGAGGTGTGGGTTTACCCACAATGCTACCTTTAGCTGCTCCACCATTGGCAATACAGTCCATACTGCTTGAACCCCAAGATCTTGGTTCCATCTCTGAACTTTCACTTCAGTGAAAGCAATTGACTCACTTTCAAGGACATGACAACTCATGTTGCAGAGAGGATTTTTCCTATAGCGGGTAAGTCTAGTACCAAAGGGCACAGCCTCAGATTAGAAGGATGCCTCTTCAAAATAGAGATGTGGAGGATTTTCTTTAGCTAGTGGATGATGGATCTGTGGAATTCATTACCACAGTTGGCATTGGGCATATTTAAAGCAGGGTTTGATAGATTCTCAATTAGTCACGGCATCAAGTTTACAGGGAAAAAGTAGGATAAAGGGGTTGACAGAGTTAGTTAAGTCAGCCATGATAGAATGGCAGAACATTATTAATGGGCTGAAGGCCAAATCCTGCTCCTGTGTCTAATGGCCTTAAGTTATTAGTTTTTTTTATTGACATAATTTGTTTTCTTTTACACATTAATAGTTTGTTATGTATAGATTTTTCATAATTTCTATTGTATTTCTTTATTTTCTTGTAAGGATCGAGGATCAACATCACAGAATCAACTTTCTTCATCATATACATTTACATGTGGTAGGTATTTACGTATATGCAAATGTCCACAAGGAATTTAATCACAAGCTAGTATGCAGTAGAGGTTAGAACTAAAATGAGGTTTTAAGTACTGCAGATACTGGAACTGGATTGAAAATCTGGCTGGGTGTTGCCACAACAACAACCTCTCACTCAATGTCAGCAAAACCAAGGAGCTGGTTATTGACTTCAGGAGGAAGAAATCAGAGTCCATGAGCCAATCCTCAACAGAGGATCAGAGGTGGGGATTGTCAACAATTTTAAGTTCCTCAGTGTTATCATTTCAGAGATGTGTCCTGGGACCAGCACATAAATGTAACTATAAAGAAAACACAGCAACACCTGTACTTCCTTAGAAGTTTGCGAAGATTCAGAATGTCATCTAAATCTTTGACAAACATCAGTGACGAGTATATTGACTGGATGCATCACTGCCTGGTATGGAAACTCCAATAACATTCAACGGAAGATTGCACAAAAATTATTGCATACAGCCCAGCCCATCATGAAAAAAGACCTCTCCACCATTGAGCACAGCTACACGGAGAATTGTCACAGGAAGGCAGCATCCTTCATCAAAGATCCCCACCGTTTAGGACATGCTCTCTTCTCACTGGGAAAAAGCTAAGGACTCAGACTACCAGGTACAGGAACAGTTATTACTCTTCAACTCAAACCAGAGGGAATAACTTCACTCAACTTCTCTTGCCCCATCATTGAACTGTTCCCACAATCTATGTTCTCACTTTCAAGGACACTTCAACTCATTTTCTTGATATTTATTGCTTACTTATTTATTAATATTATTATTTTTGTCTTCTGTAATTGCACAATTTGTTGTCTTTTGCACATTTGTTGTCTGTCCACCCTGTTTGGTGAGTTCTTTCATTGATTCTATTGTGTTTTCTCGAAGTACCTGTACTGTATATGAATCTCAGGGTAGTACATGGTGACACTTATGTACTTTGATAATAAATTTAATTTGAACTTTGAATAAAATGAATCTGATCTTCTGGACAACCAATTTCTTAAGAAAATGACCAACCATTTGGAAATATTGAATACATTTATAAGTATCTTGATGCAAAATGAAGTGTTTGCAGTCTCCGAAGTTAATATAAATGTAAAACTAAATTGGCTAAAAGATCAGGTACAAGTATAAGTCAAAACCAAGTAAAACTACTTTTATACAATTAAAGAAAAATAATTCTCAGGAGAGCAGGGATGGTTATCGATTGCAACTAAAGAGACTGGAAGCTATTATCAGAGCAGTCAAAGATCATTGCATAGTTCTGGTAGAGGTAGAATACTTTTATAAGCATTGCTGGGAGTTAGAGAGCCATTACTGATTGTAAAGAACCATTAAAAGATTCCTCAGGAAAATAGAGGCAGGTTTGGAAAATAAATCAGAGGCTTAAAATGGCAAATGTGCTTCCACACAAGATAATGCTGACTATTAAAATTGTTATGGTTGGAGAAGCAGACTCATTATGTTTATACAAAATTAAAACTGGGAATACTCAGCAGGTGAGGCAGCATCTGTGAAGAAGGAAATGGAGATTGAAGATTGCTTCTAACTTCACTACTTATTTCCTGTTAGTCACCTTAAATATAGCCTAGCATCACTTTATGGACACACCATCAATATGTGTATATAAGGTATATTTTGTATTTATTGTTGTTTTATTATTATTGTGTTCTATATCTTTGCCTTTTTGAGGCTGCATTGGATCTGCAGTAACAATGATTTTATTCTCCTTTACACTTCTGTACAGGAAATGACATTAAAAATCTTGAATCTTGAAGATTTCCAGAATTTTATTTCAGATTTTCTGTAATTGCAGTGTATTCTTTTTTTTTTGTTGTTCAGAGATGATCTAGGGAAAAAGAAGGCAGCACTCCTGTGAGGACTTTCTAATATGTATTATATTTTTCTTTTTTTACTCTAGGATATTGGATTTGCAGAGTTATGCCCCCCATGCAGACAATGCCAACTTCTCACAGCTACCTTCAAAAGCCTCAATTCCCACACCAACAGGTTACTTCCCTTCAACGATTCAGTTCTTGAACCAAACAGGACAACCTGAATCACTACAGATTAGTAACACGAGGGCTACTTTGATCATCTTGCACTAAAATGGACTAGCCTTTCTCCTAATCGTGCTCTTTCTGGGAAAAAATATGCTTAATTGTTGACTGATTTACGGTTTTATTGTGAATACTGCTTATAGGATGTTACATGTTTGTGATAAACAAGAAACTCTGCAGATGCTGAAATTCCAGAATAACACACAAAATGCTGGAGGAAACCAATAGGTGGGGCATCATCTATGGAGAGGAATAAGGAGCCTGTTGAAAGGTCTCGGCCAGAAACACTTGCTTTTTATTCCTCTCCATTAAAGAAGCCCGGCCTGCTGACTTCCTCCAGCATTTTGTGTGTGTTATATGCCTGTGACACTACAATACAGCTTTTCATTGCAAGGTGTCCACAGACGATCACTGGAGACCCGAGTCACCTCAACCACAAACTGTTCCAGCTGCCACCATCTGGGAAACAGTACCGCAGAATAAAAGCCAGGACCAACAGACTCCAGGACAGCTTCTTCCACCAGGCCATGAGACTGATTAATTCATGCTGAAACAATAGTATTTCTATGTTATATTGACTATCCTGTTTTGCATACTATTTATTATAAATTACTATAAATTGCACATTGCACATTCAGATGGAGATGTAACATAAAGATTTTTACCCCTCATGCATATGAAGGATGTAAGTAATAAAGTCAATTCAATTCAATACTTGGAAGATGACAAGAAACTCGACTTTGAGAACAGACTCTTCAAGTCACTGATTCCAACTGACTGCTAAGCATTCATTTACATTAATCTTATACTAATATAGTTTAATTTTCTCCCCTCTTCCCCATCAAATTCCTCCATATTCTGCCCTCACTCACACATTAGGGGCACTTATGAAAGGCCAGTTAACCTACAATCTGCACATCTATGGGATCAGGGAGGTTGCGGGACCACCCAGAGGAAACCTGCGTAGATACAGGAGGAAGGTGCAAACTCTACTGTATACGAGCAACACACAAATTGCTGGAGGAATTCAGTAGGTTAGGCTATGTAGGGAACTGAACAGTAAACATCTTGGGCTGTGACCCTTCATCAACATGTTAACTGTTCATTCCCCTCTTGTGGTTATGTTCTACGGGGACAATCCAGGAGTCAGAAATGAACTTGGGTCACTGGGACTGTGATATTGCAGTCAAGTTATTTTGTTTTAAGAGATACAGCATAGTAACAGACCCAACAAACTCATGCTGCCCAATTACACCAATGTGACTAATTAACTTACTAACTGGGAGGAAAACAGCTTCTCTTTCTGATGCAGATAAAAATAAATAAAGTCAAATTTGTTTCTCTTCTTGTTCCCTGTCATCTCCCAGCAGGGAGAAAGGCAACAGGGGTCAGAGACAACTGACTTTGTATAATGATCACATGATACTAGCTCGATCAACCTGATGCTCAAATCCATCATTTAGTAAATTAGACTATAAGACCATGAGACATAGGAGCAGAACTAGTCCACTCAGCCCATCAAGTTTGCTCCTCCATTCTATCGTGGCTGATTTATTATCCCTCTCCGGCCTTCTCCCTGTAACTTTTCATGCCCCCACTAGTCAAGAACCCATCAGCTTCCGCTTTAAATATACCCAATGAAGTGAACTCCACAGCCATCCGTGGCAATAATTCCACAGATTCACCACCCTCTAGTGAAAGAAATTTCTCCTCATCTTTTCTGTAAAGGGATGTCTCTCTAGTGTGAGGCTGTGCCTTCTGGTCCTAGACTCTCCTACTATAGGAAACATCCTTTCCACATCCACTCTAAATCAGCCTTTCACTGTCTGATAAGTTTCAATGAGATCCCCCCGCCCCCATTCTTCTAAACTTCAATAACCACTTTCACCCAGAACCATCAAGCATTCCTCATACGTTAACCCTTTCATTTCTGGAACCATTCTAGTGAGTCTGCTCTGGACCCTCTCTAATGCCTGCACATCTTTTCTCAGGTGGGGGGCCCAAAATGGCTCACAGACCTCTAAGTGTGGTCTGACCTATGCTTTATAAAGCCTAAGTTTTATATCCTTGCTTTTTACTTTTTCCTTCCTTGTCATTGACTCAACCTACAAGTTAACCTTTAGAGTATTCTGCATGAGGACGCCCACGTTCCTTTGAACCTCTGATTTCTGAGATATTTCCCTATTTGGAAAATAGTCTACACCTTTCTACCACAGTATATACCACAGTACCACAGTATATACCACAGTACCACAGTATATACCACAGTACCACAGTATATACCACAGTACCACAGTATATCCTTCTACCACAGGGCATGACCATTCACTTTAAATCAAAAATTTAATTCTGAAGTCCAATGTAAGTCAAAATATCTAAGGATCTATTTATAATTTAAGAATTAAGAACCTTGAATATTTACGATTCATTCAGTTCAGATCAGGATGTCCTCCTTGATTTAAATAATGCTGCTTTTCCAAGATTTTAATTTATTTTGCCAGCTGTATCAAATCTGTAATAGATATGGGGACTGGTAGTCATCCATTAAATTGGTGGGTAAATTATTTCATACAATGATCTGGGATGTTATTAAAAGTTATTTCAGTGATACTTCAGGTGCAATGCTCAATTCCAGAAAGACAAAGTGAAAATTTTAATTAGTTACACGACTAACTAAAAACCACACACAGAACGCTGGAGGAACTCATCAGGTCAGGCAGCCACTATGGAAATGAGTAGACAGGCGACATTTCAGCTGAAACCCTTCTTCAGGACTGGAGCGAAAGGGAGAGGATGTCAAAATAAAAAGCTGGGGAGGGGAAGTACGACTAGCTAGAATGTGATAGATACAGATGGTTTAATTGTCATGAATACAGCCAAAAGGAGCAATGTTATTCTAGGGCCAAGGTGCAAAACACATTTCCCACAGTCACAAGGCATGTATAGAACATATGAGATAACAAGCAGATGTAAGATAGTAAACACATATAAGATATCAGTAAAATACTGTCACACAAAAAATATAATCCAAGTCCCTAAATCCATGAATGTAGCAACAGTCTGCAGTCTAACACTATAAAGCTTGTCACTGGGGACAACACTAACTCTGGCTTGGACGCCGTGTCTCACCACCTCTGGTACTCTGGCGGAACACCCGATTCTGATGCATCCCGAAGGCAGCTGCAAGCAGGTTACGCTGTGTCTTGAGGCCCAGTCCTCACTCCAATCAAGGCCACGCAGCTCCCCTGCTGTTTGAAAATAAGCTAATGAATCAGATTTGCAGCATTCTAGATTAGATTAGATTCAACTTTATTGTCATTGTGCCGAGTACAGATACAAAGCCGATGAAATGCAGTTAGCATCTAACCAGAAATGCAAAGGATAGTGTTATTTACAAAATAAGTGCAAATAAAAATTAAGTGCTACCACACACAAATATAAAAGTACTGAAACAGTACAATAGAGGTGCAATACTGCTTAGCGCTGTGATGTGAGGTTCAGCAGTGTCACAGCCTCAGGGAAGAAGCTCTTCCCGTGCCTGCTGGTGCGGGAGCAGAGGCTCCTGTAGCGCCTACCATGTGGGAGGAGAGTAAAAAGTCCATGGTTAGGGTGAGATGCATCCTTGATAATGCTTTTCACCCTGCCCAGGCAGCGTTTATGGTAGACACGAGGAAATCTGCAGATGCTGGAAATTCAAGCAACACTCACAAAAATTGCTGGTGAACGCAGCAGGTCAGGCAGCATCTATAGGAAGAGGTACAGTCGACGTTTCGGACCGAGAACCTTCATCAGTGCGAACTGAAAGAAGATATAGTAAGAGATTTGAAAGTGAGAGGGAGAGGGGGAGATCTGAAATGACAAGAGAAGACAGGAGGGGGAGGGGTGGATCTAAGAGCTGGAGAAGGGAGAGGATCATGGGACGGGAAGCCTGAGGAGAAAGAGAAGGGGAGAGGAGAGCCCGGAGGGTGGACAGCAGGCAAGGAGTAATAGTGAGAGGGACAGAAGGAGAAAAAAGAGAGAGAGAAAAAAAGGGGGGAAAAATATATATATAAAATAAATAAATAAAGGATGGGGTGTAAAGGGGAGGAAGGGCATTAACGGAAGTTAGAGAAGTCAATGTTCATGCCATCAGGTTGGAGGGTACCCAGACGGAATATAAGGTGTTGTTCCTCCAACCTGAGTGTGGCTTCATCTGGACAGTAGATGAGGCCGTGGATAGACATGTCAGAATGTGAATGGGACGTGGAATTAAAATGTGTGGCCACTGGGAGATCCTGCTTTCTCTGGAGGACAGAGCGAGGTGTTCTGCGAAACTATCTCCTGGCCTGCTTCGGGTCTCGCCAATATATAGAAGGCCACATCGGGAGCACCGGCCACAGTATATCACCCCAGCCGACTCACAGGTGAAGTGTCGCCTCACCTGGAAGGACTGTCTAGGGCCCTGAATGGTGGTGACGGAGGAAGTGTAAGGGCATGTGCAGCATTTGTTCCGCTTACAAGGATAAGTGCTGGGAGGGAGATCAGTGGAGAGGGATGGGGGGGGATGAATGGACAAGGGAGTCGCGTAGGGAGCGATCCCTGCGGAAAGCAGAAAGAGAGGGGGAGGGAAAGATGTGCTTGGTGGTGGGATCCTGTTGGAGGTGGCGGAAGTTATGAAGAATTATATGTTGGACCCGGAGGCCGGTGGGGTGGTAGGTGAGGACAAGGGGAACCCTATCCCTAGTGGGGTGGCGGGAGGATGGAGTGAGAGCAGATGTACGTGAAATGGGAGAGATGCTGTTAGCTCCACCCCTCCCCTCCTGTCTTCTCTTATCATTTCGGATCTCCCCCTCCCTCTCTCACTTTCAAATCTCTTACTATCTCTTCTTTCAGTTAGTCCTGACGAAGGGTCCCTGCCCGAAACGTCAACTATACCTCTTCCTATAGGTGCTGCCTGACCTGTCGCGCTCACCAGCAGTTTTTGTGTGTGTTGCAGCGTTTATGGTAGATGTTCTCAATGGTGGGCAATTGGGTGCCGATAATCCGCTGGGCAGTTTTCACCACACACTGGAGTGCTTTGCGGTCCGATACGGGACAATTGCCATACCACACTGAGATGCAGTTGGTGAATACCAGCAATATCCAACAGGGTCTTGCAATCACAAGAAAAGCAACTAACATGATCACTCACTGTTAGACAGCACAACTCCCTCGTGCACTGATGCCTGTCTGCACAGGCAGCATCACAGTCTCACTTTAATTCTTAGTGTCCAGGAGGGGCTTGCGGTCATAAAAGATATGTTTAAAAAAAACACCAACAACCTTGGTTGACCCTGTAGAAGTCGCTGCATCTGAGCACACCACCAGCTTACTGGAGGGTAAAGGGCTGGAGCAGAGGGAATCTGATAGGAGAGGAGAGTGGACCAAAGGAGAAAGGGAAGGAAAATGAGAATAGGGGCACAAGGGGAAGGTGATAGGCCCGTGAGGAGAAGAGTGGAGAATAGAAGAAGAGGGAAGGAGAGTGGAGAAAAGAAACTTAATGGAAGTTAGAGAAATTGATGTTCATGCCATCAGGTTGGAGGCTACCCTGATGGAATATGAGGTATTGCTCCTCCACCCTGAGGAGGCCCTGCTGGAGAGTGGAGATAGGTTTTAAAATGGTTGGCCACCAGAAAAATCCGCTTTTGGCAGTTGGAGTGGAACTGCTCACCAAAATGGTTCCCCAATTTATGATATTGTGCCAACTTTTTAAAATTATTTTAAGATCAATATAAACTTTCCCACCTGCAACTTACTTACTTACCGCCTTTTACGCCTGCTTGTGTTTAGGGCAGCAATGAAGGTCCTCTATCTATCTGCTCTTGTCCACACAATTATAAAAGGATTCTTTATACCTGCTTCCACAACAATTTTGTTTTACCAGTCAGAGTTGTTAGTTCCGTGCTAAAAGCCCGAACTTGGATTACCGGTGGACCACTCTTAGTATGGCCTCTACCCTTCGAGATATTTGGCATGGGTGACCCTACCAAGACAGAAAGCTTAAAGCCCTGACTCCAGCCAACATAGCTCACCGGGTCACTGAGGCATCCAAACCTCTATACTCAATGACAAGTCTGTGCTCCACTTGGGGGGTCCCTCCGACAAAGCCCTCCATTTTTCTATCTCCCATATGCTTGTCCAAGAGTTTCTTAAAAGGCCTAATGTATTTACATCTACCACCATCTCTGGTAGGGATTTCCACGCAGCAATGACTCTCTGTGTAAAGTACTTACCCTTGACATACCCTCCTATAATTTTCTTCTATTACTTTTGAAGCCTCAGTCGGTCAGAGTAGTCCTAGCTGTCTAGATACACAACTCAGAGCAGAGAAATATGGAGAGCAGTCTGTTGCCCATGTAGCAAGCTCCCTCTCTCCAAGCATCTGATGAGTCCAAAGGAACGGGAGAGACGGATACAGTTTGGCACCGGCAGTGTCGCAGGAGGTGCCTATTGGTGTTGAACCCAACATAGGACTGCCTTAGGGACTCCAGATCTGGAGTTTTCCCTTGGGGTTTACTCCTGAAGCCTTCCCCATAAGTGGATGTAACTGCAAGGCAGTGGAGGTTTGAGATCAGAGTTTTCCATCTCCTGGATGAGCTGCGAACCATGGCTGACAAGCCCCAGCTGCCCAAAGCGATCGGTTTTAAGGTACCAGTAACTAGCCTTTGCCCCTTCCCCCGTCAGTAGAAATGGTCCCGCTGGGCTTAGAAGCTAAGCCACACGTGAAGACTAGGAGCTGGACTTGGTTGTCAGAGGTTATTTGAGATGCACATCATTGGGAGCATTTCATAGGTAGTGAGAACTTGTCCCCGATACCACACCCGGCTATAACTACCACAAGGAACCACTTTTCTCCCATAATGTTAAAATTATGTAACAAGCTACTTTAACAGAAACATCAAAAGAGTTGACCTTGCATGGATTTTGAACAAAGATCAACTGACTTAGTTTGACAGGAGCGCACAGATGATATTCAATGTGAATGTGAAACACTTATACAATGTCGATTAGCTGCGATACATCTAATTGAATCGCAGATTCAAAATTCATGCTTTATCCTTTACAGATCATACACACCTGTCAACTCAATATGGCTCTGACAACCTAGTGTAAATTGTCCTATTGTTCTGCATGTTTATTTGAAATCAAAGCCTTGAGATTTACTAAAGATGGATTTGTATGTGTTCGTTGCCATTGTTTATCATAAAACAAGAAAGAAAGTATTTTTGATTAAATTGGACATCTGGTCTATAATTGAAACGCCTCAGGCAGATGAACCATTATATTCAAATAGGAAAATACATAACTTACTTTTGGAAATTATTTGCAGAAGCTGAACTACTGCAATTCAGACATTGTGCTTGAAGTTGGCGAAATTGTCAAGACTAAACTAATAGATCATTGAGTACCTCACTTAGTACTCCATTTACTCTGAGAATGTAGAAGATTCAATGACATCTACAAGGATGGTAATACATTCAACATCAAAATATATATGCAGTATACAATTCTGAGATTTATCTTCCCACAAAATAAAAAAAAGCCCTTGAACCTGTTCAAAGAAAAGCATCATACTCTGCCCCTACACGCAAAAACAAGCAAATTACACAAGTGGCAAAGGGGGAAAAAAACAAGCTTAAAAAAACGAATATAAACCACAAAATCATAAGAGTCCAGGCATCGCACATCAAAGTTTCTGGTGAACGCAGCAGGCCAGGCAGCATCTCTAGGAAGAGGTACAGTCGACGTTTCAGGCCGAGGCCCTTTGTCAGGCATATTCAGTTTAGTTCCGTCGATTTCAATCTAGCACTGTTGTTCGTTATCTGCAGGCCTCCCCAATCAAAAGAAGGAGCAACCAGAAACCAGAAACATATCATCACGTGAACTACAGATTCTGAAGCACAAACCACATCAACAATTGTCTGCATAGACTTGTAGTAAACTGTGGCAAGGAAAAAGGCCGTTCAGCCGTTCATCCATGTCAGTAATTTAAAATTCCTCAGCTTCATCATTTTGAAGGATCTGTCCTGAGGTCGGCTCATGTACCATTACAAAGATGGTACAGCAGCACTTCGACTATCATAGAAGTTCGCGCAAATGTTGGCACGTTCGTCACAGAAAATGTTTTCCATGCCATTGAGCACTTCTACAAAGAATGCAACCACATGAAAGCAGCTTCCATCAGCAAGGATCCCCACCAACTGGGTCATGCTCTCTTCTCATGCTGCCACCAGGAAGGAGGTACAGGAGCCTTAGGTCCCTCACTACGAGGTTCAGGATTAGTTATTACCCTATAATCATTGGCTCCTGAAGCACAGTGGATAACGTCACTCATTTCAACACTGAACTAATCATTGAACACAACCTACGGACTCATGTTCAAGGACTCCATAGCTCACGTTTTCATTATTAATATTTGTTTATTTGTATAGATAACCATAGAAACCATAGAAACTACAGCACAGAAACAGGCCTTTTGGCCCTTCTTGGCTGTGCCGAACCATTCTCTGCCTAGTCCCACTGACCTGCACACAAACCATATCCCTCCATACACCTCCCATCCATGTATCTGTCCAATTTATTCTTAAATGTTAAAAAAGAACCCGCATTTACCACCTCGTCTGGCAGCTCATTCCATACTCCCACCACCCTCTGTGTGAAGAAGCCCCCCCGAATGTTCCCTTTAAACTTTTCCCCCCTCACCCTTAACCCATGTCCTCTGGTTTTTTTCTCCCCTTGCCTCAGTGGAAAAAGCCTGCTTGCATTCACTCTATCTATACCCATCATAATTTTATATACCTCTATCAAATCTCCTCTCATTCTTCTACGCTCCAGGGAATAAAGTCCTAACCTATTCAACCTTTCTCTGTAACTGAGTTTCTCAAGTCCCGGCAACATCCTTGTAAACCTTCTCTGCACTCTTTCAACCTTATTTATATCCTTCCTGTAATTCGGTGACCAAAACTGAACACAATACTCCAGATTTGGCCTCACCAATGCCTTATACAACCTCATCATAACATTCCAGCTCTTGTATTTGCACAGTTTGTCTCCTTTTGCACATTGGCTGTTCATAGTGTGTCACTTTTCATTGATACTATTGCACTTCTTTGTTTAACTGAAGGCAGGGTAGTGGGGATGACATGAAGAATTGGATCAGCCCACGATTGAATGGCGGAGCAGATGCAATGGGCCTAATGGCCTACTTCTGCTCCTATATCTTATGGTCTTATGGTAACTGTGAATGCCTGCAAGAAAATAAATCTCAGGGTGGCATATGATGACATATATGTACTTTGGTAATAGATTACTTTGAACTTTGATGTTGGCCAATAGAAGGGCTTTTTTGACAAACCCAAATTCCCGTCTCTCAGTTTGTGGCCTCAGGAGCTCATAAGATATGTTTTCTCCAAGGGAGGAGAAGATGGCGACGCGATGCGACGCAGCGCGCGTGGCCGTTCTGAAAGATATTGATCATATGTAACTAGGGGGCCGTGCACAATCCGGATTTGATGGAGACAGCCGTGAGAAGCACGGAGGAACATCTGGAGAAACTTCTGAAATGCCCGCTTCGCTGCCGCTGCGACTTCGATTGAGAATCTCCGGAGACAAAGGCCCCAAATCCTCGGCTTTGCCTATTGCCTGTTGCCGGGGCTGGGGTTGGAATTCTCGGCAGAGATGGTGCTCGGTGCTCGGTGTCGGAGAGGTGGTCGGAGGCTCGGAGTTTTCGGACAAACTCAGAATCGGACTGTGGTGCGATGCTTCCAGTATGCTGCATTGGAAAGTTGGCGGCACTGGAGGTTTACCGTCTGCGTGAGGTGATGGGACTTTCGAGAGACTTAGAGACTATTACCGCGCCATGGTCTGTTCTTATCATATTACGGTATTGTTTGCACTGTTGTAACTATGTGTTATAATTATGTGGTTTTTGTTAGTTTTTAAGTCGGTTTGTCATGTGTTTCCGTGATATCATTCTGGAAAAACATTGGATCATTTCTTAATGCATGCATTACTAAATGACAATAAAAGGGGACCGCATGTCCTCATAATCTAAAAAAAAATTACGGTAAGAGTTTCTATTGGTGGTGGGTGGAGATGTGCCTCAGCCAAAGAAGATGTAAAGCGTTCCTTCCTGTTCTACTAGCCTGCAGGTCACTCTTGGACATAGCGTAGCACCTGCTTAGCCTCCTGATCAGGGTCACATGAGGCTATGGGAGCTGGTGGTCGTATGAGCAGCTGGTGCATATCACAAGTCCTGGTTATGGGACCAATGATGTCGCTTAGACAATCTCTGAAGAGTAGTGATAACGGCTGGGGTCATCTGTCTTGTAAAGACACTACCCAGAAAAAGGCAATGACAAACCACTTCTGTAGAAAACTTTGTCTAGAATAATCATGGTCAAAACTATAATTGCCCATGTCATACAACATGGCACATAATTATGATGATGAGTGATTCTACGTCCTATATCCTGAGTTGCAGACCACATATTGATAAATTCTCTCCTCATCCTCTTCTGCTACTAGTTAAAAATCTAGCACTCTTTGCTATTCTGAAGCAGAGTTTCAATGCAATAAATTGATAATTCCTCCTCACCCACCACTAGCCTACAGATACTGCTCAACCCACTGAGATACTCCAAGCAGATTGTTTGTTTCTCCAAATTCCAGCATCTGCAGTCCCTTGTGTGTTGGTATTTTACATGTAATGTTTGACCTAGCTGTGTTAGAGTGAGATGGGTGGAGGTGGGAATAGTTGTGATCAATGCCCCATGCTGTCAGAGTACAGTTTATTATGCATGACTGAAGTCTCCCTCTTTGGCTTTGACCAGCAGTGCGTCTATGGCCTCACTGAAATCGATGACGTTTTGACCTCAGGAACTAGCTTGAGCCTGACTATAGATATGGTTAGATGACCTAAAGTTTGCATCCTTCAAAAAAAATAGAAAATGCTGGAAGAATTCAGCTAGCCTGTAGAACGGGAAAACAGTCAATGATTTGAATTTGGTGACCTTTCTAATTTTGTGGCAAAGGAGCCTTCTGTTCTCTTTTGTTTCTGCAATATAGAAAAAATACAATTTATAGCGTGAGGGAGCTATCCGTGCTAAAAGATGAAAATAAAATGAGGGCCACAAATGCCATGGTTGGGTATTCTTCATGTTCTTTTATAAAGAAGAGTCTAACAGGGGAGGTGGGAGGTTTCAGAAGTGGCTCCTTGAGACTGAGCTGTCACTGGGGGTTGAGGAGGTGGAGATAATTAGGTTTGGAAGTGGGGCGGAGAGGACTGGGGAATGTTTAATTTTGAAGCATGGAGTGTCAGTGGAGTTTGTAAAACCATACAGCAGAAAAACAGGCTCTTCGGCCCATCTGGCCCATGCGGACCTCATCCAACCTCGTCTCATTCAGAAAAATCTGCCAAGAACAATCATTGTCATGAGACCATGATCACCTATGTCATACAACACAGCTCATAATGATGATGATGATGATGATGATGATAAGATCACTGCTCAGTCTCCTATGCTTTAAGGAATAAAGTCCTGGCCTGTCAACCCTCTCCATATAACTGAGTCTCTCAGGTTGTGGTACCATCCTTTTTGTACTCTTTCCAGTTTAACACCATCTTTCCTATAGCAGGGTGTCCAGAACTGAAATCAATACTCTAAGTACAGCCTCACCAGCATCCTTTACCACTGCACCATGATTTCCCAACTCTATACTTGGAGTACAAGGATATAGTTCACTGCAAGTGGAATCACAGGTAGACAAGATGGTAAAGGAGGCTTTTTACATGCCGGCTGTCATCAGAGTATTAGTGAAGGCCAGTAGGACTGTTTGAAATATTGTTTGCAGTTTTGGTCACCCACTTACAGCAAAGGTATAAAGAAGATCATAAGACCATGGGATATAGGAGCAGAATTAGGCCATTGGCCTAAATAACGTTGAAAGAGTACAGAGAACATTTACAAGGATGGTGCCAGGTTTGGAGGGCCTGAGTCATAAGTGTAATTCCCTGGTTCACATCTTTACTGTTATGATGTAGGTATTTCATTTAAGAGCAGTCTGCTCTGTTTTCAGCCTGTTTGGGTTATTGCTGAAGATAAAGGATGATGAGGAATGCTGCCATCCAGTTCGGATGGTGGAACTGAAGGGAGATATTTTGGTGAAGGACACTAATTTTGGTCTTTGGTCTTAGGTCTTTTGTTCGGCGGGAGATGAAGAGGGAAGACACTGGGGAGAATCAGTCGTGGCCTTGGACCCGGTGGGAGATCTGTTTGTTCGAGATGGGTTACAAGCTATGTTCAGAAGGTGGTGTGAGCTTTCATACAGACCGAGGGCCCAGAACATGAGAGTGAAGTTCAAGATGAGCTCCAACTTGTGCACATTTGACTGTTTAATTATGATGGGTCCTTTTTGTTTTTTTCTTCTCTTTACTAACCCTTTAGTTAAGTAAGATTCAAAAATATGATTCCCTTAGTTGAATGCAGTGTGCTGTCTGTTATCTTTTGCACTGAGTTGTAACAGGGTAGCAAATTACATAGCATTCACACAAACCGGGGTTTGGGATGATCTCACGGGTTTGACAGGACCAGATCGTGTCTTCCCTAGACTAACACAGCGAAGGAAACAGCGGGGTTTTGTAAGGAAAGATTGGATAGGTTAGGACTTTATTCCTTGAAACATTGAAGATTGAGGGGAGATTTGATAGAGTAATACAGACTTATTAGTGGATAGATATGATAAATGCAAACAAGCTTTTACTTTTAGATACGGTAAATGCAAACAGGCTTTTTCCTTTAAGGTTAGGGGGGCCTACAACTAAAGGTCATGGGTTAAGCATGAAAGATGAAACGTAGAAGGGGAACATGAGGGGAAAAGTGGAAGGGGAACTCAGAGAGCCGTGGAAGTGTGGAATGAGTTGCCAGCAAGTGGTGCATGTGAGTTACATTTCAATGTTTAAGAGAGGTTTGGAGAAGTAGATGCATGGTAGAGGTATGAAGGGCCATGTTCCCAGTGCAGGTTAATGTGAGTAGACAGTTTAAATAGTTCGGCTTGGATTAAATGGGCAAGGGGTTTGTTTATTTGCTGTACTTTTCTATGACTCTATGAATTTCCAAACTGCAACACCTCACATTTATCCCTATTTTCCTCAATTTCCCAATCCTCGGCTTAGTTACTCAGTTTATCAGGATCCACTCGTAATCTTCAATAACCTTCAAGATCCACTCTGCGACCAAGAAATAGTGGATGCATTTGTGATAATTTTTCAAAACTCGTTAGATTCTGGACTAGTTCCTGAGGATTGGAGGGTGGCTAATGTAACCCCACTTTTTAAAAAAAGAGGGAGAGAGAAACCGGGGAATTATAGACCGGTTAGCCTAACGTCTGTCGTGGGGAAACTGCTGGAGTCAGTTATCAAAGATGTGATAACAGCACATTTGGAAAGCAGTGAAATCATCGGACAAAGTCAGCATGGATTTGTGAAAGGAAAATCATGTCTGACGAATCTCATAGAATTTTTTGAGGATGTAACTAGTAGAGTGGATAGGGGAGAACCAGTGGATGTGGTATATTTGGATTTTCAAAAGGCTTTTGACAAGGTCCCACACAGGAGATTAGTGTGCAAACTTAAAGCACACAGTATTGGGGGTGAGGTATTGATGTGGACAGAGAATTGGTTAGCAGACAGGAAGCAAAGAGTGGGAATAAACGGGACCTTTTCAGAATGGCAGGCAGTGACTAGTGGGGTACCGCAAGGCTCAGTGCTGGGACCCCAGTTGTTTACAATATATATTAATGATTTGGGTGAGGGAATTAAATGCAGCATCTCCAAGTTTGTGGATGACACGAAGCTGGGCGGCAGTGTTAGCTGTGAGGAGGATGCTAAGAGGATGCAGGGTGACTTGGATAGGTTGGGTGAGTGGGCAAATTCATGGCAGATGCAATTTAATGTGGATAAATGTGAAGTTATCCACTTTGGTGGCAAAAATAGGAAAACAGATTATTATCTGAATGGTGGCCGATTAGGAAAAGGGGAGGTGCAACGAGACCTGGGTGTCATTATACACCAGTCATTGAAAGTGGGCATGCAGGTACAGCAGGCGGTGAAAAAGGCAAATGGTATGCTGGCATTTATAGCGAGAGGATTCGAGTACAGGAGCGGGGAGGTACTACTGCAGTTGTACAAGGCCTTGGTGAGACCACACCTGGAGTATTGTGTGCAGTTTTGGTCCCCTAATCTGAAGAAAGACATCCTTGCCATAGAGGGAGTACAAAGAATGTTCACCAGATTGATTCCTGGGATGGCAGGACTTTCATATGAAGAAAGACTGGATGAACTGGGCTTGTACTCGTTGGAATTTAGAAGATTGAGGGGGGATCTGATTGAAACATATAAAATCCTAAAGGGATTGGACAAGCTAGATGCGGGAAGATTGTTCCCGATGTTGGGGAAGTCCAGAACGAGGGGTCACAGTTTGAGGATAAAGGGGAAGCCTTTTAGGACCGAGATTAGGAAAAACTTCTTCACACAGAGAGTGGTGAATCTGTGGAATTCTCTGCCACAGGAAACAGTTGAGGCCAGTTCATTGGCTATATTTAAGAGGGAGTTAGATATGGCCCTTGTGGCTACGGGGATCAGGGGGTATGGAGGGAAGGCTGGTGCAGGGTTCTGAGTTGGATGATCATCCATGATCATAATAAATGGCGGTGCAGGCTTGAAGGGCCGAATGGCCTACTCCTGCACCTATTTTCTATGTTTCTATGTTTCTATGTTTCTATCTTAGTTGTTTTATAAGATAGTGATTTTGTGTATTTGGAAAAGAGAGGCCAAGTTGGAAGGTGGCACTTGATGAGTGGTTGGATCTGAGGATGTTGTTCCAGAGGTTCTTTGGAAGTCAAGGATGAAGTATATAACCTGGTGGTGTGGTCCTTTTATTAGGTGTTACAAGATTAAAGAATGAATAAAGAAAAGACAAAGAGATTCTGTCCATCTCATTCTCAGTCTAGAGATAAGGACCGTTCCAGTGATAACAATTAACTTATACAATAACCAGATTCAAGTAACATGACATGTGCTCAGAAAAACTGCGAAGCTTCTAGAAAAATACTACAATTACTGGAAAAATTACTGAACACATATATAGATTATCGAGAAAGAATAGAAAAGTCAAACTGCAAAGAAAATGCTCAAAAAATAACAATTGTACACCATAAAGCAGCAGGTGCATGACACCTGCATTTCATTGTTAATCATTACATCCACTCCAACTAGCCCACAGAAATGTAACTTCCGAGCAGTTTCCTCTGCGTAGATGTCCCATTAACTGGTTACGTGAGTATCCTGCATATTCCACAGATGATAAGAAGCTTTTAAAAAATTTAACATGCACTTAACTTTGAAATTAAAAACCTAGTATAATGGAATGATGATAGTGGTGTTCAATACAGCTTTAGTAACTGTTCAATTACACCATGGAAATTATTTTGCTTTGAGCATGATTTTGAGGTTGACAGTCCCTCTTATAAATTAGTTTTCATTTTGCTTCAAAGTGTATTTCCACTAAGCAAAATCCACAACATGATGCTTCATAAAGGCTTCTGTGAGGTTCCAATGTCAGAAATAACTGTACACTTTTTTTTCTTCACGGAGGCATGGTCTCACTGGCAAGACCAGCATTTTCTTCCCTTGAGGAGATGGTGATAAGACATCAGATCTGTGAATTATTTATATAATTTATTTATTAAGATATAGTCTGGAATAGGCTCTTCCAGCCCATTGTACTGCACAACTCAGCAGGACACCAGTTTTAACCATAGCCTCACCACAGGAAAATTTACAATGACCAATTAATAATCTTTGGGATGTGGAAGGAAATCAGAGAGCCTGGAGGAAACCAATGAAAACATGCAGGAAGGAATGTACAAACTTGCTTAGGGGGCACCAGAATTGAACTCTGAACTCCGACATCTCGAGCTGTGTTGGCATCACACTAACCACAATGCTACCATGGTACCCCATTTATGCATGTGCTAGTCTAAAATAAAAAAAAATAAAAACAATCAAAGTTTGCAGCAGGTTCTGGACCAGCTAGGAAAATGACAGGTGGAATTTAATGCAGACAAGTGTGAGGTGTTGCAGTTTGGAGGACGAGCTAGCATTGGACTAAACCAGTATGAATGGAGTACCGTAGAACAAAAGGATTTGGGAATACAGATCCATAATTCCTTGAAAGTGGCATCAAAGGTAGATAATTTCATAAAGAGAGATTTTGGTGCATTGGCTTTCTTTATTCAGAGTATTGAGTACAGGAGTCGGGATATTATGTTAAAGTTGTGTAAGATGATGGTCAGGCCAAATTTAGAGTATTACGTGGTCACTTATTACCTATCAACAGGAAAGGTATCCATAATATTGAAAGAGTACAGTGAACATTTACAAGATATTGCCTGGGACTTGAGGCTCAGAGTTATGGGAAAGTTTATCTATCTATGGCCCGTACCAGCAGAGTGAGACCACACTCAGGTTGGAGGAGCAATGCCTCATATTTCATTTGGGGAGCCTTAACCTCATTGCATGAAGATAATTTCTCTAATTTCGGGTAATTTCTCCCCCTCTCCCTTCTAACTTATCCTATCCCCATTCTCATTCCCTTCTCATCTGACCATCGCCTTCCACTGTTTCCTCTCCTCCTTCCCTTTCTTCCATAATCCACTGTCCTTCCTACTAGATATTTTTCTTGTTCGGCCCCTTTGTACTTCCATCTATTGTCTCCCAGCTTCTACTTCAAACCCCCTCCACCCACCTTCCTTTATCCTTATCTGCCAGCTTTTACTCCTTCCCCTCCTCCTACCCTTTTTATTCTAATTTCAGACCCCTTTCTTTCCAGTCCTGATGAAGGGTCTCAGCCCATCAATGCAACTGTTTTCTGCCCTCCATAGTTGCTGTCTGCCCCACTGAGTTCCTCCAGCATTTAGTACACGTTACAGTAAGGATACATTGGCTGTTAGTTGCTTTGGGATACTCCAAAAGATAAATTTCTTCTATAAAATGCTTCTTAATATTAATAAAATGAAACTTCATCACAGTTGGTAGTACAAGTAGGTTCGTTGAGGCAGTGATTACCATAACATTTTGCAGTGCCAGAGATCAGCAATCGGAATTCAATTCCCTCTCTGAGGAATTTGTCCATTCTCCCTATGACCATGTGGGTTTCTTCCAGGTGCTCTGGTTTCCTCCCACAGTCCAAAGACACTCGAATTAGGATTAGGGTTGGTAAATTTTGGGAATGTTATGTTGTTGTCAGAAGCAAGGCGGTACTTTCCAAGTTCAAAGGTACATTTAATGTCAGAGAAATGTATACCACATACATCTTGAAATTCTTTTCCTAGCAACCGTCCACTAAAACAGAGGAGTGCCCCAAAGAATGAATGGCAGTTTAATGTTAGAATCCCAAGGCCCCCCCAGCTCCCCTCTCCCACGCATAAGCAGCAGCAAAGCAATGCCCCACCTCCTCCACCAGCAAAAAAAAACATCGGTGCCCCCCCCACCGAACACAAATGCAGCAAACAATCAATAATGACACAGACTTGTAGTACCCCAAAGAGTACTCGTTCACCCAGCAATTCGACATACCACAGATTCTCTCTCTCCCTAACAAGGGAAAAAGAGACGTCTCCGTTTCACAGTGAGAGGGGAGACATAACAAACAACTCGTTGATTCACGATGTTAAAAGTCTGCTGTGTCACTTTTTCCGAGCTCTGTGCCCAAAGAACTCGGGTCTCTGGGCACACAGCCAGCATCCAGCTCGCTGCTTTTGATCTCCCGTCTCCCACGACACACCGATTTCCTGCGGAGGCATCGACCTCGAGTCTGCCTGCCTCCAGAGCCACGAACTCCCAAAACTCCGAAGGCGCACTAATCTTCCAGGCAGCCTCCTTGGCATATTGAATAACGGCCCGTCGTCAAACCCTGAGAGCAGGCTCCATTCCCGCAAAGAAAGGTAGTCAGCATGTAACTCCAGGTCAGGGTCTTCAAAAGAACTCTGCAAAGGAAAAATAGAGATATTAAAGATAAAAATATATTAAAGATATTACAGATAAAGGTACTTACAGGCTGCCCTCAGCATATCCTTTGTGTTTCATTGACACAAAGGATGCATTTCTCTGCATGTTTCAATCCGCATGTGATAAATAAAACTAATCGCAATCTTTAAAGGTGCTGTGCAGGCACTTCAGCACACTTACTCTGTTTTGGAAATTAATCTCATTAAAATGAATGGAATAAATCTCTGAGGATCACTGCATATAGCTGTGAGTATGAAAGGTGTTACAATATCTGGCTCCATGACCCTTAGAGACTGTCCTGAAATGCAAACTCCTAGCTTTAGGACTGAGACCCTTGGTTTCAGACAGGAGACACCTAATCTTTGCAAACGCCCTGTCAAAGTTTGCAGCTTTGCATCTGTCATTAAGATCATCTCTAAACTGTTACGAGGTATAAATATAACGTGTTGAACATCAGATGAGTTAGGTGTTCGATGGATTCATTGAGTTGAATGGCTTTTCCCCCTACACTGGTTCAATGAGGAGAGGCTCACTTTGTCTGAGATTCTCCCAAAGGATAAGTCGGCATTTCCCTCTCTCCCTGAAAACAATCCAGTGAATCTTCAGAACATTCCTTCAATTACAACATTTAAACGCAACAGCACAAAATGCTGGAGGAACTCAGCAGGTCAGGCAGCATCTATGGAGAGGAATAAGCAGTCAAAGTTTGAGGCTAAGACCCTTCAGCAGTCATGAAGCAGGGTCTCGGCCCAAAACATCATCCAGTCCTGAAGAAGGGTCTTGGCCCAAAATGTCGACTGCTTATTCCTCTCCACAGATGCTGCCTGACCTGCTGAGTTCCTCCAGCATTCTGTGTATGTTGCTCTGGCCTTCCAGCATCTGCAGAATCTCCTGATGATACTTTGGGCCAAGACCCTTTATCAGGACTGGAAAGCAAGGAGGCAGAAGCCAGCATAAAAAGGAAAGGGCAGGGGAGAAATACAGCAGGCAGGTTAAACCAAGTCAGGTGGAAGATGACGGATAGGGGAGGGGAGATGAAGAAAGAAGTTGGGAGGAGATAGATGGAGGAGATAAAGGGCTTAAGAAGAATGAATTTGATAGGAGAGGAGTCTGGAGTATGGGAGAAGGGGAAGATAAGGGAAGTAAAAGCTCAGCTTCTCACTTCATTCCCCACACATGGTTCCACCTATCACGTGCCAGCTTGTACACTTTCCCCTTTTCCCAACTTCTTATTCTGGCTTCTTCCTCCTTCCTTTCCAGTCCTGATGAAGGGTCTTGGCCCGAACCATTAACTATTTATTTCTCTCCATAGATGCTGCATGATTTGCTGGGTTCCTCCAGCTTTTTGTGTGTGGTGCTCTAGATTTCCAGCATCTGCAGAATCTCTTGTGGTTATGATCCACAACATTTCAAAGACAGGTTTGTAGTTCCATGGACAGGAAAGGTGTAGAATAATACGTGCCATATGCTGGCACATATGACTAGCATGTATCAGTATTTCTGTCAGCATGGACTTACTGGGTCGAAAGACCTGTTCACATTCTGTATGAATCTATGACTTTGAATTATAATTATATCTATGTTTTTGGGAAGGGCTACCAGACTTGTATGCAGTATTCCAATGAGGTTACATTAGGGCCATATATAGGAAGACTTCTTAACACTACACTCACCTCTACTTGCAATAAAGCCCAATGTGCCATTAGGCTTGGTAATTTCGAACACCGGCATTTGGAATTCTGTCTGATGGTGTGGTGAACCAGTTCTAAGTTTACATGTCAACTGAGGAGTAAGCTGATCGATTTGTATTGCTGATCCAACAATTGGTTCAATAATTGATACCAAAAAAAAGTGGTGAATACTGTCCAATCCATCACAGGCAAAGCCCTCCTCACTATTGAACCCATCTACAAGGAGCACCATATCAGGTGGCAGGGTGGAGACACACCTCTACTGAAGGACATGCAAGATACTCCTTCCTTCTTCTATCCCGCGGGTCACCTTTGGGCAAGGTGTAGTACTTGATTAGTCCCCCAGTCAGGGTCACATGAAGTCATGGGAGCAAGTGGTGGATGGTCATATCTGCATCTCGTGCATATCATGATTCCTGGTTATGTGACCACTGATGCCAGGAAGACAATCGCTGAAGAGTATTGCTAATGGTTGGGGGTTACCTGTCTTGTAAAGGCACTGTCGAAAAGAAGGCAATGGCAAACCACTTCTGTAGAAAGAACAATCATGGTCATGGAAAGCTCAAGAATGCCCACATCATACAGCATGCTGCCTAATGAATGAACAAACCCTGGGGAAAAGTTTCTGGCTTTCTATCCTATCCATGATTCTCATAATTTTAAAAATCTGCCAGGTCTCCCTTCAGCTTCTGAAACTCTGGGGTGAACAACCCAAGCTTGTTAAATCTTTTCTTATAGCTCGCACTCTCGAATCTAGGCAGGATCCCAGGAAACTTCTGCACACACAAAATGCTGGAGGAACTCAGCAGGCCGGGCAGGATTTATGGAAAAGAGTAGACAGTCGACGTTTCGGGCCGAGACCCTAACCTTCTACCTGACCTGCTCAGTCCCTCCAGCATTTTGTGTGTGTTGCTTGGATTTCCGGCATCTGCAGATTTTCTCTTGTTTCTGTCCAGGTGAACTTCTGTATCCTCTTCAGAGTCTCCACATTCTTCCTGTATTGAACAATCAGAACTACTCGTAATAGCCCAAGGGCGGTCGGACTAAAGCTCTCTACTTCTGCACGAGGGTTCTCTTTACAAAAATCACACTCCATCATTCAGTGACTAGCTTGTTTGCAGACATTCCAGTGAAGAAGGTTGAAAGATTTCAGAGCAGCAAAGGTGTTGTACAAATACAAGGTGTTGTTAGTCATGAAGCAGCAGGAATTCTGTTGTTTTCTTTACATAGACAAGGCAGTTACCCAGGGTGATGACCAAGTGTCTGTTAGGACAGCTAAGAGAAGCATGGGACTTGTGTTAATGAAGGCAGAGCAGTCAAAATGGTGCAAGATGATAGAGTGGTTAAGAAGACATATGGTGTGTTGGCCTTCATTATTCAAGGATTCAGTTCAAGAGCCATGAGGTAATGTTGCAGCTCTATAAAACTCTGGTTGGAACACACTTGGAGTACTGTGCTCAGTTCTGCCTGCCTCATTATAGGAAGGATTTGGAAGCTATAGAGAGGGCACAGATAGTTACCAAGATGTTATTTGGAGTAGAGAACATGTCCTATGAGGAAGTGCTGAGTGAGAAAGGGATTTTCGCATTGAAGCAAAAGAGGATAAGAGGCAATTTAAACGCAAACAAAGGAATTCTGCAGATGCTGGAAATTCAAGCAACATACATCAAAGTTGCTGGTGAACGCAGCAGGCCAAGCAGCATCTATAGGACATAAGTTAGTCCTGACAAAGGGTCTCGGCCTGAAACGTCGACTGCACCTCTTCCTATAGATGCTGCTTGGCCTGCTGCGTTCACCAGCAACTTTGATGTATGTTGCTTAAAAGGCAATTTGCTAGGTTATGAAAGACATCTATGGAGTGGAGTCTATCTTTAAGGTTTTCATAGTCAGGGTTTGTAATGGGGATAAAGTACCACTACCAATTAAATGCTCCCAATGGCATACACCTTAAATAGCCTCTGACAGTCAAATCCAGATCCTGGCCTTCATGTGCTGCTTAGTTACCATGCCTGGTGCAACCATTTCTACTGACAGGAGGATGGGCAAAGTTGGGTTACTGGTGGCTTACAACTTGTTGCTTCGGGCAGATGGGGCTCATCAGCTGTGGTTGACAGCTCAACTAGGAGAAGAGCTCTGATCTCAAACTTGCACCATCTTGCGTCTATACCCACTTATTGCGAAGGTTTCGGGGGTAAACCACGAGGGAAAAGTCTGGAGCTGGAGCCCCTAAGGCTATCCTACGATGAGTTCAATGCTAATTGGCAACTCCTGTGATGCTGCTGGTGCAAATGGTATCAGTTTCTCCTGTTCCTTTGGGTTTTCTCAAATGCATGGATGGGGGAGCTTGTCACATGGACAACAGCTTGCTATCTATATTGTACTACCCAGGCTTGTGTATCTAGACAGGTAAGGCATTGTATCCAATGTTCACCCTGACTGAAGGAGGCCTTAGTATAAATAGAGCAGACAAACAGGACCTTTGTCCCGGGATAGCAATAAGCGTACTAAAGGACAACCATTTAAGGTGGGTGGAGGACAGTATATGGGAGATGTCAGAGGTAGCTTTTATTTACACAGAGAGTGGTGGGTGCAAGGAATGCTCTGCCAGAGGTGGTGGTAGAAACAGAAACGTTAGGGTCATTTAAGAAATCTTTGATAGGCACATAGATGTAAGAAAAATAGAGGGTTATGGGATGTAGGAGAGAAAACTTAGAGTGATCTTGCAATAGGTTTATGCACACTGCTGCCACTTTATTAGGTACACCTGCACGTTAATGCAAATATCTAATCAGCCAATTACGTGGCAGCAGCTCAATGCATAAAAACATTCAGACATGGACAGGAGGTTCAGTTATTGTACAAAATAAAAATCGGAGTGGGGAAGAAATGTGACCTTAGTGACTTTGACTGTGGAATGATTGTTGGTGCCGGACAGGGAGGTTAAAGTATCTCAGAAACTGCTGCTCCCGTGAGATTTTCATGCACAACAGTCTCTCGAGTTTACAGAGAATGGTGTGAAAAACAAAAAAAATCCAGTGAGCAGCATTTCTGTGGACAAAATCACCTTGTTAATGAGAGACGCTGGAGGTGAGTGGCAGGAATGGTTCAAGCTGACAGGAAGGCGAAAATAGCTCAAATAACCATGTGTTACGATAGTGGAGTGCGGAGGAGCATTGCTGCATGCACAACACATTGAATCTTGACGTGGATGGGCTACAGCAGCAGAGCATCACCAACATACACTTTGTGGCCATTATATTAATGTACAGTTCACCATAACATTGTGGACTGACAAACCCCATACTGTGCTGTACAGTTCTAAGTTCTATGTTCTACATGCTATGTTCTTTGCAAAGTCAACTTCATTTTGATATTTCAGACGTGACAAAGTTCCCTGAAAGTGTAATTTGTGAATTCAATGCCCAAGGCACAGAGAAAAGCTGCCAGCCTCGCCTCTCAAGACACAGACAAGTAATTTGCAAAACTAGCCTGCCGTACTTAATGCAGATCACAGCTCAGTAACCAGTGTATGTAACAGCATCGTCTTAATCTTGAAAAAACAGCTTCTCGTGGAGCTGGCAGCACAGGAAGTTTAGGACATGAAGAGGGCATTTTGTCTACAGCTCAATGAGACCCAGCCTGATCTGTGATTCAATTCCATTCACCAAAACATTTCCCAATAGTGGAAGAGTCTAGGAGGAGAGGGCACCAGACTTAGAATAGAAGGATGGGCCTTTGGAACAGAAGCAAGGAGGAATTTCTTGATCCAGAGGGTGGTGAATCTATGGAAATCATTGTCAGAAATGGCTGTGGATGCCAAGTCGTTGGATATATTTTAAAGTGGAGGCTGATATGTTCTTGATTAGTCAGGGCATCAAAGGTTACTGGGTGAAGGCTGGAGAATGGGGTTGAGAAGGATAATAAATCAGCTATGACGGAATGGCAGAGCAGGCTGAATGGGCCGTACAGCCTAATTCTGCTTCTATGTCTATGGTCTTTCACTGTTCCCTTGTCCAGCAACATAAAGATACGTGCCTGATTAACCCTTACATCTGAACAGAATGCATTTCCCCTTAAATACAGTGAGCACAAGAGGAATTTGTTGTACTTGCTTTCTGGAGGAAGTGTGTTTGACAGCAATGAAATGTAAAGACCAATTTGTGCACCAGAATGGTGCTAGTGTTATGCCCACCACCACATTTATTTAGAGTAACAGCACGGATCAGGCCTTTCCGGCCCAACGACCCGCCGGCAACACTGTCCATTTAACAACCCACCAGCAACCTATCTATTTAATCCAAGCTTAATCAGGGTACAATTTACAATGACCAATTAACCTACCATCGGTATATCTTTGGACTGGGGAGGAAACCGGAACATTGAGAGGAAACCCAAACATTCCATGGAGAGGACACACAAACTCCTTACAGATACCATGGGAGTTGGACTCCAAGCCCCGGAATACCCCAATCGGTAAAAGAGTTCTAACCACTACACCCACTACAGTATTGTATTTTTGTGTACAATTTGGCTAAAAAGCTTTAAGTAGTTGTAGTAGTAGTAGTCATACTTTATTGATCCTGGGGAAATTGGTTTTTCGTTACAGTTGTACCATAAGTAATAAATAGTAATAGAACCATAAACAGTTAAATAGTAATATGTAAATTATGCCAGTAAATTATGAAATAAGTCCAGGACCAGCCTATTGGCTCAGGGTGTCTGACCCTCCAAGGGAGGAGTTGTAAAGACAGTTGCTTTGAATAAACATTACCACCTTGGAATACGAGGACAGATTTTAACAGAAGTTTATTATTGTCGTGTGTACCGAGATACGGTGAAAAGCTTTATTTGAGTACCATTTTGACAGGTAATGAAATATATAATTGTCCTAGTGTCTGAGTCTACTAAGCAAGTGGTGCTGCTGGAGCTGACAGTCCCATGGGAAGATAGCTTGGAAGAGGCCTTTGAAAGGAAGCTCTCCAAGTACGCAGGACTGGTCAGCAACAGTCAGCAGGCTGGATGGAGAGCGAGGTGTCTCCCAGTGGAGGTTGGTTTTAGGGGATTCGTAGCCCATTCTTTAGTTAGAACCTTCAGCATTTTGGGCACCGAGGGAGAGAGGAAGAGGAGAGCCATCCGCAGTACCACCGATGCGGCAGAGAGGACCTCAAGATGGCTGTGGCTCAAAAGAGGGGAGCCATGGAGTCATAAGTAGCTAGCCATCTGGACTCAAGCTGGGGTCTGATCAGCCCCGGCTGGGTCACCTGGAGGAGGTTGTATGATGTTGAAAGACCCGAAACACCCGATGATTCCAGGAACATCACTGAAGATGTGTCCAGAAGCATCAATAGATGTATGTACACAGGGACAGGTAATGAAATATATAATTGAATCAAGGCAGTGAAAAGAACTCGGATATCAACTCAGTGGCCATTTTATTAGATGCAAGAGATACCTAATAAGGTGGCCAATGAGTGTACGTTCAGAATCTGATCTAATATCATCGGCACATGTCGTGAAACCTGTTAACTTTACAGCAGCAAGACATTGAAATACATGATAAATAAACACAGAGAAAAAAACTGGGTTTCATTAAGCATTTATATGTCTGTTAAATAGTTAAACTAAAATAAGTACTGCACTTATAACAGAAGTGATGAAGTGTTGAGGAGGTTTTCAAGGGTTTGTGGTCTGTAACCCATCCACTTCCAGGTTCAATGTCTGCATTCAGATATCCTCCTCTGCACACCATTGTTGTAACGCATGGTTATTTGAGTTACTGTCACCTTCCTGTCAGCTTGAACCAATCCTCTGACCTCTCTTGTTAGCAAGGCGTTTTCACTCACAGAACTGCCGCTCACTGGATTTTTAAAAAAATATTTTTGCACCATTCTCTGTAAACTCCAGAGAATGTTGTACATGAAAACTCCGGGAAATCAGCAGATACTGAGATGCTACACCACACTGTCTGACACCAACAATTATTCCACTGTCAAAGTCACTTAGGTCACGTTTCTTCACCATTCTGATGTTTGGTCTGAACAATCACTGAACCTCTTGACCATGTCTGCAAGCTTTTATGCATTGAGTTGCTGCCACATGATTGACTGATTAGATATTTGCATTATTGAGCAGGTGTACAGGTGTATCTAATAAAGTATTGCATTTTCAGGGGAAGTGCACTGTAGATAGACAAATGAAATGCAAGGACCATGATAAAGTAGAACAGAGATCACAAATTTCTCTTTAGTGTATGAGAGGTCCATTCAATAGTCTTATAACATAGACGCTGACCTTGAGACAGGTAGTACGTGTTCTCAAGCATTTGTATCTTCCCCTTAATGGGTGCAGGGAGAAGAAAGAATGTCTGGGGTGTGTGGAGTCATTGATTATGCTCATAAGCACAAGAGACTCTGCAAATGCTGGAAATCCAGAGCAACATACTCAAAATTCTTGAAGAACTCAGCAGATCAGGCAGCCTGTATGGAGGGGACTAAGCAGTCGATATTTTGGGCCAAGATCCTTCAGCAACACTGGAAAGGGAGTGGGAAGAAGCCAGAATCATAAACACCAGAGATTTTGCAGACGCTGGAAATCTAGAGTAACACACACAAAAATGCTGGAATAACTTAGCAGATCAGGCACCATCTACAGAGAGGAATAAACAGTCGATGTTTCGGGTCAAGACCCTTCATCAGGATATAACCTTTGGTTACGTTGGCTGCTTTACTGAGGCAGCAGGAAATGCAGAGAGACAATGGAGGTGAGATTGGTTTATGCGATGGAATTTGCTGGTTTCTTAGCTCTCTGCAATTTTATTATTTTCATTATTTATTTTTATTTATTAGAGATACTGCATGGAATAGACTCATTCAGCCCTTCAAGACGCATTGCCAGCAGCCCAGCGACTTAACCCTAGCCTATTCACTGGACAATTTTCAATGACCAAGTCACTCACTTTGGAATGTGGGAGGCAACCAGAGCCTCTGAAGGAAACTCATGTGTTCCATTTGGAGGACATACAAGCTCCTTACAGATGCAGAGATGTTTCAATTTTAAATATTTCCTATCTATTAAATAGTTAAATTAAATGTTGTGCAAAAATAGAAATAAAAAAAGTAGTGAGGTAGTGCTCATGGGTTCAATGCCCATTCAGAAATTGGATGGCAGAGGGGAAGAGGCAGTTCCTGAATCGTTGAGTGTGTGCCTTCAGGCTCCGGTACCTCCCTCCTGACGGAGGCAATGAGAACAGGGCATACCTAGGTGATGTGGGGTCCTTAGCGATGGATGCCAGCTCTTTGAGGCATCACTCCTTGAAGATGTCCTGGCTAGTAAAGGCTAGTGTCCATGATGGAGCTGACTAAGTTTACAATTTTCTCTGCAGCTTATTTCAATCCTGTGCAGTGGGTCTAGGAGCCCGATGGCTGCAGGCCACAGTCGCAGAGTCTGTTCAGTACTGTAGCTGGTCCAGGAGCCCGATAGCTACAGGCCACAGTCACAGTTGCAGAGTCAGTTCAATGCTGAGGTGATTAAAGCCTCAAGGAGTAATTAAAGCCTCCTTCGCCTTCAGCCTCAACGCCACAACCTTTTTAATCTAGCTCAGCACTTAAATTGGCTAAACATCAGTTCACTTTCTGCTCTCAGGCCCAGGCCCAGCTGCTTCAACCTGGCCCGAAGTTTCAGGCCGGCCCCAAGTCCACTGTAGCAATGGCCACTGCGGCCGTATCTGCAATCTCGAGGTTTCTGAATCTCAGCGTTGTATATGGTGACATGTTTACTTTGATAATAAATTTACTTTGAACTTTATGGAGTGTCCTAAGATCCAGATAGTGAACAGCTTGGTCAAAGGTATAGATTGTAAAGCATAAATTGAAAGAGAAGAGAGAGGTAAAGGGTTTAAAAGTCCATTATAAAATGTAAATCGTGATGGAAATAACAGTAGAATTGATGCATGAGAGAAGGAGATTAAAAACAAAGAGAGATTCTTCAGTGATTAGAAACACAAAAAACATCACATTGAAACTCACAGATAATAAAAGTGGATTTCTCTAACCCAGAGCGACTTCAATTCTGCTTGGTGATTATTCATAAGTTCACATGTCAAAGGTGCCACATCAGTATGGGCACAAGAAGCCAGGATCTTCATTATATCACCACAGAATAATATTCGTCAGTTCAAAAGCTTAATTATCGTTCACGTCTGATCTCACTGTATTAGTAATCCAAAAGTCTAGGCAGAAGTCTCATAATTCATGTCATATGATGCTGCTTCAGTCGATCAAATTTAATGTCAATCAAAGACTGTTTCATAACGTATTATAATGAGTTGTACAATAACAAATTGTTGCTTCTGGCAGATGGATAAAATTCTAATGGGTTTTATGTTATGTAGAAACAGAAGGAAGTAACTCGTACTTTATATAAAAAATAATCTGTTACACTTTTTTCCCTTTTGTACTGTCTTCAAGTTCATTCTGATACATGTGACCTCAGTGATTCAGAGTGGCCAAGTGCCATCGTGGTGTAACGATTAGCACGACACTAATACAGCTCATGGTGTTGGAGTTCGGAGTTCATTCCTGGTGACCTCTGAAAGGAGTATGTACATTCCTCTCCATGGAATGCGTGAGTTTCCTCCGGATATTTTGATTTCCTCCCACATTCCAAAGACGTACTGGTTAGTAGGATAATTGGTCATTGCAAATTGTCCTGTGATTAGATTAGGGTTAAACTGGGGGTTGCCAGGTGGTATGACTCAAAAGGCCGATGGGCAAAAAACTCTCAGTATCTCTAAATAAATAAATAATCAAAAAATGAGAGACAGCTACACTGCTACATTTCTAAAATAATAGATTTGATACAGTACATGTCATGCCTAGGACTGATCACCAGGGGGCACCAGAGTCCTCCAGGCTTAGATGATCCTCCTCCCCAATTATTAGTTGATTGTTTTCATCTGTGTCTCATTTTATTTATTAACATACCTAGGCCTTGATTTGTTTCTCTATTTAAGTTCCCTTGGTTTTGGTTGCCTTTGCTCTATCGTGTCTGTGTCCATCACTACACTGGTTCATCCTTGTCTGGCGTCTACTCTTGTTATACTGTGGGAGATGTTGTCTCTTGCTCCCCTTCTCTCAGTTGGATGTCAAGAACCCAGACAGAACAGATGTTAGAGGCAGTTTTACACCACCTGAACTTGCAAATAGTTTTTTTTTCAGATAGCTGTTTTAACTGCTATTTTTTTATAGGTTTGAACTGACAACGTTTTGGAGAGACTGCAACTTCCCAATAATTCATTAATCCATTAAAAGTGCTGGAAGCAGTACAGTTCATTACAGATAAAGTCCTCCCCACCATTAAGCACATTTACAAGGGGCACTGCCACAAGAAAGCAGCATCCATCATCAAGGACCCCCTCTGTCCAGGCCTTGCTCTCTTCTCCTTGGGCAGGAAGTACAGAAGCCTCATGTCCCACACCACCAGGTTCAGGAAGTTATTAATTTACAGCCATCAGTCCTCTGAGTCAGTGTAGATAACTTCACTCAACTCAATGCCAAACTGGATCCACAAACTACAGACTCACTTTCAAGGACTCTCCAAATTGTGTTCTCAATATTATTTATTTACTTATTAACTTTTTTATTTTCACAGTTTGTCTTCTTTTGTACATTGGTTGTTACTCAGTCCTGGTTTATGTATTCTTTTTCATAAGTTATATTGTGTTTCTTTATTTTCCTCTAAATGTCTGCAAGAAAATAAATCTTAAGGTAGTCTATGATCACATATTATTTGATAATATATTTATTTTAACCTTGATTTCAAAGTTCATTGTTCAAAGTAAATTTATTATCAAAGACTGAAAAACTATCAATGTGCAAAAGGAAACAAATCATGCAGCTAAAAATTAAATACGTAAGTAACTAGTCAGAACATAAGCTGAGAGCCCTTGAAAGTGAGTCCACAGGTTGGGGAATCAGTTCGGTGCTGAGGTGAGTGAAGTTATCCATGCTGGTTCTAGAAACATAGAAAACCTACAGCACAATACAGGCCCTTTGGCCCACAAAGCTGTGCTGAATATGTCTTCAGTTTAGAAATTACCTGGGCTTACCCATAGCCCTCTATTTTTCTGAGCTCGATGTACCTGACCAGGAGTCTCTTAAAAGACCCTATCGTATCCACCTCTACCACAGTCACAGGCAGCCCATTCCACGCACTCACCACTCTCAGCGTAAAAAACTTACCCCTGACATCTCCTCTGTACCTACTCCCAAGCACTTTAAAACTGTGTCCTCTAGTGCTAGACATTTCAGCCCTGGAGAAAAGCCTCTGACTATCCACACAATCAATGCCTCTCATCATCTTATACACCTCTATCAGGTCACCTCTCATCCTCCGTCGCTCCAGGGAAAAAAGGCCGTGTTCACTCAACCTAATGGTTGAGGGATAATAACTGTTCCTGAACCTGGTGGTGTGGGTCCTAAGGCTTCTATATTGACATTAGTCTAAAGGCTGATTTATACTTCTGCATACAGGCTATGCCGTAGGCCTGATTTATACTTTTGCGTAGCCCTACGCTGTAGTGAGCATGCATCGTTGTGTCTGCATCGCTCTGCAATTCACCGCCAAAACGCGAGTAGGCGGTAGGGTTTCTATGCCACAGTGTTGAGTTTCTTTGTGAGAGACATGGACGAGGAAATGCATTTCAAATATTTTCGGATGTCGGCGGGTAGATTTGACAATTGGTTCATCATCTGCAACCGTTTATTTCGCATCAGTGTACAGACACGGCGGAGAAAACCAACTAGAAATGCATATGGGGAAATGCGATGCTACCAAGCGGACCAATTACCGTTGTTGCGGTCTGCATCGCCGCAACGCGTGAGTTACACTTTTGGGGAGGTGCACGTCGCCCTACGATGTAGGGTACGCGGTACCTATGGTGTACATTTGATGCAGAAGTATAAATTGGGCTTTACACTCATTTACAGAGCTTTTTTTTAAATTTTAGAAATACAGGGCAGAAGAGGCCCTCCTGGCCCATCAAGGCACACTGTCCCTAGCCTAATCACAGGACAACTTATAATGACCAATTGACCTACTAACCGATACGTCTTTGGAATGAAAGGAAACAGCCGTGGTCACGGGGAGGGCAAACAGACTCCTTACAGTAGAGTCAGAATTGTGTTGTGCTACTCTGGCACCAGATCAAAACTTTATCACTGGTTCTGTGTGCCACGGTTTGAGACAACCAAGGACAGGACATTTAAAAAGTGCCTGTGAAATGCGAGGTTAGGGTATACTTAAGGCAATCTGGCATTTTCAGCTTCTATGATTATGTACATTGATTCCACACGGATCTCCCAGGCTGCCTCCTTATTCTTTGTTCTAACTAATCAGCCTTCTGAATTAGATTGATTTAACTATTTTGGGTTGAAGTGCCCTCGGGGATTTTCCCAAGGTCAATCATCATTTTAGGGTCCTAAACAACAAAAACAGCAGTTTGCAATTGTGCAGAGCCTCTGACAGAAGAGTTCAAGATTTTTTAATGTGATTTCTGATATACAAGTGTAAAGGAGAATTAAATAATTGCTACTTTGTATCCAATGTAGCACAAAAAACACAATAAGATAAAGAACACAAAAATAAAAAAACAGTAAATACAAATGCACGAGATAGCTCATACACATAGATTGGTTGTACGTCCATAGAGTGACACTAGGCATAGGAGTGTCTGTACTTAAGGTGACTGACAGGAAATGATACGGTCCTGGTGATGAAGCAGTGTTCCAAACTGATTGATAGGATCATTCCCAAAGCTTCACTCCAATGACCCTTGTACTCTATCAGGTCGAAAGCGAGAACGTTCATTGTTCAAAGTAAATGCATTATCAAAGTACATATATATCACTATATACACCCTGAGATTCATTTTCTTGTGGGCATTTACAGTACAACAAATAAATACAATAGAATCAATGAAAAACTGCAGTTGACCGAGACAGACAATTAACCAGTGTGCAAAAGACAACAAACTGTGCAAATACAAAATTAAAAGAAAAATAATAGTAAATAAGTAAGCAATAAATATCAAGAACAAGAGTTGTAGATCGTTTAAATTGAATCCATAGATCGTGGAATCAGTTCAGTGTCGAGGTGAGCGTTGAATCTTCTGATTCAAGAGCCTGATGGCTGCGGGGTAATAACTGCTCCTGAACTTCATGGTTTGGGATCAGAGACTCCTGTACCTCTTTCCTGATGGCAGCAGTGACAAAGGAGAATGGCCTGGGTGATGGGGGTCCCTAATGATGACGAGGTAGCCTCCAATCTAGTGGCATGAGCATCAATTTCTCCAACATCAGGTAATTTATTTCTCCTTCCACTTCCCTCTTCTTCAATTTCCCACTCTGACCTTTTATCTCTTTTCCTCACCTGCCTATCACCTCCCTCTGGTTCCCCTCCTCCTTCCCTTTCTCCATTGATCCAGTCTTCTCTCCAATAAGATTCCTTCTTCTCTAGCCCTTTACCTTCATCACCTTTTACCACCCAGCTTCTTATTTTGTCCCCCTCCTCCATCCACCAGACTTCACTTCTCACTTGTCCACTTTCCCCTCCCCCTACCTTCTTATCTGACATTGTCCTCCTCCCTTTCTAGTCATGATGAAGGGTTCTTGGCCTGAAAACTCAAAGCTTTGTTTCTCTCCATTGATGCTACCTGATCTACTGAGTTCCTCCAGCATTTTGTGTGTTGCTTTGGATTTCCAGCATCTATAGGATCTCCTGTGTTTATACTTTTTAATGAATATAGATCAGCATTCAAAACTATCATCCCCTCAAAACTCTTAACTAACCTCCAAGATCTGGGCCTTGATATCTCTCTGAACAACTGGATCCTCACCGACAGGCGATAACATCTTTTCACTCCACCCTCACCTAGAGCAAAATTAATGGGAAGTTAGAGAATTGGGAAGCTTTGAAAAACAAATGGAAGGCGAATAAAAAAAAAATCATTAAGGATGGAAGATAAAAGTAAACATGCCAATATTTTTAAAGAGGATACAAAAAGCTTCTTCAGAAGCAAAAAGTGTACAGGTGAGTGACAGCAGATATCAGACCGCAGGAAAACAATGATGGAGAGGTAGTAATGGGGACAACAAAGTGGTGGATGAACTAAATAAGTATTTTGCATCAGTCTTCAGTGTGGAAGACACAAGCAGTATGGTGGAAGTTCCAGGTGTTGGGGGAGTAACCATAACTGGAGGGAAGATTTCTGAGAAACTGAAAAGTCTGAAGGTAGAAGAGTCACCTGGGCCAGGTGCACACCCCAGAGTCCTGCAAGAGGTGGCTGAAGACATTGTGGAGGCATTGATAATGAACCTTCAAGAATCACGAGATTCTGGAATGGTTCTGGAAGACTGGGAAATTGCAAATGTTACTCTGCTATTTAAGAAGAGTGGGAGGCAGCAGAAAGGAAGCTATAGACCTGTTAGCCTGACATCAATTGTTGGGAAGTTGCTGGAATCAATTGTTAGGGATGAGATTACAGAATACCTGGAAGCACATGACAAGATAGGCTAAAACCAGCATGGTTTACTGAAAGGAAAATCCTGCCTGACAAACCTCCTGCAATTCTTTGAGGAAATTACAAGCAGGGTAGACAAAGGAGATGCAGTAGACGTGGTGTACTTGGATTTTCAGAAGGCCTTTGACAAGGTGCCGCACATGAGGCTGTTCAGCAAGATAAGAGCCCATGGAATTATAGGGAAGTTACTAGCGTGGTGGAGCACTGGCTGTTCGGCAGAAAACAGAGAGTGGGAATAAAGGGATCCTATTCTGGCCGGCTGTCATTTACCAGTGGTGTTCCACAGTGATCGGTGTTGAGATAGCTGCTTTTTACCATGTATGTTAATGATTTGGACTTTGGTATTAATGGATTTGTGGCTAAATTCGCCGATGATACAAGGATAGGTGGAGGAGCGGGTAGTGTTGAGGAAACAGAGAGCCTGCAGAGAGACTTAGATAGTTTAGGGGAATGAGCAAAGAAGTGGCAAATGAAATACAATGTTGGAAAGTGTATGGTCATGCACTTTGGTGGAAGAAATAAACTGGCAGACTATTGTTTAGATGGGGAGAGAATTCAAAATGCAGAGATGCAAAGGGACTTGGGAGTCATTGTGTAAGGTATCCTAAAGGTTAACCTCCAGGTTAACCTTGAGTCAGTTGTGAGGAAGGCGAATTCAATGTTGGCATTCATTTCTAGCAGTATAGAATATAAGGGAAGGGATGTGATGGTGAGGCTCTCCAAGGCACTTGTGAGACCACATGGAGTATTGTGTGCAGTTTTGGGCTCCTTATTTTAGAAAGAATATACTGACGTTAGAGAAGATTTAGAGAAGATTCATGAGAATGATTCTAGGGATGAAAGGATTACCGTATGAGGAACGTCTGGCAGCTCTTGGGCTATGCTTCCTAGAGTTCAGGAGAATGAGCTGGGATTTCATAGAAACATTCCAAATGTTAAAAGGCCTGAACAGTTTAGATATGGCAAAGTTATTTCCCATGGTAGGGGATTCTAGGACAAGAGGGCATGAATTCAGTATTGAAGGACATCCTTTTAGAACTGAGATGTGGAAAAATTACTTTACTCAGAGGGTGGTAAATCTGTGGAATTTGTAGCCACAAGCAGCTCCGGAGGCCAAGTCATTGGGTGTATTTAAGGCAAAGATAGATAGGTTATTGATTAGCCAGGGCATCAAAGGTATGGCATGAAAGCAGGGGAGTGGGGATGACTGGAAAAATTGGATCAGCCCATGATTGAATGGTGGAGCAGCCTTAATGGGCCGAATAGCCTACATCTGCTCCTATATTTTATGGTCTTATGGTCTTATGATCATTCTTCAAGAAGGGAGATAGGCAGAAGAAATGGAACTATAGGCCAGTTAATCTGACCTCAGTGGTTGGGAAGATGTTGGAGTCGATTATTAAGGATGAGATCTCTGGATATTTGGAGGCACATGATAAAATAAGCCATAGTCAGTATGGTTTCTTCAAGGGAAAATTTTGTCTGACAAATCTGTTGGAATTCTTTGAAGAAATACCAAACATGATTCAAGGAGAATTGGTTGATGCTGTACACGAGATCTTCAGAAGGCCTTTGACAAGATGCCACACATGAGGCTTCTTAACAGGCTGTGAGCCCATGCTATTACAGTAAAGATTTTAGCAAGGAGAAAGCAGTGGATTATTGGTAGGAAGCAAAGAGTGGGAGTATAGGGGGCCTTTTCTGGTTGGCAACGGTTGACTAGTTGTGCTGCGACTGGTTGTTTTTACATTAAATGTCAATGATTTGGACAATGGAATTGACGGATTTGTTGAAAAGTTTGAAGATAAGATGAGGATAGGTGGAGGGACAGGTAGTTTTGAGGAAGTAGAGAGGCTACAGAAGGACTTAGATCAGGAAAATGGGCAAAGAAATGGCAGGTGGAATACAGTGTTGGGAATGTATGGTCATGCACTTTGACAGAAGAAATGAAAGGGTTGACTATTTTCTTAACGGAGAGAAAATACAAAAATCTGAGGTGCAAAGGGACCTGGGAATCCTTATGCAGGATTCCCTGAAGGTTAATTGGCAGGTTGAGTCTATGGTGAGGAATGTAAATGCAATGTTAACACTCATTTCTAGAGGACTAGAATAAAAAAGCAAGGATATATTTTGAAAATATTACAACATTATAAAGTACATGTGAGGCCTCACTTCGAGTATTCTGAGCAGGTTTGGGGCCTTTATTTTAGAAGTAACGTACTAAAACTGGAAGGGGGTCAAAGGAGATTCAGGTAAATGATTCCAGGAATGAATGGCTTGTTATATGAAGAGTGCTTAATGGCTCTAGGCCTGTATTCACTGGAATTCAGAAGAATGAGGGGTGATCTCATTGAAGTGTATAGAATGGTGAAAGGCCTAGATAGAGTGGATGTGTTGAGGATGTTTCCTCTGGTGGGAGAGTCTAAGACCAGAGGACACAGTCTCAGATTAGAGGGGTGTCCTTTTAGAACGGAGCTGAGGAGCAATTTCTTTAACCGAAGAGTGGTGAAACTATGGAATTCTTTGTCACAGGCAGCTGTGGAGGCCAAGTCTTTATGTGTATTTAGGGTAGAGGTTGACAGATGCTTGATTGGTCAGGGCATGAAAGGCTATGGGGAGAAGGCAGGAGACTGGACTGAGAGGAAAATTAGATCAGCCATGATGAAAGGGTGCAGCAGACCCAATGGGCCAAATGGCCTAATTCTGCTCCTATGTCTCATGGTCCTATCAGGACAAGTACATCACAAGACAACACACACAAGATGCTGGAGGAACTCAGCAGTCCAGGCAGCATCTAAGAAAAGAGTACAGTTGACATTTCAAGCCGAAACCCTTTGGCAGGACTTTGTGAGTGACTGGCCTGCTGAGCTCCTCCAGGATTTTTGTGTGTTGCTGGGATTTCCAGCATCTGCAGGTTTTATCTTGTTTGTAAGTGGCATCACAGGGCTGTGTGCTTAACCTCCTGCTCTACACGCTTTACACTTATGACTGTGATGCAAAGCACAGCTCCAATGCCATATTTAAGTTTGCTGATGACATCATTGTTGTTTGCCAAATTAAAGGTGATGACAAATCAGCATATGGGAGGGAGATTGAAATTTAGTTTGAATGGTGCCACAAAAACAACATATCACATAGTGCCAGTAAAAGCAAAGAGCTGATTATCAACTACAGGAGGAAAAATCTGAAAGTCCATGAGTCAGTTCTCATTAGCAGAACGAAGGTGGAGAGAGTCACCAGCTTTAAATTCCTTGGTGTTAACAAATCAGAGTATCTATCCTGGGATTGGCGCATAAGTGCTATCAAAAAGAAGGCTCGGCAGAACTCTACTTTCATAGAAGTTTGCTCAGATTTGACGTCATTTAAAATGCCGATGAATTTTTATCGCTGGACAGTGGAGAGTACGCTGGCTGGTTGCATCATAGCCTGGTATGGAAACACCCATGGCAGGAATGGAAAAGGCTGCAGAATATGGTGGACGCATCCTGGTCCCTCACAGGCAAAACCCTCCACTAAGTACATTTCACACAGATCGCTGCCACGAGAAACAACCTTCCATCATCAAGGACCCTCACGGTCTGGGCCAAACACATTTCTCACTCCTAGCATCGGGCAGGAGGTACAGGAGCTCCACGTCACCAGGTTCAGGAACAATTATTACTGTACAACTATCAGACTCTTCAAGTGGCATGGATAACTTCAATCAGCACGACTCTAAACTGAACCTATAATCTATGGGCTCACTTTCAAGGGTCCTTTACAACTGATGTAAAGTATCATTTTTCTTTGCACAGTTCATCGTCTTTTACATGTTGATTGTCAGTCTTTGTTTCTGAATACCTTCTTATAAGTTATTAGCTATTTAGTTATGTAGAGATACAGGTCCTTTTCGCCCACACCACCTGATTATATCCACGTGACCAATTAACCTTCAAACCGGCGTGTCTTTGGAATGTGGAAGGAAACTGGATCACCCATAGGAAACCCATGTGGTCGCAGGGAGAAGGTACAAACCCGTAGCGGTAGCTGGGGGAACTGAACCCAGGTCGCTAGCTCTGTAAAAGCACTATTCTACCCGCTAGACTACCATGCCCCAAATTCTATTGTATTCCTTCTTTTCCTGTGAACACCAGCAAAAAATTAATCTCAAGGCAGTGTGCGGTAACATATACATCCTTCGATAATAAACTTACTTTGAACTCTGTATTTTGAACCTCAATCATGACTTCTGGTGAATGTGTGAGAGTGCAATGAAATCAGTGTAGAATGAACAAACAACATAGAACACAGCAGAGTACAGGTCTTGCAGCCCACAATGTTGTGCCGACACTTTGACCTACTCCAGGATTGATCTACCCCTCCCCACCCACATCACCCTCTATTTATCTATCATTCACGTTCCTCTCTAAGATATTTCTTTTTTTTGTAATTTATTTTTTATTGAATTTCATCATCAAACATTTCCACAAGATGTATTTCAGACACTGTACATATATATCATGTAATCATATTTGTCATGTATCTGCCTCGAGCACCATCCTGACAGCGCATTTTGTGCACTCTCCACTCTCTGTGTGCAAAACCTACCTCTGGGTCCCCACCTATGCTTTCTTTCTCACACCTTAAGTGGCTATATTAGCCATTTCTGCCTTGGAAAAAAACTCTAGCTATCCACTCGATCTATGTATCACAAGAGGGTCCAGTGAGATGGAAGAACTGAGCGAAATACATGTTAATAGGGAAGTGGTGTTAGGTAAATTGAAGGGATTGAAGGCAGATAAATCCCCAGGGCCAGATGGTCTGCATCCTAGAGTGCTTAAGGAAGTAGCCCAAGAAATAGTGGATGCATTAGTGATAATTTTTCAAAACTCGTTAGATTCTGGACTAGTTCCTGAGGATTGGAGGGAGTTAGATATGGCCCTTGTGGCTACAGGGGTCAGGGGGTATGGAGGGAAGGCTGGGGCGGGGTTCTGAGTTGGAGGATCAGCCATGATCATAATAAATGGCGGTGCAAGCTCAAAGGGCCGAATGGCCTATTCCTGCACCTATTTTCTATGTTTCTATGTTTCTATGTCTCTTATAATCTTGTACAGCTCTATCAAGTCAGCTCTCCTTTCTTTTCACTTCAAAGAGAAATGCCCTAGCTCTCTCAACCTATTGTCAGAAGGCACACATTCTAATCCAGACAGCATCTTGGTAAACCTCCTCTGCACCCTCTCTAAAGCATCAACATCTTTCCCATAAGGAAGCAATCAGAACTGAACATATTATCCATGTTTGATGCAGACTCAGTGAACTGAGGGACCTATTTCTGTGTAATATGACTCAGTAAACTCTTTGTCTGGGGAGAGAGAAAATGGCTTATCTGCATGAGTTTGACTCTGGATGCTTGGCATCCAATGACTTCACAACAATGCTCAGCTGGGATCAATTAACTCAACTTACACTTGGACAATTTGGTCCTTAGCACTCAATGAAGCCTCTGTGGAGTCATTTATGCAGTTTTAATTAGATCCTTAAAAAACAGTGAACATGAGAATTTGACTCATAATTGAAAAAGTTATCATTTGTAATATTTCAGTGTGGTATCAATATTAATGTTCTGGCAGTAATGTGCATTGAGACATGCAGAGATATTGAACAGCATTGTAATGGTGCTCATTTTAAATTACAGTGTGGGAATGTAAAGGGGTTTAGTTCATAATCAGCCCAACTTCTACACTGGGCACTCAGCTTGCCGATATCGAACAATTAAATGCTGGACAGATGCTAGAAAATACATAACCTGCAGGTTACTAACTCACAGCTTTTAAACTTAAAACTCATTCAACTAACCACAGAATGAAGACAATATGAGAGTTAATGAGTGCAAAGTAAACCTAATAAAATGCCTACCTACGGAAAACTTGAGCAAAAAGTACATTCTTACCAAACTCATTGTTATCATGGAGGGCTTCATAAAAGAATTAGTGATCTTATTAAAACATATTGGATATTTTTGAGATTGGATAGAGTAGATTCTGAGATGTTTCCAGCAACATTGGAGAAGCTTCAATGGAAGAGCTTGCATAGAACATAGAATACTACAGCACTGATCGGGAGAATGAAGAGATTATAGATAGTAGCTACAGGGAGGTAGTTACGCCAAAGGAGCAGAGCACAGGAAATTGGGTCACTGTCAGGCGAGGGAAGGGGAAAGGGCAGGCAGAGAATGGTTCCCCTGTGGCCATTCCCCTCAACAACAAGTGTACTGATTTGGATACTGTTGAGGGGGGATGAATTACCAGGGACAAGCTTCAGCAGCCAGATCTCTGGCACTGAGTCTGGTTCTGCAGTGCAGAAGGGAGGGTGGAAAAAGAGGAGAGCGGTAATGATAGGGGACTCGATAGTTAGAGGTGCAGATAGGAGGTTCTGTGGTGATTGCCTCCTGGGTGCCAGGGTCAAGGATGTCTCTGATCGCTTGCATGACATTCTGAAGTGGGAGGGTGATCAGCCAGATGCTGTGGTGCACATCGGTACCAATGACATAGCAAGGAAGAGTGAGAAGGTCCTGGAAAGTGAGTATAGAAAGCTTGGTAGGAAGTTGAAAAGCAGGACCTCAAGGGTGGTAATCTCAGGATTGCTACCTGTGCTAGGTGCCAGTGAGGGTAGGAATAGGATGCTCTGGGGGATGAACAAGTGGCTGAGGAACTGGTGTAGGGGGCAGGGTTTCAGATTTCATGATCATTGGGACCTCTTCTGGGGCAGGTGGGACCTGTACAAGAGAGACGGTTACAGTTGAACTACAAGGGGACCAATATCCTTTCAGGGAGGTTTGTTAGTGCTATTGGGGAGGGTTTAAACTAGATTTGCAGGGGGATGGGAACCAGAGTGCCAGAGCTGACAGTGTGGCTGGGGTGAAAATAAATGACGTTAAAAGTTCAAGCAAATCCGCTGATAGAAAGGTTGTGAGTGGTGGTAAAAATCTCCTGAGGTGTATATATTTCAATGCTAGGAGTATTGCGGGGAAGGCGGATGAGTTGAGGGCGTGGATTGACACGTGGAATTATGACGTTGTAGCAATTAGTGAAACTTGGCTGCAGGAGGGGCAGGACTGTCAGCTTAATATTCCAGGGTTCCGATGTTTCAGATGTGATCGAGGCAGAGGAATGAAAGGTGGGGGAGTAGCATTGCTTGTCAGGGAAAGTGTTACAGCAGTGCTCAGGCAGGACAGATTAGAGGGCTTGTCTACTGAGTCCTTATGGGTGGAGCTGAGAAACAGGAAAGGTATGGCCACATTAGTGGGGTTGTATTACAGACCACCCAATAGTCAGCGAGAATTAGAGGAGCAAATCTGCAGAGAGATAGCAGGCAACTGCAGGAAACATAAAGTTGTGGTGGTAGGGGATTTTAATTTTCCATATATTGATTGGGACTCCCATACTGTTAGGGGTCCAGATGGTTTAGAGTTTGTAAAATGTGTTCAGGAAAGTTTTCTAAATCAATATATAGAGGTACCAACTAGAGGAGATGCAATATTGGATCTGCTAGGAAACGAGTTAGGACAAGTGACGGAAGTGTGTGTAGGGGAGCACTTTGGTTCCAGTGATCACAACACCATTAGTTTCAACTTGATCATGGACAAGGATAGATCTGGAAATGAGAAAGGATCTAAAAAGCGTGGATTGGGACAGGTTGTTCTCTGGTAAGGATGTGATTGGTAAGTGGGAAGCTTTCAAAGGAGAAATTTTGAGAGGACAGAGCTTGTATGTTCCTGTCAGGATTAAGGGCCAATAAGTTTGACGTCGGTAGTGGGTAAATTATTGGAGGGGATACTAAGAGACAGAATCTGCAAGCATTTGGATAGACAGGGACTTATTAGGGAGAGTCAACATGGCTTTGTGTGTGGTAGGTCATGTTTGGCCAATCTATTGGAGTTTTTCGAGGAGGTTACCAGGAAAGTGGATGAAGGGAAGGCAGTGAATGTTGTCTACATGGACTTCAGTAAGGCCTTTGACAAGGTCCCACATGGGAGGTTAGTTAGGAAAATTCAGTCACTAGGTATACATGGAGAGGTGGTAAATTGGATTAGACATTGGCTCAATGGAAGAAGCCAAAGAGTGGTAGTAGAGGATTGCTTCTCAGAGTGGAGGCCTGTGACTAGTGGTGTGCCACAGGGATCAGTGCTGGGTCTATTGTTATTTGTCATCTATATCAATGATCTGGATGATAATATGGTAAATTGGATCAACAAATTTGCTGATGATACAAAGATTGGAGGTGCAGTGGACAGTGAGGAAGGTTTTCAGAGCCTGCAGAGGGACTTGGACCAGTTGGAAAAATGGGCTGAAAAATGGCAGATGGAGTTTAATACTGACAAGTGTGAGGTATTGCACTTTGGACGGACAAACCAAGATAGAACATACAGGGTAAATGGTAAGGTACTGAGGAATGCAGTAGAACAGAGGGATCTGGGAATACAGATACAAAATTCCCTAAAACTGGCCTCACAGGTAGATAGGGTCGTAAAGAGAGCTTTTGGTACATTGGCCTTTACTAATCAAAGTATTGAGTATAAGAACTGGAATGTTGTGATGAGGTTGTATAAGGCATTGGTGAGGCTGAATCTGGAGTATTGTGTTCAGTTTTGGTCACCAAATTACAGGAAGGATATAAATAAGGTTGAAAGAGTGCAATAAATGGTTTACAAAGATGTTGCCGGGACTTGAGAAACTCAGTTACAGAGAAAGGTTGAACAGATTGGGACTTTATTCCCTGGAGCGTAGAAGAATGAGGGGAGATTTGATAGAGGCATATAAAATTATGATGGGTATAGATAGAGTGAATGCAAGCAGGCTTTTTCCACTGAGGCAAGGGGAGAAAAAAACCAGAGGACATGGGTTAAGGGTGAGGGGGGAAAAGTTTAAAGGGAACATTAGTGGGGGCTTCTTCACACAGAGAGTGGTGGGAGTATGGAATGAGCTGCCAGACAAGGTGGTAAATGCGGGTTCTTTTTTAACATTTAAGAATAAATTGGACAGATACATGGATGGGAGGTGTATGGAGGGATATTTTCCGTGTGCAGGTCAGTGGGACTAGGCAGAACATAGTTCGGCACAGTCAAGAAGGGCCAAAAGGCCTGCTTCTGTGCTGTAATTTTTCTATGGTTTCTATGGTTTCACTGTACAGGCCCTTTGGCCCATGATGTTATGTCAACCATCTCACCTACTCTAAGGTCATACTACACCTTCTCTCCCATATAGTCCTCCATTTCTTTATCATCCATGTGCCTATCTAAAAGTTTCTTAAATGCCTTCAGGATTTCCCAACATTTTTTATGCCATGGACCTAAATACTATTAAGCAAAAGGTTCATGAACCCCAGCTGGGGAACCCTTGATCTAATGTATCTTCATCTACCACGACCCTTGGCAGGGCATCCTATGCAGTCACCACTCACTGTGTGAAAAACTTATGACATTCCTCCAATCATCTCAAAAGTATACCAACTTGTATTAACCTTTTCCACCCTGGGGAAAATTCTCTGGCTATCCACTCTATCATATTGTACACCTCAATCAAGTCACCTCTCATTATCCTTTGCTCCAAAGTAGTTTGCTCAATCTATCTTCATAAGACATGTTTTCTAGTCTAGGCAGCATCATGGTAAATCTCCTCTGCACCCTCTCTAAAGCTTCCTCATCCTTCCTACCATGAGGTGACCAGAACTGAGCTCAATATTCCAAATATGGTTGAACCAGGGTTTTATAAAGCTATCCAATCACAAACAAGAGAAAACCTGCAGATGCTGGAAATCGAAACAACATGCTGGAGGAACTCAGCAGGCCAAGCAGCGTCTGTGGAAGAGTCCAGTTGATTGTTTTGGGCCGAGACCCTTCATCAGGACTGTATGTGTGTTGTTTTTATAGATCTGCAACATTACCTCGTGTTTCTTGAGCTCAGTCTCCCAACTAATGAAGGCCAACACACCACAGGCCTTCTTAACCGCCCTATCTATTGTGTGGCAACTTGTATCTTAGCTGCATAATTAGAGGATAGAAGTTACAATTGGGGTGCAGGGTAGCATCTTGAAGATGGTGGCAAATTACTGAATTTTTCTTTGTCAGAGAGTCGTGAAGGCTGGAACATTGAGAAAATTTTAAATTATAGGTAAAGTTTTGAAAGATCAAAAATTTGAAGAACTGGCACAGAAAAGGAGATGCAGTCTGTGACGGATCATCTCAGGTCATATCGAAAAGCAGGGCAGCTTTATATTTTGTTCCACTCTTTTGATGAACCACATCACCATCTTTAAGATCAAAGCAAGGCACCACTTGCCTTCTGAAAAAAAATCACATTGCAACACTTGTGCATACTGCTCATACAGGCCAATCATTACACAGTGCTTTGAGGCAGAACAAGGTAAAACAATAGTAATGCAGAATGAAGTATAAACGCTACACTCCAGCGTGCTGTGAGTGTTGCTTTGATCCCAGCATCTGCAGAGTATTTTGTGTTTACAAAGTTTAAACGCTATCAAGGAAGTGCAGTGCATGTGGGCAACAAAGTGCAAGATCACGTATGTGCCAATGTGGAGCAAGGAGTGAGTTTGTAAATCTGGCAGGAGCAAAAAATGTTGGGAATGGCAAAGGTGGAGTTCCATCAGAGGGGTGAAGGACTGGTGGCACAGAAAGAGTGCCAGGCCAGGGGATGGTGCATATGCAGACATACCCAGCACTGAGACACCAGGCAAGGCAATTTGATTCTGAACAATTGTTTTATGGATCATTACAGAATGTCTCTCTGGTGTCTCTCGCTCCCTCTCCTCTCCCTTCATCTTTTTCCCAAACATGACTCACCTCTTCCTGCCCCTTCCCACGATCAGTCCACAACTGTGACCCATGTCAGAAGCAGGTTTATCATCACTCACATTTGTTATGAAATCTTTTTTTTTTGTGACATCAGTACAGCGAATACATAAAATTATTACAGTACTGTGCAAATGTACTGCGGCTGCAAAATAACAAATTTCATAACATAACTCAGTGATTCTTCAGTATTCACTAAGGAGAAGGATATTGAATTGTGTAAGGTAAAGGAAACAAGTAGGGTAGTTATGGAAACTATGATGATTAAAGAAAAGGAACTACTGGTGCTTTCAAGGAATATAAAAGTGGATAAGTCTCAGGGTCCTGACAGGATATTCCCTAGGAACTTGAGGGAAGTTAGTGTGGAAATTTCAGGGGCTCTCACAGAAATATTTCAAATGTCATTAGAAACGGGGATGGTGACGGAGGATTAGCGTATTGCTCATGTTGTTTCATTGTTTAAAAAGGGTTCTAAGAGTAAACCTAGCAATTATCGGCCTGTGAGTTTGATGTCAGTGGTGGGTAAATTGATGGAAAGCATTCTTAGAAATGGTATATACAAGTATATGGATAGACAGGGTCTGATTAGGAACAGTCAACATGGATTTGTGCGTGGAAGGTCATGTTTGACAAATCTTATTGAATTTTTTGAAGAGGTTACTGGGAAAGTAGACGAGGGTAAAGCGGTGGATGTTGTCTATATGGACTTCAGTAAGGCCTTTGACAAGGTTCCACATGGAAGGTTAGTTAGGAAGGTTCAATTGTTAGGTATTAATATTGAAGAAGAAAAATGGATTCAGCAGTGGCTGGATGGGAGATGCCTGAGAGTAGTGGTGGATAACTATTTGTCAGATTGGAGGCCAGTGTCTAGTGGTGTACCTCGGGGATCTGTACTGGGTACAATGTTGTTTGTCATCTATATTAATGATCTGGATGATGGGGTGGTAAGTTGGATGAGTAAGTATGCAGATGATACTAAGATGGGTGGAGTTGTGGATAATGAAGTAGGTTTTCAAAGCTTGCAGAGAGATATAGGCCAGTTCGAAGAGTGGACTGAAAGATGGCAGATGGAGTTTAATGCTGATAAATGTGAGGTGCTACACTTTGGTAGAACTTACAGGACATACATGGTAAATGGTAGGGCATTGAAGAATGCAGTAGAACAGAGGGATCTAGGAATAATGGTGCATAGTTCCCTGAAGGTGGAATCTCATGTGGATAGGGTGGTGAAGAAAGCTTTTGGTATGCTGGCCTTTATAAATCAGAGCATTGAGTATAGGAGTTGGGATGTAATGTTGAAATTGATACAAGGCATTGGTAAGGCCAAATTTGGAGTATTGTGTACAGTTCTGGTCACCGAATTATAGGAAAGATGTCAACAAAATTGGGAGAGTACAGAGATTTACTAGAATGTCACTTGGGTTTCATCTCCGAAGTTACAGAGAAAGGTTGAACAGGTTGGGTCTTTATTCTTTGGAACGTAGAAGGGTGAGGGGGGACTTGATAGACGTAATTAAAATTATGAGGGGGATAGGTACAGTTGACGTGGATAGGCTTTTTTCCATTGAGAGTGGGGGAGATTCAAACAAGAGGACATAAGTTGAGAGTTAAAGGGCAAAAGTTTAAGGGTAACATGAGGGGGAACTTCTTTCCTCAGAGAGTGGTACTGTGTGGAACGAGCTTCCAGCAGAAGTTGTTAAGGCAGGTTCGATGTTGTCATTTAAAGTTAAATTGGACAGCTATATGGACAGGAAAGGAAGGGAGGGTTATGGGCTGAGTGCAGGTCGGTGCGACTAGGTGAGAGTAAGAGTTCAGCATGGACTAGAAGGGCCGAGATGGCCTGTTTCCATGCTGTAATTGTTATATGGTTATATGGTTATAATAAACCTGATTCTGATTCTGATTTTGATTCAGATTTAATCCCATCAGTTCAATGAACTGGTTGATCAGTTCTGTGAGCTCGAAGTGAAGAAATAAAACCCACTCTCAACTCTAAATACAAAATATTAAAGAAGTATTTTTAAACTGCCCTTTGCAACATCATAAAACAGGTTATAACCAGTCAAATGCATTAGAGCTGTAGTTGGACACAGCTGTGCACATCACAGAAACCAGCCAGTCTCCCCTCTATGGATTCTGTCTACACCTCTCACTGCCATGGTGAGACCTATTCATCCCAGACATTCTCTCTTCTCTGCCCTGCCAACAGACAGAAGATCCATAAGCCTGAAAGCATGTACCACTAGGATCAAGGACAACTTCTATCCCACGGTTATCAGACTCTTGAATAGACCTCTTATACGATAAGATAACCTCACCATCAATCTTGTTTATTTATACGCTATGCCACGTAATTGGAACAGGGTCTGTTGCCAAACAGTTTGTAACAAGCCTTTGTTGCATGCACTTCTGTGGCCATTAGACACTAGACCATGCTTAGAGCAAACACTTTTTAAATACTATCAGTTGCATGTACTTGTTTCCAAAAAGCAGTTATTTTTGTCACTGATTGTTGGCGAGAAATAAGGAGTAAGACAATTCGGAAGTGTTTTGCTCACTGTGGCTTCAAGTATTCAGGCTTGGAAATGTCAGAAATGGCCAGGATTGAAAATGAAATGATTTCGCTAGATAGATAGATACTTTATTGATCTCAAAGGAAATTACAAGTGCATAGATATACAAATATTGGAAGTGAAGTAAGAAAGAATAAAAAATAAGTTACCTCAAACAGTCTAACAGGAGGGAGTCATCATTTCCCCAGCTAAAGGTTGACTCATTATGGAGCCTAATGGCTTGGGTACGAATGATCTCATATAGCGCTCTTTGGAGCAGCGTAGTTGTCTTAATCTATTACTAAAAGTACTCCTCTGTTCAGTCAAGATGGCATGCAGAAGGTGAGAATATTGTCCAGAATAGCCAGGGTTTACCCAGAGGGTCCTTTGTTCTACCACAGCCTCCAGTGTGTCCAGTTTGACTCCTATAACAGAGCCAGCCTTTCGAATCAGTTTATAGAGCTTAATCACTACTTCAACAAGTTAGGAATTACGTAGAACTTGAAGTTATCGACAATCATCTTGAATGTTATAATGAAAATGAAGATTTGGAGGATGCAATCATCTCAAGCATTGTATGAAGGGAGTCCATTATCTGCACTCAGTGTCTGCACTGACTTTATTCACTCACAGTCAATCAAAACAACACAGCAGATGAACTACTCCCTCGATAATTATTAGGAACTAATACAGAGTCTTATAGTACTGTAGAGGTATTGGTAGTGTTCTAATTTGTTCTGTATTTCATTTAAATACATAATTTGTTAGTCAGTAAAATGGTGGTATTTTTATATACCTTTTAACTGTTTCCATGAAACTTTGGCTAATTGGGACAGCTGCTTAATTGGGCTGAAATATACAAGTCCAATGTGTTGCAGTTAACCAAAATCCACTATACAGAGAAATGAAAAAAATAAATAAACAATAAATACTGAGAACATGAGATACAACCATATAATGGGGATGTAGAGTCCTTGAAAGTGAGTCCGTAGGTTTTGAGAATAGTGGTAGTAGAAAGAGGTACGTGAAATTGAGTGAAGTTATTCTTTCTGTTCAAGAGTCTGATGGTTGAGGGCTAATAACTGTTCCTGATGCTCTTGAACTTCCTTCCAGATGACAGCAGCGAGAAAAGAGCATGGCCTCTCCACAAACCTCTCCAGGAACTCCAGCCACACATGGGGTCTTTTTTTTGCCTCAAAGTTGCTGCGTAAGCTGACAGGGTGATTGAGAAGGTGCATAATACGTTGGCCTCCATTATTGTCATTGTTCTTCTGTTGTTGTTTTTGTTGCTTGTTTTGCACTTTTGAACATTGTGGACATGCTATGTTGATGCCAAAAGAATATGTTGCAATATTTCTGGGCTGCCCCAGCACATCCTTACATTGCATTGGTTGTTGACATAAACAACACATTTCACTGTAGGTTTCGAATCCAGGTGCAGGGACTGGAGACCCAGATACGGCCTGCCTGGGTTGGGAGGACTGTCAGTGTGTGTGAGTGGAAGGCTGGGCAAGGGGCTTGTTTTGTTGTTGTTGGAGTTGTTGTTTGTGTTATTCTCATGATCATTGTGCACATGCTATGTTGGCATCAGAATCTGTGGTGATACTTGTGAGCTGGCTCCAGCAAAAACAATAACATGTGATTCAAAGAAGGAATATGTCAAAAAGAGCCAAAATTATTTTAATTGATAATAAATATCAAGCTGCAAATGCTGAGAATATGAAATAAAATCAGAGAAACACGCAATAAGTCAGGCAGCATCAGTGGAGAGTGAAACTCCCCACCCTACCACCTATTCATCTACTCACCCACTCAGACACAGACAATCCTCCAACTGGCAGACAGAAAGGCTCTACAACGGGTAGTCAACACTCCCCAATGCATCAGCAACTCCAACCTACCCGCCCTCAAAGACATAAATACAGAAAAGTGCTGGAAAAGGGCCAGTGAAGGATCCCATTTCCTTGCTCATTGTCTGTTTGTCTTGTTCCCTTCGGGGGGGGGGGGGAGGTGGTTGGATAGGAAGGAAGCTACATATCATCCTCACCAGGGCCAAGCAGGAAAAATTATTTTCCCTGAGCAGTGAGGCTGATCAACACCTCCACCAACTAACCCACCCCTCTACAACGCCAACCACAACCACTTTATAATTTCCTGTCAGTAACCTTATGCACAGGTTAGCATGCCTAGCTTCACTTAATAAACATGCAATGAATCTGTATATATTAGCGATCCATCTTATGTATTTATTGTGTTTTCTTTTATTATTGTATATTTATCTTATTGTGTATTTTTTGTGCAGCATCAGATCCGGACTAACAATTATTTTGTTCTCCTTTACACTTGTGTACTGGACATTAAGCAATCTTGAACCTTGAGAACATCAGCTGGTTAATTCTTCATCTCCTGAGCTGAGTGAAAAAAAAAGGGTTAAGAATGGAATAAAATAATAAAAAAGCCGAAACACACTTAAGATGTTGTCAACACCGTTGGGGAATTCATCCAGAAAATGTGTCTGAACTGCATGCAATAATTACCCAAATAACAGGTTAGATCATTGTTTCTGGAGAGTAATTAGAGGGAGTTGTTACAGAGTTAAGGCCTGTAAATACCAGGCAAATATATGTGGGGGTTATTTTATTCCTCAGTGCATTCAAGCATTTAGAGAGATTGGCTGATTCATACCTTGTGGGTACCTTGTCTTCACCCACCTGCTTAGTTCTGGATTACCTCCTTGTCTTCCCTATGTGGCTAAAATTCCTGTACTGACCCTGTCTTTAGCATCAACAACCCAGTCTTTGTGAGGATGGCCACACAGAGAGAGCATTTCTGGGATAGAATTCAATTATCTGTGCTCCTAACTGGGAGATATGAGGTCCAGTCTTGCCAGGTCAGTGGGGAACTGTGTCAGGCGTTAATTCAAGCCACACTTAGTGGCCACTTTATTAGGTACACTTGTACACCAGCTTGAAAATACAAATATCGAAGGGTTCAAAGGGTTCAGTTATTGTTCGGACCAAACATCAGATTTCTGGATAATTGCGATCTCTTCTGGGGCAGGTGGGGCCGTACAAAAGGAACAGGTTGCACTTGAATCAGAGGGGGCCAATTATTCTTGCAGGCAGGTTTACGAGAACTATTTGGAGTAGTTTAAACTAATATGGCAGGGGAGTGGGAACCAGTACAAGGGAGCTGAGGACGAGCCAGCAGGTTTGCAAGTAGATGATGGATGTAACATGAATGTGAGGAAGGCCAAGCCAATGACTGGGTATAATTGCAGACAGAGCAAAGAATTAAATTATACTGCAGAAGCAAAATTCAAAAGGGCGAAGAATGCAGTACTGAAGATGCTATATTTAAATGCGTGTAGCATTTGGAATAAGGTGAACAAACCCACCACACAATTAGAGATTGGTGGGTATGACATTGTGGGCATCACTGCGTCATGACTGAAAGAAAACCATAGTTAGGAGCTTAACATCAAAGGATATACTTTGTATCAAAAGGACAGGCACGAAGACAGGTGGTGGTGTGGATATGTCGGTAAGAAATGGAATTACATCTTTAGAAAGAGGTGACATAGAGTCAGAGAATGTCGAATCTTTGAGGGAGGAGTTCAGAAACAGCAAGGTAAAAAAAATCAGAAATCAAATATATGCCTCCAAATAGTAGCAAAGATGTGGGGTAGACATTCAAAAAATTTTCTCTTTGGCAATCTGACACCATCTTGATTTTCCCTGTCCCCTTGCATGTTGAAGTCCCCCATTACAAGGATGTCATTAGCCTTATCACATGCCTTTTCCAGCAACCTTTGGCTTGTTTCAAAATAGTCAAATTGCTTGGTTCATGGAAGCTTGCAGATTAGATGGATGATACCATTTAATATATCAGTAACAACTGTATTTATATTTGGGTATTTTATATACTCAGGGAAGTTAGCTTTACAGGAGTAGCTGAGATCAATGTCTCCGTGATGCTCTTAGACCACTTGTGTAAAAAGGATATCTGAGAATAAATCATATCATGTGATCACTCACTCAAACCTGAATTACTCTCTACATTGTTATCCTGGTAAAAAGAAAATGGATATCAATATAGAGAGCAGTTCTAGCTTTTTGGGCATGGACTAAAGAACACCAAGAGTATTTGGAAGAAACACAGGGTGAACTAAAATCCATTCCTCCAGCTTCAGTTTCTGCGACAGATGCTTTGTTCATCTGCAACTAATGGGTATACCTTTTAGTTTATAGGAATTGTACTTGTGTATTGGAAGTGCATTGTGTTTTAGAAATGGTTTGTAATTTGGAAATGTTTAAGATCAAAATTCACTGTGTATTTTTAATGGGCTTAAAGAACATTGTATGGATTTAAACATGTATCACTGAAAATAAATGAACTGTGTATTAAACTACTTTATTAGCCGGAAGTATCTTCTCCTTGGAAGGGAGAGAGGACCTACTGCTTAAATAGTGGGTATTGGTAGAATACACAGAGAAGTGACTTAGTCTTTGTAGATTGGGTTGTTACAGTATAATCTTCCTTTAGTGAGATTACACATGGCTGTTTATATCTGATAGGGCTTAATGTTTTCACTTGAGTTTAGAACTTCATGGTTAATGTTCAAAGTAAAATTTATTATCAGAGTACATACATGTCATCACATACAAACCTGAGATTCTTTTTCTGCGGGCATACTTAACAAATCTATAGAACAGTAACTGTAAACAGGATCTGTAAACTGTAAACATCAGGGTCTGTAAACTGTAAACAACACTGTACAGATGCATATAATAAATAATGAGCATAAAATCGCAAGATAAAAGAGTCCTTAAATGAGTGCAGTTACCCTCTTTTGTTCAGGAAGTTGATGATTGAGGAGTAGTATCTGTCCTTGAACCTGCTAGCACGAGTCCTGAAGCACTTGTACCTCTACCTGATGGCAGCAGTGAGAAAAGAGCATGGACTGGGTGGTGAGGATCTTTGGGTGCTGCTTTTCTACAGCAACACTTCATGTGCTGTAGGTGTGAAAACGCAATACCATCACACTGGAACACGTAGGTCCTGAATCCTGACCAGCTGGCATTTAAACAGCTCCCCCATGTCAGATTTGGATTTGCTTAATCCATAATGCCATGGTTAACTTTCCTCTGATTTAGCACAAAGCGGACACAGTTACTCAGTGGCTAACGTAACACTATTACAGCACCGGTTTTCACTGATCAGCACTCAAATCCTGCTGCTGCATACGTTTCCTCTGGGAGCCCCAGTTTCCACCGCATTGCAAAGGTGTATTGGCTTAGGTTAGTGAGTTGCAGCATGCTATATTGGCACCAGACAAATACTACCCAACATAATCCTTGCTGATTTGATTTTGACACAAAATAACTAATTTCACTGGTGAACGCAGCAGGCCAGGCAGCATCTCTAGGAAGAGGTGCAGTCGACGTTTCAGGCTGAGACCCTTCGTCAGGACTAACTGAAGGAAGAGTGAGTAAGGGATTTGAAAGTTGGAGGGAGAGGGGGAGATTCAAAATGATAGGAGAAGACAGGAGGGGGAGGGATGGAGCCAAGAGCTGGACAGGTGATTGGCAAAAGGGATACGAGAGGATCATGGGACAGGAGGTCCAGGAAGAAAGATAAGGGGGGGGGTGACCCAGAGGATGGGCAAGGGGTATATTCAGAGGGACAGAGGGAGAAAAAGGAGAGTGAGAGAAAGAATGTGTGTATAAAAATAAGTAACAGATGGGGTACGAGGGGGAGGTGGGGCATTAGCGGAAGTTAGAGAAGTCGATGTTCATGCCATCAGGTTGGAGGCTACCCAGACGGAATATAAGGTGTTGTTCCTCCAACCTGAGTGTGGCTTCATCTTTACAGTAGAGGAGACCGTGGATAGACATGTCAGAATGGGACTGGGATGTGGAATTAAAATGTGTGGCCACTGGGAGATCCTGCTTTCTCTGGCGGACAGAGCGTAGATGTTCAGCAAAGCGGTCTCCCGGTCTGCGTCGGGTCTCGCCAATATATAAAAGGCCACATCGGGAGCACCGGATGCAGTATATCACCCCAGCCGACTCACAGGTGAAGTGTCACCTCACCTGGAAGGACTGTTTGGGGAAACAGCCTGCTGCGTTCACCAGCAACTTTGATGTATGTTGCTTGAATTTCCAGCATCTGCAGAATTCCTGTTGTTTAACTAATTTCACTGTATGTTTTGATGTACGTGACAAATAAAGCTAAATATTTTTATTATTTTGTAGCTATATGTGCCCTGAGCTGTGTGTGAATGTTGGTATTGCATTTTGTACCTCGGCCCCGAAGTAACACTGTTTCATATTGTTGTATTCAGAGTTCAAAGTACATTTATTATCAAAATATGTATACATTATACATCCTTGAGATTCTGACTCCTTATAGGCAGCCACAAACCAAAGAAACTCAAAAGAACCTGTACAAAAAGTAGATCGTCAAACACCCAAAGAGAGAGAGAAAAACAAATCATGCAATCAATTAAAGTAAGCAAATAGGATTCAGAACGAGAGTGAGTCCACAATCACGAAGCTCGGAGCAGCTGGAACAGACCTCAGCCTCAGCCTCAGTTCAGTGCAGAGCTGAGTAAATGTCATACAGCAGCCCAAACCTTGCCTCAGGTTCTGACACCTGTCTTTTCAATTGATGAGTGTGGTTGAATGATAATTAAACAAACTTGAACTTAATCGTCACCTTTATGTTAAAAAGGTTCAGACTTATCCCCTTCCATAACTATCTAAAAGTTTGAGGTTTTTGAGAAAAACAAAGCATCCAGAGGCTGCATAATGTCAAAGTCCATGTAAAGTTCAAAGTAAAAATTATTATCGAATGCATATATGTCACCATATACAACCCTGAGATTCTTTTTCCTGCAGGTATACTTATCAAATCTATAGAACAGAAACTTTAAACAGGATCAATGAACAACAAACTGTGCAAATGCAAATATAAGTAAGTAGCAATAAATAATGACAGTATGACGTAATAAGATAAAGATTCCTCAAAGTGAGACCATCATTTGTGGAAATATCAGAAATAGAATGAATGTAGTTATCCCCTTTTGTTCAAGCACCTGATGTTATACGGAGGAGTTGGGAGTGGACCCAAATGTAAGGTATAGACACTGAAGTACTAGGAACAGGACGTGGTACCCCAGCACAGGACAAGGAATCTCCAGCACTGGGCTGGGTGAGGAACTCCTTGGCTGGGCGAGGCACCGGAACTAGATGAGGACACGAAGCTCAGAGTTGGACAGGGCTGGAACATGGTGCCTGGACTTGGTCTTGGAACACAGGAACACAGAGCCTTAGACTTGGACTGGACACTCAGAGCCTTGGATGTGGACTGGACAATGTACTCCAGGGCAGGATGAGGCTCTTGGAATAAGTTTGCCTTGGCTCTTGGACTCAGCTTGGTTAGGCTCTTGGGTACGGAGCCGAGACTCCTCCTTGGACGCAGGGCTGGGACCCTGTCTTGGATGCGGGGCCGGGATGCTTTCTAGGACGCAGTGCAAAGCAATACCATAATTTGATGAAGAAAAACCATGGGCTCGGTAAAAAAGAGTCTCAAAGTCCGCGAGTCAATCAACACCCGAGTCCCTGATAGCAGCGGCAACAGGGAGAAACTCCCTGCCGTGATCTTCCAGGCACCGTCAACTTGCCGATGCCTTGGAAGCAGCCGACCACAGTCGACACTAAGTCCGTCCATCCGAAAACTTCGAGCCTCTGACCAGCCCCTCCGATACAGCCTCCCCAGCGCCATCCTCTGCCGAGCGCCTTCGACCTCGCCCCGGCTGCTGAAACAAGCAAAGCCGAGGATTCGGGGCCTTCTGCTCCGGAGATTCCGGTTACCACACAGTAGCAGCAGCAGCGAAGCGGGCATTTCAGAAGTTTTCCAGATGTTCCTCCGTACTCTCACGTCCGTCTCCATCAAATCAGAATTGTGCACGGTCCCCTGCTTGACAGGTTACAGATATCTTTCACCGGAGAGGCTGCGCGTGCTGCCGTTGCACCGCCATCTTCTCGTTCGTCCTTCCCATCATTGAGCACATCTGCAAGGAGCTCTGCATCCATCGTCAAGGACCCCCACCATCCATACAATTCGTTCCTCACCACTACCATGAGAGAGGCGGTAGAGGAGTCTGAGGTTCCGCACAACCAGGTTCAGGAATAGTTATTACCCTACAACCAACAGGCTCCTGAACTACTGTATGTAACTTCACTCACTTTACTGTTGAACCGGCTGCACAACCTATGATTCACTTTCAAGGCCTCTACAATTCAGTACTATTAATTTATGTTTTATATATTATTTGCATTTTTGTCTACTCTTGCATACTGGATGTTCATCAGTCTTTGTTTATGTATGGTTTTTCATAAATTATTTTGTATTTCTTTATTTTCCTGTAAATGTCTGTAAGAAATTGTATCCTAAGATAGTATATCATGATATATAAGTACTTTGATAATGAATTTACTTTAAACATAATTCTCAATTGCCCATAGAAAACAATATTTTTCAATTTAAAATAATTAATAGATTCTCAAGATGCATTTCTCTTAATTATAAAGATGATATAACACAATTCAAGCTTAATTCTCAAAGTATCTCCATATTCAGCCAAAGAGAAAGGCTCAGTAAAATTTAGACTGAGCTGTGTTTTTGATTATTAAAATGAAGGCAATAATAGCTCTGAAGCAGCACAGCAGGAAACAAGCACTAGAGATTCTTACCACCATCATTTTGTATTCCTCCCTCTGGCATTTGAATCGAGGTGTTACTGCACTTAAGGAAGATGGTTTAACATCTGCTGCGAAATGGTTAGAGTGGTACTGTATTCACAATGAACATTTGAATGCCTTCTTCTCATTGCTTTGCTGAATATTTGAGTGCACCTGGTTCCAACAAATTAATCACTTCATATGTTCATGAATATAATGATAACTTAATAATATTGAACAAGAAATTAACTCTGGAGGCTGTTCACACCATCCAATGTTACATCTGATTTGCTGGTTTTCAGTGCTTTGAAAGAATTAGGCAATAGTATAATTTAGGATTATTGCAATCCTTGCAATTGAGCTTAAAGACCAGTAACTTACATTGCCATAGCACCTTGAATATAATTCGCCAGAGAATGTTACCCAATCACACACAAACTCAAATCTCATGAAAAATTGTTCAAAAAATTACAGAATGTTGGATTAATTGACCAGAATAAAAATCAAACTTTGATGAAGAGATATAACTTGAATGAAGGTCATGGATGAAGAAGAGGAAAGAACTGGAGAATCGTGGAGATTTTCAACTGAAGGTGGTTATAAATACCTACTTCTTCTTAAGTATCTCTTGTGATCAAGAATGACTTTCATCCACTCCTATTTTTATAGGTTCTCGGGTGGTGGTGAGAAACACACTCATTCTTTTCCTCGGAGTTTACACTTGCCAATCACCACCTTGAATAGATTCAATGACTTTGCCTTCACATCCCTCAGAAGTAGAGAATTCATTCATCTCAGCACTGAACTCTTTCCACAAACTATGGCCTCACTTTCAAGATCAACTCACATTCTCAGTATTATTTATTCACTGTTTATTTATTATTATCATTAGGTTGTTTTTGTATTTCCACATTTTTTTCTTCTTTTGCACATTGGTTATTTGTCAGTATTTGTATAATTTTTCATTGATTCTCTTTTATTTGTTGTTCTACTGTGAATGCCTGCAAGAAAGTGAATTTCAGGGTAGTATATGATGATGAGTACATCCTTTATAAACTCCTCGTGGGCTTTCAGCTGGGTACAGATACTGCTCTTGACTTCCCCATGAACTGTACCCAGCTGGACGCCGGAGAAGAGTTTATTCATCATAGACAATGGGAAAGCACTAGATCTTTTATACATATTTACTTTGAACGTTGAATTCCAATGACTCATGACCATCTGAGAGAATAAATATCTCCTCATCTCTGTTTTAAGTGGATGGTACCTTATTCTGAAAGATATCCAATGATTCTAGACACTCTCAAGTGTGGAAACATGCTCAATGCATCCATTTTGTAATCCTTCTCAGACCCTTCAATTGATCACATTTCAGCCTTACAAACTCTGATGTCTATTGGCCCAATCTGATCAAGCTTACTTCGTATGTTAACCCTTTCAAATTAAGACTTAACATAACAGCCTTCCCATGCATTTTCTCTACTGTAGCCATATTAATGCAGTGAGCAAAACTTGACTCAACGATGTCCTGTAAAGTTGCATTGAACCTTTCCTACCAATGTCAATATCAATCAACATTCCAACTGCCTTCCCAACTACCTGCTGTGTCTGCATTTCAACCTTTCATGCTTCATACACTAAGACTCTGACATATATTGTGAACTTTGTTACCACCACCAAACTGTTTTGCATTCATACAGTATACTTTCTATAGTGCATCAATAAAAATTGGTAAGACTCAATGGGGATATGCCAGATGTGGACCATCAGACACAGGAGCAGAATTATGCCATTTGGCCCATCAGTCTGCTCCACAATTCTATCATGGCTAATTTATTATCCCTTTCAACCCCGTTCTTTTGCCTTCTCCCTATAACCTTTGATGCTCTTACTAACCAAGAACCTATCAACCTCCATTTTAAATAGACCCAATGCTTTGGCCTCCACAGCTGTCTGTGGCAATGAATTCCACAGATTCACCACACTCTGGCTAAAGAATTTCCTCCCCATCTCTGTTCTAAAGAAACCTCTTTCTATTCTGAAGCTATGTCCTCTGGTCCTAGACTCCCCCATAACAGGAAACATCCTCTCTACGTCCACTATATCTAGACCTTTCAAGACTGAATAAATTTCAGTAAGATTCCCTTTCATTCTTCTAAATTCAGTGAATACAGGTCCAGAGCCATCAAATACTCCTCATGTGTTAACCAAAACCCCCGAATTTCTTCAGCTCATTAGTGTCCTGGGGAAGTAGGAAGTTTAGTTGGAACATCAGTGTGGTTGGACCAAGACAGTCCGTTGGTGATGTTCACACCTAAGAACTTAAAGCACTCAATCATCTCAAGCTCAGCACCATTGATGTAGACAACAGCATGTGCAATCCCCCCCCCACCCCACTTCCTGAAGTCAATGGCCAGCTCTTTTGTTTTGGAGAGAAAGATTCTTGTCAGGAAACCATGTTACTACACTCTATATCTCCTTCTTATACTCCACATCATCGTTATTTCAGATACAGCCCACTACAGAGGTATCATCTGCCAACGTAGATAGAGTCAGTGCAGAATCTGGCCACACAGTCATGAGTGTTCAAGGAGTAGACTAAGGGAACTGAGGGCATCAGCATTGAGGATAATCATGGCAGAAGTTATCCTGAAGAAACTCTGAAGCTACCCTATTTAAAAAAGACAGGTGTCTCCCAATTCTTGAAAGACCAGAAGACGGCAAGACAGAGGAGCAGAAGTCACAATGTTCAGAATCAGAATTAGAATTAGGCTTATTATCACTGACATGTCATGAAATTTGTCGTTTTGTTGCAGCGGTTTCGTGAAATTTCATGGAAAGATTAGTATAAGTTATGATAAGAAATATATTGAAAAATAAATCAATATTGCAAAGAGAGAGTTAAATAGTGAGGTAGTGTTCACAGATTTACGGACTGTGCAGAAACCTGATGGTAGAACGGAAGAATCTGCATAAAATGGAGAGTGTGTGCCTTCTCCCTAATGAGAAGAGGGCATGGGGAGGGTCTTTAATGATGGATGCCACTAACCAATAATGATGCATGTTTCTGGTCATAAGCCCATATTGGCTTTAGAGGATCTGATATGTGGGGCTGCAAGCTGCAAGCTCCAAGGATCATAGTCCAGACATCTCAAAGCCATGGCTTGAATTAGAGATGAGCCAGGCAGTAATTCTTATGATCTATTAGAAGTATATCTCTCTGCATCTTCCACGGAGAGACAGTTATTACTGTTTAATGCCTTTGCTTATTAGTGTGAACTGTTGTAAAAGAATAAAACATATAGGTAGATTTAGCATTATGCTTGATTAAAAAAATATCCGATTGTGAAAAATTAATATTAGCCTTTCACACTGATGTGCAATGCTATGTAATCTTTCAAAGCTCGTTCTGGATGCCCTGATGTGCTGTGTACTGTCACAGCATGTACCGTGAACAGCATTCTAACTGGCTGCATCACCATTTGGTATGGAGAAGCCACTGCGCAGGATCAGAAAAAGCTGCCAAAGGTTGTAAACTCAGCCAGCTCCATCAGGGGCACATGCTGCCCCTCCATCAAGGATGTCTTCAAAAGAAGCATCCAATGACGCTGGCTTACCTTCCTCGTGGTTGCATGTACGTATTTGGCCAAGGACAGGTCATGGAACATAGAACACTACAGTCCAATACAAGCCCTTCAGCCTGTGATGATGTGCTCACCCTTTAATGTATTCTAAGATCAAACTAATCCTTCCATCATAAATAGCCCTCAATTCTCCTTTTATCCATGTGCCTACCTAACAAACACCGGTTAATAAATTTTTGTCTGAAGATTAAAGGCAAAAGTTACCTCTTTTTTTCTGGGAGTGTGGGACCTGAGCCTCCTGCACCTGTGACAAGAGTCCTTGTTGAGGATGATTTGGACCCAAATGCTGGAGTTGCCAAAGCACAGATCGAGACATGGCATCAAACTGGATTGACAATTGAGCACAAAACAAACACCTGCTGATACCACTAGCATAGTTTACAAGTGAGCACTGAAGCTCTATTCAAATGCTCTTTAAGTACTCAACTCTTGATATCCAAAACATGATTGCCAATAAGTGGGACAGTCCTGAATCTTTAAAGGGGTCGCGTCAGCTATCCATATTCCAGAGAGGTAGAGTGGTGCAGTTGGGTGCGTGTCCTAACGCTCCACTATGGCCTTGACTGCTCGGAGAGATGGTGATTGTAATCATGGATCAGATCTGGATCCAAGATGTCCTTTTCAGGAACCCAACATCATTCCTCAAGTCCGAATCCTTCCCAGTGCACAAGGAAATGTCGAACACCCAAACAGTTTGTGAACCCAAAATTCTCCTCAGGATGAAGGCCTGTTCCCCATTAACGAACTTGGATGGTGGCAGGAATGATGATGGTGGAATGAAAGAGCTGATGTTCACAGGTTTTCATTCAGGAGTGAGGAAAGTGGGATTGATCTTGAGGGTAATGGGGAGCTGCAAAGTGTAACCCACTGAGAACATTGAAGGGTCCAATGAACTTGGGAACCAGTCTCCTAGACTCCACTCAGAGAGTTAGACCTTGAGTCGACAGTCAGTCCTGTTGCCCAGGCTGCAGAAATGGTCTCTGTCCTCTTTTGTAGTTCACCTTTATATCCGCCTTCTGGATAGAAGCTAACAAAATCTCCCTTGCCCTAGTCCATCTCTCCTTGCAGTGTTGAACCAGATTTTCAACCGCACGAACCCTAACCTCAGTCTCCTACTCAGGGAAGACTGATGGAGAATACCCAATTTAGCATTTGAAAAGGGACATTCAGTGCACCGAATGCTGTATAGTCTTGTTGGCAATCTCTGCCCACATCAAATAGTCACACCGCTTGTCCGGTCTTTCAGAAGCCAGGCATCTTAGGGTATGTTTCATGTGACTGGGCCATATAATGATCTTCTCTTCCTTCCTGTTCACAGAAGGGTTATGCTGGGACAGCCAAGGGTGCCTGAGGATCAGGGATATGTGAGGAAATTCCATGATATAGAAATTAATGTCCTCCACATGATCCTCTATTCTCATCCGTAAAACCAATGTCTTCTGCCGGATCTGCACAGAACCAAGCGAGCGGCTGTCCAAGACAATTGCGGTCGTGGGCTGTCTCGACACCTGCAGTGATATGTTGAGCCGATGGGTGGTCCTCAAGGCCAGGAAATTCCCAGCTGCCCCAGAGTATGCAAAAGCATTTGCTTCTTGTTGGTTCATACCCCAAGAGAGCTCCGCCCTCAGCGTTACATCAAATTCTGTGAGGTTGGGTGTAGTGGCTGCTACCATCACAGTCCTCCTGACACTACATGGTCTTAACAGTTCTCCCGACAGCTGCAGTTTCAGACATTCAGCCCATGGGTAACCTACTTCCCTGCAGTAATGGCAGCAACCTCAACTCTGACGTCGGGACCTCTCATCGGCAGAGATCCTGATGCAGCCAATTGGACTCAACAGGATCCTGAGCTGGAGATGGGCTGGTCATGGTCCGAGATTGGGTGGGTGGGTGGAACTACAAGGCATTGTGTCTGGGCTCGGTTAGCCCTCTTTGACCTTGTGATGTAGTCCCGCTTACACTCTGCCTGACAATTATTGAGACGAATGGATTGGTCAATAAGAACTTCGACATTCTCTGCTTGTTCTCCCATGGTGAGTTCATCTCAGGGTCAGTGGCAGTATAGAGTGGCAGAGGCCTCCCCATTCCAGGTCCGAGGTCCAAAATTTGATCACGTAGTCGGCCGCTGACCGTCTGCTGGCTCCAAGGCTCGACTGGATCTGGCTGGGTGATGGAACACCCCCCTCATGGTGGCCATGAATTTCTCTGAATCTGAGCAAATCTCTGACCTTTGCTCCTAATGTGCTATTGCCCAGGCCAGGACTCTTCCAGTCAGAAGAGAGATAATGAAGACTATCTTTCCATGCTCTGAAGGGAACCGGGATGGTTGAAGTTCAAATACTAATGAGCATTGGACAAGGAAGTCACTATCAAATCTCTCCAGGGAATATGCACTGGCTCCTGCAAAGCGACCAACTGGCTTCCCGAGTGACTTTGACTTCCCTCTTGCAAAAGTTGACAAACAGCTACCTGTAGCTCAGGTATTTCCAGGCTCTGGATGTCCTCTCACTGTGGCTGACCACTGCGGATGAAAGACTCTGATACCCTGCTGGGTGCATAGTGGCTCAATCGTTCTTTGATGGGAGTCCTCGATGAGAATGATTTGGACCCAAATGCCAGAGTGTCTGAAGCAAAGATTGAGACAGTATCAAAATGGATTGAGAATTGAGTACAAGACTAACACTAGAGAGCTTGTGATTGAGCACTGAAGCTCCGATCAAGTGCTCTTTAAATTTCAATTCTTGGCGACCAAAACATGATTGCCAATTAGTGGGACGGTCCTGAATTTTTAAAGGGGCCATGCCAGCTTTAAAGAGTGTCTAATCCTTAGAAATTGGTGTGGGTTGGGTACTTGTCGTAACAATAACTCCTTTCTGATGGCATCAGCAAGAAGAGAACATGACCTGGATGGCTGGGGGTCCTTGATGATAGATACTGCTTTTCTGTGATAGCACTCCTTTTAAATGTGTTCAATGCTGGGAAAAGCTTTACCTGTGTTGGACTGGGCTGTATCCAGTACTAATAGAAACAATGTTTTTCATCAGTATGTGTGACATTAATAAACCAGTTTACCAAATAACTCTCAGCAGAAGCTCCATTTCTGTTATTTGCTATTCTTTCTTTCCCTTTTCTCATCACTGTTATGTTATTCCTGCCTCACATTGATGCAGGACTAGTTGTGGCACTTGGATTCAAGGCTCACAATGTCCACGGAGACTGCAGTCTTCCATTGCTTTAGAAGTACTCAATCTGACCTGCTGAAATGCTATTTTGTTAAATGTGATACAAATCACTGGACACTGCAAGCCTACCTAATATTAAGTGTGAGGAGTCATAGAACACAACAGCACAGAAACAATCACTTCTGCCCTTCCAGTTTGTGCTGAACTATTCATCTGCCTCATCCCATTGACCTGCTCTCAGACCATCATGCTCCACAATCCCCCATCCCGGTACTGTACCTATTCAAATTTCTCTTAAATGTTGAATTCGAACCTACATCCACTACTTCCACTGGCAGCTCATTCCACACTGAGTAGGAGTTTGGGAAGTTGGATTCTTCCAGGATTCCATGGACAATGAGATAATTTTCCACAATAAAACAGATTTGTGAGTTCTTGTTTTGGAATATTAGCATTAATAGCAATGGCAATGATTGGCAAGAGAAGAACATTTAACCCCTTGAATCTCTTCATCACAATGATGTCTGGTGCATGAACTAACCCTCTCTAAAGCTTCCACAACTTCCTATAATGAGGTGACCAGAACTGTACACAATATTCCAACTGTGGTCTAACCAGGGTTTTATGGATCAGCTCTTGAACTCAAAACCCAACTTAAGATGTTCAACACACCATGCACATTCTTAGCAACCCTGTCAGCTTGTGTGGTGAATTTGTTAGTAAATTGAAATGACTGCTGGGGTTGAAGATCACAAACAAAAGGAGAAAATGCTGAAAACACACAGTAGGTCAGTCAGTATCTGTGGAAGGAGTAAGAGTTCACGTTTCAGGTCTGCGACGCTTCACCTGAAGTCTTATGAGCAATAAATAAGAGGAAATATTGCAGCAGCCCCTCTGTTAATAAGAAGGTTCTTTTTTACTGAGAGATACAATGAGGAGTAGGTCCTTCCAGCCCACTGACCTGTACCACCCACAATCCACCTACTTAACCTCGAGCCTATTCACAGGACAATTTACAATGAACAATTAATCTACTAACTGGTGTGTGTTTATTACTGAGGGATAGTGCAGAGCACAACAGGAGGCCAGCATGCAGGACACTCAACTGAACTTTATTGATAACCCTGTTTGTACAGTATGTGAACTCCTCCCATGTGAATGTGGCTAACTGGGTGGCATAGGATAACACTACTAATTACCACAACAGCTGTTAAATACATTTATTATTGCCACATGCACCGAGATACAGTGGATATAATTGTTTTACACTCTGTCCATACAGATTATTTCACTTCAGCGCATTGAGGTTGAACAAGGGAAAATAATAACAGAATGCAGAATAAAGTGTAAGCAAATACTGAGAGAGTGCAGTGCAGGTGAACAATCAAGTGCAGGAGTATAACAAGGTCGATTATGAGGTCAAGAGTCCAAATAATGTATTGTTGAATAGACTAATAACAGTGGGATAGAAGTGATGCTTGCGTCAGGTAGTAGGTGCTTTCTGACATTTTGTATCTTCTGCCTGAAGGGAGGGTGAAGAAGAGAAAACGTCTGAGGTGGGTGGGCTCTGTGATTATGTTGGCTGCTTTACCGAGGCAGTGCAAAATGGAGGCCAGTGTAGGCAGATGTGTTTAGACTATATGGCCCTGCCTTTGCAAGGAATTGGTCTATTACAGTTAAGGTAACTTTGGAGATACTGGCCATATCTGACAGAACATGTTAGTACACCCAGTGGCCACTTTATTCAGGATCTCCTGTACCTAATAAAGTGGCTACTGAGTGTATGTTTGGGGTTTTCTGCTTCCGTAGCCCATCTACTTCAACGTTTAATGTGTTGTGCAAGCAGAGATGCTCTTCTGCACACCAGTGTTGTAATGCATAGTTACTTGAGTTACTGTCACCTCCTTCTCAGCCTGGACCAGTTTGGCCATTCTCCTCTGACCTCTCATTAACAAAGCTTTTTTTTTTGCACACAGAACTGCTGCTCACTGGATTTTTTTTGTTTGTCACACAATTCTTTATAATTTCTAGAGACTGCTGTGCATGGAAATCCTAGAAGATCAATAATTTCTGAGACACCCAAACCACAATATTTGGCACCAACAATCATTCCATGATCATTCCATGTCTTCCCCATTCTGATGTTTGGTCAGAACAACAACTGAACTTCTTGACCATCTCTGCAACACACATAAAAGTTGCTGGTGAACGCAGCAGGCCAGGCAGCACCTCTAGGAAGAGGTACAGTCGACGTTTCGGGCCGAGACTCTTCATCAGGACTAACTGAAAGAAGAGTTAGTAAGAGATTTGAAAGTGGGAGGTGGAGGGGGAGATCCAAAATGATAGGAGAAGACAGGAGGAGGAGGGATGGAGCCAAAAGCTGGACAGTTGATTGGCAAAAGGGATATTAGAGGATCATGGACATGGATACGGCCTCCTCTACTGTCAAGATGAAGTCACACTCAGTTGGAGGAACAATACCTTATATTCCGTCTGGGTAGCCTCCAACCTGATGGCATGAACATTGACTTCTCAAACTTCCATTAATGCCCTACCACCCCCTCGTACCCCATCCGTTATTTATTTATATACACACATTCTTTTTCTCTCTCTCCTTTTTCTCCCTCTGTCCCTCTGACTATGCCTCTTGCCCATCCTCTGGGTTTTCCCCCCCTCCCCCTTTTCCTTCTCCCTGGGCCTCCGGTCCCATGATCCTCTCATATCCTTTGAATTTCCAGCATCTGCAGAATTCCTCGTGTTTGTGTTCTTGACCATCTCTGTAAAATTTTATGCTTTGAGCTACTACCACATGATTGACGGATTTGCATTAATGAGCAGCTATACAGGCGTACCTAGTGAAGTGACCACTTTGTGTACATCAAAGTAAATACCAAACATAAGAAAAATCTCATTTTAAAATCAATGCTAGGCTGCCCCAGCTCAGTTCTGGTGACGAAAGAATGAATACTCCTTGGCAAAATCAATTACTTTGACGGTCCTAATTTGAAATCAGAACATCAGGCCACTGAAGTCCTACTGGAATAACCATTATCTCTTCTAATCCTTCGGAGAAATATGCAGCTGAGTTCATTTCGCGCACTATCTAGCCCAAGCCTGCTGAGCCCTCGGAATAATTTCATGACACTCTACAACGAAGAAATACACTTCCATCACTTTCGTCAAGTGGACTGAAAAGGAGATATTGACAAGTGGTAAATAATCCCTTTGTGTAACTTCAATGGAACAACATAAGTTCCAAGTCTGATCACACTAATCCACTGGAGACATGAGCTTCGAATCAAGGCTTTTTGATACCAAGATGAATGGAACATCTTCTATAGGGAAGGATGCTTGCAAAGTGGTTGAGGAGAATATCTGAGGCTGAGTTTCCTTTCACACAGGAGGACTGAAGTGCAAGAGGAATGCAGTAAATTGTGCCGGAATTAAACGAGGAGAAGCATTTGGAGTATTGTGTGCAGTTCTAGTCACCATCCTGCAGGAAAGATATCAATAAGCTTGAAAGAGTGCAGAGAAAATGACAAGGCTGTTTCCGGGCATTGAGGACCTGATTATAGGGAAAGGATGAATAAGTTAAGACTTCATTGCCTAGGACAGAGATTTCATAGAGGCATAAACATTATGAGGGGTACAGATAGTGTTGATGCAAGCAGGCTTTTCTTCCAGTGAGGTTGGTTGAGACTAGAAATAGAAGTGTCAGGTTAAGGGTGAAAGATGAAATGGTTAAGAGGAACATCTTTGCTCAGAGGGTGGTGAGAATGTGAAACGAGCTGTCAGCGGAAGTGGTCGATGCGGGTTTGATTTCAACACTTAACAGAAATTTGGATAGGTACATGGATGGGAGGAGGTGGAGGGCTAGGGTTAGGGTACAGGTCGATGTGACGAGACAGAATAATATTTTGTTAAGGACTAGATGGACTGAGGGGGTTTTTCCTGTGCTGTAGTGTTCTATGACTCTGTGACTTAATTATTCAAAAGTTTAATTTGGAGATTCTTCAAAATAACGAAGTAGCAAAAATAGCAGAAACATAAAGATGAGCTTTATTGTCATGTATACATTGAACCATTGAAACATACAGTGAAATGTGTCTTTTGTGTGACTGGAAAACACAATCCAAGGATGTGCTGGCAGCAGCCATAAGTGTCGCCACACTTCTCGCACCAACATAGCATGTCTACAACCTCCTAACGCCAAGCATACATCTTTGGAATTTGAGAAGAAATCGCAGCACCAGGAGAAAAACTATGCAGTCAGGGGAAGAATATACAGACTCCTTACAGACACTGAACCCCATCGCTGGCAATGTGAAGCATTATGCTAGCCACTGCGCTACTATGCCATTGTGCATATATTTATAATGTTCCATTTGATTAATTATTTGAAATGAAATCCATCAACTCCTCCAGTGAGATTCAATCTCATGTCTGCAAATTAATGTCCCAGATATCTGGGTATGAATCTTCTGCCAAAGCTGTGATATTACAGAATGACCATTACTCTTAAGGGGAAGGTGACTAGTGCAAAGGTTATTCTGAATACCAAGTGCGCTCCAGTCAATATCCATTAGATGCATATACTATGAAGTACAGTTGGAAATGAAAAATTAAAGTAAACACTATGGTGAACTTGGCAACAGAGAAAATATGGGATAATTCCATTCAAAACCTACAGAATATTAGGGCCAAGTATTGATGTACATTCAGTGGCCACTTTATTAGTCACACCCCATACCTAATAAAGTCACCAATCAGTGTACGTTCGTGGTCTTCTGCTGCGGTAGCTCAAACATCTCAAGGTTCAATGTGTTGTGGATTCAGAGGTGCTCTTCTGCACATCGCTGGTGCAACACATGGTTATTTGAATTACTGTCACTTTTCTGTCCGCTTGAACTAGTCTAGCCATTTTCCTCTGACTTCTCTTAACAAGGCATTTTTGCCCATAGCACTGGCACTCACTGTAATTATGTTTTTTTTTTGCTTTTCGCACCATTCTCTCTAAACAGGAGGAATTGTTGTGGATGAAAGTTCCAGAAATCAGCAATTTTTGAGACACTCAGACCACCCTATCTGGCACCAACAATGATTCCACAGGCAAAGTAATTTAAATCACATTTCTTTCCCATTCTGATGTTTGGTCTGAACACTAACTGAACCTCTTGATCACTTCAGCATGCTCTTCTGCATAGAGATACTGCCTCATGATTGGCTGATTAGATATTTGCATTAATGAGGTGTATTTAATAAAGTGGACACTGAATGCAGATGGACGGAAATCATTCCAGCTGTTTGGTGAGTCAAGGAATCAAGAGCACGGTGTAAATTTGGAATGGATTTAGGAAGCACTTCTAAATGCCAAGGGTGCAGACAATTAAAGCTCTCATCGACAAATGTCAATTGACTGCTTTTACCTTCTTCTTAGCACAGATATCCTGCTTGCTCAGTGGGGTGGAACACCTTCTACTCATGCACTGTGCAAGAGAAGGAGAGTTTAATCAGCATCTGGTTCAGAGGCACAAAAGCCAGGATTGGAAAAAAGCTGCTGAGGGTTGTAAAACTCAGCCAGCTTCATCATGGGCACTAAACTCCACAGCATCAAGGTTATCTTCAAGATGTTCTCAATTGTGGGGAGGGAGGTGCCTCAAGATGGTGGCATCCCTTATGGACCCTCACCATCTGGGACATGCTTTCTTTCTCATTACTGCATTGGGGGGAAGAGGTACAGGAGGTACTTGCATTACTGCATTAGGGAGGAGGTACAGGACCCTGAAGACATACAGTCAACAGTTTCAGAACTGCTGCTTCCCCACTGCCATCAGATTTCTGAAATGTCCATGAAAACCATATTTTACACTATTTATTTATTTGTTATATATTCTCATTTGGATGGCGGGGTGGAGATATGTCTCTACCAAAGGACCATAAGACCGTAAGATATAGGGGCAGAATTAGGCCATTTGGTCCATCGAATGTGGTCCGCCATTTCAACATGGCTGATCCATTTTTCCTCTCAGCCCCAATCTCCTGCCTACTCCCTGTATCCCTTCATGCCCTGACTATTCAAGAATCTATCAACCTCTGCCTTAAATATACAAAAGGACTTGTCCTTTACAGCTCCCTGTGGCAAAGAATTTCACAGATTTAGCACTCTCTGGCTAAAGAAAACCCTCCTCATCTCCATTCACAAAGGACACCACTCTATTCTAAGGTTGTGTCCACTGGTCTTATACTTTCCCACCACATAGGAAACATCCTCTCCACATTCACTCTGCCAAGGCATTTCACCATTTGATAGGGTTTTCAATTAGGTCACCCCTCATTCTTCTGAATTCTAGTAAAGATATGCTCAGAGCCATCAAGTACTCTTCATATGACAATCCATTCAATCTTGGAGTAATTTTCATGAAACGCCTTGGAACCCTCTCCAGTTTCAGCACATCCTTTCTAAGAAAAGTGGCCCCAAACTGTTCACAATACTCCAAGTGAGGCCTCACCAGTGCTTTATAAAGTTTCAGCACTACATGCATGCTTTATATTCAAGTCCTCTTGAAATAAATACTAACATCGCATTTGCCTTCCTCAGCCTGCAAATTAGCATTTAGGGAATCCTGCACAAAGACTCCCAAGGCTCTTTGTGCCACAGATTTTTGCATTTTCTCTCCATTTAGAAAATAGTTAATCCTTTCATTTCATCTACCGAAGTGCATGACCATACACTTTCTGCCACTTCTTTACTCATTCTCCAAATCCGTCTGTCCTTCTGTTAGCCTCTCTACTTCCTCAAAACTACCTTCCCTACCACCTATCTTTGTATCATCAGCAAAAATTGCAGCAAATCCATTAATTCCATCATCCAAATTATTGACATATAAAGTAAAAAGAATCGATCCCAACATAAATCCCTTTGAAACATCACTGGTCTCCAGCAGCCAACCAGAAAAGTCTCCTTTATTCCCACTCTTTGCCTCCTGCCAGTCAGGCACTGATTTATCCATGCAATAATTTTTCCTTTAATACCATGTGCTTGTAGCTTGTAATGCAGCTTCATGTGTGGCACCTTGTCAAAGGCTTTCTGAAAATCCAAATGCGCAACATGTAATGATTCTCCTTTGTCTGTCCTGCTTGTTAGTTCTTCAAAGTATTCGACAGATTTGTCAGGCAAGATTTACCCTTGTGGAAACCAAGCTGACTATGGACTATTTTATCATGTGCCTATAATTACCCCAAAACCACATTCTTAACAATCAATACCAACATCTTCCCAACACTGAGATCAGACTAACTGGACTATAATTTCCTTTCTTCTGTCTCTCTCTCTTCTTGAATAGTAGAGTGATATTTGCAATTTTCCAGTACAGTATTCCAAAATCATTCCAAAATCTCGTGATTCTTGAAAGATCATTACTAATGTCTCCACAATCTCTTCAGCCACCTCTTTCAGAACCCTGGGGTGTACATCATCTGGTCCAGGTGACTTATCTACCTTCAGGCCTTTCAGTTTCCCAAGAACTTACTCCCTAGAAACTTCACACACTTCATGGCTCCTGACACCTAGAACCTCCACACTACTGTTAGTGTCTTCCACAATGAAGACTGATCCAAAATACTTATTCAGTTCATCCACCATTTCCTTGTCCCGCATTACTACCTCTCGAGCATCATTTTTCAGTGGTCTAGTATTGACTCTCGCCTCTCTTTTACACTTCATGTATCAAGGGACGGGATCGCCTGGTTGCCACCCACCTCAACTCTGCTTCACATTCCCATTCGGATATGTCCATACATGGCCTCATCTACTGCCATGATGATGCTAAAGTCAGGTTGGAGGAGCAACACCTCATGTCTGTGTAGTCTCCAGCCCCTTGGTATGAACACTGAGTTCTTCAACTTTCTGTAATTCCCTCCCTCTCCCATCCGCCATCCCAGTTTCACTCTGCCCCCTCCCCCAGCTGCCTATCACCTCCCTCATGGTTCCGCCTCCTTCTAATACCCATTGTGCTTTCCCCTATTCCTTCTTCACCTTTCCTGACTATCCCCTCCCTGCTTCCCCTCCCCCACCCCTTTATCTTTCCCCTTACTGGTTTTTCACCTGGCACCTACCAGCCTTCTCCTTCCCACCCTCCCCCAACCTTCTTTATAGGGCCTCTGCCCCTTCCCTCTTCAGTCCTGTCGAAGGGTTCCGGCCCGAAACGTTGGCTGATCGTTTTCACGGATGCTGCCCGACCTGCTGAGTTCCTCCAGCATGTTGTGAGTGTTTCTATGGCAAGCCACAGGGCTCATATTAAAGACTTCTGGCTTCTCTCCCTTGCCCTTGAGAATGCCATGGACCCGATCTGAGACATACCTGATCCTGGCACCAGGAAAGCAACATACCATCTGAGTGTCTCTATTGTGCCCATTGAGTCTCATCTCTGTTCCTCCGACTAAAGAATCAACTATGAACACTGTAGTCTTCTTCATCTCCCTGCTCTTCTGAGCACTGCACCAGACTTAGTGCTAGAGAACTGGTCATTGTGGCTTCCTCCAGTACGTCGTCAATCTCAACAACACTTATCATTGTATCCTCATTATTGAGGGGAATGGCGAAAGCTACACTCTGCATTGGCTGTGCATTTTCCCTCCTTCTCCTGACAGTGACCCAGTTAGCTGTCTCCTGCAACTTAAGGGTGACAACCACCCTGTAGCTCCTGTCTCTCACCTCTTCATTCTCCCATATGAGTCAAAGGTCATTGAGCAGCAGCTCCAGTTCCTTAGTACGTTCCCTCAGGAGCTGCAGCTCGGTGCACGCGGTACGCGTGTTTTTATCTGCGAGACTGAAGACCAAAACCATTCTAAACACTGGCACACTCACAACCATTCGCTGCTTCAAGAATGGCGGTCCCTCTTGCTGATTGGTCACTTCTCAACTCAAAGATATTGCAATGAAGCTCTGCCTTTAAAATCTCTATCACCGTCCTGATTAAAAGTAGCTCTTTTTACACATCCCTGACATGGATTGTTCAGGTCAGAGAAAACTGACGCAAAGCTCCAAATGTAATCCAGTTTCAGCTTATCACAGTGGCTCTCTACTCCTCCACTCCAGTCAACCACTTGTTTTATTTAAGATAGTAAAGAAACAAATACATATATTTGCACAACACACATCATAGTTGCTGGTGAATGCAGCAGGCCAGGCAGCATCCCTAGGAAGAGGTACAGTCGACGTTTCGGGCCGAGACCTTTCGTCACGAAGGGTCTCGGCCCGAAACGTCGACTGTACCTCTTCCTAGTGATGCTGCCTGGCCTGCTGCGTTCACCAGCAACTTTGATGTGTGTTGCTTGAATTTCCAGCATCTGCAGAATTCCTCGTGTTTACATATATTTGCACATTTGCAGATGATGCAAAGATAGGTGGAAGGGCAGGTAGGTTTGTGGAAGTAGAGAGGCTACAGAAGGACTTAGACAGATTAGGAGAATGGGCAAAGAAATGGCAGATGGAATCTAGTGTTTAGGAGTGTATGCTCATGCACTTTGGTGGAAGAAATAAAAGGGCCGACTATTTTCTAAATGGAGGGAAAATTCAAAAATCTGAGTTGCAGAGGAACTTGGGAGTCTTTGTGCAGGATTCACTAAAGGTTAATCTACAAGATGAGTCTGTGGCGAGGAAGGCAATTGTGATGTTAGCATTCATTTCAAGAGGACTAGAATATAAAAGCAAGTTTGTAATATTGAGGTTTTATAAAACACTTGTGAGGTTGCACTGAAAGTATTGTGAGCAGTTCTGGGCCCCATATCTTAGAAAGAATGTGCGGAAACTGAAGAGAGTTCAATGGACATTCACAAAAATGATTCCTGGTATTTATTGTCTACCCTGAAAGGAGGTGTAAGGCGCACCTTCCCTCTTGCTAGCCTGCAGGTCATCTTTGGGCAAGGTGTAGCACCTGCTTAGCTCCCCTGATCAGGGTCACATGAAGCGGGGAGCAAGTGATGGACAGTCATAGGAGCAGCTGGTGCATATCACAATTCCTAGTTATGCAACCACTGACACCAGGCAGACAATCTCTAAAGAGTATTGATAATGGCTGGGGTCACCTGCCTTGTAAAGACACTACCCAGCAGAAGGCAATGGAAAGACACTTCTGCAGAAAATTTTCCAAGAACAATGTGGTCATGTAAACCATTATCGCCCATGTCATAAGACACAGCACATAATGAAGATAATGATGATCTTCTTAATGTAATTTTTATTAATTTTCTATGTATTACAATATTCTGCTGGTCAAAACATCGGATTTCAGGACATACGTATGTCAATGATAATGAACATGATTCAGCTTCTGATATAATGGTGCAATCTGATGTGGTGCTAAATAAAATGCTGATGCAAAAATAATAGAAGAGGCAGAATTAAGAGTCTGAGAAGGTGACAGCCCCACTGGGAATGGGATGTGAAAGGAGTGTTCAGTTCAGAAGTCCAGTGGTAGTGGGGAAGAAGCTGCTCTTGGGTTATGGTTGTCTGAGATTTTCAGCCCTCCTGTTGTCTCCCAGCAGGTAGCAGAGAGAAAAAGGAATAGCTAGTTTGGCAGGCATTCCTGATGATACTGTTCGCCTTCCATGAAGATAGACTGGATGGAAGGAAGTGACGAGCCTGTGCCATTTTGGTCACTGTTAACCGCTCTCTGCAAGTTCTATCTGTGTAGAGCAGCGCAGTTGCCAAACCAGGCTGATATGTCATCTGTCAGGATGGTGTGAGCAAGCACCCTGCATTATCCCCCCCCATTCCTTCTCTCCAGTCCACATTTGTTTCAGCAATGTTGACTGTGAGTTAAATACTTCCAGAAAACTGGAATAATTCCTCCTTTCTTTCCTTCCCTTTCTTCTATGGTCATATCAATTTCTCCAACTTCTGCTAATCTCTTTCTGCCTCCCTCCCTCCCTCTTTCTCTCCTTTTCCATTTCCTATTCTGGTTTTCATCACCTCCCTTCTCTCCTCAACTATCCATTACATCCCTCTGATTCCCCTCATCTTTCCCTTTCTTCCATGGTAATTTGTCCTCTCTTATCAGATTCCTTTTTCTACTGCCCTTTACTTCTTCCACTTATCACCTCCCAGCTTCTTAATTCAAATCCTCTTCCCCACTCACTTACCTTCCCCCACACCTGGTCTCACCTATCACCTGCCAGTTTGTACTCCTTCACTTCCCCCACCTTCTTATTCCAGCTTTTGCCCCCTTCCTTTCCAACCCTGAAGAAGGGTCTCAGCTCGAAACGTCAACAGTTTAGTGCTCTCAATAAATGCTGCCTGACTTGTGGAGTTCCTCCAGTATTTTGTATGTGCTGCTCCAGAATAATTTGTCTCATTTTCTAAATAGTAACGAATAGATAAATTATCTCATTTGTATGTTGCAACCACTGACAGTGCAGCTCTATCTTGGCATTACATCAACATCATATAATTTATTTACACTCTTCTTTTCAGAGAATCACAGTTCTTGTGTTTAAAAACGGGAGCATCAGTCTTTAGCGATTGAGAAGGACACACCTAATCTGTTTGGTGTAACCTGGTGAGCTGGGTTGGGAAAGAGAAATATTATAACGTATTTCTATTCAGAACATTCTGGTTTTATATATATATGTATGTTTTGTGTGTTCAGAGATGCTCTTCTGCACAGCACTGTTGTAATGGGTGGTCACTCGATTTACTATCACATTTTTTGTTACTGTCAGGAAGGAGATACAGAAGGCTGAAGACACACACTCAGCAATTCAGGAACGGCTTCTTCCCCTCTGCTATCTGATTTCTGAATGGACATTGAACCCATGAACACTACCACACTTTTTAAAATATTATTTCTGTTTCTGCTCTATTTTTAAGTTAACTAGTTAATATACTTGTATATACTGAAAAATACTTACTGTAATTGATTTACATGTTCATTTATTTATTTTTCCTATATTGTCATGTATTGCATTGTACAGCTGCTGCTAATTTAACAAATTTCATGACATATGCCAGTGATATTAAAACAGATTCTGATTCCTGTCTGCTGGAATCAGTCTGGCCATTCTCCACTGACTTCTCTAATTAACAAGATGTTTTCACCCACAGAACTGCCACTCACTGGATTTTTTTTGTTTTTCACCACATTTTTGGTAAACTCTAGAAACTGATATGTGTGAATGTCCCAGGAGATTAGCAGTTTCTGAGATACCCAGAACACCCCGTCTGACACCAACCATCATTCCACAGTCAAAGTCTCTTACATTACATTTCTTCCCCATTCTGATGTTTGGTCTGAGTAACAACTGAACCTCTTGGCCATGTCTGCATGCTTTTCTGCAGAGTTGCTGCCATACGATAGGCTAATTAGGTGTTTGCATTAATGAGCAGATATATAGGTGTACTGTACCTAACAAGATGGCCACTGAGAGCATTTGGAGAAATGTTTTTTTACTACTCTGATCAATTGATCTGATTTGAGTGTTCTGTGAGAATATGTTGACGTGTTGTTTGCAGGGCAGTCTCTGACGTGAAAATCAATTCGCTCTAAAGAAAGTAAGAATTAGAAGGGTAATTTTAAAAAGGGTGGAAGGAAGGGAGAATTAATCAGCCAATCAGCATTCGGAAGCACAGCTCAACACACCCAAGTGCGATACCGGTTGGTTAGTCAATGACCAACTCAACACACCCAAGTGCGATACCGGTTGGTTAGTCAATGACCAACTCAACACACCCAACTGCGATACCGGTTGGTTAGTCAATGACCAAGTCTTTTGTTGAAACAGTCCTCTACTGATTAGACTTTTCAGAATAAAGAAGATTTGGTGAATTTTGGAGAAATGGCAAAAGGTTAATTATAGCATCACGGTTAGTGCAATGTTGTTACATCTTGGGGTATTCTGCTGTTCAGAGTTCAATTCCAGCAATGTCTATAAGGAGTTTGTACATTCTCCCTATGGGCTCTGCAGGTTTCCTCTGAGTGCTCTGGTTGTTAGATTAATTGGTCAATGTAAGTTGGCCAGGGTGCTGAGATACATACCGAGATTCATTATCCACCCTTGACTCTGGTACTGCTTTACCAGCTCTTATAAATGGTCGGATTTCTTGGAGTTGTGGCTCATTGGGCCTGTTCTGCACAATATCTCTAAATCAATAATTAAAATAACATTGCCAAGTCTGAACTCAGCCAGCAAGCTGGGAACTGGGAACTTGAACTCGCATTTAGTTTATTCCATTTCATACTTTGCCTCTCAATGTGATCTTCAATGTGCTCGTGAACCTGTGTTATTCATTGACACGGACAGCTATGGAGGACAAGTTGTTGGGTAAAGTTAAAACTCTTGTTCTTATCATTCACCTTATACCTTACTGTCTACCTGCCCTCAATGTCTCTGCAACTGTAACACAGTGTTGTGCAGTTTTGGTCACCTATCTATGGGAAAAATGTAAATAAGGCTGAAAGAGCACAGAGAAAATTTACAAGGATGTTGTCATGTCTGGAGGACTTGAGTTATAAGGAAAGATTGAATAGGTTAGGACTTTATTCCTTGGAACGTAGAAGATTGAGGGGAGATTTGATAGAGGTATACAAAATTATAAGGGGTATAGATGCAATAAACACAAGTAGTCATTTTTCACTGAGAACAACAGGAATTCTGCAGATGCTGGAAATTCAAGCAACACACATCAAAGTTGCTGGTGAACGCAGCAGGCCAAGCAGCATCTATAGGAAGAGGCGCAGTCGACGTTTCAGGCCGAGACCCTTCGTCAGGACTAGACGAAGGGTCTCGGCCTGAAACGTCGACTGCGCCTCTTCCTATAGATGCTGCTTGGCCTGCTGCGTTCACCAGCAACTTTGATGTGTGTTGCTTCTAAAGAAACAGCAAGGTTGTCGCCCGATGCGCCACAAAGCACAGAAAGGAACAACAGCAACCATGGAGAGAAGACTGTTATCATCTACCTTACATCTGACCCTCATAATTTTAAACACTTCTGTACAGTTGACCCTCATTCTCTTGTGTTGCAGGAAGTATGGAACTAGCCTGGCCAACTTCTCCCAATAGCAAAGTCAAATTCAAAGTAAATGTATTATTAAAGTACCGTGCTGCACAAAAGCCTTGGTTGCCCTAGCTATACATATGTGCCTAAGACTTTTGCACAGTAGTGTATGTCTATGTCACCATCTACTACCCTGAAATTTACTTTCTTGCAGGCATCTACAGGAAAATAAAGAAGTGCAATAGAATCTATGAAAAACTATACAGAAACAGAGACAGACAAAGTACCGATGGGCAAAAGAAGACAAAGTGTGTGAATAAAGCAGATAAGTAAACAATAAATAGCTATATAAATAGACAGATAACAGATAGACAGATAGATTGATATATAAATAAGTAGATAGATAGGTAAATAAATGAGACCATTAGTTGTAGAGTCATTGAAAGTGAGTCTACAGGCTGCAGAATCAGTTCAGAGTTGCGGTCGGTCAACTTAATCTGCACTGGTTTAGGAGACTGATAGCTATAGGATAATAACTGTTCCTGAACCCAATGGTTTGTGGCCTAAGGCTTATACACCTCTTGCTCGATGGTAGAAGCGAGAAGTGAGCATGGCCTGGAACTGGGGTGACGGATGCTGCTTTCTTGTGGATGTGGTCCTGTAAATGGTGGGGTGGTTTTGCCTGTGATGAACCAAGCTATATCCACCACTTTCTGTAGACTTTTCCATTCCTGGTCGTCGGTGTTTCCATACCAGGCTGTGAGATAACTCAAGCGTTCCGTCCTGGCAACATTCTCATATATCTTTTCTGCACTCTTTCCAGTTTATTAGGAGTTATGAACCTTCCTCCACTCATTCTGGAAGTAGTTGGAGCTTTCCTCCCTCTCTTCTCCACACAGTACCAACAGCCGCATGCAGCGCAACGCACATATAGCACAAGTAAGATAGTAGTGAACCATACAGTCACAAGTAATGAATTCTTGACCTTATCATGGTCCTTCTACCTTATTGGCTACCTGCAATGCACATTCTCTGTGACGGTAACTATGTCCTGCACAGTGTAGCATAACGGTTAATGTGACACCTTTACAGCTTGGGGTGTTTTGGAATTTACTGCTCAATTTTGGTGCCGTCTGTACATTCTCCCTGGGAGTGTATGTGTTTCCTTTCATGTCCAAAGGCGTTTTGGTTAGTAGATTAATTGGTCATTGGTGATTGTCCTGTGATTAGGCTTGTGGTAAATGAGTGGGTTGCTGTGTGATGAGGGTCCTTTGGCCAGAAGGGCCTGTTCTGTGCTGTATCACTAAAAAAAAATTATAGAGCCCCAAGTCCCTGAGTGTCATAGCCCGTAGATCAATGGTGAATGGGACGTTGGCCTGGAGCCATGTTTCTGCAAGAACAAGCACACAGCAGTTCCTTATCTCATGCTAGTGCAGCCGTTAGAGGAACACAATTCAGCTTGTCTTCCACCGAGCGAAAACTGGAGGGCAGCACCGATGGGGGGGGGGGCAGCCCCCAACCCAGCACAAACGCCCATTGCACCACACTGTCTCCAGCATCTCCTCTCCTGGGCAGCTGCAACAGGAAACCCCCAAACCACGAGTGCCTGGTCCAAGCAACAATTGAACCCACACTGCTTCCTAGTATCAGTCTCACCAATGTACCAATGAACCAGACATGCATTATTCTACATTACCAACGTACAACAGTGCCTTGCGATCACAAGAAAAATGTGATATAATCCTGGATGCTTATTCACCTCTGCAGAGCCCGTAAAATTCCTTGGACAGTTATTGGTCCATGCTGTCTGTTCCTGTAAGTTTTGCCACATGAAGAATATTTAGTTAGTTATTGCCCATCTCATTTCTGGCATTTAGGGCAGCAGTGAAGATCCTCCATCTCTGGTGATGTTCTGGGCTTCCCTCATCAGGGAGCTCGGTTTTCGCTACTGTCAGTCATGTAAGTCCGGGGTGGAGACTCAGGAATACTGTCGTACGCAGACGTAAAAGGATCTATCATTGCTGCTTCAGTAACAGTTTTGTTTTACCAGCCTGAGCTGAACCCCGAAACCCGGAGGACCAGTAGACCACTCTTAGTCTGGCCTCTACCCTTTGACCTGTTTGGCTTGGGTGACCCTACCAGGAGCCAAAGCATAAAACCTTGACCCCATCCAGCATAGCCCTCTGGGTCATTGAAACCCACAAGCCTCTAGACCCCATGACAGGGTTGTGGTTCTCTTGGAGGGTATGAAGAACAAGTTCAATGACATTTATCTGCCACCATCAGAACATCTCAACAGTTTTACACGCTGAGTAATTAGAACTCATAGAGAAGATGCACTGACTTTGCCGGTAACAGCTGGAAAAAATATTTGCTTCAAGGATATGCCTCATTGGCACGATTTCCACACTATAATCGTTGTTTAGCACATTGTGAATTTGTGGTCCTTTCATGTAAATTAAGGAGAGAATCGCCTTCTTGTACACTGACAGTATATTCATCAAAATCTTACACATATTTTTAGTGTCAATTCATCTGGCAATAAAAAGAATTGTATCCGAACATATTGGTTTTATGCCGTGGGCATTTTTATGGTCTTTTATAGTCATTTTTTTTAGTGATACAAAGGGATAATGTGTGAGGAGCTGTTTGACTCCATGACCCAATGATGCAAAGACAAAACTGTTATTTTGAATTTTGAAGAACTTCATTCACTGAATATCACTTGTTAAGGCTTTATAAGACATTGGTCAGACCATATTTGCGACATTGTGAGCAGTTTTAGGTCCCTTATCCAGGAAAGGATATGCCGGCATTAGACAGGGTCCAGAAGAGGTTCAAGAAAATGATCAAAGGAATGGAAGAGTTAAACTATGAGGAGTGTTTGATGGCTCTGGGCTTGTACTCGGTGAAGTTTAGAAGAATGATGAGAGTGATCTCATTAAAACCTGTTGAATATCGAAAGGCTGAGACAGAGTGAATATGGAGAGGATGTTTCCTATAAGGAGGAGTCTTGGACATTCATTTAGAACAGAAAGGAGGAGAAATTTCTTTAGCAGCAGGGTGGAGAATCTGTGGAATTCACTGTCTCAGATAGCTGTGAAGGCCAAGTCATTGAATATATTTAAATTGAAGTTTGATAGGTTAAACATAGAAACATAGAAAATAGGTGCAGGAGTAGGCCATTCGGCCCTTCGAGGCTGAACCACCATTCAGTATGATCATGACTGATCATCCAACTCAGAACCCTGTACCTGCCTTCTCTCCATACCCCCTGATCCCTTTAGCCACAAGGGCCATATCTAACTCTCTCTTAGATATTCTTCATTAGTCAGGATGTCAAAGGTTATGGGGAGAAGGTAAGAGAATGGGGTCGAAGAAGATAATAAATCAGCCATGACAGAATGGTGGAGCCAAATATCCTAATTCTGTTTCCATGTCGTATAGTCTTATGATCTATTTTGTTTCTGTACCTGTCGTTGAGTCTATAGCTTTGAATTGGAAGTGGAGTAGGCTATTGTCTTCATCACTCAGTAAAGTCATGATTGCAAATTAGCCAGAGAAAGTGGCTCACCTGAGGACTGGGAGAAATTCAGAGTTCAGCAGAGGAGGACAAGGGGCTTAATTAGGAAGGGGACAAAAGATTATGAGAGAAAACTGGCAGAGAACATAAAAAACGGACTGTAAAAGCTTTTATAGATATGTAAAAAGGAAAAGACTGGTAAAGACAAATGTAGGTCCCCTGCAGACAGAAACAGGTGAATTGATTATGGGGAGCAAGGACATGGCAGACCAATTGAATAATTACTTTGGTTCTGTCTTCACTAAGGAGGACATAAATAATCTTCCAGAAATAGTAAGGGACAGAGGGTCCAGTGAGATGGAGGAACTGAGTGAAATACATGTTAGTAGGGAAGTGGTGTTAGGTAAATTGAAGGGATTGAAGGCAGATAAATCCCCAGGGTCAGATGGTCTGCATCCTAGAGTGCTTAAGGAAGTAGCCCAAGAAATAGTGGATGCATTAGTGATAATTTTTCAAAACCCGTTAGATTCTGGACTAGTTCCTGAGGATTGGAGGGTGGCTAATGTAACCCCACTTTTTAAAAAAGGAGGGAGAGAGAAACCAGGGAATTATAGACCGGTTAGCCTAACATCGGTGGTGGGGAAACTGCTGGAGTCAGTTATCAAGGATGTGATAACAGCACATTTGGAAACCGGTGAAATGATCGGACAAAGTCAGCATGGATTTGTGAAAGGAAAATCATGTCTGACGAATCTCATAGAGTTTTTTGAGAATGTAACTAGTAGAGTGGATAGGGGAGAACCAGTGGATGTGGTATATTTGGATTTTCAAAAGGCTTTTGACAAGGTCCCACACAGGAGATTAGTGTGCAAACTTAAAGCACACGGTATTGGGGGTAAGGTATTGGTGTGGGTGGAGAATTGGTTAGCAGACAGGAAGCAAAGAGTGGGAATAAACGGGACCTTTTCAGAATGGCAGGCGGTGACTAGTGGAGTACCGCAAGGCTCAGTGCTGGGACCCCAGTTGTTTACACTATATATTAATGACTTGGATGAGGGAATTAAATGCAGCATCTCCAAGTTTGCGGATGACACGAAGCTGGGTGGCAGTGTTAGCAGTGAGGAGGATGCTAAGAGGATGCAGGGTGACTTGGATAGGCTGGGTGAGTGGGCAAACTCATGGCAGATGCAATTTAATGTGGATAAATGTGAAGTTATCCACTTTGGTGGCAAAAATAGGAAAACAGATTATTATCTGAATGGTGGCCGATTAGGAAAAGGGGAGGTGCAACGAGACCTGGGTGTCATTATACACCAGTCATTGAAAGTGGGCATGCAGGTACAGCAGGCGGTGAAAAAGGCAAATGGTATGCTGGCATTTATAGCGAGAGGATTCGAGTACAGGAGCAGGGAGGTACTACTGCAGTTGTACAAGGCCTTGGTGAGACCACACCTGGAGTATTGTGTGCAGTTTTGGTCCCCTAATCTGAGGAAAGACATCTTTGCCATAGAGGGAGTACAAAGAAGGTTCACCAGATTGATTCCTGGGATGGCAGGACTTTCATATGAAGAAAGACTGGATGAACTGGGCTTGTACTCGTTGGAATTTAGAAGATTGAGGGGGGATCTGATTGAAACGTATAAGATCCTAAAGGGATTGGACAGGCTAGATGCAGGAAGATTGTTCCCGATGTTGGGGAAGTCCAGAACGAGGGGTCACAGTTTGAGGATAGAGGGGAAGCCTTTTAGGACCGAGATTAGGAAAAACTTCTTCACACAGAGAGTGGTGAATCTGTGGAATTCTCTGCCACAGCAAACTGTTGAGGCCAGTTCATTGGCTGTGTTTAAGAGGGAGTTAGATATGGCCCTTGTGGCTATGGGGGTCAGGGGGTATGGAGGGAAGGCTGGGGCGGGGTTCTGAGTTGGATGATCAGCCATGATCATAATAAATGGCGGTGCAGGCTCGAAGGGCCGAATGGCCTACTCCTGCACCTATTTTCTATGTTTCTATGATCCAGTATATCTGAGGTCCATCTTCCACCGACTCACTTCCAAGAAATCTACAACTCATGTTCCCGGTGTTACAGATCTGCTTTTTTTGTATTATTGGCATGACTTACCCTCTTTTTTGTATATTGGATATATGCCAGTTTTCTATTTTATATTATTTTTCTTTATTTTGCTGCAAATGCCTACAAGAAAATAAATCTCAAGGTAGCATATGGTGATACATACATACTTTTTCCACTGAGGTTGAGTGGGACTAGAAGCAGTGGTCATGGGTTAAGGGTAAAAAGTGAACAGTGTAAGGGGAACATGAGAGGAAACCTCTTCACTCTGAGAGTTGTGAGAGTGTGGAATGAGTTGCCAGTGCTCGTGGTGCATGCGAGCTTGATTTTGAAAAGAAGTTTGGATAGGTACATGGATAATAAGGGAGTTATGGTCCCAGTGTAGGTCGATGGAAGTAGGCAGATTAAGAAGACCAAAAGACCTGTTCCTGTGCTGTACTTTTCTATCACTATGACTCTAAGACGATATACCGATATATTTACTTTGAACTTTGATTTCATCACTGATTACTATCCTCCTCATGTTTAAATATACAGTATTCATGCAGTTAGCCTCACAACCTTCTTGGGTGAGGAATTTCAAGGGCACAGACTTCTTCAGAGAATAAAGATCATAATACCTAGGAACAGAAATAGGCCATTTGGCCCATTACGACAGCGCTGCCATTTCATCATGGCTGATTATTATCCCTCTCAACTCCATTCTTCTGTCTTCCCCCCGTAACCTTTGATGCCCTAATTAATCAATAATCTATCAACATCTGCTCTAAATATATCCAAAGATTTGGTCTGCACAGCCGCCTGTGGCAAAGGATTCCAGAGGTTCGCCATCCTCTGGCTAAAAAAAGTTTTCCTCATCTCTGCTCAAAATGGACACTCACCAATTCTGTGCCCCCTGGTCCTCGTCTCCCCCACTATATGTAGAATATAAAGTATTCCACATTTATGTTATTAATGTGCAACACTTACTTTGAGACAAGCAACACACAGAAAATGCTGGAGGAATTCAGCAGGGCAGGCAGCATCTATGGAAAAAAAGTACAGTCAATGTTTCAGGCCGAGACCCTTCAACAGGAGTCGACTGTACTCTTTTCCACAGATGCTACCTGGCCTGCTAAATTCCTCCAGCATTTTGTGTGCATTGCTTGGATTTCCAGCATCTGCAGATTTTCTCTTGTTTGTACTTTGAGACAATGCCCTTTTGATACTCATCTCATCTCATCATTTACCCTGTCTCGCTCCCAAAGAATATTTCATTAGTATTGCCTCAAATCCTTTCAAGCACCAATCTCTATTCCAATAAGAACATTTCCTTAGAAGCAAATCAATTGGTAAATTGGCTTATTATTGTCACTGAGGTACAGTGAAAAACTTCTCTTGAATTCCATTCATACAGATTAATTCATTTCACAGTGTATTGAGGTAGTACAAAGTAACACAATGACAGAGTTCACAGTTCAGCCTGTGCATGTTGATATTAAGAAAGAGAATGTGCTGGAGCTTTTGGAAAGCATCAATATAGATAAGTCCAGGAACCTGACGAGATGTACCCCAGGCTACTGTGGGAGGTGAGGGAGGAGACTGCTGAGCCTCTGGTGATGATCTTTGTATCATCAATGGCGGCGGGAGAGGTTCTGGAGGATTGGAGGGTTGCAGATATTGTTCCTTTATTCAAGAAAGTGAGTAGATATAACCCAGGAAATTATAGGCCAGTGAGTTTTACTTCAGTGGTTGGAAGATAGACTTTTGATTAATCAGGGCATCAAAAGTTACGAGGCGAAGACAGAAGAATGGGTTTGAGAGGAATAATAATCAGCCATGATGGAGAATATCCTGAGAGGCAGGATTTATGAACATTTGGAGAGACATAATATTATTAGGAATGTTCAGCATGGCTTTGTGAAGAGCAGGTCGTGCCTTACGAGCCTGATTGAAGTTTTTAAGGATGTGACTAAGCACACTGATGAATGTAGAGCAATAGATGTAGTGTATATGGATTTCAGCAAGGCATTTGACAAGGTATCCCATGCAAAGCTTATTGAGAAGGTAAGGAGGCATGGGATCCAAGGGGATATTGCTTTGTGATCCAGAACTGGCTTGCCCACAGAAGGCAAAGAGTGGTTGTAGACAGGTCATATTCTGCATGGAGGTCGGTCACCAGTAATGTGCCTCAGGGATCTGTTCCGGGACCCCTTCTCTTCGTGATTTTTATAAATGACCTGGATGAGCAAGTAGAGAGGTAGGTTAGTAAGTTTGCTGATGACACAACGATTGGAGGTGCTGTGGATAGTGTGGAAGGCTGTTAGAGGTTACAGTGGGACATTGATAGGATGCAAAACTGGACCGAGAAATGGCAGTTCAACCCAAATAAGTGTGAGGTGGTTCATTTTGGTAGGTCAAATATGATGGCAGATTATAGTATTAATGGTAAGACTCTTGGCAGTGTGGAGGATCAGAGGGATCTTGGGATCCGAGTCCATAGGACACTCAAAGCTACTGTGCAGGTTGACTCTATAGTTAAGAAAGCATACGGTGCATTGGCCTTCATCAATTGTGGGACTGAGTTTAGGATCTGAGAGGTAATGTTGTAGCTATATAGGATCCTGGTCAGACCCCACTTAGAGTACTGTGCTCGATTCTGAATGCCTCACTACAGGAAGGATGTGGAAGCCATTGAAAGGGCGCAGAGGAGATTTACAAGGATGTTGCCTGGACTGGGGAGCATGCCTTATGAGAATAGGTTGAGTGAACTGGGACTTTTATCCTTGGAACGATGGAGGATGAGAGGTGACCTGATAGAGGTGTATAAGATGATGAGAGGCATTGATCATGTGTATAGTTAGAGGCTTTTTCCCAGGGTTGAAATGCCTGCCACAAGGGGACACAGGTTTAAGGTGCTTGGGAGTAGGTATAGAGGAGACGTGAGGGGTAAGTTTTTTAGACAGAGAGTGGTGAGTGCGTGGAATGGGCTGCTGGTGACGGTGGTGGAGGCGGATACGATAGGGTCTTTTAAGAAACTCCTGGACAAGTACATGGAGCTTAGAAAAATAGAGGGCTATGAGTAACCCTAGGTAATTTCTAAGGTAAGGACATGTTCGGCACAGCTTTGTGGGCTGAAGAGCCTGTATTGTGTTGTAAGTTTTCTATGTTTCTATGTTTCTAATAAAGTGTAGCAGCTACAGAGAAAGTGCGGTGCAGGTAGACAATAAGGTGCTAGTTCATAAAAAGGTAGGTTGTGTGGTCAAGTATCCATCTGATCATAGTAGAGAAACATTCAATAATCTTACGATCGTGGGATAGAAGCCTCGTGGTATCAGCTCTTGGGCCTTTGGGAGGGGCACAGGCAAGAATGTCCAGGGTTCAATGTCTCTAAATATGTTTGCTGACTTGCTGAGGCAATGAGAAATGTAGACAGAGTCCATGGAAGAGAGGCTGGCTCCTGGGATGTGCTGAGCATGTGTCCACAATTCCCTCAGTTTCTTGTAACTCTTGTACCAAACCATGATGCATCCACATAGATTGTTTTCTGTGTTGCATTGAGAAAAATTAGTGAGGGTCAAAGGCGTCATGCCAAATTTCTTTATGCTGTTGAGGAAGTAGATTAGTGGTGAGCTATCCTGACATTGGCATCAATATGGTTTCTCCATTCCTCCAACAATCCCACCATTTCTGGGGTCATTGCAGTAACCCTTCTCTGCACTTCCTTCAATGACATTGTATACTTCTTTAAATACCAGGCAAATGCAGTGAATGTGGGGTCTCCAGTGACTTTGTACAATTGTGAATGCTTCCCTACTTTTACATTCCAACCCCCTTGAGATAGAAGGGATTATCAATCTTTCCATTTACCTATCCCTGTGTGTTAAGTCAATTCAAGGCACAACATTTTGCAGTCTTTCTCTGTTTAAATAATTTAATGATCTATTTACATTGAACATAGAAAATTACAGCACAGTAGAAGCCCATTGGGCTACAATGTATTTTCGATATGTTAACCGACACTAAGATCAATCTAACCCTTCCCCCCTGCATAGCTCTCCATTTCTCTTTCATCCACGTGCCTCCCAAGGAGTTTCTTATATGTCCCTGATGTATCATCTTCTACCATCACCCCTGGCAGGGCATTCTGCGCACACACCGATCTCTGACACACCACTTGTACTTTCCTCCAAAGACCCTGAAATTATGCCTCATTATATTAGACATTTTCACCCTGAGAAAAGAAGTCTCTAACTGTATTTGAAATGTCCTCATCCATGGGTGAGATGCTGCAATTGTTAGGAAAGAGTCTCTGGCTGTCCACCTCATCTATGTCTCTATCATCCTCTATGCCTTTATCAAGTCATTCTCATCCTCCATCACTCCAAAATGGAAAACCCTCGTTCGCTCACCCATCTTCATTAGACATGCACTCCTTCCAGGCAGCATCCTGGTAAATCACCTCTGCAACCCCTCTCGAGTTTCCACATCCTTCCTATAATGAGATGATCAGAGCTGAACACAATATAGTCCAAATGTGGCCTAACCACCGTTTTATAGAGCTGCAACATTATTTATTTTCCAAAAATAAGAAACTTATAATTTTATAGATGGCAGTGGCGGTCATGAATAAGATCTTCTAATCCCCTCACTTATCAACGGACATCGTATTGATAATAGGCGATGAAAGCAGAACTGTTGAATGTTATTATCTTCTGTTAGGGAGAGAGACAGGGCAGGTGACTGAAGTTTGTGTTGGGGAAACACCTTGCATCCAGTCACCATAATGACATTTGTTTCAAAGTAAATATGCAAGAATATAGGTATGGTCACGGGTTGAGATTCTAAATCAGAGAAAGGACAATTTTGATGGTATCAGAAATGATCTGGCAAGCGTGGACTGGGCCAGGCTGTTTTCTGGCAAAGGTGTACTTGGAAAGTGGGGGGCTCTCAAAAATAACATTTTGAGAGTACAAAACTTGTATGTGCCAGTCAGAATAAAAGGTAAAGATAACAAGCACAGGGAACCTTGGTTTTCAAGAGATATTGAGGCCCTGGTTAAGAGAAAAAAAAAGAGGTGATATAGGCAAGTAGGAACAAATGAGGTGCTTACAGAATATAGGAAATACAAGAGAACACTTAAGGAAGTAATTGGAAAGGCTAAAAGAAGGCATGAAGTTGTTCTAGCAGACAAGGTGAAGAAGAATTCTAAGAGATTCTACAGATAGTTTAAGAGCAAAAGGACTGCAAGGGACAAAAGTGGTCCTCTGGAAGACCAGAGTGGTAATCCATGTATGAAGCCAAAACAGATAGGGGAGATCTTAAATGACTTCTTTGCATCTACATTTTCTCAGGAGATGGATACAGGGTCCATACAAGTAAGGCAAAGTGGCATCAACTTTATGGACCCTGTGCAGATTGCAGAAGTTTTGCTACCCTGAGGCAAATCAGGGTGGATAAATCCCCACGGCCGGACAAGATGTTTCGCTTGGACCCCATAGGAGGCAAGTGCAGAATCAGAGGCCTAGCAGAGATATTTTAAACATTCTTCGCGACAAGAGAGGTAGCAATGTATTGGAGGATAGCCAATGGTGTTCCACTGTTTGAAAAAGTCGCTAAACAGAAACCGGGAAATTATAGGCCAGCGAATCTGACATCAGTTGCGGGAAAGTTATTGGAAGGTATTTGAAGGGACTGGATATATAGGTATTTGGATAGACATGGATGATTAAGGATAGTCAGCATGGATTTGTGTGTGGTAGGTCATGTCTAACCAATCTTCCAATTTTATAGAGATTTTCAAGGAAGTTGCCAGGAAAGTGGATGAAGGCAAGGCAGTGGATGTTGTCTACATAGACTTTAGTAAGGCATTTGACAAGGTCCCTCATAGGGGGCTGTTCAGAAACATTCCGTCACTTGGCATTCATGATGAGGAAGTAGAATTGATTAGACATTGGCTTTGTGGGAGAAGCCAGAGAGTGATAGTAGATGGTTGACTCTCTGACTGGAGGCCTGTGACTAGTGTTGTGCCGCAGGGATCGGTGCTGGGTCCGTTGTTGTTTGTCATCTATATCAACCATCTGGATGGTAATGTGTAGTTTTGTCAGTGTTAGACTTTGGTCTGTCTTGTTTTCTGTGATATCACTCCGGAGAAACATTGTATCATTTCTTAATGCATGTATGCATTTCTAAATGACGATAAAAGAGGGCTGAGTGTTCTCATAATCTAATGTGAATAACTAGATCAGCAAACTTGTGTATAACACCATGATTGGGGGTGTGCTGGACAGTGAGGAAAACTATCATGGCTTGCAGAGGGATCTGTATCATCTGTATATGTCTGAAATATTGTAGGTGGAATTTAATGCAGACAAGTGTGAGGTTTTGCACTTTGGTAGGACTAACCAGGGTAGGTCTTAGACAGTGAACAGTAGGGCACTGAGAAATGTAGTAGGACAAAGGGATCTGGGAAGACAGGTCCATAATTTATTGGAAGTGGCGTCAAAGGTAGATAGGATCATAAAGTAAACTTTGGATGCATTGGCCTTCATGAATCAATGTGTAGAATACAGGAGATGGGATGCTATGTTGAAGTTGTGTAAGTCAGAATAGGTTAGGACTGTGTCTTTTAGAACGTAGAAGGTTGAGAGAAGATTTGATACAGGCATACAAAATTATGAGGGGTATATATAGGGCAAATGCAAGTAGACTTTTTCCACTAAGGTTGGGTGGAACTACAATCAGAGAATCAGAATCTCGATATTTATTGCTTATTTATTTATTTATTATTATTTCTTTTTTATTTGCACAATTTGTTGTCTTCTGCACTCTGTTTGAATGCCCTAGTGGGGTGAACTTTCATAGATTCTATTATCGTTGTTATTCAAAATGAGAATCAGAATCAGCTTTATCATTACCAGCATCTGTTGTGAAATTTGTTGACTGAGCAGCAGCAGTTCAATGCAATACATAATATAGAAGAAGAAGAAGAAGAAAAAATAATAAAATAATAATAATTATAAATAAGTAAATCAATTACTGTCATGGGTTAAGGGTGAAAGGTGAGAAATTTAAGGGGAACATGAAGGGCAACTTCTCTCAGAGGGTTGTGAGAGTGTGGAATGAGCTGCCAGTGCAAGTGGTTCATGCAAGTTCAATTACAATGTATAAGAGAAGATTGGATAGATACATGGATGGTAAGGATATGGAGGGCTATGGTGCCGTTGCAGGTTGATAGGAGTAGGCAGCTTAGATGATTTCAGCATGGACTCGAAGGGCTGAAGGACCTGATTCTGTGCTGTATTTCTCTGACACCATGACTTTATGAGGTCGACAGAGAAGCAAGGGAATGAGATTGCTCTTCTCCTTATGCAAGGGATGGGACAGCATGTTAGTTGTCAATAAGGTGTTTGTGCATTCTACCTGTGACCACGTTGGTTTCCTCGGGGTGCTCTGGATTCCTTCCACATTCCAAATATGTATGGGTTAGTAGGTTAATCAGCAACGTGGATGTAATTAGGTTGTGTGGTGTCTTTGAGCTGGAAGGGCCTGTTTCTGTGCTCTATCTCTAAATAACTACCGAGGCCTGAGGGAAGCTGGATTTGATGTTACAATCAGATGCGCCAAGATCTTATTGATTTATTATTATGGTGAGGTTGGGAAATTGTCTGATTCTGCTCCAGAATCTTATGTTCTGCTGTTCACATGTGCATGAATAAGATACACTCAGAGGCTTGCTTCTCACAACCAGATGTTAGCACATATGTTTCTCTAAGCTGCACTCGCCATGAGATCACAATGACTCTTCCTGAGAAGATTAGGGCCCATTCCTGAACCTGAAAGGTCCTGCTGGTTCGTGACAGATGAGTGGCAGGTTGCCCAAGATGAGTATCTTGTTGCTGTGTCAATTATCATAACTCGTGGAGATGACAACTGTGATAGTGAGGCAACGACAAAGCCAAAGAACACAAGAGTGTGGCACAACAACATGCACTTCCTTCATTTTACTTGTTTCAGTGCCAAATTAAAATGTTAGAAGATTTTTTTTGTCTTGCTTGAGAGGAATTTAGATTGTCCAGCTTTCAACTGGTACGAACTACATATATTCTTCATGTTGGAAATGGAGATACAACATAGAATGTGGAACAGTACAGACCCTTCAGCCCATGATGTTGTGCTGACCTTCTTACATGTTCTGAGATCAATCTAACACTTCCCTTCTGCATATAGTATCCCTCCACGTTTCTACCACCCAGGTCGCTACCTAATGTCTCTTAAAAGCATCCAGCATTCAGGAATCTTCAAGGAGCAATGCCTCAAAAAAGTGGCATCCAACGTTCAGGACGCACATCACCCAGCATACTTCTCACCACTAGCATAAAGGAGATAAAGGAGCCTAAAGACACACACTCAGTGATTCAGGAACAGCTTCTTCTCCTCTGCCATCTGTAGGGGGGTTGGGGAGAGAGGAACAGTGCTTATTCTACGGTTGTTGTTACCTCGCTTGTTGTGTCCTGGATTGTTCTGCTGAGTATTGTGGGTATGCTACGGCATGTTGACGCCAGATTCGGTGGCAATACTTGCAGGCTGCCTTCAGTGATCTTTGGGTGTGTTGGTTATTTATGGAAATGGTGCATTTCACCGTATGTTATGCGAAATACCTGATAAATAAATCTGAATCTGGTAAGAACAGTCTTTGAGTCACCAAGAACAGATGTAATTTACACTGCCGTGACACCTCAGGCTCACAGGCAGAAACCACAGTAGTATAGAACCAGCTATGCTACAAATTACTGAAAATCTACCCATAATGTACAAACGGGTAATGACATAAACATACAAAACAAGCATAGGAAAAGTTAAACTGTAAGAAAAGTAACAACATACAATATTCTGCAAAAGTTATAGGCACATATATATAGCTAGGGTGCCTAACACTTCTGCGCAAGTATCATATTTATCAACGCAGAGCAGAGAGTGAGTTTGTAAAACTAGCCAGAGAAAGGATATTCGGAATGATGAAGGTGTTAGAGGAGGAGTGTCGGGGGAGGGACCTGGGGCAGGTGTTAGAGGAGGAGTGTCGGGGGAGGGTCCTGTCACAGGTGTTAGAGGAGGAGTGTCGGGGGAGGGACCTGGGGCAGGTGTTAGAGGAGGAGTGTCGGGGGAGGGTCCTGTCACAGGTGTTAGAGGAGGAGTGTCGGGGGAGGGACCTGGGACAGGTGTTAGAGGTGGAGGGTCGGGGGAGGGACCTGGGACAGGTGTTAGAGGAGGAGTGTCGGGGGAGGGACCTGGGACAGGTGTTAGTGGAGGAGTGTTGGGGGAGGGACCTGGGACAGGTGTTAGAGGTGGAGTGTCGGGGGAGGGACCTGAGACAGGTGTTAGAGGTGGAGTGTCGGGGGAGGGACCTGGGACAGGTGATAGAGGTGGAGTGTCGGGGAGGGTTCTCGGACAGGTGTTAGAGGAGGACTGTTGGGGGAGGGACATGGGACAGGTGTTAGAGGAGGAGTTTCAGGGGAGGGTCCTGGGACAGGCGTTAGAGGAGGAGTGTCAGGGGGAGGGACATGGGACAGGTGTTAGAGGAGGAGATTCGGGGAGGGTCCTGGGACAGATGTTAGAGGAGGAGTGTCAGGGAGGGTCCTGGGACAGGTGCTAGAGGAGGAGTGTCGGGGGAGAGTCCTGGGACAGGTGTTAGAGGAAGAGTGTCAGGGAGGGACCTGGGACAGGTGGTAGAGGAGGAGTGTCGGGGGAGGGACCTGAGACAGGTGTTAGAGGTGGTGTCGGGGGAGGGACCTGGGACAGGTGATAGAGGTGGAGTGCCGGGGGAGGGTTCTGGGACAGGTGTCAGAGGTGGACTGTCGAGGGAGGGACCTGGGACAGGTGTTAGAGGTGGAGTGTCGGGGAGGGTCCTGGGACAGGTGTCAGAAGTGGAGTGTCGGGGGACGTTCCTGGGACAGGTGTTAGAGGGTGGAGTGTCGGGGGATGGTCCTGGGACAGGTGTTAGAGTGTGGAGTGTCGGGGGAGGGTCCTGGGACAGGTATTAGAACAGGAGTGTCGGGGGAGGGACCTGGGGCAGGTGTTAGAGGAGGAGTGTCGGGGGAGGGTCCTGTCACAGGTGTTAGAGGAGGAGTGTCGGGGGAGGGACCTGGGGCAGGTGTTAGAGGAGGAGTGTCGGGAGAGGGTCCAGTCACAGGTGTTAGAGGAGGAGTGTCGGGGGAGGGACCTGGGACAGGTGTTAGAGGTGGAGTGTCGGGAGATGGACCTGGGACAGGTGTTAGAGGAGGAGTGTCGGGGGAGGGACCTGGGACAGGTGTTAGTGGAGGAGTGTCGGGGGAGGGACCTGGGACAGGTGTTAGAGGTGGAGTGTCGGGGGAGGGACCTGAGACAGGTGTTAGAGGTGGAGTGTCGGGGGAGGGACCTGGGACAGGTGATAGAGGTGGAGTGTCGGGGGAGGGTTCTCGGACAGGTGTTAGAGGAGGACTGTTGGGGGAGGAACATGGGACAGGTGTTAGAGGAGGAGTTTCAGGGGAGGTTCCTGGGACAGGTGTTAGAGGAGGAGTGTCAGGGGGAGGGACATGGGACAGGTGTTAGAGGAGGAGATTCGGGGAGGGTCCTGGGACAGGTGTTAGAGGAGGAGTGTCGGGGGAGGGACCTGAGACAGGTGTTAGAGGTGGAGTGTCGGGGGAGGGACCTGGGACAGGTGATAGAGGTGGAGTGCCGGGGGAGGGTTCTGGGACAGGTGTCAGAGGTGGACTGTCGAGGGAGGGACCTGGGACAGGTGTTAGAGGTGGAGTGTCGGGGAGGGTCCAGGGACAGGTGTCAGAGGTGGAGTGTCGGGGAACGTTCCTGGGACAGGTGTTAGAGGGTGGAGTGTCGAGGGAGGGTCCTGGGACAGGTATTAGAGCAGGAGTGTCGGGGGAGGGACCTGGGGCAGGTGTTAGAGGAGGAGTGTCGGGGGAGGGATCTGGGACAGGTGTTAGTGGAGGAGTGTCGGGGAAGGGTCCTGGGACAGGTGTTAGAGGAGGAGTGTCGGGGGAGGATTCTGGGACAGGTGTTAGAGGAGGAGTGTCGGGGGAGGGAACTGGGACAGGTGTTAGAGGAGGAGTGTCGGGGGAGAGTCCTGGGACAGGTGTTAGAGGAAGAGTGTCAGGGAGGGACCTGGGACAGGTGTTAGAGGAGGAGTGTCGGGGGAGGGACCTGAGACAGGTGTTAGAGGTGGTGTCGGGGGAGGGACCTGGGACAGGTGATAGAGGTGGAGTGCCGGGGGAGGGTTCTGGGACAGGTGTCAGAGGTGGACTGTCGAGGGAGGGACCTGGGACAGGTGTTAGAGGTGGAGTGTCGGGGAGGGTCCTGGGACAGGTGTCAGAAGTGGAGTGTCGGGGGACGTTCCTGGGACAGGTGTTAGAGGGTGGAGTGTCGGGGGATGGTCCTGGGACAGGTGTTAGAGTGTGGAGTGTCGGGGGAGGGTCCTGGGACAGGTATTAGAACAGGAGTGTCGGGGGAGGGACCTGGGGCAGGTGTTAGAGGAGGAGTGTCGGGGGAGGGTCCTGTCACAGGTGTTAGAGGAGGAGTGTCGGGGGAGGGACCTGGGGCAGGTGTTAGAGGAGGAGTGTCGGGAGAGGGTCCTGTCACAGGTGTTAGAGGAGGAGTGTCGGGGGAGGGACCTGGGACAGGTGTTAGAGGTGGAGTGTCGGGGGATGGACCTGGGACAGGTGTTAGAGGAGGAGTGTCGGGGGAGGGACCTGGGACAGGTGTTAGTGGAGGAGTGTCGGGGGAGGGACCTGGGACAGGTGTTAGAGGTGGAGTGTCGGGGGAGGGACCTGAGACAGGTGTTAGAGGTGGAGTGTCGGGGGAGGGACCTGGGACAGGTGATAGAGGTGGAGTGTCGGGGGAGGGTTCTCGGACAGGTGTTAGAGGAGGACTGTTTGGGGAGGAACATGGGACAGGTGTTAGAGGAGGAGTTTCAGGGGAGGGTCCTGGGACAGGTGTTAGAGGAGGAGTGTCAGGGGGAGGGACATGGGACAGGTGTTAGAGGAGGAGATTCGGGGAGGGTCCTGGGACAGGTGTTAGAGGTGGAGTGTCGGGGTAGGGACCTGGAACAGGTGATAGAGGTGGAGTGCCGGGGGAGGGTTCTGGGACAGGTGTCAGAGGTGGACTGTCGAGGGAGGGACCTGGGACAGGTGTTAGAGGTGGAGTGTCGGGGAGGATCCTGGGACAGGTGTCAGAGGTGGAGTGTCGGGGGACGTTCCTGGGACAGGTGTTAGAGGGTGGAGTGTCGAGGGAGGGTCCTGGGACAGGTATTAGAGCAGGAGTGTCGGGGGAGGGACCTGGGGCAGGTGTTAGAGGAGGAGTGTCGGGGCAGGGATCTGGGACAGGTGTTAGTGGAGTAGTGTCGGGGAAGGGTCCTGGGACAGGTGTTAGAGGAGGAGTGTCGGCGGAGGATTCTGGGACAGGTGTTAGAGGAGGAGTGTCGGGGGAGGGAACTGGGACAGGTGTTAGAGGAGGAGTGTCGGGGGAGGGACCTGGGACAGGTGTTAGAGGTGGAGTGTCGGGGGAGAGACCTGGGACAGGTGTTAGAGCTGGAGTGTCGGGGGAGGGACCTGAGACAGGTGTCAGAGGGTGGAGTGTCGGGGGATGTTCCTGGGACAGGTGTTAGAGGGTGGAGTGTCGAGGGAGGGTCCTGGGACAGGTGTTAGAGGTGGAGTGTTGGGGAGGGACCTGGGACAGGTATTAGAGCAGGGGTGTCGGGGGAGGGACGTGGGGCAGGTTTTAGAGGAGGAGTGTCGGGGGAGGGACCTGTGACAGGTGTTAGAGGAGGAGTGTCGGGGGAGGGTCCTGTGACAGGTGTTAGAGGAGGAGTGTCAGGGGAGGGTTCTGGGACAAGTGTTAGAGGAGGAGTGTCAGGGAGGGTCCTGGAACAGGTGTCAGAGGTGGAGTGTCGCGGGACGTTCCTGGGACAGGTGATAGAGGTGGAGTGTCGGGGGAGAGACCTGGGACAGGTGTTAGAGCTGGAGTGTCGTGGGGAGGGACCTGAGACAGGTGTTAGAGGGTGGAGTGTCGGGGGATGGTCCTGGGACAGGTGTTAGAGTGTGGAGTGTCGAGGGAGGGTCCTGGGACAGGTGTTAGAGGTGGAGTATTGGGGAGGAACCTGGGACAGGTATCAGAGCAGGAGTGTCGGAGGAGGGACCTGGGACAGGTGTTAGTGGAGGAGTGTCGGGGGAGGGTTCTGGGACAGGTGTTAGTAGAGGAGTGTCGGGGGACGGAACTGGGACAGGTGTTAGAGGAGGAGTGTCGGGGGAGGGACCTGGGACAGGTGTTAGATGAGGAGTGTCGGGAGATAGTCCTGGGACAGGTGTTAGAGGGTGGAGTGTCGAGGGAGGGTCCTGGGACAGGTGTTAGAGGAGGAGTGTCGGGGGAGGGATCTGGGACAGATGTTAGTGGAGGAGTGTCGGGGAAGGGTCCTGGGACAGGTTTTAGAGGAGGAGTGTCGGGGGAGGGTTTCTGTGACAGGTGTTAGAGGAGGAGTGTTGGGGGAGGGAACTGGGGCAGGTGTTAGAGGAGGAGTGTTGGGGGAGGGAACTGGGACAGGTGTTAGAGGAGGAGATTCGGGGAGGGTCCTGGGACAGATGTTAGAGGAGGAGTGTCAGGGAGTGTCCTGGGACAGGTGCTAGAGGAGGAGTGTCGGGGGAGAGTCCTGGGACACATGTTAGAGGAAGAGTGTCAGGGAGGGATCTGGGACAGGTGTTAGAGGAGGAGTGTCGGGGGAGGGACCTGAGACAGGTGTTAGAGGTGGTGTCGGGGGAGGGACCTGGGACAGGTGATAGAGGTGGAGTGCCGGGGGAGGGTTCTGGGACAGGTGTCAGAGGTGGACTGTCGAGGGAGGGACCTGGGACAGGTGTTAGAGGTGGAGTGTCGGGGAGGGTCCTGGGACAGGTGTCAGAAGTGGAGTGTCGGGGGATGTTCCTGGGACAGGTGTTAGAGGGTGGAGTGTCGGGGGATGGTCCTGGGACAGGTGTTAGAGTGTGGAGTGTCGGGTGAGGGTCCTGGGACAGGTATTAGAACAGGAGTGTCGGGGGAGGGACCTGGGGCAGGTGTTAGAGGAGGAGTGTCGGGGGAGGGTCCTGTCACAGGTGTTAGAGGAGGAGTGTCGGGGGAGGGACCTGGGGCAGGTGTTAGAGGAGGAGTGTCGGGAGAGGGTCCTGTCACAGGTGTTAGAGGAGGAGTGTCGGGGGAGGGACCTGGGACAGGTGTTAGAGGTGGAGTGTCGGGGGATGGACCTGGGACAGGTGTTAGAGGAGGAGTGTCGGGGGAGGGACCTGGGACAGGTGTTAGTGGAGGAGTGTCGGGGGAGGGACCTGGGACAGGTGTTAGAGGTGGAGTGTCGGGGGAGGGACCTGAGACAGGTGTTAGAGGTGGAGTGTCGGGGGAGGGACCTGGGACAGGTGATAGAGGTGGAGTGTCGGGGGAGGGACCTGGGACAGGTGATAGAGGTGGAGTGCCGGGGGAGGGTTCTGGGACAGGTGTCAGAGGTGGACTGTCGAGGGAGGGACCTGGGACAGGTGTTAGAGGTGGAGTGTCGGGGAGGGTCCTGGGACAGGTGTCAGAGGTGGAGTGTCGGGGGACGTTCCTGGGACAGGTGTTAGAGGGTGGAGTGTCGAGGGAGGGTCCTGGGACAGGTATTAGAGCAGGAGTGTCGGGGGAGGGACCTGGGGCAGGTGTTAGAGGAGGAGTGTCGGGGGAGGGATCTGGGACAGGTGTTAGTGGAGGAGTGTCGGGGAAGGGTCCTGGGACAGGTGTTAGAGGAGGAGTGTCGGGGGAGGATTCTGGGACAGGTGTTAGAGGAGGAGTGTCGGGGGAGGGAACTGGGACAGGTGTTAGAGGAGGAGTGTCGGGGGAGAGTCCTGGGACAGGTGTTAGAGGAAGAGTGTCAGGGAGGGACCTGGGACAGGTGTTAGAGGAGGAGTGTCGGGGGAGGGACCTGAGACAGGTGTTAGAGGTGGTGTCGGGGGAGGGACCTGGGACAGGTGATAGAGGTGGAGTGCCGGGGGAGGGTTCTGGGACATGTGTCAGAGGTGGACTGTCGAGGGAGGGACCTGGGACAGGTGTTAGAGGTGGAGTGTCGGGGAGGGTCCTGGGACAGGTGTCAGAAGTGGAGTGTCGGGGGACGTTCCTGGGACAGGTGTTAGAGGGTGGAGTGTCGGGGGATGGTCCTGGGACAGGTGTTAGAGTGTGGAGTGTCGGGGGAGGGTCCTGGGACAGGTATTAGAACAGGAGTGTCGGGGGAGGGACCTGGGGCAGGTGTTAGAGGTGGAGTGTCGGGGGAGGGTCCTGTCACAGGTGTTAGAGGAGGAGTGTCGGGGGAGGGACCTGGGGCAGGTGTTAGAGGAGGAGTGTCGGGAGAGGGTCCTGTCACAGGTGTTAGTGGAGGAGTGTCGGGGGAGGGACCTGGGACAGGTGTTAGAGGTGGAGTGTCGGGGGATGGACCTGGGACAGGTGTTAGAGGAGGAGTGTCGGGGGAGGGACCTGGGACAGGTGTTAGTGGAGGAGTGTCGGGGGAGGGACCTAGGACAGGTGTTAGAGGTGGAGTGTCGGGGGAGGGACCTGAGACAGGTGTTAGAGGTGGAGTGTCGGGGGAGGGACCTGGGACAGGTGATAGAGGTGGAGTGTCGGGGGAGGGTTCTCGGACAGGTGTTAGAGGAGGACTGTTTGGGGAGGAACATGGGACAGGTGTTAGAGGAGGAGTTTCAGGGGAGGGTCCTGGGACAGGTGTTAGAGGAGGAGTGTCAGGGGGAGGGACATGGGACAGGTGTTAGAGGAGGAGATTCGGGGAGGGTCCTGGGACAGGTGTTAGAGGAGGAGTGTCGGGGGAGGGACCTGAGACAGGTGTTAGAGGTGGAGTGTCGGGGTAGGGACCTGGAACAGGTGATAGAGGTGGAGTGCCGGGGGAGGGTTCTGGGACAGGTGTCAGAGGTGGACTGTCGAGGGAGGGACCTGGGACAGGTGTTAGAGGTGGAGTGTCGGGGAGGGTCCTGGGACAGGTGTCAGAGGTGGAGTGTCGGGGGACGTTCCTGGGACAGGTGTTAGAGGGTGGAGTGTCGAGGGAGGGTCCTGGGACAGGTATTAGAGCAGGAGTGTCGGGGGAGGGACCTGGGGCAGGTGTTAGAGGAGGAGTGTCGGGGGAGGGATCTGGGACAGGTGTTAGTGGAGTAGTGTCGGGGAAGGGTCCTGGGACAGGTGTTAGAGGAGGAGTGTCGGGGGAGGATTCTGGGACAGGTGTTAGAGGAGGAGTGTCGGGGGAGTGAACTGGGACAGGTGTTAGAGGAGGAGTGTCGGGGGAGGGACCTGGGACAGGTGTTAGAGGTGGAGTGTCGGGGGAGAGACCTGCGACAGGTGTTAGAGCTGGAGTGTCGGGGGAGGGACCTGAGACAGGTGTCAGAGGGTGGAGTGTCGGGGGATGTTCCTGGGACAGGTGTTAGAGGGTGGAGTGTCGAGGGAGGGTCCTGGGACAGGTGTTAGAGGTGGAGTGTTGGGGAGGGACCTGGGACAGGTATTAGAGCAGGGGTGTCGGGGGAGGGACGTGGGGCAGGTTTTAGAGGAGGAGTGTCGGGGGAGGGACCTGTGACAGGTGTTAGAGGAGGAGTGTCGGGGGAGGGTCCTGTGACAGGTGTTAGAGGAGGAGTGTCAGGGGAGGGTTCTGGGACAAGTGTTAGAGGAGGAGTGTCAGGGAGGGTCCTGGGACAGGTGTCAGAGGTGGAGTGTCGGGGGACGTTCCTGGGACAGGTGATAGATGTGGAGTGTCGGGGGAGAGACCTGGGACAGGTGTTAGAGCTGGAGTGTCGTGGGGAGGGACCTGAGACAGGTGTTAGAGGGTGGAGTGTCGGGGGATGGTCCTGGGACAGGTGTTAGAGTGTGGAGTGTCGAGGGAGGGTCCTGGGACAGGTGTTAGAGGTGGAGTATTGGGGAGGGACCTGGGACAGGTATCAGAGCAGGAGTGTCGGAGGAGGGACCTGGGACAGGTGTTAGTGGAGGAGTGTCGGGGGAGGGTTCTGGGACAGGTGTTAGTAGAGGAGTGTCGGGGGACGGAACTGGGACAGGTGTTAGAGGAGGAGTGTCGGGGGAGGGACCTGGGACAGGTGTTAGAGGAGGAGTGTCGGGAGATAGTCCTGGGACAGGTGTTAGAGGGTGGAGTGTCGAGGGAGGGTCCTGGGACAGGTGTTAGAGGAGGAGTGTCGGGGGAGGGATCTGGGACAGATGTTAGTGGAGGAGTGTCGGGGAAGGGTCCTGGGACAGGTTTTAGAGGAGGAGTGTCGGGGGAGGGTTCCTGTGACAGGTGTTAGAGGAGGAGTGTTGGGGGAGGGAACTGGAGCAGGTGTTAGAGGAGGAGTGTTGGGGGAGGGAACTGGGACAGGTGTTAGAGGTGGAGTGTTGGGGAGGGACCTGGGACAGGTATTAGAGCAGGAGTGTCGGGGGTGGGTCCTGTGACAGGTGTTAGAGGGTGGAGTGTCGAGGGAAGGTCCTGGGACAGGTGTTAGAGGTGGAGTGTTGGGGAGGGACCTGGGACAGGTATCAGAGCAGGGGTGTCAGGGGAGGGATCTGGGACAGGTGTTAGTGGAGGAGTGTCGGGGAAGGGTCCTGGGACAGGTTTTAGAGGAGGAGTGTCGGGGGAGGGTTCCTGGACAGGTGTTAGAGGAGGAGTGTTGGGGGAGTGAACTGGGACAGGTGTTAGAGGAGGAGTGTCGGGGGAGGGACCTGGGACAGGTGTTAGAGGAGGAGTGTCGGGGTGGGTCCTGTGACAGGTGTTAGAGGAGGAGTGCCGGGGGAGAGTTCTGGGACAGGTGTCAGAGGTGGACTGTCGAGGGAGGGACCTGGGACAGGTGTTAGAGGTGGAGTGTCGAGGGAGGGTCCTGGGACAGGTGTCAGAGGTGGAGTGTCGGGGGACGTTCCTGGGACAGGTGTTAGAGGGTGGAGTGCCGGGGGATGGTCCTGAGACAGGTGTTAGAGGGTGGAGTGTTGAGGGAGGGTCCTGGGACAGGTGTTAGAGGTGGAGTGTTGGGGAGGGACCTGGGACAGGTATTAGAGCAGGAGTGTCGGGGGAGGGACCTGGGGCAGGTGTTAGAGGAGGAGTGTCGGGGGAGGGATCTGGGACAGGTGTTAGTGGAGGAGTGTCAGGGAAGGGTCCTGGGACAGGTGTTAGAGGAGGAGTGTCGGGGGAGGGAACTGGGACAGGTGTTAGAGGAGGAGTGTCGGGGGAGGGACCTGGGTCAGGTGTTAGAGGAGGAGTGTCGGGGGAGGGTCCTGTGACAGGTGTTAGAGGAGGAGTGTTGGGGAAGGAAACTGGGACAGGCGTTAGAGGAGTGTCGGGGAACAGAGCTGGGACAGGTGTTAGAGGAGGAGTGTCGGGGGAGGGATCTGGGACAGGTGTTAGTGGAGGAGTGTCGGGGAAGGGTCCTGGGACAGGTGTTAGAGGAGGAGTGTCGGGGGAGGATTCTGGGACAGGTGTTAGAGGAGGAGTGTCGGGGGAGGGAACTGGGACAGGTGTTAGAGGAGGAGTGTCGGGGGAGGGACCTGGGACAGGTGTTAGAGGTGGAGTGTCGGGGGAGAGACCTGGGACAGGTGTTAGAGCTGGAGTGTCGGGGGAGGGACCTGAGACAGGTGTCAGAGGGTGGAGTGTCGGCGGATGTTCCTGGGACAGGTGTTAGAGGGTGGAGTGTCGAGGGAGGGTCCTGGGACAGGTGTTAGAGGAGGAGTGTTGGGGAAGGAAACTGGGACAGGCGTTAGAGGAGTGTCGGGGGACAGAGCTGGGACAGGTGTTAGAGGAGGAGTGTCGGGGGAGGGATCTGGGACAGGTGTTAGTGGAGGAGTGTCGGGGAAGGGTCCTGGGACAGGTGTTAGAGGAGGAGTGTCGGGGGAGGATTCTGGGACAGGTGTTAGAGGAGGAGTGTCGGGGGAGGGAACTGGGACAGGTGTTAGAGGAGGAGTGTCGGGGGAGGGACCTGGGACAGGTGTTAGAGGTGGAGTGTCGGGGGAGAGACCTGGGACAGGTGTTAGAGCTGGAGTGTCGGGGGAGGGACCTGAGACAGGTGTCAGAGGGTGGAGTGTCGGCGGATGTTCCTGGGACAGGTGTTAGAGGGTGGAGTGTCGAGGGAGGGTCCTGGGACAGGTGTTAGAGGTGGAGTGTTGGGGAGGGACCTGGGACAGGTATTAGAGCAGGGGTGTCGGGGGAGGGACGTGGGGCAGGTTTTAGAGGAGGAGTGTCGGGGGAGGGACCTGGGACAGGTGTTAGAGGAGGAGTGTCGGGGGAGGGTCCTGTGACAGGTGTTAGAGGAGGAGAGTCAGGGGAGGGTTCTGGGACAAGTGTTAGAGGAGGAGTGTCAGGGAGGGTCCTGGGACAGGTGTCAGAGGTGGAGTGTCGGGGGACGTTCCTGGGACAGGTGATAGAGGTGGAGTGTCGGGGGAGAGACCTGGGACAGGTGTTAGAGCTGGAGTGTCGTGGGGAGGGACCTGAGACAGGTGTTAGAGGGTGGAGTGTCGGGGGATGGTCCTGGGACAGGTGTTAGAGTGTGGAGTGTCGAGGGAGGGTCCTGGGACAGGTGTTAGAGGTGGAGTATTGGGGAGGGACCTGGGACAGGTATCAGAGCAGGAGTGTCGGAGGAGGGACCTGGGACAGGTGTTAGTGGAGGAGTGTCGGGGGAGGGTTCTGGGACAGGTGTTAGTAGAGGAGTGTCGGGGGACGGAACTGGGACAGGTGTTAGAGGAGGAGTGTCGGGGGAGGGACCTGGGACAGGTGTTAGAGGGTGGAGTGTCGGGGGATGGTCCTGGGACAGGTGTTAGAGTGTGGAGTGTCGGGGGAGGGTCCTGGGACAGGTATTAGAACAGGAGTGTCGGGGGAGGGACCTGGGGCAGGTGTTAGAGGAGGAGTGTCGGGGGAGGGTCCTGTCACAGGTGTTAGAGGAGGAGTGTCGGGGGAGGGACCTGGGGCAGGTGTTAGAGGAGGAGTGTCGGGAGAGGGTCCTGTCACAGGTGTTAGAGGAGGAGTGTCGGGGGAGGGACCTGGGACAGGTGTTAGAGGTGGAGTGTCGGGGGATGGACCTGGGACAGGTGTTAGAGGAGGAGTGTCGGGGGAGGGACCTGGGACAGGTGTTAGTGGAGGAGTGTCGGGGGAGGGACCTGGGACAGGTGTTAGAGGTGGAGTGTCGGGGGAGGGACCTGAGACAGGTGTTAGAGGTGGAGTGTCGGGGGAGGGACCTGGGACAGGTGATAGAGGTGGAGTGTCGGGGGAGGGTTCTCGGACAGGTGTTAGTGGAGGAGTGTCGGGGGAGGGTTCTGGGACAGGTGTTAGTAGAGGAGTGTCGGGGGACGGAACTGGGACAGGTGTTAGAGGAGGAGTGTCGGGGGAGGGACCTGGGACAGGTGTTAGAGGAGGAGTGTCGGGAGATAGTCCTGGGACAAGTGTTAGAGGGTGGAGTGTCGAGGGAGGGTCCTGGGACAGTTGTTAGAGGAGGAGTGTCGGGGGAGGGATCTGGGACAGATGTTAGTGGAGGAGTGTCGGGGGACGGAACTGGGACAGCTGTTAGAGGAGGAGTGTCGGGGGAGGGACCTGGGACAGGTGTTAGAGGAGGAGTGTCGGGAGATAGTCCTGGGACAGGTGTTAGAGGAGGAGTGTCGGGAGATATTCCTGGGACAGGTGTTAGAGGGTGGAGTGTCGAGGGAGGGTCCTAGGACAGGTGTTAGAGGAGGAGTGTCGGGGGAGGGATCTGGGACAGATGTTAGTGGAGGAGCGTCGGGGAAGGGTCCTGGGACAGGTTTTAGAAGAGGAGTGTCGGGGGAGGGTTCCTGTGACAGGTGTTAGAGGAGGAGTGTTGGGGGAGGGAACTGGGGCAGGTGTTAGAGGAGGAGTGTTGGGGGAGGGAACTGGGACAGGTGTTAGAGGTGGAGTGTTGGGGAGGGACCTGGGACAGGTATTAGAGCAGGAGTGTCGGGGGTGGGTCCTGTGACATGTGTTAGAGGGTGGAGTGTCGAGGGAAGGTCCTGGGACAGGTGTTAGAGGTGGAGTGTTGGGGAGGGACCTGGGACAGGTATCAGAGCAGGGGTGTCAGGGGAGGGATCTGGGACAGGTGTTAGTGGAGGAGTGTCGGGGAAGGGTCCTGGGACAGGTTTTAGAGGAGGAGTGTCGGGGGAGGGTTCCTGGACAGGTGTTAGAGGAGGAGTGTTGGAGGAGTGAACTGGGACAGGTGTTAGAGGAGGAGTGTCGGGGGAGGGACCTGGGACAGGTGTTAGAGGAGGAGTGTCGGGGTGGGTCCTGTGACAGGTGTTAGAGGAGGAGTGCCGGGGGAGAGTTCTGGGACAGGTGTCAGAGGTGGACTGTCGAGGGAGGGACCTGGGACAGGTGTTAGAGGTGGAGTGTCGAGGGAGGGTCCTGGGACAGGTGTCAGAGGTGGAGTGTCGGGGGACGTTCCTGGGACAGGTGTTAGAGGGTGGAGTGCCGGGGGATGGTCCTGAGACAGGTGTTAGAGGGTGGAGTGTTGAGGCAGGGTCCTGGGACAGGTGTTAGAGGTGGAGTGTTGGGGAGGGACCTGGGACAGGTATTAGAGCAGGAGTGTCGGGGGAGGGACCTGGGGCAGGTGTTAGAGGAGGAGTGTCGGGGGAGGGATCTGGGACAGGTGTTAGTGGAGGAGTGTCAGGGAAGGGTCCTGGGACAGCTGTTAGAGGAGGAGTGTCGGGGGAGGGAACTGGGACAGGTGTTAGAGGAGGAGTGTCGGGGGAGGGACCTGGGTCAGGTATTAGAGGAGGAGTGTCGGGGGAGGGTCCTGTGACAGGTGTTAGAGGAGGAGTGTTGGGGAAGGAAACTGGGACAGGCGTTAGAGGAGTGTCGGGGGACAGACCTGGGACAGGTGTTAGAGGAGGAGTGTCGGGGGAGGGACCTGGGTCAGGTGTTAGAGGAGGAGTGTCGGGGGAGGATCCTGTGACAGGTGTTAGAGGAGAGGTGTCGGGGAGTGACCTGGCACAAGTGCTAGAGGAGGAGATTCGGGGGAGGGTCCTGGGACAGGTGTTAGAGGAGGATTGTCGGGGGAGGGACCTGGGACAGGTGTTAGAGGAGGAGTGTCGGGGGAGGGACCTGGGACAGGTGTTAGAGGAGGAGTGTCGGTGGAGGGAACTGGGACAAGTGTTAGAGGAGGAGTGTCGGGGGTGGGTCATGTGACAGGTGTTAGAGGAGGAGTTTCGGGGAGGGTCCTGGGATAGGTGTTAGTGGAGGAGTGTTGGGGGAGGGTCCTGGGATAGATGTTAGAGGAAGAGTTTCAGGGAACAGGTGTTAGAGGAGGAGTGTCGGTGAGGGACCTGGGACAGGTGGTAGAGGTGGAGTGTCGTGGGAGAGACCTGAGACAGGTGTTGGAGGGTGGAGTGTCGGGGAGGGACCTGGGACAGGTGTTAGAGGTGGAGTGTCGGGGGATGGACCTGGGACAGTTGTTAGAGGAGGAGTGTCGGGGCAGGGACCTGGGACAGGTGTTAGTGGAGGAGTGTCGGGGGAGGGACCTGGGACAGGTGTTAGAGGTGGAGTGTCGGGGGAGGGACCTGAGACAGGTGTTAGAGGTGGAGTGTCGGGGGAGGGACCTGGGACAGGTGATAGAGGTGGAGTGTCGGGGGAGGGTTCTCGGACAGGTGTTAGAGGAGGACTGTTGGGGGAGGAACATGGGACTGGTGTTAGAGGAGGAGTTTCAGGGGAGGGTCCTGGGACAGGCGTTAGAGGAGGAGTGTCAGGGGGAGGGACATGGGACAGGTGTTAGAGGAGGAGATTCGGGGAGGGTCCTGGGACAGATGTTAGAGGAGGAGTGTCAGGGAGGGTCCTGGGACAGGTGCTAGAGGAGGAGTGTCGGGGGAGAGTCCTGGGACAGGTGTTAGAGGAAGAGTGTCAGGGAGGGATCTGGGACAGGTGTTAGAGGAGGAGTGTCGGGGGAGGGACCTGAGACAGGTGTTAGAGGTGGTGTCGGGGGAGGGACCTGGGACAGGTGATAGAGGTGGAGTGCCGGGGGAGGGTTCTGGGACAGGTGTCAGAGGTGGACTGTCGAGGGAGGGACCTGGGACAGGTGTTAGAGGTGGAGTGTCGGGGAGGGTCCTGGGACAGGTGTCAGAAGTGGAGTGTCGGGGGACGTTCCTGGGACAGGTGTTAGAGGGTGGAGTGTCGGGGGATGGTCCTGGGACAGGTGTTAGAGTGTGGAGTGTCGGGTGAGGGTCCTGGGACAGGTATTAGAACAGGAGTGTCGGGGGAGGGACCTGGGGCAGGTGTTAGAGGAGGAGTGTCGGGGGAGGGTCCTGTCACAGGTGTTAGAGGAGGAGTGTCGGGGGAGGGACCTGGGGCAGGTGTTAGAGGAGGAGTGTCGGGAGAGGGTCCTGTCACAGGTGTTAGAGGAGGAGTGTCGGGGGAGGGACCTGGGACAGGTGTTAGAGGTGGAGTGTCGGGGGATGGACCTGGGACAGGTGTTAGAGGAGGAGTGTCGGGGGAGGGACCTGGGACAGGTGTTAGTGGAGGAGTGTCGGGGGAGGGACCTGGGACAGGTGTTAGAGGTGGAGTGTCGGGGGAGGGACCTGAGACAGGTGTTAGAGGTGGAGTGTCGGGGGAGGGACCTGGGACAGGTGATAGAGGTGGAGTGTCGGGGGAGGGTTCTTGGACAGGTGTTAGAGGAGGACTGTTGGGGGAGGAACATGGGACAGGTGTTAGAGGAGGAGTTTCAGGGGAGGGTCCTGGGACAGGTGTTAGAGGAGGAGTGTCAGGGGGAGGGACATGGGACAGGTGTTAGAGGAGGAGATTCGGGGAGGGTCCTGGGACAGGTGTTAGAGGAGGAGTGTCGGGGGAGGGACCTGAGACAGGTGTTAGAGGTGGAGTGTCGGGGGAGGGACCTGGGACAGGTGATAGAGGTGGAGTGCCGGGGGAGGGTTCTGGGACAGGTGTCAGAGGTGGACTGTCGAGGGAGGGACCTGGGACAGGTGTTAGAGGTGGAGTGTCGGGGAGGGTCCTGGGACAGGTGTCAGAGATGGAGTGTCGGGGGACGTTCCTGGGACAGGTGTTAGAGGGTGGAGTGTCGAGGGAGGGTCCTGGGACAGGTATTAGAGCAGGAGTGTCGGGGGAGGGACCTGGGGCAGGTGTTAGAGGAGGAGTGTCGGGGGAGGGATCTGGGACAGGTGTTAGTGGAGTAGTGTCGGGGAAGGGTCCTGGGACAGGTGTTAGAGGAGGAGTGTCGGGGGAGGATTCTGGGACAGGTGTTAGAGGAGGAGTGTCGGGGGAGGGAACTGGGACAGGTGTTAGAGGAGGAGTGTCGGGGGAGGGACCTGGGACAGGTGTTAGAGGTGGAGTGTCGGGGGAGAGACCTGGGACAGGTGTTAGAGCTGGAGTGTCGGGGGAGGGACCTGAGACAGGTGTCAGAGGGTGGAGTGTCGGGGGATGTTCCTGGGACAGGTGTTAGAGGGTGGAGTGTCGAGGGAGGGTCCTGGGACAGGTGTTAGAGGTGGAGTGTTGGGGAGGGACCTGGGACAGGTATTAGAGCAGGGGTGTCGGGGGAGGGACTTGGGGCAGGTTTTAGAGGAGGAGTGTCGGGGGAGGGACCTGGGACAGGTGTTAGAGGAGGAGTGTCAGGGGAGGGTTCTGGGACAAGTGTTAGAGGAGGAGTGTCAGGGAGGGTCCTGGGACAGGTGTCAGAGGTGGAGTGTCGGGGGACGTTCCTGGGACAGGTGATAGAGGTGGAGTGTCGGGGGAGAGACCTGGGACAGGTGTTAGAGCTGGAGTGTCGTGGGGAGGGACCTGAGACAGGTGTTAGAGGGTGGAGTGTCGGGGGATGGTCCTGGGACAGGTGTTAGAGTGTGGAGTGTCGAGGGAGGGTCCTGGGACAGGTGTTAGAGGTGGAGTATTGGGGAGGGACGTGGGACAGGTATCAGAGCAGGAGTGTCGGAGGAGGGACCTGGTACAGGTGTTAGTGGAGGAGTGTCGGGGGAGGGTTCTGGGACAGGTGTTAGAGGAGGAGTGTCGGGGGACGGAACTGGGACAGATGTTAGTGGAGGAGTGTCGGGGAAGGGTCCTGGGACAGGTTTTAGAGGAGGAGTGTCGGGGGAGGGTTCCTGTGACAGGTGTTAGAGGAGGAGTGTTGGGGGAGGGAACTGGGGCAGGTGTTAGAGGAGGAGTGTTGGGGGAGGGAACTGGGACAGGTGTTAGAGGTGGAGTGTTGGGGAGGGACCTGGGACAGGTATTAGAGCAGGAGTGTCGGGGGTGGGTCCTGTGACAGGTGTTAGAGGGTGGAGTGTCGAGGGAAGGTCCTGGGACAGGTGTTAGAGGTGGAGTGTTGGGGAGGGACCTGGGACAGGTATCAGAGCAGGGGTGTCAGGGGAGGGATCTGGGACAGGTGTTAGTGGAGGAGTGTCGGGGAAGGGTCCTGGGACAGGTTTTAGAGGAGGAGTGTCGGGGGAGGGTTCCTGGACAGGTGTTAGAGGAGGAGTGTTGGGGGAGTGAACTGGGACAGGTGTTAGAGGAGGAGTGTCGGGGGAGGGACCTGGGACAGGTGTTAGAGTAGGAGTGTCGGGGTGGGTCCTGTGACAGGTGTTAGAGGAGGAGTGCCGGGGGAGAGTTCTGGGACAGGTGTCAGAGGTGGACTGTCGAGGGAGGGACCTGGGACAGGTGTTAGAGGTGGAGTGTCGGGGGACGTTCCTGGGACAGGTGTTAGAGGGTGGAGTGCCGGGGGATGGTCCTGAGACAGGTGTTAGAGGGTGGAGTGTCGAGGGAGGGACCTGGGACAGGTGTTAGAGGAGGAGTGTCGGGGGAGGGACCTGGGACAGGTGTTAGAGGAGGAGTGTCGGTGGAGGGAACTGGGACAGGTGTTAGAGGAGGAGTGTCGGGGGTGGGTCATGTGACAGGTGTTAGAGGAGGAGTTTCGGGGAGGGTCCTGGGATAGGTGTTAGTGGAGGAGTGTTGGGGGAGGGTCCTGGGATAGATGTTAGAGGAAGAGTATCAGGGAACAGGTGTTAGAGGAGGAGTGTCGGTGAGGGAACTGGGACAGGTGGTAGAGGTGGAGTGTCGTGGGAGAGACCTGAGACAGCTGTTGGAGGGTGGAGTGTCGGGGAGGGACCTGGGACAGGTGTTAGAGGTGGAGTGTCGGGTGAGGGACCTGGGACAGGTGATAGAGGTGGAGTGTCGGGGAGGGTTCTCGGACAGGTGTTAGAGGAGGACTGTTGGGGGAGGGACATGGGACAGGTGTTAGAGGAGGAGTTTCAGGGGAGGGTCCTGGGACAGGCGTTAGAGGAGGAGTGTCAGGGGGAGGGACATGGGACAGGTGTTAGAGAAGGAGATTCGGGGAGGTTCCTGGGACAGATGTTAGAGGAGGAGTGTCAGGGAGGGTCCTGGGACAGGTGCTAGAGGAGGAGTGTCGGGGGAGAGTCCTGGGACAGGTGTTAGAGGAAGAGTGTCAGGGTGGGACCTGGGACTGGTGTTAGAGCAGGAGTGTCGGGGGAGGGACCTGAGACAGGTGTTAGAGGTGGTGTCGGGGGAGGGACCTGGGACAGGTGATAGAGGTGGAGTGCCGGGGGAGGGTTCTGGGACAGGTGTCAGAGGTGGACTGTCGAGGGAGGGACCTGGGACAGGTGTTAGAGTGTGGAGTGTCGGGGGAGGGTCCTGGGACAGGTATTAAAACAGGAGTGTCGGGGGAGGGACCTGGGGCAGGTGTTAGAGGAGGAGTGTCGGGGGAGGGTCCTGTCACAGGTGTTAGAGGAGGAGTGTCGGGGGAGGGACCTGGGGCAGGTGTTAGAGGAGGAGTGTCGGGAGAGGGTCCTGTCACAGGTGTTAGAGGAGGAGTGTCGGGGGAGGGACCTGGGACAGGTGTTAGAGGTGGAGTGTCGGGGGATGGACCTGGGACAGTTGTTAGAGGAGGAGTGTCGGGGGAGGGACCTGGGACAGGTGTCAGTGGAGGAGTGTCGGGGGAGGGACCTGGGACAGGTGTTAGAGGTGGAGTGTCGGGGGAGGGACCTGAGACAGGTGTTAGAGGTGGAGTGTCGGGGGAGGGACCTGGGACAGGTGATAGAGGTGGAGTGTCGGGGGAGGGTTCTCGGACAGGTGTTAGAGGAGGACTGTTGGGGGAGGAACATGGGACAGGTGTTAGAGGAGGAGTTTCAGGGGAGGGTCCTGGGACAGGTGTTAGAGGAGGAGTGTCAGGGGGAGGGACATGGGACAGGTGTTAGAGGAGGAGATTCGGGGAGGGTCCTGGGACGGGTGTTAGAGGAGGAGTGTCGGGGGAGGGACCTGAGACAGGTGTTAGAGGTGGAGGGTCGGGGGAGGGACCTGGGACAGGTGATAGAGGTGGAGTGCCGGGGGAGGGTTCTGGGACAGGTGTCAGAGGTGGACTGTCGAGGGAGGGACCTGGGACAGGTGTTAGAGGTGGAGTGTCGGGGAGGGTCCTGGGACAGGTGTCAGAGGTGGAGTGTCGGGGGACGTTCCTGGGACAGGTGTTAGAGGGTGGAGTGTCGAGGGAGGGTCCTGGGACAGGTATTAGAGCAGGAGTGTCGGGGGAGGGACCTGGGGCAGGTGTTAGAGGAGGAGTGTCGGGGGAGGGATCTGGGACAGGTGTTAGTGGAGTAGTGTCGGGGAAGGGTCCTGGGACAGGTGTTAGAGGAGGAGTGTCGGGGGAGGTTTCTGGGACAGGTGTTAGAGGAGGAGTGTCGGGGGAGGAAACTGGGACAGGTGTTAGAGGAGGAGTGTCGGGGGAGGGACCTGGGACAGGTGTTAGAGGTGGAGTGTCGGGGGAGAGACCTGCGACAGGTGTTAGAGCTGGAGTGTCGGGGGAGGGACCTGAGAGAGGTGTCAGAGGGTGGAGTGTCGGGGGATGTTCCTGGGACAGGTGTTAGAGGGTGGAGTGTCGAGGGAGGGTCCTGGGACAGGTGTTAGAGGTGGAGTGTTGGGGAGGGACCTGGGACAGGTATTAGAGCAGGGGTGTCGGGGGAGGGACGTGGGGCAGGTTTTAGAGGAGGAGTGTCGGGGGAGGGACCTGGGACAGGTGTTAGAGGAGGAGTGTCGGGGGAGGGTCCTGTGACAGGTGTTAGAGGAGGAGTGTCAGGGGAGGGTTCTGGGACAAGTGTTAGAGGAGGAGTGTCAGGGAGGGTCCTGGGACAGGTGTCAGAGGTGGAGTGTCGGGGGACGTTCCTGGGACAGGTGATAGAGGTGGAGTGTCGGGGGAGAGACCTGGGACAGGTGTTAGAGCTGGAGTGTCGTGGGGAGGGACCTGAGACAGGTGTTAGAGGGTGGAGTGTCGGGGGATGGTCCTGGGACAGGTGTTAGAGTGTGGAGTGTCGAGGGAGGGTCCTGGGACAGGTGTTAGAGGTGGAGTATTGGGGAGGGACCTGGGACAGGTATCAGAGCAGGAGTGTCGGAGGAGGGACCTGGGACAGGTGATAGAGGAGGAGTGTTGGGGGAGGGAACTGGGGCAGGTGTTAGAGGAGGAGTGTTGGGGGAGGGAACTGGGACAGGTGTTAGAGGTGGAGTGTTGGGGAGGGACCTGGGACAGGTATTAGAGCAGGAGTGTCGGGGGTGGGTCCTGTGACAGGTGTTAGAGGGTGGAGTGTCGAGGGCAGGTCCTGGGACAGGTGTTAGAGGTGGAGTGTTGGGGAGGGACCTGGGACAGGTATCAGAGCAGGGGTGTCAGGGGAGGGATCTGGGACAGGTGTTAGTGGAGGAGTGTCGGGGAAGGGTCCTGGGACAGGTTTTAGAGGAGCAGTGTCGGGGGAGGGTTCCTGGACAGGTGTTAGAGGAGGAGTGTTGGGGGAGTGAACTGGGACAGGTGTTAGAGGAGGAGTGTCGGGGGAGGGACTGGGACAGGTGTTAGAGGAGGAGTGTCGGGGTGGGTCCTGTGACAGGTGTTAGAGGAGGAGTGCCGGGGGAGAGTTCTGGGACAGGTGTCAGAGGTGGACTGTCGAGGGAGGTACCTGGGACAGGTGTTAGAGGTGGAGTGTCGAGGGAGGGTCCTGGGACAGGTGTCAGAGGTGGAGTGTCGGGGGACGTTCCTGGGACAGGTGTTAGAGGGTGGAGTGCCGGGGGATGGTCCTGAGACAGGTGTTAGAGGGTGGAGTGTTGAGGGAGGGTCCTGGGACAGGTGTTAGAGGTGGAGTGTTGGGGAGGGACCTGGGACAGGTATTAGAGCAGGAGTGTCGGGGGAGGGACCTGGGGCAGGTGTTAGAGGAGGAGTGTCGGGGGAGGGATCTGGGACAGGTGTTAGTGGAGGAGTGTCAGGGAAGGGTCCTGGGACAGGTGTTAGAGGAGGAGTGTCGGGGGAGGGAACTGGGACAGGTGTTAGAGGAGGAGTGTCGGGGGAGGGACCTGGGTCAGGTGTTAGAGGAGGAGTGTCGGGGGAGGGTCCTGTGACAGGTGTTAGAGGAGGAGTGTTGGGGAAGGAAACTGGGACAGGCGTTAGAGGAGTGTCGGGGGACAGACCTGGGACAGGTGTTAGAGGAGGAGTGTCGGGGGAGGAACCTGGGTCAGGTGTTAGAGGAGGAGTGTCGGGGGCGGATCCTGTGACAGGTGTTAGAGGAGAAGTGTCGGGGAGTGACCTGGGACAAGTGCTGGAGGAGGAGATTCGGGGGAGGGTCCTGGGACAGGTGTTAGAGGAGGAGTGTCGGGGGAGGGACCTGGGACAGGTGTTAGAGGAGGAGTGTCGGTGGAGGGAACTGGGACAGGTGTTAGAGGAGGAGTGTCGGGGGTGGGTCATGTGACAGGTGTTAGAGGAGGAGTTTCGGGGAGGGTCCTGGGATAGGTGTTAGTGGAGGAGTGTTGGGGGAGGGTCCTGGGATAGATGTTAGAGGAAGAGTGTCAGGGAACAGGTGTTAGAGGAGGAGTGTCGGTGAGGGACCTGGGACAGGTGGTAGAGGTGGAGTGTCGTGGGAGAGACCTGAGACAGGTGTTGGAGGGTGGACTGTCGGGGGATGGTCCTGGGACAGGTGTTAGAGGTGGAGTGTCGGGGAGGGTCCTGGGACAGGTGTCAGAAGTGGAGTGTCGGGGGACGTTCCTGGGACAGGTGTTAGAGGGTGGAGTGTCGGGGGATGGTCCTGGGACAGGTGTTAGAGTGTGGAGTGTCGGGGGAGGGTCCTGGGACAGGTATTAGAACCGGAGTGTCGGGGGAGGGACCTGGGGCAGGTGTTAGAGGAGGAGTGTCGGGGGAGGGTCCTGTCACAGGTGTTAGAGGAGGAGTGTCGGGGGAGGGACCTGGGGCAGGTGTTAGAGGAGGAGTGTCGGGAGAGGGTCCTGTCACAGGTGTTAGAGGAGGAGTGTCGGGGGATGGACCTGGGACAGGTGTTAGAGGAGGAGTGTCGGGGGAGGGACCTGGGACAGGTGTTAGTGGAGGAGTGTCGGGGGAGGGACCTGGGACAGGTGTTAGAGGTGGAGTGTCGGGGGAGGGACCTGAGACAGGAGTTAGAGGTGGAGTGTCGGGGGAGGGACCTGGGACAGGTGATAGAGGTGGAGTGTCGGGGGAGGGTTCTCGGACAGGTGTTAGAGGAGGACTGTTGGGGGAGGAACATGGGACAGGTGTTAGAGGAGGAGTTTCAGGGGAGGGTCCTGGGACAGGTGTTAGAGGAGGAGTGTCAGGGGGAGGGACATGGGACAGGTGTTAGTGGAGGAGTGTCGGGGGAGGGACCTGGGACAGGTGTTAGAGGTGGAGTGTCGGGGGAGGGACCTGAGACAGGTGTTAGAGGTGGAGTGTCGGGGGAGGGACCTGGGACAGGTGATAGAGGTGGAGTGTCGGGGGAGGGTTCTCGGACAGGTGTTAGAGGAGGACTGTTGGGGGAGGAACATGGGACAGGTGTTAGAGGAGGAGTTTCAGGGGAGGGTCCTGGGACAGGTGTTAGAGGAGGAGTGTCAGGGGGAGGGACATGGGACAGGTGTTAGAGGAGGAGATTCGGGGAGGGTCCTGGGACAGGTGTTAGAGGAGGAGTGTCGGGGGAGGGACCTGAGACAGGTGTTAGAGGTGGAGTCTCGGGGGAGGGACCTGGGACAGGTGTTAGAGGTGGAGTGTCGGGGAGGGTCCTGGGACAGGTGTCAGAGGTGGAGTGTCGGGGGACGTTCCTGGGACAGGTGTTAGAGGGTGGAGTGTCGATGGAGGGTCCTGGGACAGGTATTAGAGCAGGAGTGTCGGGGGAGGGACCTGGGGCAGGTGTTAGAGGAGGAGTGTCGGGGGAGGGATCTGGGACAGGTGTTAGTGGAGTAGTGTCGGGGAAGGGTCCTGGGACAGGTGTTAGAGGAGGAGTGTCGGGGGAGGATTCTGGGACAGGTGTTAGAGGAGGAGTGTCGGGGGAGGGAACTGGGACAGGTGTTTGAGGAGGAGTGTCGGGGGAGGGACCTGGGACAGGTGTTAGAGGTGGAGTGTCGGGGGAGAGACCTGGGACAGGTGTTAGAGGGTGGAGTGTCGGGGGATGTTCCTGGGACAGGTGTTAGAGGGTGGAGTGTCGAGGGAGGGTCCTGGGACAGGTGATAGAGGAGGAGTGTTGGGGGAGGGAACTGGGGCAGGTGTTAGAGGAGGAGTGTTGGGGGAGGGAACTGGGACAGGTGTTAGAGGTGGAGTGTTGGGGAGGGACCTGGGACAGGTATTAGAGCAGGAGTGTCGGGGGTGGGTCCTGTGACAGGTGTTAGAGGGTGGAGTGTCGAGGGCAGGTCCTGGGACAGGTGTTAGAGGTGGAGTGTTGGGGAGGGACCTGGGACAGGTATCAGAGCAGGGGTGTCAGGGGAGGGATCTGGGACAGGTGTTAGTGGAGGAGTGTCGGGGAAGGGTCCTGGGACAGGTTTTAGAGGAGGAGTGTCGGGGGAGGGTTCCTGGACAGGTGTTAGAGGAGGAGTGTTGGGGGAGTGAACTGGGACAGGTGTTAGAGGAGGAGTGTCGGGGAGGGACTGGGACAGGTGTTAGAGGAGGAGTGTCGGGGTGGGTCCTGTGACAGGTGTTAGAGGAGGAGTGCCGGGGGAGAGTTCTGGGACAGGTGTCAGAGGTGGACTGTCGAGGGAGGTACCTGGGACAGGTGTTAGAGGTGGAGTGTCGAGGGAGGGTCCTGGGACAGGTGTCAGAGGTGGAGTGTCGGGGGACGTTCCTGGGACAGGTGTTAGAGGGTGGAGTGCCGGGGGATGGTCCTGAGACAGGTGTTAGAGGGTGGAGTGTTGAGGGAGGGTCCTGGGACAGGTGTTAGAGGTGGAGTGTTGGGGAGGGACCTGGGACAGGTATTAGAGCAGGAGTGTCGGGGGAGGGACCTGGGGCAGGTGTTAGAGGAGGAGTGTCGGGGGAGGGATCTGGGACAGGTGTTAGTGGAGGAGTGTCAGGGAAGGGTCCTGGGACAGGTGTTAGAGGAGGAGTGTCGGGGGAGGGAACTGGGACAGGTGTTAGAGGAGGAGTGTCGGGGGAGGGACCTGGGTCAGGTGTTAGAGGAGGAGTGTCGGGGGAGGGTCCTGTGACAGGTGTTAGAGGAGGAGTGTTGGGGAAGGAAACTGGGACAGGCGTTAGAGGAGTGTCGGGGGACAGACCTGGGACAGGTGTTAGAGGAGGAGTGTCGGGGGAGGGACCTGGGTCAGGTGTTAGAGGAGGAGTGTCGGGGGCGGATCCTGTGACAGGTGTTAGAGGAGAAGTGTCGGGGAGTGACCTGGGACAAGTGCTGGAGGAGGAGATTCGGGGGAGGGTCCTGGGACAGGTGTTAGAGGAGGAGTGTCGGGGGAGGGACCTGGGACAGGTGTTAGAGGAGCAGTGTCGGTGGAGGGAACTGGGACAGGTGTTAGAGGAGGAGTGTCGGGGGTGGGTCATGTGACAGGTGTTAGAGGAGGAGTTTCGGGGAGGGTCCTGGGATAGGTGTTAGTGGAGGAGTGTTGGGGGAGGGTCCTGGGATAGATGTTAGAGGAAGAGTGTCAGGGAACAGGTGTTAGAGGAGGAGTGTCGGTGAGGGACCTGGGACAGGTGGTAGAGGTGGAGTGTCGTGGGAGAGACCTGAGACAGGTGTTGGAGGGTGGAGTGTCGGGGGATGGTCCTGGGACAGGTGTTAGAGGTGGAGTGTCGGGGAGGGTCCTGGGACAGGTGTCAGAAGTGGAGTGTCGGGGGACGTTCCTGGGACAGGTGTTAGAGGGTGGAGTGTCGGGGGATGGTCCTGGGACAGGTGTTAGAGTGTGGAGTGTCGGGGGAGGGTCCTGGGACAGGTATTAGAACAGGAGTGTCGGGGGAGGGACCTGGGGCAGGTGTTAGAGGAGGAGTGTCGGGGGAGGGTCCTGTCACAGGTGTTAGAGGAGGAGTGTCGGGGGAGGGACCTGGGGCAGGTGTTAGAGGAGGAGTGTCGGGAGAGGGTCCTGTCACAGGTGTTAGAGGAGGAGTGTCGGGGGATGGACCTGGGACAGGTGTTAGAGGAGGAGTGTCGGGGGAGGGACCTGGGACAGGTGTTAGTGGAGGAGTGTCGGGGGAGGGACCTGGGACAGGTGTTAGAGGTGGAGTGTCGGGGGAGGGACCTGAGACAGGAGTTAGAGGTGGAGTATCGGGGGAGGGACCTGGGACAGGTGATAGAGGTGGAGTGTCGGGGGAGGGTTCTCGGACAGGTGTTAGAGGAGGACTGTTGGGGGAGGAACATGGGACAGGTGTTAGAGGAGGAGTTTCAGGGGAGGGTCCTGGGACAGGTGTTAGAGGAGGAGTGTCAGGGGGAGGGACATGGGACAGGTGTTAGTGGAGGAGTGTCGGGGGAGGGACCTGGGACAGGTGTTAGAGGTGGAGTGTCGGGGGAGGGACCTGAGACAGGTGTTAGAGGTGGAGTGTCGGGGGAGGGACCTGGGACAGGTGATAGAGGTGGAGTGTCGGGGGAGGGTTCTCGGACAGGTGTTAGAGGAGGACTGTTGGGGGAGGAACATGGGACAGGTGTTAGAGGAGGAGTTTCAGGGGAGGGTCCTGGGACAGGTGTTAGAGGAGGAGTGTCAGGGGGAGGGACATGGGACAGGTGTTAGAGGAGGAGATTCGGGGAGGGTCCTGGGACAGGTGTTAGAGGAGGAGTGTCGGGGGAGGGACCTGAGACAGGTGTTAGAGGTGGAGTGTCGGGGGAGGGACCTGGGACAGGTGTTAGAGGTGGAGTGTCGGGGAGGGTCCTGGGACAGGTGTCAGAGGTGGAGTGTCGGGGGACGTTCCTGGGACAGGTGTTAGAGGGTGGAGTGTCGATGGAGGGTCCTGGGACAGGTATTAGAGCAGGAGTGTCGGGGGAGGGACCTGGGGCAGGTGTTAGAGGAGGAGTGTCGGGGGAGGGATCTGGGACAGGTGTTAGTGGAGTAGTGTCGGGGAAGGGTCCTGGGACAGGTGTTAGAGGAGGAGTGTCGGGGGAGGGATCTGGGACAGGTGTTAGTGGAGGAGTGTCAGGGAAGGGTCCTGGGACAGGTGTTAGAGGAGGAGTGTCGGGGGAGGGAACTGGGACAGGTGTTAGAGGAGGAGTGTCGGGGGAGGGACCTGGGTCAGGTGTTAGAGGAGGAGTGTCGGGGGAGGGTCCTGTGACAGGTGTTAGAGGAGGAGTGTTGGGGAAGGAAACTGGGACAGGCGTTAGAGGAGTGTCGGGGGACAGAGCTGGGACAGGTGTTAGAGGAGGAGTGTCGGGGGAGGGACCTGGGTCAGGTGTTAGAGGAGGAGTGTCGGGGGCGGATCCTGTGACAGGTGTTAGAGGAGAAGTGTCGGGGAGTGACCTGGGACAAGTGCTGGAGGAGGAGATTCGGGGGAGGGTCCTGGGACAGGTGTTAGAGGAGGAGTGTCGGGGGAGGGACCTGGGACAGGTGTTAGAGGAGCAGTGTCGGTGGAGGGAACTGGGACAGGTGTTAGAGGAGGAGTGTCGGGGGTGGGTCATGTGACAGGTGTTAGAGGAGGAGTTTCGGGGAGGGTCCTGGGATAGGTGTTAGTGGAGGAGTGTTGGGGGAGGGTCCTGGGATAGATGTTAGAGAAAGAGTGTCAGGGAACAGGTGTTAGAGGAGGAGTGTCGGTGAGGGACCTGGGACAGGTGGTAGAGGTGGAGTGTCGTGGGAGAGACCTGAGACAGGTGTTGGAGGGTGGAGTGTCGGGGGATGGTCCTGGGACAGGTGTTAGAGGTGGAGTGTCGGGGAGGGTCCTGGGACAGGTGTCAGAAGTGGAGTGTCGGGGGACGTTCCTGGGACAGGTGTTAGAGGGTGGAGTGTCGGGGGATGGTCCTGGGACAGGTGTTAGAGTGTGGAGTGTCGGGGGAGGGTCCTGGGACAGGTATTAGAACAGGAGTGTCGGGGGAGGGACCTGGGGCAGGTGTTAGAGGAGGAGTGTCGGGGGAGGGTCCTGTCACAGGTGTTAGAGGAGGAGTGTCGGGGGAGGGACCTGGGGCAGGTGTTAGAGGAGGAGTGTCGGGAGAGGGTCCTGTCACAGGTGTTAGAGGAGGAGTGTCGGGGGATGGACCTGGGACAGGTGTTAGAGGAGGAGTGTCGGGGGAGGGACCTGGGACAGGTGTTAGTGGAGGAGTGTCGGGGGAGGGACCTGGGACAGGTGTTAGAGGTGGAGTGTCGGGGGAGGGACCTGAGACAGGAGTTAGAGGTGGAGTGTCGGGGGAGGGACCTGGGACAGGTGATAGAGGTGGAGTGTCGGGGGAGGGTTCTCGGACAGGTGTTAGAGGAGGACTGTTGGGGGAGGAACATGGGACAGGTGTTAGAGGAGGAGTTTCAGGGGAGGGTCCTGGGACAGGTGTTAGAGGAGGAGTGTCAGGGGGAGGGACATGGGACAGGTGTTAGTGGAGGAGTGTCGGGGGAGGGACCTGGGACAGGTGTTAGAGGTGGAGTGTCGGGGGAGGGACCTGAGACAGGTGTTAGAGGTGGAGTGTCGGGGGAGGGACCTGGGACAGGTGATAGAGGTGGAGTGTCGGGGGAGGGTTCTCGGACAGGTGTTAGAGGAGGACTGTTGGGGGAGGAACATGGGACAGGTGTTAGAGGAGGAGTTTCAGGGGAGGGTCCTGGGACAGGTGTTAGAGGTGGAGTGTCAGGGGGAGGGACATGGGACAGGTGTTAGAGGAGGAGATTCGGGGAGGGTCCTGGGACAGGTGTTAGAGGAGGAGTGTCGGGGGAGGGACCTGAGACAGGTGTTAGAGGTGGAGTGTCGGGGGAGGGACCTGGGACAGGTGTTAGAGGTGGAGTGTCGGGGAGGGTCCTGGGACAGGTGTCAGAGGTGGAGTGTCGGGGGACGTTCCTGGGACAGGTGTTAGAGGGTGGAGTGTCGATGGAGGGTCCTGGGACAGGTATTAGAGCAGGAGTGTCGGGGGAGGGACCTGGGGCAGGTGTTAGAGGAGGAGTGTCGGGGGAGGGATCTGGGACAGGTGTTAGTGGAGTAGTGTCGGGGAAGGGTCCTGGGACAGGTGTTAGAGGAGGAGTGTCGGGGGAGGATTCTGGGACAGGTGTTAGAGGAGGAGTGTCGGGGGAGGGAACTGGGACAGGTGTTTGAGGAGGAGTGTCGGGGGAGGGACCTGGGACAGGTGTTAGAGGTGGAGTGTCGGGGGAGAGACCTGGGACAGGTGTTAGAGGGTGGAGTGTCGGGGGATGTTCCTGGGACAGGTGTTAGAGGGTGGAGTGTCGAGGGAGGGTCCTGGGACAGGTGTTAGAGGTGGAGTGTTGGGGAGGGACCTGGGACAGGTATTAGAGCAGGGGTGTCGGGGGAGGGACCTGGGACAGGTATTAGAGCAGGGGTGTCGGGGGAGGGACCTGAGACAGGTGTCAGAGGGTGGAGTGTCGGGGGATGGTCCTGGGACAGGTGTTAGAGTGTGGAGTGTCGGGGGAGGGTCCTGGGACAGGTGTTAGAGGTGGAGTGTTGGGGAGGGACCTGGGATAGGTATTAGAGCAGGGGTGTCGGGGGAGGGACGTGGGGCAGGTTTTAGAGGAGGAGTGTCGGGGGAGGGACCTGGGACAGGTGTTAGAGGAGGAGTGTCGGGGGAGGGTCCTGTGACAGGTGTTAGAGGAGGAGTGTCAGGGGAGGGTTCTGGGACAAGTGTTAGAGGAGGAGTGTCAGGGAGGGTCCTGGGACAGGTGTCAGAGGTGGAGTGTCGGGGGACGTTCCTGGGACAGGTGATAGAGGTGGAGTGTCGGGGGAGAGACCTGGGACAGGTGTTAGAGCTGGAGTGTCGTGGGGAGGGACCTGAGACAGGTGTTAGAGGGTGGAGTGTCGGGGGATGGTCCTGGGACAGGTGTTAGAGTGTGGAGTGTCGAGGGAGGGTCCTGGGACAGGTGTTAGAGGTGGAGTATTGGGGAGGGACCTGGGACAGGTATCAGAGCAGGAGTGTCGGAGGAGGGACCTGGGACAGGTGTTAGTGGAGGAGTGTCGGGGGAGGGTTCTGGGACAGGTGTTAGAGGAGGAGTGTCGGGGGACGGAACTGGGACAGATGTTAGTGGAGGAGTGTCGGGGAAGGGTCCTGGGACAGGTTTTAGAGGAGGAGTGTCGGGGGAGGGTTCCTGTGACAGGTGTTAGAGGAGGAGTGTTGGGGGAGGGAACTGGGGCAGGTGTTAGAGGAGGAGTGTTGGGGGAGGGAACTGGGACAGGTGTTAGAGGTGGAGTGTTTGGGAGGGACCTGGGACAGGTATTAGAGCAGGAGTGTCGGGGGTGGGTCCTGTGACAGGTGTCAGAGGTGGAGTGTCGGGGGACGTTCCTGGGACAGGTGTTAGAGGGTGGAGTGTCGAGGGAGGGTCCTGGGACAGGTATTAGAGCAGGAGTGTCGGGGGAGGGACCTGGGGCAGGTGTTAGAGGAGGAGTGTCGGGGGAGGGATCTGGGACAGGTGTTAGTGGAGTAGTGTCGGGGAAGGGTCCTGGGACAGGTGTTAGAGGAGGAGTGTCGGGGGAGGGTTCCTGGACAGGTGTTAGAGGAGGAGTGTTGGGGGAGTGAACTGGGACAGGTGTTAGAGGAGGAGTGTCGGGGGAGGGACCTGGGACAGGTGTTAGAGTAGGAGTGTCGGGGTGGGTCCTGTGACAGGTGTTAGAGGAGGAGTGCCGGGGGAGAGTTCTGGGACAGGTGTCAGAGGTGGACTGTCGAGGGAGGGACCTGGGACAGGTGTTAGAGGTGGAGTGTCGAGGGAGGGTCCTGGGACAGGTGTCAGAGGTGGAGTGTCGGGGGACGTTCCTGGGACAGGTGTTAGAGGGTGGAGTGCCGGGGGATGGTCCTGAGACAGGTGTTAGAGGGTGGAGTGTTGAGGGAGGGTCCTGGGACAGGTGTTAGAGGTGGAGTGTTGGGGAGGGACCTGGGACAGGTATTAGAGCAGGAGTGTCGGGGGAGGGACCTGGGGCAGGTGTTAGAGGAGGAGTGTCGGGGGAGGGATCTGGGACAGGTGTTAGTGGAGGAGTGTCAGGGAAGGGTCCTGGGACAGGTGTTAGAGGAGGAGTGTCGGGGGAGGGAACTGGGACAGGTGTTAGAGGAGGAGTGTCGGGGGAGGGACCTGGGTCAGGTGTTAGAAGAGGAGTGTCGGGGGAGGGTCCTGTGACAGGTGTTAGAGGAGGAGTGTTGGGGAAGGAAACTGGGACAGGCGTTAGAGGAGTGTCGGGGGACAGACCTGGGACAGGTGTTAGAGGAGGAGTGTCGGGGGAGGATCCTGTGACAGGTGTTAGAGGAGAAGTGTCGGGGAGTGACCTGGGACAAGTGCTAGAGGAGGAGATTCGGGGGAGGGTCCTGGGACAGGTGTTAGAGGAGGATTGTCGGGGGAGGGAACTGGGACAGGTGTTAGAGGAGGAGCGTCGGGGTGGGTCATGTGACAGGTGTTAGAGGAGGAGTGTCGGGGGAGGGACCTGGGACAGGTGTTAGAGGAGGAGTGTCGGTGGAGGGAACTGGGACAGGTGTTAGAGGAGGAGTGTCGGGGTGGGTCATGTGACAGGTGTTAGAGGAGGAGTTTCGGGGAGGGTCCTGGGATAGGTGTTAGTGGAGGAGTGTTGGGGGAGGGTCCTGGGATAGATGTTAGAGGAAGAGTGTCAGGGAACAGGTGTTAGAGGAGGAGTGTCGGTGAGGGACCTGGGACAGGTGGTAGAGGTGGAGTGTCGTGGGAGAGACCTGAGACAGGTGTTGGAGGGTGGAGTGTCGGGGAGGGACCTGGGACAGGTGTTAGAGGTGGAGTGTCGGGGGAGGGACCTGGGACAGGTGATAGAGGTGGAGTGTCGGGGAGGGTTCTCGGACAGGTGTTAGAGGAGGACTGTTGGGGGAGGGACATGGGACAGGTGTTAGAGGAGTTTCAGGGGAGGGTCCTGGGACAGGCGTTAGAGGAGGAGTGTCAGGGGGAGGGACATGGGACAGGTGTTAGAGGAGGAGATTCGGGGAGGTTCCTGGGACAGATGTTAGAGGAGGAGTGTCAGGGAGGGTCCTGGGACAGGTGCTAGAGGAGGAGTGTCGGGGGAGAGTCCTGGGACAGGTGTTAGAGGAAGAGTGTCAGGGAGGGACCTGGGACAGGTGTTAGAGGAGGAGTGTCGGGGGAGGGACCTGAGACAGGTGTTAGAGGTGGTGTCGGGGGAGGGACCTGGGACAGGTGATAGAGGTGGAGTGCCGGGGGAGGGTTCTGGGACAGGTGTCAGAAGTGGAGTGACGGGGGACGTTCCTGGGACAGGTGTTAGAGGGTGGAGTGTCGGGGGATGGTCCTGGGACAGGTGTTAGAGTGTGGAGTGTCGGGGGAGGGTCCTGGGACAGGTATTAGAACAGGAGTGTCGGGGGAGGGACCTGGGGCAGGTGTTAGAGGAGGAGTGTCGGGGGAGGGCCCTGGCACAGGTGGTAGAGGCGGCGTGCCGGGGGAGGGACCTGGGGCAGGTGTTAGAGGAGGAGTGTCGGGAGAGGGTCCTGTCACAGGTGTTAGAGGAGGAGTGTCGGGGGAGGGACCTGGGACAGGTGTTAGAGGTGGAGTGTCGGGGGATGGACCTGGGACAGTTGTTAGAGGAGGAGTGTCGGGGCAGGGACCTGGGACAGGTGTTAGTGGAGGAGTGTCGGGGGAGGGACCTGGGACAGGTGTTAGAGGTGGAGTGTCGGGGGAGGGACCTGAGACAGGTGTTAGAGGTGGAGTGTCGGGGGAGGGACCTGGGACAGGTGATAGAGGTGGAGTGTCGGGGGAGGGTTCTCGGACAGGTGTTAGAGGAGGACTGTTGGGGGAGGAACATGGGACAGGTGTTAGAGGAGGAGTTTCAGGGGAGGGTCCTGGGACAGGTGTTAGAGGAGGAGTGTCAGGGGGAGGGACATGGGACAGGTGTTAGAGGAGGAGATTCGGGGAGGGTCCTGGGACAGGTGTTAGAGGAGGAGTGTCGGGGGAGGGACCTGAGACAGGTGTTAGAGGTGGAGTGTCGGGGGAGGGACCTGGGACAGGTGATAGAGGTGGAGTGCCGGGGGAGGGTTCTGGGACAGGTGTCAGAGGTGGACTGTCGAGGGAGGGACCTGGGACAGGTGTCAGAGGTGGAGTGTCGGGGAGGGTCCTGGGACAGGTGTCAGAGGTGGAGTGTCGGGGGACGTTCCTGGGACAGGTGTTAGAGGGTGGAGTGTCGAGGGAGGGTCCTGGGACAGGTATTAGAGCAGGAGTGTCGGGGGAGGGACCTGGGGCAGGTGTTAGAGGAGGAGTGTCGGGGGAGGGATCTGGGACAGGTGTTAGTGGAGTAGTGTCGGGGAAGGGTCCTGGGACAGGTGTTAGAGGAGGAGTGTCGGGGGAGGGATCTGGGACAGGTGTTAGTGGAGTAGTGTCGGGGAAGGGTCCTGGGACAGGTGTTAGAGGAGGAGTGTCGGGGGAGGATTCTGGGACAGGTGTTAGAGGAGGAGTGTCGGGGGAGGAAACTGGGACAGGTGTTAGAGTAGGAGTGTCGGGGGAGGGACCTGGGACAGGTGTTAGAGGTGGAGTGTCGGGGGAGAGACCTGGGACAGGTGTTAGAGCTGGAGTGTAGGGGGAGGGACGTGGGGCAGGTTTTAGAGGAGTGTCGGGGGAGGGACCTGGGACAGGTGTTAGAGGAGGAGTGTCGGGGGAGGGTCCTGTGACAGGTGTTAGAGGAGGAGTGTCAGGGGAGGGTTCTGGGACAAGTGTTAGAGGAGGAGTGTCAGGGAGTGTCCTGGGACCGGTGTCAGAGGTGGAGTGTCGGGGGACGTTCCTGGGACAGGTGATAGAGGTGGAGTGTCGGGGGAGAGACCTGGGACAGGTGTTAGAGCTGGAGTGTCGTGGGGAGGGACCTGAGACAGGTGTTAGAGGGTGGAGTGTCGGGGGATGGTCCTGGGACAGGTGTTAGAGTGTGGAGTGTCGAGGGAGGGTCCTGGGACAGGTGTTAGAGGTGTAGTATTGGGGAGGGACCTGGGACAGGTATCAGAGCAGGAGTGTCGGAGGAGGGACCTGGGACAGGTGTTAGTGGAGGAGTGTCGGGGGAGGGTTCTGGGACAGGTGTTAGAGGAGGAGTGTCGGGGGACGGAACTGGGACAGGTGTTAGAGGAGGAGTGACGGGGGAGGGACCTGGGACAGGTGTTAGAGGAGGAGTGTCGGGAGATAGTCCTGGGACAGGTGTTAGAGGGTGGAGTGTCGAGGGAGGGTCCTGGGACAGGTGTTAGAGGAGGAGTGTCGGGGGAGGGATCTGGGACAGATGTTAGTGGAGGAGTGTCGGGGAAGGGTCCTGGGACAGGTTTTAGAGGAGGAGTGTCGGGGGAGGGTTCCTGTGACAGGTGTTAGAGGAGGAGTGTTGGGGGAGGGAACTGGGGCAGGTGTTAGAGGAGGAGTGTTGGGGGAGGGAACTGGGATAGGTGTTAGAGGTGGAGTGTTGGGGAGGGACCTGGGACAGGTATTAGAGCAGGAGTGTCGGGGGAGGGACCTGGGGCAGGTGTTAGAGGAGGAGTGTCGGGGGAGGGATCTGGGACAGGTGTTAGTGGAGGAGTGTCAGGGAAGGGTCCTGGGACAGGTGTTAGAGGAGGAGTGTCGGGGGAGGGAACTGGGACAGGTGTTAGAGGAGGAGTGTCGGGGGAGGGACCTGGGTCAGGTGTTAGAAGAGGAGTGTCGGGGGAGGGTCCTGTGACAGGTGTTAGAGGAGGAGTGTTGGGGAAGGAAACTGGGACAGGCGTTAGAGGAGTGTCGGGGGACAGACCTGGGACAGGTGTTAGAGGAGGAGTGTCGGGGGAGGATCCTGTGACAGGTGTTAGAGGAGAAGTGTCGGGGAGTGACCTGGGACAAGTGCTAGAGGAGGAGATTCGGGGGAGGGTCCTGGGACAGGTGTTAGAGGAGGATTGTCGGGGGAGGGAACTGGGACAGGTGTTAGAGGAGGAGCGTCGGGGTGGGTCATGTGACAGGTGTTAGAGGAGGAGTGTCGGGGGAGGGACCTGGGACAGGTGTTAGAGGAGGAGTGTCGGTGGAGGGAACTGGGACAGGTGTTAGAGGAGGAGTGTCGGGGTGGGTCATGTGACAGGTGTTAGAGGAGGAGTTTCGGGGAGGGTCCTGGGATAGGTGTTAGTGGAGGAGTGTTGGGGGAGGGTCCTGGGATAGATGTTAGAGGAAGAGTGTCAGGGAACAGGTGTTAGAGGAGGAGTGTCGGTGAGGGACCTGGGACAGGTGGTAGAGGTGGAGTGTCGTGGGAGAGACCTGAGACAGGTGTTGGAGGGTGGAGTGTCGGGGAGGGACCTGGGACAGGTGTTAGAGGTGGAGTGTCGGGGGAGGGACCTGGGACAGGTGATAGAGGTGGAGTGTCGGGGAGGGTTCTCGGACAGGTGTTAGAGGAGGACTGTTGGGGGAGGGACATGGGACAGGTGTTAGAGGAGTTTCAGGGGAGGGTCCTGGGACAGGCGTTAGAGGAGGAGTGTCAGGGGGAGGGACATGGGACAGGTGTTAGAGGAGGAGATTCGGGGAGGTTCCTGGGACAGATGTTAGAGGAGGAGTGTCAGGGAGGGTCCTGGGACAGGTGCTAGAGGAGGAGTGTCGGGGGAGAGTCCTGGGACAGGTGTTAGAGGAAGAGTGTCAGGGAGGGACCTGGGACAGGTGTTAGAGGAGGAGTGTCGGGGGAGGGACCTGAGACAGGTGTTAGAGGTGGTGTCGGGGGAGGGACCTGGGACAGGTGATAGAGGTGGAGTGCCGGGGGAGGGTTCTGGGACAGGTGTCAGAAGTGGAGTGACGGGGGACGTTCCTGGGACAGGTGTTAGAGGGTGGAGTGTCGGGGGATGGTCCTGGGACAGGTGTTAGAGTGTGGAGTGTCGGGGGAGGGACCTGGGACAGGTGTTAGAGGAGGAGTGTCGGGGGAGGGTCCTGTCACAGGTGTTAGAGGAGGAGTGTCGGGGGAGGGACCTGGGGCAGGTGTTAGAGGAGGAGTGTCGGGAGAGAGTCCTGTCACAGGTGTTAGAGGAGGAGTGTCGGGGGAGGGACCTGGGACAGGTGTTAGAGGTGGAGTGTCGGGGGATGGACCTGGGACAGTTGTTAGAGGAGGAGTGTCGGGGCAGGGACCTGGGACAGGTGTTAGTGGAGGAGTGTCGGGGGAGGGACCTGGGACAGGTGTTAGAGGTGGAGTGTCGGGGGAGGGACCTGAGACAGGTGTTAGAGGTGGAGTGTCGGGGGAGGGACCTGGGACAGGTGATAGAGGTGGAGTGTCGGGGGAGGGTTCTCGGACAGGTGTTAGAGGAGGACTGTTGGGGGAGGAACATGGGACAGGTGTTAGAGGAGGAGTTTCAGGGGAGGGTCCTGGGACAGGTGTTAGAGGAGGAGTGTCAGGGGGAGGGACATGGGACAGGTGTTAGAGGAGGAGATTCGGGGAGGGTCCTGGGACAGGTGTTAGAGGAGGAGTGTCGGGGGAGGGACCTGAGACAGGTGTTAGAGGTGGAGTGTCGGGGGAGGGACCTGGGACAGGTGATAGAGGTGGAGTGCCGGGGGAGGGTTCTGGGACAGGTGTCAGAGGTGGACTGTCGAGGGAGGGACCTGGGACAGGTGTCAGAGGTGGAGTGTCGGGGAGGGTCCTGGGACAGGTGTCAGAGGTGGAGTGTCGGGGGACGTTCCTGGGACAGGTGTTAGAGGGTGGAGTGTCGAGGGAGGGTCCTGGGACAGGTATTAGAGCAGGAGTGTCGGGGGAGGGACCTGGGGCAGGTGTTAGAGGAGGAGTGTCGGGGGAGGGATCTGGGACAGGTGTTAGTGGAGTAGTGTCGGGGAAGGGTCCTGGGACAGGTGTTAGAGGAGGAGTGTCGGGGGAGGGATTCTGGGACAGGTGTTAGTGGAGTAGTGTCGGGGAAGGGTCCTGGGACAGGTGTTAGAGGAGGAGTGTCGGGGGAGGATTCTGGGACAGGTGTTAGAGGAGGAGTGTCGGGGGAGGAAACTGGGACAGGTGTTAGAGGAGGAGTGTCGGGGGAGGGACCTGGGACAGGTGTTAGTGGTGTAGTGTCGGGGGAGGGTCCTGGGACAGGTGTTAGAGCTGGAGTGTCGGGGGAGGGACGTGGGGCAGGTTTTAGAGGAGTGTCGGGGGAGGGACCTGGGACAGGTGTTAGAGGAGGAGTGTCGGGGGAGGGTCCTGTGACAGGTGTTAGAGGAGGAGTGTCAGGGGAGGGTTCTGGGACAAGTGTTAGAGGAGGAGTGTCAGGGAGGGTCCTGGGACAGGTGTCAGAGGTGGAGTGTCGGGGGACGTTCCTGGGACAGGTGATAGAGGTGGAGTGTCGGGGGAGAGACCTGGGACAGGTGTTAGAGCTGGAGTGTCGTGGGGAGGGACCTGAGACAGGTGTTAGAGGGTGGAGTGTCGGGGGATGGTCCTGGGACAGGTGTTAGAGTGTGGAGTGTCGAGGGAGGGTCCTGGGACAGGTGTTAGAGGTGTAGTATTGGGGAGGGACCTGGGACAGGTATCAGAGCAGGAGTGTCGGAGGAGGGACCTGGGACAGGTGTTAGTGGAGGAGTGTCGGGGGAGGGTTCTGGGACAGGTGTTAGAGGAGGAGTGTCGGGGGACGGAACTGGGACAGGTGTTAGAGGAGGAGTGACGGGGGAGGGACCTGGGACAGGTGTTAGAGGAGGAGTGTCGGGAGATAGTCCTGGGACAGGTGTTAGAGGGTGGAGTGTCGAGGGAGGGTCCTGGGACAGGTGTTAGAGGAGGAGTGTCGGGGGAGGGATCTGGGACAGATGTTAGTGGAGGAGTGTCGGGGAAGGGTCCTGGGACAGGTTTTAGAGGAGGAGTGTCGGGGGAGGGTTCCTGTGACAGGTGTTAGAGGAGGAGTGTTGGGGGAGGGAACTGGGGCAGGTGTTAGAGGAGGAGTGTTGGGGGAGGGAACTGGGATAGGTGTTAGAGGTGGAGTGTTGGGGAGGGACCTGGGACAGGTATTAGAGCAGGAGTGTCGGGGGTGGGTCCTGTGACAGGTGTCAGAGGTGGAGTGTCGGGGGACGTTCCTGGGACAGGTGTTAGAGGGTGGAGTGTCGAGGGAGGGTCCTGGGACAGGTATTAGAGCAGGAGTGTCGGGGGAGGGACCTGGGGCAGGTGTTAGAGGAGGAGTGTCGGGGGAGGGATCTGGGACAGGTGTTAGTGGAGTAGTGTCGGGGAAGGGTCCTGGGACAGGTGTTAGAGGAGGAGTGTCGGGGGAGGATTCTGGGACAGGTGTTAGAGGAGGAGTGTCGGGGGAGGGAACTGGGACAGGTGTTAGAGGAGGAGTGTCGGGGGAGGGACCTGGGACAGGTGTTAGAGGTGGAGTGTCGGGGGAGTGACCTGGGACAGGTGTTAGAGCTGGAGTGTCGGGGGAGGGACCTGAGACAGGTGTCAGAGGGTGGAGTGTCGGGGGATGTTCCTGGGACAGGTGTTAGAGGGTGGAGTGTCGAGGGAGGGTCCTGGGACAGGTGTTAGAGGTGGAGTGTTGGGGAGGGACCTGGGATAGGTATTAGAGCAGGGGTGTCGGGGGAGGGACGTGGGGCAGGTTTTAGAGGAGGAGTGTCGGGGGAGGGACCTGGGACAGGTGTTAGAGGAGGAGTGTCGGGGGAGGGTCCTGTGACAGGTGTTAGAGGAGGAGTGTCAGGGGAGGGTTCTGGGACAAGTGTTAGAGGAGGAGTGTCAGGGAGGGTCCTGGGACAGGTGTCAGAGGTGGAGTGTCGGGGGACGTTCCTGGGACAGGTGATAGAGGTGGAGTGTCGGGGGAGAGACCTGGGACAGGTGTTAGAGCTGGAGTGTCGTGGGGAGGGACCTGAGACAGGTGATAGAGGGTGGAGTGTCGGGGGATGGTCCTGGGACAGGTGTTAGAGTGTGGAGTGTCGAGGGAGGGTCCTGGGACAGGTGTTAGAGGTGGAGTATTGGGGAGGGACCTGGGACAGGTATCAGAGCAGGAGTGTCGGAGGAGGGACCTGGGACAGGTGTTAGTGGAGGAGTGTCGGGGGAGGGTTCTGGGACAGGTGTTAGAGGAGGAGTGTCGGGGGACGGAACTGGGACAGATGTTAGTGGAGGAGTGTCGGGGAAGGGTCCTGGGACAGGTTTTAGAGGAGGAGTGTCGGGGGAGGGTTCCTGTGACAGGTGTTAGAGGAGGAGTGTTGGGGGAGGGAACTGGGGCAGGTGTTAGAGGAGGAGTGTTGGGGGAGGGAACTGGGACAGGTGTTAGAGGTGGAGTGTTGGGGAGGGACCTGGGACAGGTATCAGAGCAGGGGTGTCAGGGGAGGGATCTGGGACAGGTGTTAGTGGAGGAGTGTCGGGGAAGGGTCCTGGGACAGGTTTTAGAGGAGGAGTGTCGGGGGAGGGTTCCTGGACAGGTGTTAGAGGAGGAGTGTTGGGGGAGTGAACTGGGACAGGTGTTAGAGGAGGAGTGTCGGGGGAGGGACCTGGGACAGGTGTTAGAGTAGGAGTGTCGGGGTGGGTCCTGTGACAGGTGTTAGAGGAGGAGTGCCGGGGGAGAGTTCTGGGACAGGTGTCAGAGGTGGACTGTCGAGGGAGGGACCTGGGACAGGTGTTAGAGGTGGAGTGTCGAGGGAGGGTCCTGGGACAGGTGTCAGAGGTGGAGTGTCGGGGGACGTTCCTGGGACAGGTGTTAGAGGGTGGAGTGCCGGGGGATGGTCCTGAGACAGGTGTTAGAGGGTGGAGTGTTGAGGGAGGGTCCTGGGACAGGTGTTAGAGGTGGAGTGTTGGGGAGGGACCTGGGACAGGTATTAGAGCAGGAGTGTCGGGGGAGGGACCTGGGGCAGGTGTTAGAGGAGGAGTGTCGGGGGAGGGATCTGGGACAGGTGTTAGTGGAGGAGTGTCAGGGAAGGGTCCTGGGACAGGTGTTAGAGGAGGAGTGTCGGGGGAGGGAACTGGGACAGGTGTTAGAGGAGGAGTGTCGGGGGAGGGACCTGGGTCAGGTGTTAGAAGAGGAGTGTCGGGGGAGGGTCCTGTGACAGGTGTTAGAGGAGGAGTGTTGGGGAAGGAAACTGGGACAGGCGTTAGAGGAGTGTCGGGGGACAGACCTGGGACAGGTGTTAGAGGAGGAGTGTCGGGGGAGGGACCTGGGTCAGGTGTTAGAGGAGGAGTGTCGGGGGAGGATCCTGTGACAGGTGTTAGAGGAGAAGTGTCGGGGAGTGACCTGGGACAAGTGCTAGATTAGGAGATTCGGGGGAGGGTCCTGGGACAGGTGTTAGAGGAGGATTGTCGGGGGAGGGAACTGGGACAGGTGTTAGAGGAGGAGCGTCGGGGTGGGTCATGTGACAGGTGTTAGAGGAGGAGTGTCGGGGGAGGGACCTGGGACAGGTGTTAGAGGAGGAGTGTCGGTGGAGGGAACTGGGACAGGTGTTAGAGGAGGAGTGTCGGGGTGGGTCATGTGACAGGTGTTAGAGGAGGAGTTTCGGGGAGGGTCCTGGGATAGGTGTTAGTGGAGGAGTGTTGGGGGAGGGTCCTGGGATAGATGTTAGAGGAAGAGTGTCAGGGAACAGGTGTTAGAGGAGGAGTGTCGGTGAGGGACCTGGGACAGGTGGTAGAGGTGGAGTGTCGTGGGAGAGACCTGAGACAGGTGTTGGAGGGTGGAGTGTCGGGGAGGGACCTGGGACAGGTGTTAGAGGTGGAGTGTCGGGGGAGGGACCTGGGACAGGTGATAGAGGTGGAGTGTCGGGGAGGGTTCTCGGACAGGTGTTAGAGGAGGACTGTTGGGGGAGGGACATGGGACAGGTGTTAGAGGAGTTTCAGGGGAGGGTCCTGGGACAGGCGTTAGAGGAGGAGTGTCAGGGGGAGGGACATGGGACAGGTGTTAGAGGAGGAGATTCGGGGAGGTTCCTGGGACAGATGTTAGAGGAGGAGTGTCAGGGAGGGTCCTGGGACAGGTGCTAGAGGAGGAGTGTCGGGGGAGAGTCCTGGGACAGGTGTTAGAGGAAGAGTGTCAGGGAGGGACCTGGGTCAGGTGTTAGAGGAGGAGTGTCGGGGGAGGGACCTGAGACAGGTGTTAGAGGTGGTGTCGGGGGAGGGACCTGGGACAGGTGATAGAGGTGGAGTGCCGGGGGAGGGTTCTGGGACAGGTGTCAGAGGTGGACTGTCGGGGGAGGGACCTGGGACAGGTGTTAGAGGTGGAGTGTCGGGGAGGGTCCTGGGACAGGTGTCAGAAGTGGAGTGACGGGGGACGTTCCTGGGACAGGTGTTAGAGGGTGGAGTGTCGGGGGATGGTCCTGGGACAGGTGTTAGAGTGTGGAGTGTCGGGGGAGGGTCCTGGGACAGGTATTAGAACAGGAGTGTCGGGGGAGGGACCTGGGGCAGGTGTTAGAGGAGGAGTGTCGGGGGAGGGTCCTGTCACAGGTGTTAGAGGAGGAGTGTCGGGGGAGGGACCTGGGGCAGGTGTTAGAGGAGGAGTGTCGGGTGAGGGTCCTGTCACAGGTGTTAGAGGAGGAGTGTCGGGGGAGGGACCTGGGACAGGTGTTAGAGGTGGAGTGTCGGGGGATGGACCTGGGACAGTTGTTAGAGGAGGAGTGTCGGGGCAGGGACCTGGGACAGGTGTTAGTGGAGGAGTGTCGGGGGAGGGACCTGGGACAGGTGTTAGAGGTGGAGTGTCGGGGGAGGGACCTGAGACAGGTGTTAGAGGTGGAGTGTCGGGGGAGGGACCTGGGACAGGTGATAGAGGTGGAGTGTCGGGGGAGGGTTCTCGGACAGGTGTTAGAGGAGGACTGTTGGGGGAGGAACATGGGACAGGTGTTAGAGGAGGAGTTTCAGGGGAGGGTCCTGGGACAGGTGTTAGAGGAGGAGTGTCAGGGGGAGGGACATGGGACAGGTGTTAGAGGAGGAGATTCGGGGAGGGTCCTGGGACAGGTGTTAGAGGAGGAGTGTCGGGGGAGGGACCTGAGACAGGTGTTAGAGGTGGAGTGTCGGGGGAGGGACCTGGGACAGGTGATAGAGGTGGAGTGCCGGGGGAGGGTTCTGGGACAGGTGTCAGAGGTGGACTGTCGAGGGAGGGACCTGGGACAGGTGTTAGAGGTGGAGTGTCGGGGAGGGTCCTGGGACAGGTGTCAGAGGTGGAGTGTCGGGGGACGTTCCTGGGACAGGTGTTAGAGGGTGGAGTGTCGAGGGAGGGTCCTGGGACAGGTATTAGAGCAGGAGTGTCGGGGGAGGGACCTGGGGCAGGTGTTAGAGGAGGAGTGTCGGGGGAGGGATCTGGGACAGGTGTTAGTGGAGTAGTGTCGGGGAAGGGTCGTGGGACAGGTGTTAGAGGAGGAGTGTCGGGGGAGGGATCTGGGACAGGTGTTAGTGGAGTAGTGTCGGGGAAGGGTCCTGGGACAGGTGTTAGAGGAGGAGTGTCGGGGGAGGATTCTGGGACAGGTGTTAGAGGAGGAGTGTCGGGGGAGGCAACTGGGACAGGTGTTAGAGGAGGAGTGTCGGGGGAGGGACCTGGGACAGGTGTTAGAGGTGGAGTGTCGGGGGAGAGACCTGGGACAGGTGTTAGAGCTGGAGTGTCGGGGGAGGGACGTGGGGCAGGTTTTAGAGGAGGAGTGTCGGGGGAGGGACCTGGGACAGGTGTTAGAGGAGGAGTGTCGGGGGAGGGTCCTGTGACAGGTGTTAGAGGAGGAGTGTCAGGGGAGGGTTCTGGGACAAGTGTTAGAGGAGGAGTGTCAGGGAGGGTCCTGGGACAGGTGTCAGAGGTGGAGTGTCGGGGGACGTTCCTGGGACAGGTGATAGAGGTGGAGTGTCGGGGGAGAGACCTGGGACAGGTGTTAGAGCTGGAGTGTCGTGGGGAGGGACCTGAGACAGGTGTTAGAGGGTGGAGTGTCGGGGGATGGTCCTGGGACAGGTGTTAGAGTGTGGAGTGTCGAGGGAGGGTCCTGGGACAGGTGTTAGAGGTGTAGTATTGGGGAGGGACCTGGGACAGGTATCAGAGCAGGAGTGTCGGAGGAGGGACCTGGGACAGGTGTTAGTGGAGGAGTGTCGGGGGAGGGTTCTGGGACAGGTGTTAGAGGAGGAGTGTCGGGGGACGGAACTGGGACAGGTGTTAGAGGAGGAGTGACGGGGGAGGGACCTGGGACAGGTGTTAGAGGAGGAGTGTCGGGAGATAGTCCTGGGACAGGTGTTAGAGGGTGGAGTGTCGAGGGAGGGTCCTGGGACAGGTGTTAGAGGAGGAGTGTCGGGGGAGGGATCTGGGACAGATGTTAGTGGAGGAGTGTCGGGGAAGGGTCCTGGGACAGGTTTTAGAGGAGGAGTGTCGGGGGAGGGTTCCTGTGACAGGTGTTAGAGGAGGAGTGTTGGGGGAGGGAACTGGGGCAGGTGTTAGAGGAGGAGTGTTGGGGGAGGGAACTGGGACAGGTGTTAGAGGTGGAGTGTTGGGGAGGGACCTGGGACAGGTATTAGAGCAGGAGTGTCGGGGTTGGGTCCTGTGACAGGTGTTAGAGGGTGGAGTGTCGAGGGAAGGTCCTGGGACAGGTGTTAGAGGTGGAGTGTTGGGGAGGGACCTGGGACAGGTATCAGAGCAGGGGTGTCAGGGGAGGGATCTGGGACAGGTGTTAGTGGAGGAGTGTCGGGGAAGGGTCCTGGGACAGGTTTTAGAGGAGGAGTGTCGGGGGAGGGTTCCTGGACAGGTGTTAGAGGAGGAGTGTTGGGGGAGTGAACTGGGACAGGTGTTAGAGGAGGAGTGTCGGGGGAGGGACTGGGACAGGTGTTAGAGGAGGAGTGTCGGGGTGGGTCCTGTGACAGGTGTTAGAGGAGGAGTGCCGGGGGAGAGTTCTGGGACAGGTGTCAGAGGTGGACTGTCGAGGGAGAGACCTGGGACAGGTGTTAGAGGTGGAGTGTCGAGGGAGGGTCCTGGGACAGGTGTCAGAGGTGGAGTGTCGGGGGACGTTCCTGGGACAGGTGTTAGAGGGTGGAGTGCCGGGGGATGGTCCTGAGACAGGTGTTAGAGGGTGGAGTGTTGAGGGAGGGTCCTGGGACAGGTGTTAGAGGTGGAGTGTTGGGGAGGGACCTGGGACAGGTATTAGAGCAGGAGTGTCGGGGGAGGGACCTGGGGCAGGTGTTAGAGGAGGAGTGTCGGGGGAGGGATCTGGGACAGGTGTTAGTGGAGGAGTGTCAGGGAAGGGTCCTGGGACAGGTGTTAGAGGAGGAGTGTCGGGGGAGGGAACTGGGACAGGTGTTAGAGGAGGAGTGTCGGGGGAGGGACCTGGGTCAGGTGTTAGAGGAGGAGTGTCGGGGGAGGGTCCTGTGACAGGTGTTAGAGGAGGAGTGTTGGGGAAGGAAACTGGGACAGGCGTTAGAGGAGTGTCGGGGGACAGACCTGGGACAGGTGTTAGAGGAGGAGTGTCGGGGGAGGAACCTGGGTCAGGTGTTAGAGGAGGAGTGTCAGGGGAGGATCCTGTGACAGGTGTTAGAGGAGAAGTGTCGGGGAGTGACCTGGGACAAGTGCTGGAGGAGGAGATTCGGGGGAGGGTCCTGGGACAGGTGTTAGAGGAGGAGTGTCGGGGGAGGGACCTGGGACAGGTGTTAGAGGAGGAGTGTCGGTGGTGGGAACTGGGACAGGTGTTAGAGGGTGGAGTGTCGAGGGAAGGTCCTGGGACAGGTGTTAGAGGTGGAGTGTTGGGGAGGGACCTGGGACAGGTATCAGAGCAGGGGTGTCAGGGGAGGGATCTGGGACAGGTGTTAGTGGAGGAGTGTCGGGGAAGGGTCCTGGGACAGGTTTTAGAGGAGGAGTGTTGGGGGAGGGTTCCTGGACAGGTGTTAGAGGAGGAGTGTTGGGGGAGTGAACTGGGACAGGTGTTAGAGGAGGAGTGTCGGGGGAGGGACCTGGGACAGGTGTTAGAGGAGGAGTGTCGGGGTGGGTCCTGTGACAGGTGTTAGAGGAGGAGTGCCGGGGAGAGTTCTGGGACAGGTGTCAGAGGTGGACTGTCGAGGGAGGGACCTGGGACAGGTGTTAGAGGTGGAGTGTCGAGGGAGGGTCCTGGGACAGGTGTCAGAGGTGGAGTGTCGGGGGACGTTCCTGGGACAGGTGTTAGAGGGTGGAGTGCCGGGGGATGGTCCTGAGACAGGTGTTAGAGGGTGGAGTGTTGAGGGAGGGTCCTGGGACAGGTGTTAGAGGTGGAGTGTTGGGGAGGGACCTGGGACAGGTATTAGAGCAGGAGTGTCGGGGGAGGGACCTGGGGCAGGTGTTAGAGGAGGAGTGTCGGGGGAGGGATCTGGGACAGGTGTTAGTGGAGGAGTGTCAGGGAAGGGTCCTGGGACAGGTGTTAGAGGAGGAGTGTCGTGGGAGGGAACTGGGACAGGTGTTAGAGGAGGAGTGTCGGGGGAGGGACCTGGGTCAGGTGTTAGAGGAGGAGTGTCGGGGGAGGGTCCTGTGACAGTTGTTAGAGGAGGAGTGTTGGGGAAGGAAACTGGGACAGGCGTTAGAGGAGTGTCGGGGGACAGACCTGGGACAGGTGTTAGAGGAGGAGTGTCGGGGGAGGGACCTGGGTCAGGTGTTAGAGGAGGAGTGTCGGGGGAGGATCCTGTGACAGGTGTTAGAGGAGAAGTGTCGGGGAGTGACCTGGGACAAGTGCTAGAGGAGGAGATTCGGGGGAGGGTCCTGGGACAGGTGTTAGAGGATGATTGTCGGGGGAGGGACCTGGGACAGGTGTTAGAGGAGGAGTGTCGGGGGAGGGACCTGGGACAGGTGTTAGAGGAGGAGTGTCGGTGGAGGGAACTGGGACAGGTGTTAGAGGAGGAGTGTCGGGGGTGGGTCATGTGACAGGTGTTAGAGGAGGAGTTTCGGGGAGGGTCCTGGGATAGGTGTTAGTGGAGGAGTGTTGGGGGAGGGTCCTGGGATAGATGTTAGAGGAAGAGTGTCAGGGAACAGGTGTTAGAGGAGGAGTGTCGGTGAGGGACCTGGGGCAGGTGTTAGAGGAGGAGTGTCGGGGGAGGGAACTGGGATGGGTGTTAGAGGAGGAGTGTCGGGGGAGGGAACTGGGATGGGTGTTAGAGGAGGAGTGTCGGGGGAGGGTCCTGTGACAGGTGTTAGAGGAGGAGTGTTGGGGGAGGGAACTGGGACAGGTGTTAGAGGAGGAGTGTTGGGGGAGGGTCCTGTGACAGGTGTTAGAGGAGGAGTGTCGGGGGAGGGTCCTGTGACAGGTGTTAGAGGAGGAGTGTCGGGGGAGGGAACTGGGATGGGTGTTAGAGGAGGAGTGTCGGGGGAGGGTCCTGTGACAGGTGTTAGAGGAGGAGTGTTGGGGGAGGGAACTGGGACAGGTGTTAGAGGAGGAGTGTTGGGGGAGGGTCCTGGGACAGGTGTTAGAGGTAGAGTGTTGGGGCGGGACCTGGGACAGGTGTTAGAGGTGGAGTGTCGGGGGAGAGACCTGGGACAGGTGTTATACCTGGAGTGTCGGGGGAGGGACCTAGAGACAGGTGTTAGAGGAGGAGTGTCAGGGAGGGACCTGGGACAGGTGTTAGAGGAGGAGTGTCGGTGAGGGACCTGGGACAGGTGGTAGAGGAGGAGTGTCGAGGGAGGGTTCTGGGACAGGTGTCAGAGGTAGACTGTCGAGGGAGGGACCTGGGACAGATGTTAGAGGTGGAGTGTCGTGGGAGAGACCTGAGACAGGTGTTAGAGGGTGGAGTGTCGGGGAGGGTCCTGGGACAGGTGTTAGAGGTAGAGTGTTGGGGCGGGACCTGGGACAGGTGTTAGAGGTGGAGTGTCGGGGGAGAGACCTGGGACAGGTGTTATACCTGGAGTGTCGGGGGAGGGACCTAGAGACAGGTGTTAGAGGGTGGAGTGTCGGGGGATGGTCCTGGGACAGGTGTTAGAGGGTGGAGTGTCAGGGAAGGGTCCTGGGACAGGTGTTAGAGGAGGAGTGTCAGGGGAGGGTTCTGGGACAGGTTTTAGAGGAGGAGTGTCGGGGAGGGACCTGGGACAGGTGTTAGAGGAGGAGTGTCGGTGAGGGACCTGGGACAGGTGGTAGAGGTGGAGTGCCGGGGGAGGGTTCTGGGACAGGTGTCAGAGGTGGACTGCCGAGTGAGGGACCTGGGACAGGTGGTAGAGGTGCAGTGTCGGGGAGGGTCCTGGGACAGGTGTTAGAGGAGGAGTGTCAGGGAGGGTCCTGGAGCAGGTGTTAGTGGAGGAGTTTCGGGGGAGGGTCCTGGGACAGGTGTTAGAGGAAGAGTGTCAGGGAGGAACCTGGGACAGGTGTTAGAGGAGGAGTGTCGATGAGGGACCTGGGACAGGTGGTAGAGGTGGAGTGCCGGGGGAGGGTTCTTGGACAGGTGTCAGAGGTGGACAGTCGAGGGAGGGACCTGGGACAGGTTTTAGAGGTGGTGTCGGGGGAGGGTCCTGGGACAGGTGCCAGAGGTGGAGTGTCGGGGGACATTCCTGGGACAGGTGTTAGAGGTGGAGTGTCGGGGAAGAGACCTGGGACAGGTGTTAGAGCTGGAGTGTCGGGGGAGGGACCTGAGACAGGTGTTAGAGGGTGGAGTGTCGGGGGATGGTCCTGGGACAGGTGTTAGAGGTGGAGTGTTGGGGAGGGACCTGGGACAGGTATCAGAGCAGGAGTGTCGGGGAAGGGACCTGGGGCAGGTGTTAGAGGAGGAGTGTCGGGAGAGGGATCTGGGACAGGTGTTAGTGGAGGAGTGTCGGGGAAGGGTCCTGGGACAGGTGTTAGAGGAGGAGTGTCGGGGGAGGGTTCTCGGACAGGTGTCAGAGGTGGAGTGTCGGGCGACGTTTCTGGGACAGGTGTTAGAGGTGGAGTGTCGGGGTAGGGTCCTGGGACAGGTGTCAGAGGTGGAGTGTCGGGGGATGGTCCTGGGACAGGTTTTAGAGGTGGAGTGTTGGGGAGAGACCTGGGACAGGTATTAGAGCAGGAGTGTCGGGGGAGCGACCTGGGGCAGTTGTTAGAGGAGGAGTGTCGGGGGAGGGATCTGGGACAGGTGTTAGTGGAGCAGTGTCAGGGAAGGGTCCTGGAACAGGTGTTAGAGGAGGAGCGTCGGGGGAGGGTTCTGGGACAGGTGTTAGAGGAGGAGTGTCAGGGGAGGGAACTGGGACAGGTGTTTGAGGAGGAGTGTCGGGGGAGGGACCTGGGACAGGTGTTAGAGGAGGAGTGTCAGGGGAGGGTCCTGGGACAGGTGTTAGAGGAGGAATGTAGGGGAAGGGTCCTGGGACAGGTTTTAGAGGAGGAGTGTCGGGGGAGGGAACTGGGACAGGTGTTAGAGGAGGAGTGTCGGTGGAGGGACCTGGGACAGGCGTTAGAGGAGGAGTGTCGGGGGTGGGTCCTGTGACAGGTGTTAGAGGAGGAGTGTCGGGGAGGGTCCTGGGACAGGTGTTAGAGGAGGAGTTTCGGGTGAGAGTCCTGGGACAGGTGTCAGAGGTGGAGTGTTGGGGGACGTTCCTGGGACAGGTGTTAGAGCTGGAGTGTCGGGGGAGGGACCTGAGACAGGTGTTAGAGGGTGGAGTGTCGAGGGAGGGTCCTGGGACGGGTGTAAGAGGTGGAGTGCTGGGGAGGGACCTGGGACAGGTATCAGAGCAGGAGTCTCGGGGGAGGGACCTGGGGCAGGTGTTAGAGGAGGAGTGTCGGGGGAGGGATCTGGGACAGGTGTTAGTGGAGGAGTGTCGGGGGAGGGTCAAGTGACAGGTGTTAGAGGAGGAGTGTTGGGGAGCGTCCTGGGACAGGTGTTAGAGGAGGAGTGTCGGAGGAGGGACCTGGGACAGGTGTTAGAGGAGGAGTGTCGGGGGAGGGTCATGTGACAGGTGTTAGAGGAGGAGTGTCGGGGGAGGGTCAAGTGACAGGTGTTAGAGGAGGAGTGTTGGGGAGCGACCTGGGACAGGTGTTAGAGGAGGAGTGTCGGGGGAGGGACCTGGGACAGGTGTTAGAGGAGGAGTGTCGGGGGAGGGTCATGTGACAGGTGTTAGAGGAGGAGTGTCGGGCGAGGGACCTGGGACAGGTGTTAGAGGAGGAGTGTCGGGGGAGGGTTCTGGGACAGGTGTTAGAGGAGGAGAGTCGGGGGAGGGAACTGGGACAGGTGTTAGAGGAGGAGTGTCGGGGAAGGACCTGGGACAGGTGTTAGAGGAGGAGTGTCGGGGGAGGGACCTGGGACAGGTGTTAGAGGAGGAGTGTCGGGGGAGGGACCTGGGACAGGTGTTAGAGGAGGAGTGTCGGGGGAGGGAACTGGGACAGGTGTTAGAGGAGGAGTGTCGGGGGAGGGACCTGGGACAAGTGTTAGAGGAGGAGTGTCGGGGGTGGGTCCTGTGAAAGGTGTTAGAGGAGGAGTGTCGGAGACGGTCCTGGGACAGGTGTTAGAGGGGGGAGTGTTGGGGGAGTAACCTGGGACAGGTGTTAGAGGAGGAGTGTCGGGGGAGGGTCCTGGGACAGGTGTTATAGGTGGAGTGTCGTGGAAGGGTCCTGGGACAGGTGTTATAGTTGGAGAGTCTGGGGAGGGACCTGGGACAGGTGTCAGAGGAGGAGTGTCGGGAGAGGGATCTGGGACAGGTGTTAAAGGTGGAGCGTCAGGGGAGGGTCCTGTGACAGGTATTAGAGGAGGGGTGTCAGTGTGGGACCTGGGACAAGTGTCAGAAGAGGAGTGTTGGGGGAGGGACCTGGGACACCTGAGGAGCAACACCTCATATACCGTCTAGGTAGTCTCCAGCTCCTTGGTATGAGCATAGGGTTCTCCAACTTCCAGTAATTCCCTCCCTCTCCCTTCCCCTATCCCTATGTTACTCTGCCCCCCTCTCCCCCAGCTGCCTACCACCTCCCTCTTGGTTCCGCCTCCTTCTACTACCCATTGTGTTTTCCCCTTTTCCTTCTTCAGTTTTCCTGCCTATCTCCTCCCTGCCTCCCCTCCCCCACCCCTTTATCTTTCCCCTTACTCGTTCTTCACCTGGAACCTTCCCTCCTTCTCCTTCCCAGCCTCCCCCCACCTTCTTTATAGGGCCTCTGCCCCTTCCCCCTACAGTCCTGACGAAGGGTTCCGGCCCGAAACGTCGACCGATCTTTTCCACTGATGCTGCCTGACCTGCTGAGTTCCTCCAGCGTGTTGTGAGTGTTGCTGTGACCCCAGCATCTGCAGATTATTTTGTGTTTACTCAATGACTAGTTTACTGTACTCAGACCAAACATCAGAATGGGGAAGAAATGTGAACCAGGTGACTTTGACCATGGAACGATTACTGGTGCCAGATGGGATGGTTTGAGTATCATAGAAACTGTTGATCACCTGTGATTTTCATATACAATAGTCTTTGGAATTTACAAAGAATGGTGCAAACAAAAAATCTAAAAACATCCAGTGATTGTCTCTTCTACAGGGGAAAAAAACTCACCTTGCTAGTGAGAGAGGTCAGAGGAAAAAGGCCAGACTGGTTTAATCTGACTGGAAGGCAGCAGTAGCTCAGATAACCGCACGTTACAACAGTAGTGTGCAGAAGAACATCTCTGAATGCACAACAAGTTGGACCTTGATATGGATGGGCTACAGCAGCAAAGACCACAAATATACATTCAGTGGTCACATTTTTAGGAAAGGTGGCAACTGCATGTAGGAAGGTGAAAGAGGAAAGATGTTAAAAATGATGTCAATTTATACTATATGGTTTTACAATTACTCATTTTAACTGTAACAATGTATCTCCTACTACTTGTATTTTTGCTTTGTTATATTTTCATTTTATGAAATTAGTAAAAAGATTGAAAAAGAAAAGAAAAATGATGTAATCTAACCATTTCCAAACTTATTTTATTTCTCTGTACTGTTGGTTGAGAGGAATGGAGTCGTCGACACTAAGGTTTTCTTCTTTTTCATTTTTAAGTTGTTAGTATTGCCCAAGTCTTTTAGTTTAGTTGACTAATTCTGTTTAGTTTAGTTTTTTTGGGGGGTGGGGTTTTTTTTTCTATTTTTTTTTTCTTTTTCATGATTTTTCTCCAGTTTTTTTTTGTCCTGTATTATTCATTGTTATCCTACACGATTGGGAGTTTTGTCAAATTATACTATTTGGTCTTATAATTACTCATTTCAAGTACAACAATGTATCTCCAACTATTTGTATTACTGCTATGTTATGTTTATATTTTATGAAACTAATAAAAAGATTGAAAAAGGAAGAAAACTAATTGAAGGGCACCTTCGTCATGCAGAGTATGGTGTGTGAATGGAAAGAGGTTATAAAGGACATGGTTAGTAAATTGTTGGACGCATGGAGTACCAATCTCCACAAACTCCCAATAAAGTAAAACTGCTGGGGTACCTTCTTCTTGTGTGTTGGGACCAGGATCCTTCAGTGTGTGACCCTGTAGCGTCCTGCAATGCTGATTAAGACTTTGTACCATATCAATGTGATCTTACCCAGAGGCAGGCTTACAGACTTGCAAAGTTCAAAAGCTTAAAGCTGAAAATAAATTTATTATCAGGGCACATACATGTCACCACATACAACCCTGAACAGTAATCGTAAATAGGATCAATGAAAATCAAACTGTGCAAATACAGATATAAATAAATAGTAATAAATACTGGAGATGGCGTGCGTTAGCTAGATACTTCATATTGAACTCAAGAGGTTCTGACTGGCCGAGATTGTTTATCTTTCAAAAGATTTCGAATGAGGATTAGATCAATGATAACACCAGAGGTTTTTGTAAATCCAGACGGACTAAGTTCATCATGAAACAGCTTATTTCTCTTTTCTTGTGCCTTTATTTTTTTCAATATGGCTGGGATCCTGTTGGGGTCCCTGATCTACAGCTGCAGCACAAACCGGTTTTCTGCAAGCAGTGGTTTCTCCGACTTGCTGTGCAGTCTGGTGTTTCGATACCTCTGGTGTGGCCTGGAAGACATACGACTTCAGTGTGTGACCCTGTAGTGTGTGACCCTTCAGTGTGTGAACCTCTAGTGTGTGACCCTGTGACCCTTCAGTGTGTGATCTTGTGACCCTGTGACCCTTCAGCATGTGACCCTTGTGTGTGACCCTTCAGTGTGTGACCCTGTAGTGTGTGACCCTGTGACCCTGCAGCGTGTGACCCTGTAGACGACATGGTTTTTCTGAAGCAACGTGGGGGACTGAAATATCAAGACAGCAGAAGTGTGTTTGCTAATCGATGGCTTCTGTTGGAAGAAGTCCCCTGCACCTAAGTGATTCTCTCTGTCTCTGTCTCTGTCTCTCTCTGTTTCTCTGTTAGTATCTCTCTCTCTGTTTCTGTCTGCCTCTCTCTGCAGAACCTGTTGATCTTCAAATTGGGTGCTCAAAAAAAAGTAGCACAGAAGACTGTAACATCAGAACAGGAAGCTGCTGGTCTCCCACTCTCACTGTTGCAGGAGCGATCGTCGCTCCCTTGCTAGTGACAGAGAGCCTGTCTGAGATACCCAAGGGATGGGCTGTTGTTTCTGATTAAGGTGTCTTTGGGGGCTTTTTCTATTGCTTGCATGGTTGGTGGGGGGCGGGGGCGTGGTGCTTGTGCTGCTGCAAGGGGGGAAAAGGGAACAGGAGGGTTAATGTTTCTGCTGGTGCAAGTGAGGAAAGGGAACAGGAGGGTTGGACTTTGGCTGGGGCAAGTGGGGGAAGGGAACAGGAGGGTTAATGCTTCTGCTGGTGCAAGTGGGTTAATGATCCTGCTGGTGTAAGTGGGGAAAGGGAACAGGAGGGTTAATGCTTCTGCTGGTACAAGTGGAGGGAAAGGGAACAGGATGGTTAATGCTTCTGCTGGTGCAAGTGGGGAAAGGGAACAGGAGGGTTAATGCTTCTGCTGGTGCATGGGGAAAGGGAACAGGAGGGTTAATGCTTCTGCTGGTGCAAGTGGGGAAAGGGAACAGGAGGGTTAATGCTTCTGCTGGTGCGTGGGGAAAGGGAGCAGGAGGGTTAATGCTTCTGCTGGTGTAAGTGGGGAAAGGGAACAGGAGGGTTAATGCTTCTGCTGGTGCTAGTGGGGAAAGGGAACAGGAGGGTTAATGCTTCTGCTGGTGCGTGGGGAAAGGGAGCAGGAGGGTTAATGCTTCTGCTGGTGCAAGTGGGGAAAGGGAACAGGAGGGTTAATGCTTCTGCTGGTGCAAGTGGGGGCTTTGGGGCTCTGATGTTTCTGTCTTTCCTTCTTAGATTTTTAATGTTTTTTTGAATGTTATGAAGAGTAAGAATTTCAGGTTGTAAGCTGTATATATTCTCTGGTATTAAATTGAACTATTTGAAGCATTTGATAAAATATGATAGAACTCAAATGAAATGAAATAGAAATCAAACAGTTGGGTTATTTGACCAGTGAGCATATTGTACTCACTATGAAAAATTCTCAGTTAAAATTCCAGTCTTGATTGACTTTCATACTTGACTTATCACAAAGACAAGCTGTACCAGCTCCCAGCACGCAAATTAGAAATAACACCACATTTCATTGAAGGGGAAAGTAATAAAGGGAACCCATATCATAGAGCCATAGAAATTGTCACGTCACCGTCGTAACGGTGGCCTTGAGTCAAGTTTGCATTTAGATTGACAAGGCTTCCTGCCTGAAAGATGGCGAAAAGCAAGCACAGTTGACTACAAAGTGAAACGCAGATGGCCCCGTGTGCAGACATGATCAGCGTCAATGTGCCCCAGCTAAAGTGAAATCTCATTATTCTGTTGAACCCTGAACTGAGTTTACAACCTCATACCCAATCAATCATCAGAATGGCCTTCTTTCACATCTCCCGTTGTTAGCACGTCTCTCCTTAACCTTTCTTTGTGGTTATTGAAAGACTTGTCATTGGGAACTCCTGATCTACCGTTCAGTACACCACAAGGACATTATTCTTTTGCTTTCCCTTCTGCCCTGGATATTATGCTCCTGTCTTTCCATACTCTTTACATTCTCCTGTCAAGCCTGGCTTTGATTGAACTGATCAAGCTCAAACATCCTTCTGGTGGATGAGAATTCTGGTTCCATCTAACACATCACAAATTGGATAATTTCTACAGGTGTTTTAAATTCTATACAACGTCAACATCCTTTCCAAGTTTCCCATAACTTTTAAAATTCACTTTTACACATAAGAATAGAAACATAAGAGGGCCTCTTGATTATCTAATTCTGATCCCTCACTCAATAATATCCAGGCTGATCTGATCTTGGCCTGAAGTTTTAAAAAATTATTTATTGAGATGTAGGGCCAAAAAGGCCCTTCTGGTCTTTCAAGCCACACTGCCCAGCAATCCCCTGATTTATCCTAGCCTAATCACAGGACAATTTACAATGGCACTAATTAACCTACCAACCTGTATGTCTTTAGACTGTAGGAGGAAACTGGATCGCCCGGAGGAAACCTATGTAGTCATGGGGTAAACATACAAATTCCTTACAGAGAGTGGTGAGAATTAAATCCAGGTTGCTGGCCGTATTAAGCGTTGTGTTAAGCCGGGGGGGGTGCCAACCTTTCACATTCCATGCGTCAATTTTTTCACTCACAAGGTCAGATGCGCCATACAACTCTTGTACCCCAATTCAGTTCTTGTAAAAATATGTTAATATAGAACTCGTGCGTGAAAAAATCACATCTGAACTCGTGCGGGAAAAAATTGACGCATGGAATGTAAAAGGTTGGCCACCCCTGTGTTAAGCACTATGCTCCCTGCCTGTTCCTTATTCTCCTGCTGTCTCAGTCTGCAGAACTCTTGTTCAAAACGTTCATGACCTTCTAAGATTAGGAATCTTCCATTAATTATTCTGTAACACTGCATGAAATTTCCCCATCAACTCTTACAAATTTTTAAACAATTTTTATCTAGCATTCTGTCTGGATGCTTGGAACGGCAACTGCTCTGCACATGATCACAAGATAGTTGTGAACATAGCTCAGCACATCACAAGAATCAGCCTCTCCTTCATGGACTCTGTCTACACTTCCCGCTGCCTTGGTAAAGTAGCCCGGATAATCAAAGAACTCACCGACCATGGATGTGCTGTATTCTCCCCTCTCCCATTGGGCAGAAGATACAAATGCTTCTAAGTATAATTACTAGGCTCAATGACACCTTCCACCCCACTGTTATCAGACTCTTGAATGATCCTCTTGTACGATGAGATGGACTCTTGGGCTCACAATCGACCTCATTGTGATCTTGTACTTTATTTTTTACCTGCACTGCATTTTTTTAAGTAACTTTTATACTTTATTCTGCTTTGTCATTATTTTATGTTACGATATCTCCAATGATTTGATCTGTAAACAGCAGGCAAAATGAGTTTTTCACCACATCTTCGTACATGTGACAAGGATATACCAAAATCAATACTGTACTAATAATGACCCAACAACAATACCAGTGTAGAGACGAATCATGGCGAAAGTGCTGCTGTATATCCATACTGATTGCAGTTCAAAAGTTAAGGATCCAGTTGTAAGAGGAGATGTTGAGTCCCAGATCTAGGAGTTTGGAGATGAGTTTGCTTGGAATTATAGTATTGAAGGTGGAACTGTAGTCAATAACCAGTAGTCCAACATCGACGCAATAGATTCTGCTAATGACGGAAATCCAGAGTAACACACACAAAACGCTGGAGAAATTCGGGATGTCAAGCAGCATCCATGGAAAGGAATAAATGTCGACGTTTCTGACTGACATTTTTGAATTGAATTGACTTTATTACTTATATCCTTCATATATATGAGGTGTAAAAATCTTTGAATTATGTCTCTGACTAAATGTGTAATGTGCAATTTATAGTAGTTTATAATAAATATTATGTTCAACAGGATAGTCAACATAACATAGAGATACAACTCCTACTTGTTGTGGATGAAATGAAGTCTAAAATAAGTGACTTTAACGTCCAGATGCCCCAGAGTGAGTGCAGGGCTAGGCAGATAACAAGACTAGAATGATATTCAGTACTATGTGAGTATCTCATGGACTTTCAACTACATTTCACAACTTTTGAACTCATTCCTTAATCAGAGAGGTCCTTTATTGTGTTTGCTTCAGTAACATCACCATGCCATATGATCTGGAGATGTAATATTTTACTGTTTACAGGAACTTGTTGTGTTCACTTAGCAGCTGTACTTTCGACAGTGCAACAATGATGACTTTTCAAAGTACTTAATTGGCTATAAATTATTTCAGGTCACACTAGAGTCATGGAATATGTTGTAGAAACCTCTGTTGTATTATTTCAAACTGTTTATGTTATTAATCATTCTTGTTTGCTGGTTAAATAACTTGTCTGTCTTATCTCTGTACATTCTGGAATTTGTCACTAATGTTTGGCTTTGTACTTCATAAGATTAAACAAGCTGTTAGTCATTTACCAAGTACACCAGTTTAAATCTATCAAAGGTTCTATCTGCTACCAGTATCATGATGGATTACTGCCCTTCTTCTATTGCACCTTTGATCTATTTTTATCGACACTCAGATAACAAAGCCCAAATTTATTAAACAGACATTATGGCTCATTGGGAAAGTGGGAGCCTTATTGGACTATTGGAAATGCAGCATATTAATTCCAATTGACTGGTTTCTGGTTGGTTTGTTGAATGAATAATATTTTTTCTATAGTATTAGAAGAAAATTAATAATAGTGTACACACATACAAATTACACTCCGTTACCACTTTATTAGGTCCCTCTTGTAAAGTATCCACTAAGTGTATGGCCCTGTACCCCATCCCATTCAGAGACACTCTTCTGCATATCGCTGTTGTAATGAGTGGCTATTTGAGTCATTGTTGCCTACCTGTCAGCTTGAAGCGGCCTTGCCTTTCTCCTCTGACCTTTCTCATTAACAAGGTGTTTTCACCCATAGAACTGTCACTCGTGGATTTTTTTTTGTTTTTCACAATGATCTCTGAACACTTTAGAAACTGCTATGCATGAAAATCCCTGGAGATCATCAGTTTCTAAGATGCTCAAACCAGTCTGTCTGGAACCAACAATCATTCCATGGTCAAAGTCACATAGATTCCATTTCTTCCTCATTCTGATGTTTGTTCTGAACAACATCTGAACCTATTGACCATGCCTGCATGCTTTTATGCATTGTGCTGCTGCCACATGATCCACAGATTAGTTGTTTGCATTAATGAGCAGGAGTACAGATGTACCTAATAAAGTGGCCATTGAGTGTATGTACCACCAGGCTCCCACTGTTATAAGACTATGAAATGGTCCTCTACTATAGTAAGATGAATTCTTGACTTCAAAATCTATCTCATTATGACCTTGTACTTTATTATTGCCTGAGCTGCACTTTTTCTGTAATAGTAACACTTAATTCTGCATTTTATTTTTCATTACCTTGTACTTCTTCAATGTACTGATGTGACGAATTGATCTGTGTTGATAGAATGCAAAACAATGCATGTGACAATAATAAACCAATAAATTAGGAGAAAAGTGCTGGCCACTCAGCCCCTCTATTCTCTTCTATCATATAATACACCATGTCTGATCTGTTTTAGTCTCCATTCTAGCTTCCAATATTTCACCTTCTCTCCCCCTTCCTCATCCACGGAGCAGTAGTATTAGTGTGATTACTTGAGTCAAGTATGATGTTCTCCTATAGGGTTATTCCCTTAATGGAGATCACCTGTACATAGCTTTGTTTAACGTTGGGAGGCTGACACACACGTAACCACCACATGATCCTTGACAGATCAGGATCAGGGTCCAGTGGCATTGAGTGCAAGCTGACTGGGGACACTTCACTGCTGCAGCCTTCCTCGGCCCTCACTGCCATTGTGATGTGTCATCACCTTCTGTCAGTTCCACTGTTGAGATCATGGTCTGGAACCTCTGCCTTGACCTTATCGACATGGTAACTCCACCAGGAGCTAAGTTCTAGATGCATTGTTCTTAGGATCTCAGGAATCCACAAGCCATGATAAGGTGACAGTCCTTGGAGAAGACCTCCAAAAAATGCCTTTACCTTATAACTATATAGACTCCATTTCACCACCTTTTGATTTCCAACGATTCATAACCATCTGAGAGGGGTCTGATTTATGTCCTGCTGTCTTCTTCACCAGTCTTCTACACTGGCCAACACCACCAATCTTAGTACCATCTGCGAACTTACTAACCCACCCATCTATGTTTTATATATATATATATATGTAACGCTCAGTTATATTGGCTCGTATATGTCTACGGGAAATCCCACCCAGCACCCGCCTCAACGCTCCCCACAGGGTCGGTTGCCACCCGAATCAATCCCAAACATCAATCATCAGCCAGCACACCCAGTACGTTTTACCAAGTACACTTTATAGATATTACTAATTCTATGACATTAATATAAATTCAATACAGAAAAGGAAATAATGAAAAAAAAGGCGCCAAGTCATATCAAAGTCCATGTTCTTCGCACACAACCGTTGGAGCTCAATCGATTCCTGATGACCACTTGAATCTTGTCGACTCACGGCCCGGGACCACCCGAAGTGATCGACCGGAGCCTTTCCGCACGTCCGCTGTCCTCCCTGTCTCTCCTCCAACTCCCCGCCAAAACCCTGTCCGCCGTCCTCTCCGTCTCTCCTCCGACTGCCCATCTCTCCTCCGACTCCCTGCCAAAACCCCGTCCTCTGTCTCCCCGTCTCTCCCCGACTCCCCGTCTCTCCTCCAACTCCCTGTCAAAAACCCCGTCCACAGTCATATGATACAGCATTATCATCCGAAAACAAAACGATACATGAGCACCCACTGGCTAATAGCACCCTGCTGTCTGTATTAACCCAAGCAAATGCCTAGCTAGAGACTTTCTCAGCATTTAACATAACAAAGAAGCATTCCCACGTCTAACATAACAAAGAAGCCATTTTAAATGTAACATACAAAAAAAAGAAAGACTCCGTACATATAAAAAAGTAGAAGTATTTAGTTTCTTCTCCAAGGATCATCACCTGGTTGTGGTGTAGAGGCTTGTAAGTCCCTAAGATTCTGAGGGTGATGCTGTCTGGAATTTAGCCATGTGGTAACTAGCTCCTGGTAGGGTCACCCATGGCGGTGAGGCAAAGGGGGAGGTTCTAGACAAAGAGTGATCCTGTCAACCGCTCAGTGGTGGAGCTGGTGGAAGATAATGACACGTCACAGTGGCAGTGAAGGTGGAGGAAGGCTGCAGCTGTGAAGAGTCTCCAGTCATCTTGAACTCTATGCCACCGGACCCTGACCCCAATCTGTCAAGGACTGTGTGGTGGCCACCTGTGCGTCAGCCTCCCCACATTAAACAAAGTCACACACAGGAATTTTCCGTCGTGGCGATATACTGCATGTGGAAACCGGAGCAGTCGCTACAGCTACTTGATGACCCACTTATAGTCAACCCCTTAGGAGGATGTCATACTCGACTCAAACGATTGCACTTTCTTCTGGTGAGACCATTGGTAATTACTCTTGAAATAAGTACCTTGCTGAGCCATTTCAAAGGGCAGTTAAGGCTCAATCGGACTGATGCATCTGCAGCCAAAAACAGCACAGAGCAGGAAAGGATGGCAGACTTTGTTCTTGGAAGGAATTAGTGAACCACATCAACTTTTAGAACAATGCAGAAAGATTGTGGTCATAACAACAAATTAGTTATGTCAGAACTATTAATTAGACATAACTTTCCTCTTATAGGAAATACGTCATTAAACTGAAAAACATGCAAAGAAGATTTACAAGACTTTTGCTAGGACTTGGAGGTCTGAGTTATAGGGAGAGGTTGGTCAGCCTCAGACTGTATTTCCTGAAGAGCATAAAATCCTGAGAGGCATAGATAGGATGAATGCAGTTAGTCATTTGTCCATGGAAAATGAACCAAAAAAGTAGAATTCATTGACTTAGGGTAAGAGGGTAGAGAGGTAACAGGTACCTGAAGCCAACTTCCTCATGCAGAGACTGGACAAATGTGGAACAAGCTCCCAAAGGAGGTGGCTGAGGCAGGTCTAATAACAGCGTCTAAAAGACACTCGGACAGGAAGTGTTAATATGGGCCAAATGCAGGCAGATAGGACAGGCAAAGGCCGGCACTTTGGTTGGCATGGACGAGTTTGACGGAAAAGTCTCTTTCCATGTTGCATAACTATACTTGTTTGTTTTTTGATGACAGGTTATTATGTGAATTAAAATCCACAGCTGTTTTGATGGGATTTGACATTAATCCATGGATTAAGATATTAGTTTAGAGGAATGAGGGAGAATATCTTTGAAACCTATTGAATATTAAGAAGGACCAGATAGAGCGGACATGGAGAGGAAGTTTTCAATAGTGGGAGAGTTGAGTACCAGAGGGCACGGCCTCAGAATAGAACATACCTTTTAAGCAGAGACAAGAAGGAATTTCTTTAGCCAGAGGCTGGTATACACAGGATGGACCAAACTGCTGATTCTGACAAGACAAAAGTTGGAGTTGTGTGATTCATGATAAACTCTCTGTGGTGCTCTGATATGGCAGATTGTTTGTACTCATGTTCCCTCAGCCTTGAACATCTGACGATCAAATGCTGTTGTTCCATTTACTAAGAGAGCTCTCCTCCATGATACTGACCGCAGTTTACATACCACCAGTGGCCAGCTGTAATGAAACTCATGATATCATCACCAAACAAGAATCGGTCCACCTCATTGTATTTCATATCATAGTCAGGGATGGATTTCAAACAGGCCCTTTTGAAGAAATTCCTGTCAAATAACCATTAACATATAACCTGTAGCACCATAGGTCACAACACACTAGATTATTGCTATAATAAGATAAAGAATGCATACAGTTCCATGCCCAGACTGCATTTCAGGACATCCAATCACTTGGCCATCCTTCTCCTACCTGCACACAGGCAGGGGCTAAAGAGCAAGGCTTCAGAGATTAGGGCAACAAAGAGCTGGTCGCAGGAGACAAAAGAACGGCTGTGGGATTACCTCAAGTCAGTAGACTGGGCTGTGTTCAAAAACTCATCTGTGGATCTGAATGAATACACCACGGCTGTCACGGACTTTATAAGAATAGTCGTAGATGAGTGTGTCTCCAAAAATCATTCAGTCTTCCCCAAATAGAAGCGCTAGATGAACCATCCAATTGGGCATCTGCTGAGGGCCAGGTTAGAGGCATTCAAGTCTGGTCATATAGAAAGTTACAAGAGGTTCAGGTACAATTTCCAGAAAGCCATCTCACAGTGAAGGAGCAATTAGAAACATAGAAACATAGAAAATAGGTGCAGGAGTAGGCCATTCGGCCCTTTGAGCCTGCACCGCCATTTATTATGATCATGGCTGATCATCCAACTCAGAACCCAGCCTTCCCTCCATACCCCCTGACCCCTGTAGCCACAAGGGCCATATCTAACTTCCTTTTAAACATAGCTAATGAACTGGCCTCAACAGTTTGCTGTGGCAGAGAATTCCACAGATTCACCACTCTCTGTGTGAAGAAGTTTTTCCTAACCTCGGTCCTAAAAGGCTTCCCCTCTATCCTCAAACTGTGACCCCTCGTTCTAGACCTCCCCAACATCAGGAACAATCTTCCCGCATCTAGCCTGTCCAATCCCTTTAGGATCTTATACGTTTCAATCAGATCCCCCCTCAATCTTCTAAATTCCAACGAGTACAAGCCCAGTTCATCCAGTCTTTCTTCATATGAAAGACCTGCCATCCCAGAAATCAATCTGGTGAACCTTCTTTGTACTCCCTCTATGGCAAGGATGTCTTTCCTCAGATTAGGGGACCAAAACTGCACACAATACTCCAGGTGTGGTCTCACCAAGGCCTTGTACAACTGCAGTAGTACCTCCCTGCTCCTGTACTCGAATCCTCTCGCTATAAATGCCAGCATACCGTTCGCCTTTTTCACCGCCTGCTGTACCTGCATGCCCACTTTCAATGACTGGTGTATAATGACACCCAGGTCTCGTTGCACCTCCCCTTTTCCTAATCGGCCACCATTCAGATAATAATCTGTTTTCCTATTTTTGCCACCAAAGTGGATAACTTCACATTTATCCACATTAAATTGCATCTGCCATGAGTTTGCCCACTCACCCAACCTATCCAAGTCACCCTGCATCCTCTTAGCATCCTCCTCACTGCTAACACTGCCACCCAGCTTCGTGTCATCCGCAAACTTGGAGATGCTGCATTTAATTCCCTCATCCAAGTCATTAATATATATTGTAAACAACTGGGGTCCCAGCACTGAGCCTTGCGGTACCCCACTAGTCACCGCCTGCCATTCTGAAAAGGTCCCGTTTATTCCCACTCTTTGCTTCCTGTCTGCTAACCAAATCTCCACCCACACCAATACCTTACCCCCAATACCGTGTGCTTTAAGTTTGCACACTAATCTCCTGTGTGGGACCTTGTCAAAAGCCTTTTGAAAATCCAAATATACCACATCCACTGGTTCTCCCCTATCCACTCTACTAGTTACATCCTCAAAAAATTCTATGAGATTCGTCAGACATGATTTTCCTTTCACAAATCCATGCTGACTTTGTCCGATCATTTCACCGCTTTCCAAATGTGCTGTTATCACATCCTTGATAACTGACTCCAGCAGTTTCCCCACCACCGACGTTAGGCTAACCGGCCTATAATTCCCCGGTTTCTCTCTCCCTCCTTTTTTAAAAAGTGGGGTTACATTAGCCACCCTCCAATCCTCAGGAACTAGTCCAGAATCTAACGAGTTTTGAAAAATTATCACTAATGCATCCACTATTTCTTGGGCCACTTCCTTAAGCACTCTGGGATGCAGACCATCTGGCCCTGGGGATTTATCTGCCTTCAATCCCTTCAATTTACCTAACACCACTTCCCTACTAACATGTATTTCGCTCAGTTCCTCCATCTCACTGGACCCTCTGTCCCTTACTATTTCTGGAAGATTATTTATGTCCTCCTTAGTGAAGACAGAACCAAAGTAATTATTCAATTGGTCTGCCATGTCCTTGCTCCCCATAATCAATTCACCTGTTTCTGTTTGCAGGGGACCTACATTTGTCTTTATCAGTCTTTTCCTTTTTACATATCTATAAAAGCTTTTACAGTCCGTTTTTATGTTCTCTGCCAGTTTTCTCTCATAATCTTTTTTCCCTTTCCTAATTAAGCCCTTTGTCCTCCTCTGCTGAACTCTGAATTTCTCCCAGTCCTCAGGTGAGCCACTTTCTCTGGCTAATTTGTATGCTACTTCTTTGGAATTGATACTATCCCTAATTTCTCTTGTCAGCCACGGGTGCACTACCTTCCTTGATTTATTCTTTTGCCAAACTGGGATGAACAATTGTTGTAGTTCATCCATGCAACCTTTAAATGCCTGCCATTGCATATCCACCGTCAATCCTTGAAGTGTCATTTGCCAGTCTATCTTAGCTAATTCACGTCTCATACCTTCAAAGTTACCCCTCTTTAAGTTCAGAACCTTTGTTTCTGAATTAACTACGTCACTCTCCATGTTAATGAAGAATTCCACCATATTATGGTCACTCTTACCCAAGGGGCCTCTCACGACAAGATCGCTAATTAACCCTTCCTCATTGCTCAAAACCCAGTCCAGAATAGCCTGCTCTCTAGTCGGTTCCTCGACATGTTGGTTCAAAAAACCATCCCGCATACATTCCAAGAAATCCTCTTCCTCAGCACCTTTACCAATTTGGTTCACCCAGTCTACATGTAGATTGAAGTCACCCATTATAACTGCTGTTCCTTTATTGCACACATTTCTAATTTCCTGTTTAATACCATCTCCGACCTCACTACTACTGTTAGGTGGCCTGTACACAACTCCCACCAGCGTCTTCTGCCCCTTAGTGTTACGCAGCTCTACCCATATCGATTCCACATCTTCCCGGCTTATGTCCTTCCTTTCTATTGCGTTAATCTCTTTTTTAACCAGCAACGCCACCCCACCTCCCCTTCCTTCATGTCTATCCCTCCTGAATATTGAATATCCCTGAACGTTGAGCTCCCATCCCTGGTCACCCTGGAGCCATGTCTCTGTGATCCCAACTATATCATAATCATTAATAACAATCTGCACTTTCAATTCATCCACCTTATTACGAATTACAATTCTGGACTGAGCTTGAATCAACAAAGAATGCTAGACAGCTTGAATGCTATCACGTCTCACAAATTGAAATCAAGCGACTTGGGTGACAACAAGGCTTCACTTCCAGATAAACTCAATGCCTTCTATGCCTGCTTTGACCATCAAAACATAGAGGAACCACCATGATCTCCCATAGACACTGATGACACTGTGATTTCATTTTCTGAGGCCAACATAACAACATCCTTCAGGAGGGTGAACCCAGGGAAAGCATCCGACCTAGATTGGGCACCTTGCCATGTACTAAACACCTGTGCTAATCAACTAGCTATAGTCTTCATTGTGATCTTTAACTTTTTGCTTCAGCAGTCTGAATTACCCAATTGCTTCAAGCAAGTTTCAATTATTCCAGTGCCTAAGAAGAGGTGGTAATATGCATCAATGACTATCATCCGGTTGCACTTACATCCAAAGTGAAGAAGAGTTTTGAGATGTTGGTGATGCAACATATCAACTCCTGCTTGAGCAACTATTTGGTATTTCTCAAATTTGCCTACCAGAACAACAAGATCACAGCGGATGACATTTTGTTGGTTCTTCACTCAACCCTGGAACATCTGGACAGCAAAGCTACATACATCATGGTGTTCTTTATTGACTACAGCTCAGCATTCAATACTATCATCCCCTCAAAACTAATCAATAAGCTTCAAGACCTTGGCCTCAATGGCTCCTTGTGCAATTGGTTCCTCGAAATCCTCACTTGCAGACCCCAGTCAGTTCAGATCAGCAACAATATTTCCTCCACAATTTCCAGTTCAGTGATGGGGCAAGTGAAGTTGGTGAAGTTATCCCCTCTGGTTCAGAAGACTAATGACTGAGTGGTAAGAACTGTTCCTAAACTTGGTGGTGTGAGTCCTGAGGCTCCTGTACCTCACAACAGCAGCAGGAAGAGAGCATAGCCTGGGTGGTGGGGGTCACTGATGATGGATGCTACTTTGTTTGCTGCCCCAACACTTCATGTAGATGTTCTCAGTGTTGTGGATGGCTTTACCTGTGGTACAATGGACTTTATACACTATTTTTGGTCAGATTTACTATTCAAAGGCATTGCTGTTTCCATGACAGGGCGGGTATAATGCAGTTAGTCAATATACTCTCCATGACACATCTATTGAAGTTAGTCAAAGTTATCGATGTCATGCTGTATCTTCACAAAAGCATAAGGAAGCAGGAGGCACTGTTGTGTTTTCTTCATAAGTACTGGGCACAGGACAAGTCCTGAAATGATAACACTGAGGAACTTAAAGTTGTTAACCCTCTTCACCTCTGATCTTCCAATAAAGACTGGGTCATGGACCTCTGACGAGGATGAGGATGAGGAATGATCAATAAATGTCAGCTTGCTGGGTTCTTCCCAAGCTCCAAAGATTGACAAGCTGCAGTTCCTCAGAAGAAGTCCTTCTGATGCTGCTCACGAAGCACGCAGCCAACATATTCAGGCTGACTGGCAAGACAACATTTGCAGTGAAATCCGGAAGCCCAATGAGTCTGTCAAAGCCACGTCTGGGAGCTGTCACACAGATACATCAAATCATTGCAGCAAGGCAAGATATTAGCATTAAATCCCCATCTCTAGCCAGCCTAACCCATCAAAGTGTATGGGGTGACTTGCTCAATGCACAGCAAGTGCTCAGAGTAGGCATTTTTTTTTATCACAGAAGCTATCCTAAGAAGGGAAATGCAAATGCCATCACCACAACCAAACTAGAGGCTGGCCAGTGAAGCAAGGAGTGATTACTTGCTCTGTGACCCTGAACTCTAAGCTCCCAATACCGAGTATCACAGTGGTGTGCTCTTTGCTGCGATGACAGCTGGACTCAGAATGCAAACAGACTACTCTGCAGAGGAGATCAGTCACGAAGCTGGTTCTGAAGAGAAAGGTGACAGATGAGATTTACTTCAGACGCAAGACTGAGAGCATCAACGCCAGTGAAATAGTGCTTGTTACCTATCGATAGGAAGATGAAGGGTTTACCATATGAGGAACCTCTGGCAGCTCTTGGGCTCTATTCCTCGGAGATCAGAAGAATGAGGGGGAATCTCATTGAAACATTTCGAATGTTAAAAGGCCTGAACAGATTGGATATGGCAAAGTTATTTTCCATGGTAGGGGAGTCTAGGACAAGAGGGCACAACTTCTGGATTGAAAGAAGTCCATTTAGAACAGAGATGCAGAGAAATTACTTTAGTCAGAAGGTGGTAAATCTGTGGAATTTGTTGCCCTGAGTGACTGTGGAGGCCAAGTCATTGGGTGCATTTAAGGAAGAGATAGATAAGTCCTTGATGAGCCAGGGAATCAAAGGGTATGGGGCGAAGGCAGGGGAGTAGGGATGACTGGAAGAATTTGATCAGCCCATGATTGAATGGAGGAGTAGACGTGAAGGGTCAAATGACCTACTTCCGCTCCTATACCTTATTGTCTTATGGTTTTAAGATAGAAAAAAAATCACGAAGATTAACAGCGTATGAAGAATTTCTATTTTCCTGGTGAATTTTGGCTATATTACATTAATCGTTAAAGAGGCTATCTGCCCCGAACATCTATCACAGAAAGGATTAATATGCGAGTAAAAACGCGCTAACTTATCTTTGGACATATGTGCTCTATGAACCACTTTAAATTGAATTAGGGAATGTTTAGCACAAATAGAGGAAGTATTAACTAATTGTAAAATCTGCCCCCAATCATCCACAGAAATGGTAAGCCCCAATTCCTGTTCCCAATCTACCCTAATCTTATCAAATGGAGCTTTCCTAAGTTTCATAATAATATTATAAATCATAGCCGATGCACCTTTCTGACATGGATTAAGGTTAATTATCGAATCTAAAATATATATAGGAGGAAGCATTGGAAAGGAAGAAAGTATAGTACTTAGGAAATTTCTAACTTGTAAATATCTAAAAAAATGTATTCTTGATAAGTTATATTTATTAGATAATTGTTCAAAAGACATAAGGGAACCATCTAAAAATAAATCCAAAAACCGTAAAATACCCTTAGTCTTCCAAGTTTGAAAAGCGCGATCCGTAAAAGAGGGAGGAAAAAATATGTTACCTAAAATAGGAATCGCTAACCCGAATTGATTAAGATCAAAAAATTTTCTGAATTGAAACCAAATGCGCAAAGCATATTTAACTATCGGGTTAGAGACCTGCTTAAGACGTTTCGAATCAAAAGGAAGAGAGGAACCTAAAATAGAACCAAGTGTATAACCCTGAACAGATTGTAATTCCAATGCTACCCATTTAGGAATAGATAATATGTCCTGGTCAAGTAACCAAAATTTCATATGTCGAATATTAATAGCCCAATAATAAAATCTAAAGTTAGGTAATGCTAAACCTCCATCTCTCTTAGCTTTCTGTAAATGTATTTTACCCAGTCTCGGATTCTTATTCTGCCAAATAAATGAAGAAATTTTAGAGTCAACTTTATCAAAAAAAGATTTAGGAACGAAAATTGGTAATGCCTGAAACACATATAAAAATTTTGGCAAAAAAAACATCTTAACTGCATTAATACGACCAATCAAAGTTAAATATAAGGGAAACCATTTAGATGAAAGTTGAGTAATATGGTCTATTAATGGTAAAAAGTTAGTCTTAAATAAATCTTTATGTTTACAAGTAATTTTAATCCCAAGATATGAAAAGTAATTATTAATCAATTTAAATGGAAATTTATAATATAAGGGAAGATGTTTATTAATCGGAAAAAGTTCACTCTTACTAAGATTTAATTTATAACCTGAGAAAAGACCAAATTGTGCTAATAACTCTAAAACAGCAGGAATGGATCTCTCAGGATTAGAAATATATAAAAGTAAATCATCAGCATAGAGTGATAATTTATGGGACTTTAATCCCCGAGTTATCCCAGTAATATTTGAAGATTCTCGAATAGCAATTGCAAGAGGTTCTAATGCAATATCAAATAATAGGCGACTAAGAGGACAGCCTTGTCGAGTACCACGAAAGAGAGGAAAAAAAGGTGAGTTTAAAGAGTTAGTACGAACCGAGGCTACAGGGGAGTGATATAACAGTTTAATCCAGGATATAAATTTCAAGCTAAAATTAAACATTTCAAGCACCTTAAATAAATAAGGCCATTCTACTCTATCAAAAGCTTTCTCGGCATCTAAAGAAATAACACACTCAGGAACATGAGCCTCTTAACTCATATGTTTTGGTCTTGCCCTACTTTGGAAACTTTTTGGAGAGATATTTTCAATATTATTTCTAAGGTATTAAATATAGATATCTCTCCTCACCCTATTACTGCTATCTTTGGACTACCTAAAATTTCTAGTAATCTTTCCCCTTCAGCCCGTAGAATGATTGCATTTCTTACTTTAATGGCGAAAAGATGTATTTTACAACATTGGAAAGAGCCTAATGCTCCAACTACCTTTTTTTGGTTTTCTCAGACGATTTTATGTTTGAATTTGGAGAAAATTAGAAGTAACCTTTATGATTCTTCATTTAAATTTGAACAGATTTGGGGACCTTTTATTCGATATTTTCATTTAATGTAATATTTACCCTTCTTGTTTTTTTTTCACTGTTTTTAATGGAGGTCGGGATTGAGGACGTGATTTTAAGTTTAACTCTGTTTGGTTTCAAGTTAGCCCATTGCTTTGCCTTGCTTTTAGTTAGCTGCACGGTGGGTTTTTTTTGGGGGGTTTTTTTTTCTTTTTTTTCCATTGATATATATAAAATTTAGTATACTATTATGTTATCTTGGTTTCTTATGCTTAAATTACATTGTTTGTAGTATTTTCTTTTTGGTATTGTTATCTTTTGGAATTTTATTATACTTTAACATTGTATTAATGTTTATATGGCTTACCTTTTTTGTATACTTACTTAATAAAAAGATTTAAAAAGAAAGAAAGAAACATTAATCGTGAGGATTGCCCGATTACTATGAGAATTTGGATACAACTCCGAAAATACTTTGGCTTATTGAGATTTTCTGTTTCAAGTCCCATTTTTTCTAATTATTTTTTTAAACCCTCTATGATTGATGTGGCTTTTAAAGAATGGGATAGATTAGTTATTAAATGCTTTCCGGACTTGTTTGTAAAGGGAAATCTCTTTTCGTTTGAATAACTGTCAACTAAATATAGTTTACCTAAAACTCATTGTTTTCGATACCTACAAATAAGAGATTTTTTATGGTCTCTGTTACGAGAATACACATAAAATTAAGATGTTTGCTGGCCTGGGCTAGCATCAGTGGCATCAGCAGTTGGTCTGCCACCTGCCCTCAGGGGAAGGAGAGATAAGGAACAATGGAGCAGCGTCTGGAGATGTGTAATGAAGGGATGTGGGAGAGAGAGCTGTCTGGGGCGGCTCCCCCCTTTGAACCCTGAACTGTTTGAAGTGATGGACAGGCGATACCCCAGCAGGGGGATAAAAAGGGACAGGTTCGCTAAGGCAGGACACACACACGCCACCCGAGGTAACGAGACCCTGGAAGCGGTGCGCCTCTCACGAGTGGGTGAGAAGTATCAGACAACGACAAGGGTGGAAAGGTACGATCAGCGGGAACCCGGTGTGTGTCCGCCCTTGCCTGGGTGCCGGGTTCACTGCAGAGGATCGACCGCATCTGGAGGAGGGGTCACAGTCGGTGACCTCAGGTGACATCACCAAGGACCCGCCCAAAAGCTGTTTGTGAGCCATCTCGCTGGTCTGTGAGCCATCTCGCTGGTCTGTGAGTGAAGCAGTGTTCTGAATGATCAGTTGTTCCTATTCTATCTCTCTCTTCCCCCACGTTGTCCATCGCCATGGCAACGATTACTGCGAACTGAACTGGACTGAACTTTGAGTCATTTTGAAATTTGGTCATCTACCCCTAGACAACGATAGAGCTTGATTGATGCTGTTATCTTAATTCTGTGCACATGTGCGTTTATCATCGCTGAACTGTTGCATTTATTATTCATTCGATTACTGTGTTGCTCGTTTCTTTAATAAAACTTTCTTAGTTCTAGTACTCCAGACTCCAACTGAGTGATCCATTTCTGCTGGTTTGGCAACCCAGTTACGGGGTACGTAACATCTCAAATAAGTACATTTCCTAAGAGCCCTGATAAGAATCTATTAGATGTAATTTTTAATTTGAAACCTTTTTATAATGGATCTATATCTAATAATTATAATATGCTGTTGGGAATGAGAAGTGTTCCTTTAGATAAAATTAAAAATCTTTGGGAACAAGATTTACAGACTTCAATTTCTGAAGAAACTTGGAATCAAATTTTTAAATTGATTAACACTTCATCGTTTTGTGCCCGCCACTCCCTCTTTCAATTTAAAGTGGACCATAGGGCCTATATGACCAAAGATAATTTGACTCATTTTTATTTAGATATATTTCTGTATTGTGATAAATGTAATAATGGAGAAGCTTCACTCATTCATATGTTTTGGACATGTCCGAGTCTTGGAAAATATTGGAAAGAAGTATTTCAAACTTTCTCAATGCAGGGGTTCTGGTGATGTCATCGTTCAGAATGGCAGCTTAAATCAACAGCTCCTCTGAAAAAAACGCATATTTTGCCCGATAATCCATCAAATAAGTGACCTTTCGAAAATATCTGAATTGATAAGGGGGGCAAGAATGGAGTTAAAAAAAGCATCACCGCAGAGCTTATGGAAGAGAGAGGTGCAGTGTGATACTCTCCTATATGTGTGCGTGGCGGTGAAGCTGACGCGGGGCCTCATGCAGGCGAAGCGGCATATATGATAAGAATTCTGGAAGAGATAAGGGAAGTCCAAAAAGATAAAAAGCAACAACTCGATGATATGAAGTCAGAGCTCGCCAATGTCAATCAGAAAATAACGCTGGCAGAGACTCGAATTCAGAAGGTGGAAGATCGCATGCAAAACGTGGAAAAGATACTAAGTAAGACGAAAAAAAATTAAATCAACAGGAAAGTAAATTGCTTGACCAGGAGGGAAGATTGCGACGGGAAAATATCAGGATTTATAATGTTCCCGAAGGAGCGAAGGGATTGTCAACGATGGACTTTGTAGACAAGCTGCTTCGGGAAGCACTGGAGATTCCCCCGACTATGGAGATTGAAACTGAGAGGACGCATCATTCGCTCGTCCCGCGGCCCTCCGGAGACAGAGAAAGTAAACCACACTCAATAGCACTTAAGTTCCCTCGATTCAAGAGCAAGGCGGAGCTTCTACAAAGGGTCTGGGGTAAAAAGAGGGTTTTTTAGAATGGGAAGTTAATAATCTTCGATCATGATTACCCCCACGGCGGTCCTACGGAAACAGAAGGAATATTCCGAAGTGAGACGACTATTAAAGCAAGAAAAGATTAAATTCCAAACCCGTACCCTGCTAAACTGAGGGTATTTTACTAAGAAGGGATACAAATATACCAGACGGTGGAAGAGGCGACTACAGACATGAACAACAGAGGACTGTCCATTAGTGTGGTCAAACTAAGGGAAAGTCTGGTTGAACAATTATCCCGAACTGCTTGGGAAATAGTAAGAGAACCTGGAAAGCAGGGGACGGGAGGAGGACGAGAGAAGGATATTAGGAAGAGACTGCCAGTTCTCTGAGGGCAGCCCTCACCTCCTCCAGAACAGCCATAAGGTTTGGCTAACTTTAAAAGTGCTGATAAACTAAACGGAAGTAAAAAAATAGATGGTGATATACCTATATCTCAAGACATACGTCTTATAATGTGGATTTTATATTACTCAATTTTTAAAAAATCATTTATTCATTCCTTTCCCCCCCACCTAAATGAGAATATATACGTGGAAGGAATACACAGGGAAATCATTTCTGTGTAACGGACATAGTTTTTTTTAACTTACTTTTATAGGTACTGCAACGGGGACACACAACCCACAGGTAGGAGGGGCTATCCCCCACTGCTAGATGTTTCCTTCAGCTCAGCCCAGGGTCATCTAGAGACCCCAGCCTTGGAATCACACCTTTGTTACCTTTTTTATTATTCGCGTTTCTTGGCTCTTATTTGTTTAGAGAGTAGATCGATTAAGTTATATTCTGCAAATTTCAATGATAAACTAACAGATAAATACACATGGCTAAGGACAAAGTAAAATTCATTTCCTTTAATGTCAATGGGTTGTTGAATCCAGTCAAGTGCAGTAAAATTCTATCAAAAATGAAAAAAGAACAAGCCCATGTAGTATATTTACAGGAAATTCACCTAAGTGATAATGAGCATGGAAAACTAAAGAGAATGGGCTTCACTAATTTGTTTTTTCTCCTCATATAAATCAGGACATAGAAGAGGAGTTGCTCTTCTCATCTCAAGCAAGCTAAATTTTGAAAAAGTATTTGAAATGGGAGATAAGGAGGGCAGATATATTCTGGTAAGGGGGAATATAGATGGAAACTTAGTTACTTTATTGAATATATATGCACCCCCAGTAAGTGATATTAGTTTCTTCCAGAAAATTACTAATATTATGGTAATGGAAATAGAAGGTCTCTTGATATGTGGGGGAGACTCAAATTTACAATTACAACCAAAGTTAGACTTTTCCAATAGAAAAACTTATGAAACAAAGTCCTTACATAAGAACGTTAGCACTCTTTTTGTGGATGTTGGTCTAATTGATATATGGAGGGACCTTTTCCTTGACATAAGGGATTACACTCATCATTGTGCCCCCATTATGTATATACAAGAATAGACTGTTTGATAACATTTGGAAAAGATAGAGACAAAATAATCACCTGTGGAATTGGGACAATAGATGTAAGTGACCATGCACCTATATATTTATCTGTTGATTTTGAGCTATAACCAAAGAATATTATTTGGATACTAAATTCAAGACTACTCAATTATCCTTATTTAAAGAACAAATTAAAAAAGAAATTGGTCTTTACTTAGAATTCAATGATAATGGAGAGGTTTCACCTCCCATTCTATGGAATACTCTGAAGGCTGTCATAAGACGGAAAATTATAGCAATATCTTCAAATAAGAAAAAAAAGGAATACAACATTAGCGGAATTGCAAAATAAGCTGAAGGAAATAGAAAAAAAAGCAAATCCAGTTTGCACAGGATACAGTAGAGGAAATTTTTAAAAATTAGGAATGAAATTAATAGTTTGACTACACAAGAAATTAGAAAAAAAATTATGTTTCTGAAACGGAGACACTATGAAAATAGATCTAAATCTATGAAAATACTGTCGTGGAAACTGAAAAAAAAAATAGCAGAAAATACAATACATAGAATAAGGGATCCAAGAACAAAAGTGATAAAAAATAAGCTAAGTGAAATTCAAGAAGCTTTTGAGAGGCTTTACAAAACTCTATATTCCAAAGTTCCAGAGGGAAGCATAGCCCAGACTGACACCTTCCTGAATTCTTTAGAGTTACCCACTTTAAGCAAACAATAAAATAGAACGATGACTGCTGACATAACTGAAGCTGAATTAAAAACTGCAATTAGTAGGCTTAAATTAAGCAAGTCACCAGGATCAGATGGATATACGGCAGGGTGGAATAAAGAGCTTAGAAGTGAGTTAATTCCTATTTTACTCCCAGCACTGAACTGGACCCTAAGAAAGGTGCAAGTGCCACCCAGCTGGAAGGAGGCGATAATCTCAGCTGTACCGAAAGAAGGCAAGGATAAAATGGAATTGTCATTTAGACAATATATGTTCTTAATGTGGATTGCAGAATATTTACCTCCATCATGACCAAACAATTAGAAGACTTTCTACCCACACTGATGCATAATGATCAGAAAGGTTTTATACAACGACGCCAAACACATGACAATATACGACGGACACTTCACATTATGGATCATATTTTTAAAAATGAAATTGAAGCAATAGTCATAAGCATGGATGCTGAAAAGGCATTTGATTCAGTTAATTGGAATTTTCTTTACAGAGTTTTACATAGATTTTGTCTACATGACACAATTATTAAAACTATACTGGCACTATATGACTATCCTACTGCCAGGGTTAAAATCAATGGATATTTATCTAATAGTTTTACCCCAGAAAGGGACATGAGACAGGGTTGTGCACAGTCATTGCTACTCTTCGCATATATCTGGAACCATTAGCTCAATACATCAGACAAATTGAAGATATCAGGGGAATTACTATTAATTACTATTAAATACTTTTTTTTGTTTTGTGGGAAAAATTGTAATAGATAAATGGAGGTCATTTAAAGGTGAAATTTTGAAAATACAGAATCTTTATGTTCCTGTTAGGTTGAAAGGAACAGTTAAAAGTTTGAGGGAGCCATGGTTTTCAAGGGATATTGGAAACTTGGTTCGGAAAAAGAGAGATAGCTACAATAAGTATAGGCAGCATGGAGTAAATGAGATGCTCGAGGAATATAAAGAATGTAAAAAGAATCATAAGAAAGGAATTAGAAAAGCTAAAAGAAGATATAAGGTTGCTTTGGCAAGTAAGGTGAAAATAAATCCCAAGGGTTTCTACAGTTATATTAATAGCAGCTGTGTACATACATCTATTGCTGCTTCTGGAGACATCTTCAGTGATGTTCCTGGAATCATCGGGTGTTTCGGGTCTTTCAACATCATACAACCTCCTCCAGGTGACCCAGCCGGGGCTGATCAGACCCCAGCTTGTGTCCAGATGGCTAGCTACTTATGACTCCATGGCTCCCCTCTTTTGAGCCACAGCCATCTTGAGGCCCTCTCTGCCGCATCGGTGGTACTGCGGATGGCTCTCCTCTTCCTCTCTCCCTCGGTGCCCAAAATGCTGAAGGCTCTAACTAAAGAATGGGCTACGAATCCCCTAAAACCAGCCTCCACTGGGAGACACCTCGCTCTCCATCCAGCCTGCTGACAGTTGCTGACCAGTCCTGCGCAGTTGGAGAGCTTCCTTTCAAAGGCCTCTTACAAGCTATCTTCCCATGGGACTGTCAGCTCCAGCAGCACCACTTGCTTAGTCGACTCAGACACTAGGACAATGTCTGGTCGCAGGGTGGTGGCTGCGATATGGTTGGGGAACTTCAGCTGCCCTTCGAGGTCCACCAACAGCTGCCAGTCCCTTGCAGAGGTCAGATTGTCTGCAGATGTTCTTTTGGCAGGTATTGGCAGCTCCCCAGCTCTGACAAAGGCAATGGTCTGCTTGGAGGGTCTGGACAGCTTCGCCCACTCAACTCCTGCGCTGACAGCTTCAGCGATGGTCTTCAGGTCCTGATCATGCCTCCACCTGTACCGTCCCTCATCAAGTGCCCTTGCACAGCCACTGAGGATGTGCTCCAGGGTTTCTCGCTTGGAGCACAGTGGGCATGCAGATGACTCTGCCTTGCTTCATGTGTGCAGGTTTGATGGGCTTTGAAGCACATCATACACTGCCTGGATGAGAAATTGGATGCGGTGTGGTTCGGCTTTCCAAAGATCCAAAAGGATAGTGAGGGATAAAATCGGTCCCTTAGAGAATCAGAGTGGACAGCTATGTGTGGAGCCAAAAGAGATGGGGGAGATTCTGAACAATTTCTCTTCTTCGGTATTCACCAAGGAGAAGGATATTGAATTGTATAAGATAAGGGAAACAGGCAGGGAAGTTATGGAAACTATGATGATTAAAGAAGAGGAAGTACTGGAGCTCTAAAGGAATATAAAAGTGGATAACTCTCCATGTCCTGACAGGATATTCCGCAGGGCCTTGAGGGAGGTTAGTGTGGAAATAGCAGGGACTCTGACAGAAATATTTCAAATGTCATTAGAAACGGATAGGTGCCAGAGGATTAGCGTGTTGCTCATGTTGTTCCATCGTTTTAAAAGGGTTCTAAGAGTAAACCTAGCAATTATCAGCCTGTGAGTTTGATGTCAGTGGTGGGTAAATTGATGGAAAGTATTCTTAGAAATGGTATATATAATTATCTTGATAGACAGGGTCTGATTAGGAACAGTCAACATGGATTTGTGTGTGGAAGGTCATGATTGACAAATCTTATCAAATTTTTTGAAGAGGTTACTAAGAAAGTTGGCGAGGATAAAGCAGTGGATGTTGTCTGTGTGGACTTCAGTAAGGCCTATGACAAGGTTCCACACGGAAGGTTCAATCGTTAGGTACTAATATTGAAATAGTAAAATGGATTCAGCAGTGGCAGGATGGGAGACACCAGAGAGTGGTGGTGGATAACTGTTTGTGTGGTGGATAACTGTTTGTCAGATTGGAGGCCGGTGACTAGTGTGTGCCTCAGGGATCTGTACTGGGTCCAATGTTGATTGTCATATACATTAATGATCTGAATGATGGGGAGGTAAATTGGATGAGTAAGTATGCAGATGATACTAAGACAGGTGGAGTTGTGGATAATGAAGTAAGTTTTCAAAGATCGCAGAGAGATTTAGGCCAGTTAGAAGAGTGGGCTGAATGATGGCAGATGTAGTATAATGCTGATAAATGTGAGGTGCTACATTTTGGTAGGACTAATCAAAATAGGACAGACATGGTAAATGGTAGGGCATTGAAGATTGCAGTAGAACGGAGGGATCTAGGAATAATGTTGCATAGTTCCCTGAAGGTGGAATGTCATGTGGATAGGGCGGTGAAGAAAGCTTTTGGTAGGCTGTCCTTTATAAATCAAAGCATTGAGTATAGGAGTTGGGATGTAATGTTGAAATTGTACAAGGCATTGGTGAGGCCAAATTTGGAGTATTGTGCAGTTTTGGTCACCGAATTATAGGAAAGATGTCAACAAAATAGAGAGAGTACAGAGAATATTTACTAGAATGTTAGCTGGGTTTCATCACCTAAGTTACAGAGAAAGGCTGAACAAGTTGAGTCTTTATTCCTTGGAATATAGAAGGTTGAGAGGGGACTTGATAGAAGTATTTAAAATTATGAGGGGGATAAATAGAGTTGACATGGATAGGCTTTTTCCATTGAGAGTAGGGGAGATTCAAACAAGAGGACATGAGTTGAGAGTTAAAGGGCAAAAGTTTAGGGGTAACATGAGGGGGAACTTCTTTACTCAGAGAGTGGTAGCTGTGTGGAACGAGCTTTCAGCAGAAGTGGTTGAGGCAGGTTTGATGTTGTCATTTAAAGTTAAATTGGACAGCTATATGGACAGGAAGGGAATGGAGGGTTATGGGTAGGGTGCAGGTCAGTGGGACTAGGTGAGAGTAAGAGTTCGGCATGGACTAGAAGGGCCGAGATGGCCTGTTTCCGTGCTGTAATTGTTATATGGTTATATGCTTATATAGGGACAGAGCATAAATTGGCCTGTTACTCAGATGACATTTTGACCTATCTAGGGCAACCAACATACTCTTTACCTAAATGGATGCAATCCTTTGAAAAATATGGCTAATTATCAGGATACAAGATCAACATAGATAAAACCCAACTACTTTCATATAACTAGCCCACCAAGAGAAATTGAAAGTAGGTATGGCAAACAGAGTCCGTCAAATATTTGGGATCATTATGCCAAAAGATTTGGCAAAATTATCAGAATGCAATTATCATCCTATGTATAAAAAATTAAGGAAGATATAACAAGATTAAACCTATTTCCTTTTCTTGGTCTCAGTTCAAGGATTGAATCTATTAAAATGATTATACTGCCCAGACTACTATATCTCTTTCAGACCCTACCAATAAAGATTAACCAAAATCAATTCAATGAATGGAACAAGATGCTATCAAGATGTATATGACAAGGTAAAAGGTCTAGGGTTTGTCTCAAAACTTTGCAATTAACCAAGGAAAAGGAGGATGGGGCCTACCTTCTCTTAGAGATTATTATTTTGCAGCACAGTTGAGAGCTGTGATATGCTGGTGCAACCCATCATATGACACTCAATGGAAAAACATTGAGGAGAGGATACTTTCCATCCCCATACAGGCAATTTTGGCTGATAACAACCTACAAAGTTACATAAATAATGTTGACAACCCGTGGGTGAAATGGACTCTTAAAATATGGAAAACTATTATAAAAGGATATAAACTAGAGAGAGACATTGCAATTCTTAAATGGTGTGCAAATGACTCGGATTTTACAGCGAATAAACTGGATGCTAGATTTAAGGACTGGACAGCTAGAGGAATAACAGCTATTTGCAATATAATGAAAGAAGGAACACTGTTCAGTTTTGAAATGCTCAAAGAGAAACACTTATTAGAAAAACAAGACTTTTACCGGTATTTACAGATGCAACAGTATGTTAACAGGACGATTAAAAATGTAACCAAGACAAGTACATGTCTGATAGAGCTATTTAGAAAAGCATATAATTCAGACAACGGTAGTAGAATAATTTCAAGCGTTTATAAGGGTTTGTCAAATCTTAAAACACATTCGACTTCCTACATTAAAACAAAATGGGAGAAGGAAGGAGGGATAATAATATCTGATGAAGAACGGACAATAATATAGAGGTATCAATGGAAGTGTACCAGTTCACAGAAATGGAGGGAGTTCGAGTGGAAAAACTTGATAAGGTATTTTATTACACCCTCTCAGAAATCCCATAATGAAAGTAACCTGCCTGTTTGCTGGAGAAATTGTGGAAATCAATATGCAAACCATCATCATATTTTCTGGGAATGCCCCATTATCAAAGACTGTTGGAGTGGGATACACAATGCACTACAAGACATTTTTAAATGTGAAATACCCTTAGAGAGTAAGACCATATATTTTGGGTATATACTTCAAGAATGGTTGAAAAGAGATAAATATTTAATGAATGTACTGCTGGTGGCTGGTAAAAAGACTCTTACCAGGAAATGGTTATCTCAGGAGAGCCCAACTTTAAATGGATGGAAATTACAATGGACATTTACAAAATGGAGAAGATAACAGCATCTGTTAATCATAAATTGGAACAAATTTATTCATACTGGAAAAAATGGTTTAACTACCTAACACCTCATAGGCCTGATTTTATTCTCACAAGTCAATGAATATGTTGTAAAAAAAAATCACTCCCTACTCTATATATAGTTTTCTTCTTTTGATTTTTCTTCCTTTCCTCTCCCTTCTGTAAGTGTATACCTCAGATTAATATTATGTGGAGATTTGTGACAAATATGATTATATGATATATATGTACAGTATCTGAAATACATCTTATGGAAATGTTTGTTTGATGATGAAATACAATAAAAAATAAATTACAAAAAAAAAAACTTTCTCGATACTTTTCAAAGTAAACTTGAAGCCTAATCCTTTGACCGCTTTATTTGGTATTGTTGGAGAAAGGATATTATTTTGGAGACATTTGACTTGCACATTTTGGCTTTTATGTCTCTTATGGCCAGAAGGACGCTCTTGCTTAAATAGAAAGATGTGGCCCCTCCTATTCACGCTTAATGGTTACGTGATGTGATGTCATGTTTAAATTTAGAGAAGATTCAATGTTCAATCTCTGAATCTAGCCAAGATCTTCAAACATTGTGGGGACCTTTTTTGAATCATTTTCAAAACCTTTGATTTTCTGTTAAACCACAGATGATGACTAATGTTTTTTTTTCCCTTTTTTCTTTACTAATCAGCTTCAATCTTGGTTGTGGGTTAGATTTTTTTATATAATAAAATTACTATATTTCAATGCTATGAATTAATTATTCTGTATGAATATAGAGTAAGGAGTCTTTATATGCAATTTAGTATAATATATTGATATATATTTTCTTGTACTCTGTATTCTTAGATGTAAAATTAATAAAAATATTGGAAAAGAATGCATGTGGAGAGGATGTTTCCTATGGTGGGAGAGTCTAGGACCAGAGGACACAGCCTTAGAATAGAGGGGCTTCCGTTTAGAATGGAGATGAGGAGGAATTTCTTTAGCCAGAGAGTGGCGAATCGGTGGAATTTGTTGCTACAGCCATTTATGGCAACGATTTCCACAGATTCACCATACTCTAGCCCAAGAAATTTCTCCTCATCTCCATTCTAAAAGGAGGACAAGAGTTTACGTATATTTATGGCAGAGGTTGATAGATTCTTGATTGGTCAGGGCATGAAGGGATACAGGAAGTAGAATGGAGATTGGGAGTGAGAGGGAAAATGGTTTATCCAAAATGAAATAGTGGAGCAGTCTTGATGGCCAATGGCATAATTCTGCTCCTGTCACAAACAAGAGAAAATCTGCAGATGCTGGAACTCCTAGAAACATATAGAAAATGTTGGAGGAACTCAGCAGGCCAGGTGGTATTTATGGAGAGCCGAGGCCCTTCAGCAGGACTGGAGAAAAAAACGCTGAGTCGATTTAAAAGCTGGGGGGGAGGGGAGAGAGAAACACAAGATGATTGGTGAAACCTGAAGGGGGAGGGATGAAGTAAAGAGCTGGGAAGTTGATTGGTGAAAGAGATACAGGGCTGGAGAAGGGAGATTCTCCACTCTCTTTCTCACATGTGGTCATTGGGAAAACGTACAAACTCCTTCCAGCCAGCAGCAGAAATTGAAGTTGGGTCACTTGTACTGTAAAGCGTTGTTCTAACCACTATGCTACTGTGCTGCCCAGTCGGTTAAATATCTGCACACAATCATGGGCCAAAGTGCCTTTACTGTGTTCTATGTTCTATATTCTTACCTGACAAATAGCTCTTGTTTTGAGATATAGAAATTACATCCTTACACGTACACAATCCGCCCTGCTTCCAATATATGGTGTCATTGAAAAAGAGAGGATTTGCATTGCTGGCACTCATCTTGTGCACCACAAAATCTGAAGTAAGATTCCTGTTCAATAAAGGTTTGGTCCTTATTTCTCTGCGGGACTTGTATGTATCCACGACAGTAAAGTGAGCAGAAAAATCATTCTGGACACTACCTACCTAGTCTTTTCCAAAAACTCCCTTCTGCAAAGTGCTATAAACCTATTAAAACAACAACTCTAGCTTAAAAGTTTCTTCCCCTAAACAGTTAATCTGATCAACCATTTTAATTGTTCCCCCTGCCACCCCCTCACCATCATACTCTGTTACCTCAGTCACTGCACTGCACTGAAAACACTTTAAGCAAGGGTTCCCAACCTGGAGACCACAAACCGCTTGGTTAATGATAGGTGTCCAAGTCCTGATGAAGGGTCAGCCTGAAATGTCGACTATACTCTTTTCTATCGGTGCAGCCTGACCTGCTGAGTTCCTCCAGCATTTTGTCTGTGGGGTCCATGGTATAAAAATGTTTAGGAACCCCTGCTTTAAACCATTTTTTTAAAATGCTGGTTACATTCTAAATATATGTTAATATTAATATATTTATGCACATCTCTACCTTAATGCTTATATTTATTTTTATATATTTCTTTATTCTTTGTAATTGTAGAGAGCTATTGAATTTTGCTGCATGCCGTGCCAATACATCACAACAAATTCCTAACACATGTAATTACATACAAATAATAATACATACAAATTCCTAATCCTCAATCTATTGGATTATTGACCTTGCACCTTACTTGTGTAGAGCACTGCACTTGCTCTGTAACTGTAACACTATGTCCTCATCTGCTTGGTTTCCTTCTGTGCTATCTCATTTTAAGGCTGTAAGACCACAGGAACTGAGTTTGGCGATTTGGCCTATAGAGTCTGCTGTGCCATTCCATCATGACTGATTTATTATCCCTTCCAACTCTATTCTCCTGCCTTCTCCCCATAACCTTTCACACCCTTACTGATCATGAACATATTAGCCTCTGCTCGAAATATACCCAATAATTTGGCTTCCACAGCCATCTGTGGCAATGAATTCCATGGAGTCACCATCCTGTGGCTAAAAAATTTCTTCCTCTTCTCTGTTCTAGGTGGAAGTCCCTCTACTAGGATTGTGCCCTGTGGACCTAGACTCCCTCTCTATAGAAACATCCTCTTCACATCCACTCAATCACAGCCTTTCAACATTTGATATGTTTCAATGAGATCTCCCATCAATTTTTTATTGTCATATATATGACAATACTAAACCAATTAGTATTAATAATAAACAAGAATGAAACCTTATAATATTATAAACTAGATCAGTAAATTGCCTTCTAATCTCAGATTCAGAGTTATTTATCACAGTTAATGTACATTGAAACATACACTGAAACGCATCATTTGGGTTAACAACCAACACACCCAAGGAAGTGCTAGGGCCAGCCTGCAGGTGTCATCACACACTCTGGTGCCATTGTAGCATACCCTCGGTGTTCAGCAGAACAATACAAGCAGCAGCACCAAGAACAGCATCCACAGCAAAACAAGCCCCATTCCATCCCTCAACCCTCCCAACTCACACAGCCAGACAGGTTTTCAGCTGTAGGACAGGCCATTTGTGGGTCTTCAGTCCTTGACCCCAGATTCTAGAACTCGCAGGTACTGGGTTTCCAACTTCGGGCTTCACCCCAGGAAGCCGATTACAAGTTTGACATTTGGGGCTTGACTTCCAACTCTCACTGTCCTCCAATCCTGGTGACCTAGGCCCTTGCGGCTCTCTCATACAATCGTGAGTCCTTCAGGCTTCTACCTTTGGCCTTCAGCCTTCAATCTTCAGGCTTCGACCTTTGTCTTTGCAGTGCAGACTTGGCTGGGTTTGACCTGCAGGCCTTCCAGACTCACATGGAACTCTGACTCCAGTGATCCCCGGAGTGTCACAGGTCCTTGTGACTCCTACCCATACCCGAGACTCATCACCCATATGGATTTCCAACCCGAGGCCCTTCTCCAACCTGTGGATCACTGGTCTTCTCAGCGCCTGCAACACAAGTTCTGGGATGCCTGATGTAATCTCTGTCCAACATTCAATACAAGTTCTGTACCCGGTCTGTTGTTTCCTTTATTGTTGTAAAGAGCATCCACAGATAAATTCTCAATCATCTAAATTCAAGGCACTCACAGCAGTATTCAAAAACTGCCCATTCAAAACTGAAAATGATAAACTCTTGGTATGAGACGTGCAAAGGGCTAGAAAGTACATTTGATGTTTAAGGTTACTTATGTAAGACGATGATGGAGGTGGCTCAAGGGAATATGCTATTTTGTTTTATGACCATAAGTTCTTGTAAAATTTCCTCTACAGAGATAATAGTATGATTAGAACCGCAGCATTTTGAGGTTAACATCATCACCTTTATGTGCCGTGTCATATGACATGAATGATTATGGATTTTCCATGATCATGATTGTTCTTGGCATTTTTTTTTACAGAAGTGTTTGTCATTGCCCTCTTTTGGGCAGTGTCTTTACAAGATGGGTGATCCCAGCAATTATCAATACTCTTCAGAGATTGCCTGCTGGGCATCAGTGGATCACATAACCAGGACTTGTGATATGCACCAGCTGCCCATACGAACATCTACCACCTGATCCTTTAGCTTCACATGACCCTGATCAGAGGGCTAAGCAGGTGCTTAAACTTACCCAAGGGTGACCCATGGGCTACTGGAGAAATGAACAACTTACACTTATCTCCACCCCGCCCAAAACTAGCATATCATCTCTGTGACCGTATCCTGTGACAAGTGACTCAGTTGGATGTGGAAGCTTTAGTGAGAGTGCAAAGGAGATTACCAGGATGCTGCCTGGATTAGGGAGCATGTGTTATGAGGAAAACGATGTGCAAGCCAGTGCTTTTCTTTATGGAGTGAATAAGGATGATAGGTGACTTGAGAGAGGTGTACAAGATGACAGGCATAGATTGTGTGGACAGCCGGAGGTATATACCCAAGGCGGAAATGGCTAAAATCAGGGGGCATAATTTTAAGAAAGTGGAGGAAAGTACTGTGATCGACTGCAGAGTTATGCAGCATTCATGGTTTAGGGCCTCAAGCCGTGGTATTGCCTGTTTACAACCACCAGGAGAGAGGCATCAGAAATGAGGTGCTCCACCAGGGGAGACTGGAGTTGGTGCTGCCCCCCAGTGTTTGCTTGGTAGAAGACATGCTATATTGTTGCCCACAGCAGATTTCTGCGGCAGTCATGAACACAGAATTTGGACTACTTCTTTTTGCATGGCTGTATTTTACTGATATCTTACATGTGCTTGCTATGTATATGTGCTGTGTCTGCTTTGAGCTGTGACTGTTGGTACTGTGTTTTGCACCGTGGCCCCGGAGTAATGCTGCCTCATTTGGCTGTATTCACAGGTATTCATGTATGGGTGAATGGCAATTAAACTTGAATTGAATTGAATTGGGAGGATGTCAGGTAATTTTTTGCACAGAGAGTGACGAGTGTGTAGATAGGCAGGTGGATGATAGGAAAATGGAGGGCTATGTAGGAGGGCAAGGTTAAATTGATCTTAGAGTGGGTTAAAAAGTTGACACAGCATCATGAGTCAAAGGGCCTGAATTGTACTAACCTGTTCTACATTCTACATTCTAAGTTCTTCCAATAACCCGAGGCCTTTCCACCTCTACAGATCGGCATATGATGGATTCTCAACCTATCTCAGCTGCTCTGACAATACTTAAAAGGTTTAACACCAATGCTGGACAACCAGCAGGGCTGATCTTCTCTCCATCTCGTGAAACATTCCCTATCTGAACCAGAATCGGGTTCTGTTTTGTTTTGTGGCAGCAGTAGAGTTCATGATTTAAGTTGCAAAACATAAGTAGTGCAAAAGGTGAGTAATAAGATGGTGTTTATGGGTTCAGAACTCTGATGGACAAGGGGAGGAACCTGTTCATAAAATGCTGAGTGTGTGCCTTCAACAGACTGGAGGAGGCCAACATTTCCACCGTGATAAAGCAGCACCAGCTTGTATGGATAGGTCATGTCGTCCTGACGCCCAACTCACATCTCCCCAAAGAGATCCTCTACTTCTCGTTGAAGGAAGGTCAGTGAGCCCCTGGTGGCAAAAGGAAAGGTTTCAAAGATAACATCAAAATTGGCCAGAAGAAATTCAACATTACATCTAAAAACTGGGAAGATATTGCACTCAATAGATACACCTGAAGGAAATCTGTTCAGGAGGGATCTATGTTACACAAGAACGACCCCCATTGTGCCTTAGAGAACAATTGACAGTTGTGAAAGTAGAGAATGAACAACCAAAAGACCCAAGATCTAACCGCAGTCAATACTTCCTCATACCCACACTCCATCAGAATATGTGGATCCTGGATCGGCCTCTACAGTGACCTGGGGACCCAACAATAGACAACACCTGAGGAGAACATCATACTTGACTCATATGATTCCACTAATACTACCACTAATATTTTTATTAATGAGAAGATGGCATGTCCTGGACAGTGAGAATCTTCAATGATGGATATTTTGTTCCTGAGGCACTGTCTTTGAAGATGTTCTCAATGGTGGGAAGGGTCTTTTGTTTTTTTTTGCATAAATGAGGGGTTTGATGCTGTTGTTGCTGTTTGTGTCATTTGTTTCTTTTTTGTGCGGGAGGTGGTGTTGGGGTTTGATGTTCTTGATGCCATTTACAAAATTTGTGTTTTATTACATGATGGGGGGGGTGGATTTGGGATTTTATGTTCTTGTTGCCATCTGCACGATTTGTTTTTTGCGCATGGGTGGGCGTTGATGTTTTTCTTTGATAAGCTTCCATGGTTTTCTTTGTTTCATGGCTGTCTGGAGAAGATGAATCTCAGAGTTGTGTACTACATACGTACTTTGATAATAAATATAGCTTGAACCTCATACCTTGTAGTGGAGTTGGCTGAGTCTGCAGCCTCTTGTGATCCCGTGCATAAGGCTGTGATGCAACCAGTCAGAATTCATTACTGCGCCATAGATGAAGTGAGACTTATTTTCAAGATGGACTGGAACAGTTTAGAGGGATAAGGGCCAAACACAGACAAGTGGGATTAGCTTAGTGATTGGCATCTTCGATGAGATAGGCCAAAGGGCCTTTTTCGATGTGTAATGACTCTACGATTCTAAGTGAATTCTTATTGTGACTCACTTTCAGCTGGCGTTGAGCAGTTGCACAAATGCCCTGTACTGATGTTTCCATAAGACCATAGGACATAGGAGCAGAATTAGTCCACTTTGACAATTGAGTCTGCTCTGCCACTCCATCATGGCTGATTTATTATCCTTCTCAAACCCGTTCTCCTGCCTTCTCCCCGTAACCTTTGTTGTTCTGACTAAACAAGAACCTATCAACCTCTGGTTTAAATATACCCAATGACTTGGCCTCCACAGCTATCTGTGGCAAGGACTTCCACAGATTCACCACCAACTGGCTAAAGGAATTCCTTCTTATCTCAGTTCTAAAGTAAAGTCTCTCTATTCTGAGGCTGTGCCCTATGGTCCCAGAGCCCCTCACTATAGGAAACATCTCTTCACCTCCACAGCAGAGAAAATCAATTTGTGGAATTTATTTGAAAATACATTATATTTCTGAATTCCTCTGCTCTGTCACAGAGACTTCAAGAAATTCTTGCATAGTCCCTGGACAAACAACCAGTTACATTCCCAGTCTCTTGCCTGTGTAATGCTATCAATAATCACAATCAGCTGAATATTGCATAGTCCTAATGCAGGGTTTCGACCCAAAACATCAGCAGCTTTTTTCTCTCTTACAGATGGTACTCAATCTGCCGAATTCCTCCAGCAGATCATTTGTCGGGCTGGAATAATGAGTTAGCTCTGCCATTGGCTGTTGAAGTACACGATTCTGAGCATAGGAAGTAAGATATTGGAAAAAGTTTAGAGGGATAAGGGCCGAACATGGGGAAATGAGATGGAAATCTTGGTTGGCGTGGGCCATTGAACTAAAGATTCTCTTTCTATATTCTGACTCCAGTTAAATCACTCAAGTCGAATAGGATGCTCTCCTAAAGGGTTTGTCTCTTTAGGATGAATTCCCTTAATGGAGAATACCTGTGCGTGACTTTGTTGAATATGGTGAGACTGATGCATGGGAAGTCACCACATGGTCCTTGACAGATCTGGGTGAGGCTCCCGTGACATGGAATGGAAGATGGCTGGGAACACTTCACTGCTGCAACCTTCCTCCACATTCACTACTGTTGTGATGTGTCATCTTCCACCAGCCCCACCACTTTGTTGGGTTACTCTTTATCTGGAACTTCCCACTTGGCCTTACCATTATGAGGAGCTAAGCATTAGATGACTAAGCTCCAGAAATCACTGTTCAGGGGACATCACGAGCCTCTCCACCATGACAACATGATGATTCATGGATAAGAATCTTAGATTCTAATGAAGACCAAGTCATATTCTTCCATTCTATTACAGAATAAATTAGTGCTCAGCTCTTTCCCCTATATTGCAACTGGGTTGCAACATATTTCAATATTTCTATCAATGTCATTGTAATACAGCAGATCCCAGTTATTTGGGATACATAACGACCTGTTTTGAATTGAATTGAATTGACTTTATTACCTACATCCTTCATAAATATGAGGAGTAAAAATCTTTACATCTCTGTTCAAATGTGCAATATGCAATTATAGTGATTTATAGTAAATATTATGTACAACAGGATAGTCAATATAACATATAAATACAGTTGTGTCAGCGTGAATTAATTAGTCTGATTGCCTGGTGGAAGAAGCTGTCCCAGAGCCTGTTGGTCCTGGCTTTTATGCTGCGGTTCCGTTTCCTGGATGGTAGCAGCTGGAACAGTTTGTGGTTGGGGTGACTCGGGTCCCCAGTGATCCTTCGGGGCCTTTTTATGCACCTGTCTTTGTAAATGTCCTGAATAGTGGGAAGTTCACATCTACAGATGTGCTGGGCTGTCCGCACCACTCTCTGCAGTGCCCTGTGATTGAGGGAAGTACATTTCCCATATCAGGCAGTGATGCAGTCAGTCAGGATGCTCCCAATCATGCTCTTAAAGAAAATTCCTAGGAATTGGGGTCCATATCAAATTTCCTCAACTGTCTGAGGTGAAAGCAGCGCTGTCGTGCATTTTTCACCACACAGCTGGTATGTACAGAGCACGTGAGATCCTCAGTGATGTTTATTCCGAGGAATTTAAAGCTGTTCACTCTCTTAACCCCAGATCCATTGATGTCTATGGGAGTTAGCTTGTCTCCATTCCTCCTGTAGTCCACAACCAGCTCCTTTGTTCTTGCGACGTTGAGGGAGAGGTTGTTTTCTTGACACCACTGTGTCAGGTTGAAAACTTCCTCTCTGTAGGCTGCCTCGTTATTATTTGAGATTAGGCCAATCAGTGCAGTGTCGTCAGCAAATTTGCTTAGCAGATTGGAGCTGTGGGTGGCGACACAGTCATGGGTATACAGAGGGTAAAGGAGGAGGCTTAGCCTGAGGGGCACCTGTTGAGAATGTTTTGGCTCAATTATGCGGCTGTTCCAATTAGCCAAAGCTGTATGGAAAGAGTTAAAAAGGTTAAGGAAAAAGACAAACGACAATTTAACAGAGTAGTAAATTAGGTACTGCAATGATACAGAGCAAATTAGAACACTACCAATACTACGACAGTACACAAAACTGTGTGTTAGTTCCTAATAGTTATCAATGGAGGAATTCATCCAGTGTACGTTGCCATGTTCTTTTGATTGACTGTAAATTAACAAAATCAGTGCAAATGTTCAATGCAGATAGTGACGGTGGCGTCTGAAAAGAGATTGCTGTCCAAGTTGCATGCCATCTTGGACAATGTCTCCCATCCACTACATAATGTACTGGGTGGGCACAGGAGTACATTCAGCCAGAGACTCATTCCACCGAGATGCAACACAGAGCGTCATAGGAAGTCATTCCTGCCTGTGGCCATCAAACTTTACAACTCCTCCCTTGGAGGGTCAGACACCCTGCGCCAATAGGCTGGTCCTGGACTTATTTCCTGGCATAATTTACATATTACTATTTATGGTTTTATTACTATTTATTATTTATGGTGCAACTGTAATGAAAACCAATTTCCCCGGGCATCAATAAAGTATGACTATGTCTATGACTATGACTATGACTAACTGCCTTCAAACACTGCTTTCAAAGATTGTATCATCCAAATCTTTATTTTCATTGCAACAATCAAGATGGTTACCAATACCTTCAAATTCTTTGAAGTTCCTAACTTATTAAAGTCGTGCAATGATTTCATTTACAGAGCCGGCCATGTCTGATATTTGAAAGATGGTGCGCTTCAAGTCGCAGTGAGCAAAACAGTTCTGAATTGACTTACTACTTATTTCTCACCAAATATCATTGGCAAAATTCACTGCTTTTTGAACACAAACACCCAAGTGACATTATTTAAAATCTGTTCACTCTAAGCCCAGTATAGCACTAATGGCCACATGTACAGTTTTGGTCACTGAATTATGGGAAAGATGTTAACAAAATAGAGAGAGTACAGAGAAGATTTACGAGAATGCTACCTGGGTTTCATCTCCTAAGTTACAGAGAAAGGTTGAACAAGTCAGGTCTTTATTCTTTGGAAAATAGAAGGTTGAGAGGGGTCTTGATAGAGGTATTTAAAATTATGAGGGGGATAAATAGAGTTGACATGGATAGGCTTTTTCCATTGAGAGTGGAGGAGATTCAAATAAGAGGACATGAGTTGAGAGTTAAAGGGCAAAAGTTTAGGGGTGACATGAGGGGGAACTTCTTTACTTAGAGAGTGGTAGCTGTGTGGAACGAGCTTCCAGCAGAAGTGGTTGAGGCAGGTTCGATGTTGTTGTTTAAAGTTAAGTTGAATAGTTATATGGACAGGAAAGGAATGGAGGGTTATGGGCTGAGTGCAGGTCGGTGGGACTAGGTGAGAATAAGAGTTCAGCATGGGCTAGAAGGGCCGAGATGGCTTATTTCTGTGTTGTAATTGTTATATGGTTATATGACTAACGCTAGTTAGAAATTGTTCAGCCACACTCCCCAGCCCCAAGTAAGTGGTATAGTGTCCTAATTAAATGAAGGGAATCCTGGCAGTTCTGTTCTTTAAGAGTTGACTCAAATAAGTGGCTGCATCAATTAACCAAAGGCCTATTTAACCGGAAGCCACAGTAGTATCCGTGAAAATAACAATGGTAAATGAGACTATAGGAACTGGAGAGTGGGTGAAGTTGATAAGATACACAACTGAGCGGTCTTGTCTTATTCCTGTTGATAGGATGTGACCTTCCAAGTGGCAATCACAGGGATATTGAAAGTGTCCTCAGCAGTGCAGACAACATCTATAAAAACATACTGAGAATGTTTCAGGTGAATAACTTTCATCAGAAGTGTGAAAAGGCTATCTCTGTCACGTTGCTATATGAAGGAGCTGTGAACCAGCTGCATAAATAAAAGAGCTTTCTACTATTAGAGTTGCATTGCTCGCGAAGGAAAAGATGCAGTGTGAGACCATGTTGCAGGGAAGAAGATTTGCAGATTCAGTAAAGAGGACAAAAGACAACTACAAGCACGCATTTTAACTACTTATTAACAAAACAAGGACAAGTTACACAGAGACTTATCTAATTGTGTCCACAAGCACACTATCTGCACCACACTTCCAATCTTTCTGTGGCACTGGTCATGACTCCAGACCTGGCAAGCCCTTAAAACAAGAGAGCTGGTGCCCCACACGTGCTATATTTATATGAAGGCCAGAAGTCAGTACCGTGACACCAAAACTAGTCAATGGAAGAGATGCAGTGTTCCTCAACTGAGACAATAGATAACTAACACAGTGGGAGCACCTTTTAACCAGCAGATAATGTTAACCCTTCACACTACAGATGTGCATGCTGACAACCCCATAACAGAGGTACTCTGAAATCTAGTGCATCAGAGTGCTCCAGGGTTGAAGGAATGTTATCACATGTATATTGAAACATTGAAACACACTATGAAATGCATCAAAGTTCAAAGTAAATTTATTATCAATGTACATATATGTCATCATATACAACTATGACATTCATTTTCTTGCAGGCATACTCAATAAATCCATAACGGAATAATAAGCATGATGGAATTAATGAAAGACCACTCCAACTTGGGTGTTCAATCAGTGTGCAAAAGGCAACTAACTGTGTAAATATAAAAAGAAAGAAATACTGTAGTAATAATAAATAAATAAGCAAAAAAAATCAAGAACATGAGATGAAAAATCCTTGAAAGTGAGTCCATAGGTTGTGCGAACATTTCAGTGATGAGTCTAGTGAAGTAAGAGTTATCCCCTTTGGTTCAAGAGCCTGATGGTTGAGGGGTAATAACTGTTCCTGAATCAAGTGGATGAGTCCTGAGGCTCCTGTACCTTCTTCCTTATGGCAGTAGAGAGAAGTGAGCATGTCTTGTGTGGTGAGGGTCCTTAATGATGGATGCTGCTTTCCTGCGACAAGGCTTTGTGTAGATGTGCTCACTGGTAGGGAGGCCTTTACCCGTGATGGACAGGGCCATGTCCATTACATTTTGTAGGATATTCCATTTAAGGGCATTGGTACTTTCATAACAAGCTGCGATGCATCCAGTCAATATACTTTCCACAACACATCTATAGAAGTTTGTCAAAGGTTTAGATGTCATTCCAAATCTTTGTAAACTCCTGTGTTGGTCACTAAGGCAAATGCAGTCCAAGGGGGTACTGAGGGCAGCCCACAAGTGTGGCCACGCTTCTGAAAGCAATGTAGCATGTCCACAATTTACCAGCCCTAAGTGCTACTTGTTTGAAATGTGAGAGGAAACTGGAACACTGGGTACGAGCCCATGTGGTGCTGGGGAGGATGTACAAACTCCTTACAGACAGTGGCAGGAATTGAACCCCAATCACTGATCTCTAGCACTGTAATAAAATTGTGCTAGCTGTGACACTCCCCTTCCACCCAATAGGAAAGAGACCCAGATAAGAAACAATTTGTGGAGTACCTCCCCTTCATATACATGAAGGCCACGGTAAAGTCGACTGATTTAAGCACCAAACTAGATTAACAAGATGAAGGTGTCGAGGCTGAGGGCAGGCACCCTCGGTTCACTACTCCGTGTCAGCCTGGTTCCCTCACCTGAGTCTGTCCTGTATGCCTGAATCTGACTCTTCTCCCTCTCTTCTCGCCACTACTATCAGCTGTGCATTGTATGAGCCTTGACTGACTGCATTTGCCTCAGCGCTGTATGGGCTATGTAGTTCTGGACTCACTTTTGGGAATATTGCTGTCATGTTCTGTGTATTATTTGTTTATTTTATAATCGTTTGCACAATTGTTCTCTTTTTTGCACATTGGATGCTTGACATTTGAACTTTGAAATAGCTAGCATAATCAAAGATCTGATCCATCCCAGACATTCTCTCTTCTCTCCTCTCCCATCGGGCAGAAGGTATGTACCACCAAGTTCAAAGACAGCTTCTATTCCACTGCCTTAAGATTATTGAACAGTCCTATAATACAATAAGTGTGTCGGGGTGGATCTCCATCTCTAACAAAGGAGGTGTAAGGCACCCCTTCCCTCTGCTAGCCTGCAGGTCGCCATTGGGCAATGGGTAGTATCTGCTTATCCCTGATCAGGGTCCCATGATTCCAAGGGATCAGGTGGTGAATGGTCGTAAGAGCATATCAAAAGTCCTGGTTATGCCATCACAGCCAAATAGGTAATCTCTGTAGAATAATGATAATGGCTGAGGTCACTCGTTTTGTAAAGACACTGCCCAGAAGAAGGCAATGGCAAACCACTTCGGAAGAAAAATCTGTCAAGAACAATCATGGTCATGAGACTATGATCATCCACGTCACACAACACAGCACATAATAATGATGATGATTAATGCAGATGCTGGATGCTTGAGTCTCCAACTCATATTCTCGGTAGTATTTACATATTTATTATTATTATTTGTTTTATTTTGTTTTGGATTTGCCTACTTTGTCTTCTTTTGCACATTGGTTGTTTGTCAATTTTTGTGTGTAGTTTTTCATTGATTCTATTGCATTTCTTTCTTCTACTGTGAAAGCAAATGAATCTCACAGTCGTATATGGTGACATATAGGTACTTTGACAATAAATTTACTTTGCACTTTGAACATTGAATCATGAGCAATGCACACAAAATGTTGGAGGAATTCAGCAGGTCAGGCAACATCTGCGGAGAGGAATAAACAGTCAACGTTATTATTTTGCATTGCACTACTTCAAAGCACTGATTTGGTGACATAAGACCATAAGACATAAGCCATTCAGCCCACTGAGTCTACACCACCATTCGATCATGCCTCAGCATTATCTCCTTGCTTTTTCATTCTATTCCCCTTGAAATAAATCCCAACATTGCATTTGCTTTCTTCACCACAGATTCAACCTGCAAACTAACCATCTGGGAGTCGTACACGAGGACCCCTAAGTCCCTCTGTACCCCTGATGTTTGTCTTCTCCGTATTTAGGTAATAATCTGCACTAGTGTTCCTTTTACCAAAATGCATTATCATACATTTCCCAACACTGTATTCCATCTGCCAATTTTTTTGCCCATTCATCCAATTTGTCTAAGTCCTGCTGCAATTGCATTACCTCCTTAGCACTACCTACCCCTCCACTAATCTTTGTACCATCTGCAAACATTGCCACAATACCATCAATTCCATTATCTAAATTATTGACAAACAATGTGAAAAGTAGCAGTCTTGATATTGATCCCTGTGGAACACCACTAGTCACTGGCCGCCAACCAGCAAAGGCACCTTCTATTCCCAATCACTGCCTCCTGCCTGTCAGCTATTCCTCTATCCATACCCTTATCTTTCCTGTAATGCCACAGGATTTTATCTTGTTAAGCAGCCTCATGTCAAATGCCATCCGCAGATCCAAGTAAATGACTTACACTGCCTCTCCTTGTCCACTCTGCTTGTACTTCCTTGAAGAACTCTGTAACAGATTTGTCAGGCAAGATTTCCCTTCCACAGAAAGCACGCTGACTTTGATTTATTTTATCATTAGTCTTCAAGTATTCCGAAACCTCATCTTTAATGATAGACTCCAAAAGTTTCCCAGCTACTGAGGTTAGGCTAATTGGCCTATAACTTCCTTCCTTTTGTCTTCCTCCCTTGTTAAAGAGTGGAATGAAATTTGCAATCTTCCAGTCCTCGGGGACTTTACCAGGATCAAGTGATTCTTGAAAGATCATGACCAATGCACCTGTTATCTCTTCAACAACTTCTTTCAGGACTCTGGGATGTCGCCCATCTGGTCCAGGTGACTTATCCACTTTAAAGACCTTTGAGTTTGCCTCGCACTTTTTCCTTTGTAATAGCAATGGCACTCACTCCTGCTCACAGATCTCTGGCACACTGCTCGAGTCTTCCACAGTGAAGACCGATGTAAAGAATCCATTAAGTTCATCTGTCATTTCTTTGTCCTCAATTATTACCTCACCAACATCATTTTCCAATGGTCCAATATCAACTCTCACCTTTTATATAACTTAAAAATCTTTTGGTATCCTGCTTTATATTATTGGCTAGTCTGCCCTCATATTTCACCACTTCCCTTCTTATAGCTTTATCATTGTCTTTTGATGGATTTTTAAAGCTTCCCAATCATCAACCTTCCCATTCACTTTTGATACCTTATATGCCTTTTCTTTGGATTTTATGTACGGGTAGACCTTTTTCGCCCCAGTCAGTCATGGTTCCCTACCCCTTGTCATTTAAGAATTTCTTCTTCTGTGGGATATATTTATCCTGCATCTTGTGAACTATTCCCTGAAACATCAGCCATCGCTACTCTGCCGTCATACCTACCAGTATCCTCCTCGAATCCACCTGGGAAAACTCTCTCATACCTTTGTAATTCCCTTTACTCCATTGCGATACTGATTCATCTGACTTACGCTACTCCCTCTCAATTTACAGTACGAATTGAACCATATTATGAGCACTCCCTCCTAAGGGTTCCTTTATATTAAGCCCCCTAACAAGATCTAGGATATTACACAACACCCAGTGTTAGATAGCCCTTCCCCAGGTAGGCTCAAGCACAAACTGCTCTAAAAAGCTATTACCTGGGCATTCCATAAGACCATAAGACAAAGGAGCAGAAGTCGGCCACTCAGCCCATCGAGTCTGCTCCGCCATTTTATCATAAGCTGATCCATTCTCCCATTTAGTCCCACTCCCCCGCCTTCTCACCATAACCATTGATGCCCTGGCTACTCAGATACCTATCAATCTCTGCCTTAAATACACCCAATGACTTGGCCTCCACTGACACCCGTGGCAACAAATTCCATAGATTCACCACCCTCTGACTAAAAAAATTTCTTCGCATCTCTGTTCTGAATGGGCGCCCTTCAATTCTTAAGTCATGCCCTCTCGTACTAGACTCCCCCATCATGGGAAACAACTTTGCCACATCCACTCTGTCCATGCCTTTCAACATTCGAAATGTTTCTATGAGGTCTCCCCTCATTCTTCTAAACTCCAAGGAATACAGTCCAAGAGTGGACAAACATTCCTCATATGATAACCCTCTCATTCCCAGAATCATTCTAGTGAATCTTCTCTGTACCTTCTCCAACATCAGCACATCCTTTCTTAAATAAGGAGCCCAAAACTGCCCACAGTACTCCAAGTGAGGCCTTACAGAGGCTCAACATCAGATCCTCGCTCCTATACTCTATTTCTCTAGAAATGAATGCCAACATTGCATTCGCCTACTTCACCACCAACTCAACCAGGAGGTTAACCTTAAGGGTATCCTGCACGAGGACTCCCAAGTCCCATTGCATCTCAGAACTTTGAATTCTCTCCCCATTTAAGTAATAGTCTGCCCATTTATTTCTTCTGCCAAAGTGCATAACCATACACTTTCCAACATTGTATTTCACTTGCCACTTCTTTGCCCATTCTTCCAATCTTTTCAAGTCTCTCTGCAGACTCTCTGTTTCCTCAGCACTACTGGCCCCTCCACCTATCTTTGTATCATCAGCAAACTTAGCCACAAAGCCATCTACGCCATAATCTAAATTGTTGATGTACAAAGTAAAAAGAAGTGGCCCCAACACGGACCCCTGTTGAACACCACTGGTAACCGGCAGCCAACCAGAATAGGATCCCTCTATTCCCACTTTCTGTTTCCTGCAATCAGCCAACACTCTATCCACGTATGTAATTTTCCCGTAATTCCATGGGCTCTTATCTTGTTAAGTAGCTTCATGTGTGGCACCTTGTCAAAGGCCTTCTGAAAATCCAAATATACAACATCCACTGCATCTCCCTTGTCTAGCCTACTTGTAATTTCCTCAAAAAATTGTAATAGGTTTGTCAGGCAGGATTTTCCATTAAGGAATCCATGCTGAGTTCTGCCTATCTTGTCATATGCCTCCAGGTACTCTGTAACCTCATCCTTGACAATCAACTCCAACAACTTCCCAACCAATGATGTCATGCTAACAGGTCTATAATTTCCTTTTTGCTTCCTTGCCCCCTTCTTAAATAGCAGAGTAATATTTGCAATCTTCCAGTCTTCCGGAACCATGCCAGAATCTATCGACTTTTGAAAGATCATCGCTAATGCCTCCGCAATCTCCACAGCTACTTCCTTCAGAACACAAGGGTGCATTCCATCTGGCCTGGGAGATTTATCTACCCTTAGACTATTCAGCTTTCTGAGTACTTTTTCTGTTGTAATTGTGACTGCGCACACTTCTCTTCCCTGCCACCCTTGAGTGTCCGGTATACTGCTGATGTCTTCCTCTGTGAAGACTGATGCAAAATATTCGTTCAGTTCCTCCGCCATCTCCTTATCTCCCATTACAATTTCTCCAGCTCATTTTCTATCAGTCCTATATCTACTGTCACCTGTCTTTTCTCTTTATATACTTGGAAAAGCTTTTAGTATCCTCTTTGCTATTATTTGCTAGCTTCCTTTCATAGTTCATCTTTTCCCTCTTAGTGACCTTTTTAGTTTCCTTTTGTAAGCTTTTAAAAACTTCCCAATCCTCTGTCTTCCCACTAGTTTTTGCTTCCTTGTATGCCCTGTCCTTTGCTTTAACTTTGGCTTTGACTTCTCTTGTCAGCCACGGTTGTATCCTTTTTCCATTCGAAAATTTCTTCTTTTTTGGAATATATCTGTCTTGCACCTTCCTCATTTCTCGCATAAACTCCAGCCACTGCTGCTCTGCTGTCCTTCTTGCCAGTATCCCTTTTCAGTCAACTTTGGCCAGTTCCTGTCTCATGCCATTGCAATTTCCTTTACTCCACTGAAATACCGACACATCGGATTTCGGCTTCTCTTTTTCAAATTTCATAGTGAACTCAATCAAGTTATGATCACTGTCTCCCAAGGGTTCCTTCACCTCAATCTCTCTAATCACCTTCGGTTCATTACACAATACCCAATCCAGTACAGCCGATCCCCTAGTGGGCTCAACAACAAGCTGTTCTAAAAAGCCATCTCGCAGACATTCTACAAATTCTCTCTCTTGAGATCCAGTGCCGACCTAATTTTCCCAATCCACTCGCATGTTAAAATCCCCCACAGTTATCATAACACTGCCCTTCTGACAAGCCTTTTCTATTTCCTGTTGTAATTTATAGTCCACATCACTGCAGCTGTTTGGAGGCCTGTATATAACTGCCATCAGGGTCCTTTTACCCCTGCGATTTCTTAGCTCAACCCATAAAGATTCTGCACCTTCTGATCCTATATCACCTCTTTCTAATGATTTAATATCATTTCTTACCAATAAAGCCACGCCTCCCCCTCTGCCTACCTTCCTATCCTTCCGATACACCGTGTATCCTTGGACGTTCAGCTCCCAGAGACATGCATCCTTTAGCCATGTCTCAGTGATGGCCACAATATCATATCTGCCAATCTGTAGCTGTACAACATGATCATCCACCTTATTCCTTATGCTGCGTGCATTTAAGTACAATACCTTAAGACCAGTATTTAGTACTTTTTGCTTTGATTTCACTGCAACTTTATTGCACTGCAACTCATCCCAATGGCTGCAAATTTGCCCCATCACCTGCCTGTCTTTCCTTACATCTTTACTGCTCATTATCTTAGATTTATTTCTGTTCTCCACTGCCTCCGCTCTATCATTCTGGTTCCCATCCCCCTGCTGAATTAGTTTAAACCCTCCCTAACAGCTCTATTAAACCTTCCTGCCAGGATATTGGTCCCATTCGGGTTCAGGTGTAACCCGTCCATTTTGAACAGGTCATACTTCCCCCAGAAGAGATCCCAATTATCCAAGAATCTGAAGCCCTGACCCCTGCACTAGTCTCTCAGCCATTTGCCTGATCCTACTATGACTTGGCCTCGCTAGCACGTGGCACAGGTAGCAATCCCGAGATTACCACCCTGGAGGTCCTGCTTCTCAGCTTCCTTCCTAACTCCTGGAAATCTCTCTTCAGGACCTCCTCCCTTCTCCTGTCTATGTCATTGGTACCAACAAGTACCAAGACAACTGGCTGCTTGCCCTCTCTCTTCAGAATATTCTGGAATTTTCATTCAATTAATTGCCTCTCTTGCAATCCAACACCAACCTGATTTTCCTAATCCCCTTGCATATTGAAGTCCCCCATTACAATTGTGACATTATCCTTATTACATGCCTTGTCCGGCTCCCTTTGCAATCTCAGCCCTGCATCTTAGCTACTATTTGGAGGTGTATATATGAGACAGTTAATGGTATTTTTACCCTTGTGGTTTGTTAACTCCACCGGTAATGATCTGGGTGGATGGCATGCAAATCAATTTTCCACTGTTCCTTAGTGTATGTGAGTATAAAACCCAGTCTAGCAATTAACCACTGTACGATGTGTACCAGTGTACTGTTAGAGTTAATGCAGTTCCTGAATTTAGAGACAAGAGACTGCCGATGCTGGGATCTGATGTAAAAAAAACTCAGCAGGTCAGGCAGCATCTATGGAAACAAACAGTCAATGTTGTATGTTGCTGCCACTGGACAGGATTGAAATCATCTGCAGAAAGTTGTAATCTCAGCCAGCTTCATCATGGATGCCTGCGTCTCCATCGAGGACATCTTCAAAAGGTGATGTCTCAGAAAGGCAGCATCCATCATTAACGCCCCAATGTTGAGGACACCCATCACCCAGGACATACCCTCTTCTAATTGCTACCATCAAGGAGAAGGTACAGGAGCCTGAAGACACAGACTCAACATTTCAGGAACAGCTTCTTCCCTTCCACCATCAGATTTCTGAATGGAAAATTAATCCATATACACTACCTCAATTTAATTTTTTTGCTCTCTTTTTGCACTATTTATTTAATTTAATATTTTTAATATATTTCTTATTGTAATTTATAGATTTTTTAAATGTATTGTAGTGTACTGCTGCTGCAAGACCACAGATTTCATGACACATGTCATTGATATTAAACCTGAATCTGATTCTGAATCCTCTCAGTCCTCGTGTCGAGTCCCAATCTGAAACATTACTGACACTCCTGCCTCTACACATGCTGCTTGATCCACTGTGTTTCTCCTGCAGTTCTTTTTTTTAACCTATTCCTGAATCTTAAATTATGTCCCATGTTATTAAGACTAATTAAAACCTCCCGGGAGGGGGGAGAAGATGGCGGCACGACGGCAGCACGCGCGGCCACTTCGGTGATGATATCTGTAATCTGTCAAGTAGGGGACCGTGTACAATCCTGATCTGATGGAGACAGATGTGACAGCACAGAGGAACATCTGGAAAACTTCTGAAATGCCCGCTTCGTTGCCGCTGCTACTGTGTGGTAACCGGAATCTCCGGAGCTGAAGGCCCCGAAATCCTCGGCTTTGCGTGTTTCAGCGGCCGGGGCTAGGTCGAAGACGCTCGGCAGAGGATGGCGCTTGGGAGGCTGTAGCGAAGAGACTGGTCGGAAGCTCAAAGTTTTCGGACTGATGGACTCAGTGTTGGCTGTGGTCAGCTGCTTCCAAGGAATCGGCAAGTTGATGGTGCCTGGAGGTTTATGGCAGAGAGTTTCTCCTTTTTGCCGCCGCTATCGGGGACTCGGGAGTCGATCGACTTGGGGACCTTGAGACTTTTTTTTACTGTGTCCATGGTCTGTTCTTCATCAAATTATGGTATTGCTTTGCACTGCTGTAACTATATGTTATAATTATGTGGTTCTGTCAGTGTTAGTCTTTGGTCTGTCCTGTTTTCTGTGATATCACTCCGGAGAAGCATTGTATCATTTCTTAATGCATGTATGCATTTCTAAATGACAATAAAAGAGGACTGAGTGTTCTCATAATCTAATACCAGGAATCTTAATTTTAAGGTGATTTGAGGAAAGTATAGGGGATGTCAAAGGTAAGTTTCTTCCACAGAGTGGTGGTTGTGTGAAATGCACGGCTAAAGGTGGTGACAGAGGTAGATACATTAGAGAACTTTAAGAAATTCTTAGATATGTACATGGATGATAGAAAAATAAAGGCTGTGTGGGATTGAATGGTCAGATTGATGTTAGATCAGGTTAAGGGATCGACACAACATTGTGTGCTGAATGGTCTCTACTATGCAGCAGTATTCTATGATCTGTTCTATGAATTCATATCGAATTATTTATTTAATTAATAAAATAGGACCTTCTAAAATTAATCTTGGCTTGCTGTTATGCTGGAATAATCTAAGCGGCATCTTCCCAATGAAATAAAATCCAATAAAAAATAAAATATATCTGATTGGGAAAGATGTTGACAGTTGAAAAGCAGTTATGAATTAGTGACAGTGTACTTAAAAAGAAAAAAAAAACACCTTTAATGCAGTAGTGTTCCAGGGGGATTAACTGGGCCAATTATTAAAGGAAATCTCTCAGTACTCCACATGAAGAGAAACAAGGAGAGGTGAACGGAAATGTGAGAAAATGAGACTACCTTAAATCAGAATCCTGGGCAGCGTGGACCATTGTGCCATTACAAAGAAGGCATGACAGCACATCGACTTCCTTAGAAGGTTATGTAGATTTGACATGTCATCTGAAACTCTGACACACTTCTATAGATGGACAATGGAAAATGACCTGCATGGTTGCATCATGGCCTGGTATGGAAACACCAATACCCAGAAATGGAGAAGTCTAGAGAACATGGCAGATACAGCCCAGTGCATTACAGACAAAGCACTCCCTAACATAGAGCACATTTACCAGAGGTGCCACTGCAGGAAAGCAGCATCATTCATCAAGGGCCCCCACCGTCCAGGCCATGCACTCTTCTCTCTACTTTCTCTCTCTTCTATCATCAGGCTGGAGGTAGAGAAGCCTTAGGTCCCACACACCAGGTTCAGGAGAGTCCTGATGAAGGGTCTCTGCCCAAAATGCTGACTATTTATTTCCATCAATAGATGCTGCCTGGCCTGCTGAGCTCCTCCAGCACATTGTGTGTATTGCAGTACCTTTTGTGTCTACCATCACTTGTCAAACTTTGTTTACGTATAGTCTATTCTATCGTATTTCTTTATTTTTCTCTCAATGGCTGCTTGATAAATTTACTTTGACATTGACGTTGTTCGACCAAAAGGCCTGTCTCCATGCGGATTGACTCTATGACAGTGTTTTCTACATAACAGCAATGAATATGTAACGGAGCAATTTTTTGGCTGCCAAGGTCTTTGGCCGTCAATGGTGGTTTGCAGGTCTGTGCTATCCAATGAGATGGGTGTGGGACACTGCACAGCAGAATCAGCCCACCTTGAGTTTCTCATGTAGCTGTTCCACCACTACCAACCTTGAACAGGCTCCCCGAAGTGCTGCTGGCAACCAGTGCGGAACTGACCTGAACTGAAATGATAAATCTGTCAGCGATAATTAAAGCACGTTGGAGTGCTGATGCTGTGCACTGCTTCAAATTTAGCAATACACTGGACTACTTAACTTAATTGAATCTCTTCCCTGTCTGCATTATGGCTTAAGTTGTTTCTAGATCATAAATGTTAAACATTTGTCAATACACTAAGCCAAAAGAGGAAAATGCAATCTGCCAATGGGGTTGTATGAAATAAGCAATACCTCACTAATTTTGCTCTCTTTTTCCACTATGTATTTAAATAAATCTTATTGTAATTTATCGTATCATTATGTACTGCAATATACTACTGTGGCAAAATAACATACTTCATCACATACAGTACTATGCGAAAGTCTTAGGGACAGATAGGTAGCTATAGTGCCTACGACTTTAGCACAGAACTGTATTTGTCAATGTGGAGCAGGGAATGAGTTTGTAAAGCTGGCAAGGGCAAAGGATGTTGCGAATGGTGAGGGTGGAAGTATGAGCCGGGTGGCAGACAGGGAGTGCCAGGGTGAGGGTGGTCCCCGCCCTGAGACACCAAGCAAGGTCCAAACAATTGGTTAATTGATCATTACAGAATGTCTCTCTGGTGCTTGCTCTCCCCTTCCCTCTCCCCAACAATGAATCCTCTCTCCTTGCCCCCTTCCGACTCTCAGCCCACAGTAGAGACTCATATCAGAATCAGGTTTATCATCACTCACATATGTCATGAAATCTGCACAAAACTCTTAGGCACCCCGGCGATGTAGATGTGCCCAAGACTTTTGCACAGTACCGTATGTCAGTGATAATAAGCTTGACTCTGATTCTGCCTATAAGAGCAGGGTGGCTCTGAAAGAATGGAAGCCATGGTCCAGATATGGGTGTCTTCTCACTTGTGAGACAATGTTCCACAGCAGGAGCTGGACTCAAAACAAAGCCCATTTAATGGTGTCCCTTGTAGAGTGGAACTGCGTTAACCTTGGCTTCCAGTAGTTGATTTTTATTTCTTCTTTCTTAGAAAAAGTTTGCCCAGATTTGGCATGTCATCTAAAACTTTTTGACAAACTTCTATAGATGCACATTGGGGAGTATCCTGGATAGTTACATCAGAGTCTGGTATGGAAACACCAATGCTTAAGAGGGGAAAAGCCTACAGAAAGTGGTGGATACAGCCCAGTTCATCACTGACAAAGCTCTCCCCATCACTGAGCACATTTACAATGAGAGTTGCCACAAGAATCCATCTTCAAGGTCCCCCAGCATTTAGGCCATCCTCTCTTCATGCTTCTCAGAATCAGGTTTATTATATCCGGCATGTGTTGTGAAATTTGCTAACTTAGCAGCAGTAGGTCAATGCAATACATAATAAAGAAGGAGTAAATAAATAAATAAGTAAACCAATTACAGTATAAGTAATGTATGGATCTATTTCTTTTAGAGCAACGACCACCCCCCCTTAGCACTACATATTGATCTTCTGTCTGCACATGCGCTGTTGCCTATGTATGCAGATTGTCTCTCTCGCTTTCTCACTGCAATGTGAATACACTAGTTAAAGGCATCTCCTTTTTCAAAAATTGATGATGTAGTTGTTCACAGGCACAACAAATAGGCAACAACTATGAACCTGAATGTCAGAAAATATTACAAACGCACCGAGAGTTATGGCATGATTACAGGACAAAACAGCGAGAGTTAAACAGCATGAGAAAGCCAAAGGACCCGTGATTAGGAGTGGAAGACACGTTGAATTTAAAGTGAAAATAATGTGGCAATGGCTTTAGTCAGGAAAGCTGACGAATTTGATCGCCGTAATGAAGGCTAGGATTCATATATCAAGAGGGTTGAACAATATTGTAACACAAACAATGTGGAGGAGCAAAAGATAGCAGCTACACTTCTTAGATTAATGGGCCCAAGAACGTACAGTCTCTTACGCAATTAGTAACACATGAAAAGCCAGCAAGCAAGATGCTTAAAGAATTGTTACAATTTTACAAGATCACTTGAGCCCGAAACCACTGGAAATAGCTGGGAGATTTAGATTTTACGAAAGGAACCAGTCAAAAGATGAACGTATTTCTGAATACACTGCACAACAGTGCAAACTTTTCCAGTACAGTGACTTTAGAAATGGACTTTCTGATGCATTAAGGGACAGGCTCGTATGTGGCATGGTAGTCAAAGCACTCAAAGAAAGCTATTATCTGACGGGGATCTAAACTTGGAATAAGCTTTGACCATTGAAATATTGTCAGAGGTTGCTGCAAAGGATGCAACAGAACTACAGAAAGGGAAGTTAGAATGTGAAATACACAAAATGCCCCTGAACAGTGCAAAAAGCCAAAGGTGTTATCGATGTGGCAAATCCTCCCATGATGCAAATGACTGTTAGTTCAAAGAAAGTCAGCAGACAGTGTCATGGACAAGGTCATACAGAGAGAATGTGCAAGGTAGACAAAAAGCACAACTGAAAGTCTCAACACACAAAACTAAGCAAATGCATAAAATTACCCAATGTTAAACAGAATGAGACAAAATAGAGTCTGGCAACCAAAGGTGAACTGCATAGTATTACTGAAGCAGGTCACAGTATAATGCAAAGGTAGAATAAAGGGAGGAGGTCCTGAAAGCAGAATACAGGGAGTTGGGAAGGAAGCTGAGATGCAGGACCTCAAGGGTAGTAATACCCATGCTATACAACAGTGAGTAAGGAATAGAATGAGGTGGTGGATGAATGCATGGCCGAAGAATTGCAGCAGGAGACAGGGATTCAGATTTCTGGATCATTAGAACCTCTTCTGGGGCAGGTGTGATCTGTACAAAAAGGACGGGTTTCACTTGAATCCTAGGGGGACCAATATCCTGGCAGGGAGGTTTAGGCAGAGACATGGGAGCATAAATTGGGAGCAGATGTTCTCAGGGAAATGCACCACAGTGATGTGGCAAATGTGCAGGGAATATTTGCATGGTGTTCTGATGAGGTATGGTCCAATGAGGCTGGGAAAGGATGGTAGGGTAAAAGAACCATGGTGTACAAAGGATGTGGAAAATCAAGTTAAGAAGAAAAGAAAAGCTTATGAAAGGTTCAAGAAACTAGGTACTGATAGTTCTAGAAAATTTCAAAGTTGCCAGGAAGGAGCTGAATAATGAAATTTGGAGAATTAGAAGGAGCCATGAGAAGGCCTTGGTGAGCAGACTTAAAGAAAGCCCCAAGGCATTCTACAAGGATGTGAAGAACAAGAGCATGAGCCATGTGAGAATAGGACCAATCAGCTGTGATAGTCGAAATATGTGCATTGAGTCGAAGGAGGTAGCAGAGGTACTTAATGAATACTTTGCTTCAATATTCACCAGGGAAAAGGACCTTGGCAATTGTGTGGATGACTTTCAGTGAACTGAAATGCTTGAGCATATAGACATTAAGAAATGGAGCTTTTGAAAAGCATTAAGTTAGATAAGTTGCCAGGATTGGGTGTGATATACCCCAGGCTACTGTGGGGGGTGAGGGAGGAGATTGCTGAGCCTCTGGCGATGATCTTTGCATCATCAATAGGGATGGGAGAAGTACTGAAGCATTGGAGGGTTGCAAATGTTGCTCCCTTGTTCAAGAAAGGGAGTAGAGGTAACCCAGGAAATTATAGACCAGTGACTTCAGTCTGACTTCAGTGGTGGGCAAGTTGTTGGGGGAGATCCTGAGAGGCAGGATTTATGAGTATGTGGAGAGACATAATCAGATTAAGAATAGTCAGTGTGGCGTTGTCAAGGGCAGGACATGCCTTACGAGCCTGATTGAATTCTTTGAGGATGTAACAAAACACATTGATGAAGGTAGAGCAGTAGTTGTAGTGTATACGGATTTCAGTAAGGCATTTGATAAGATTCCCCATGCAAAGGTCCCTTAGAACGTAAGGAGGTAAGGAATCCAAGGAGACCTTGCTTTGTGGATCCAGAATTGGCTTGGCCACTGAAGGCAAAGGGTGGTTGTAGAGGGTTCATATTCTGCAAGGAGGTTGGTGACCAGTGGTGATCTGCAGGGATCTGTTCTGGGTCCCCTCCTGATATGTGATTTTTATAAATGACTTGGATGAAGAAGTAGAAGGGTATGTTAGTAAGTTTGCTGATGGCACAAAAGTTGGGGGTGTTGTGGACAGTCTGCAGGGTTGTCAAAGGTTACAGTGGGATATTGATAAGATACAGAACTAGGCTGAGAAATGGCTGATGGAGTTCAGTTCAATGTGTGAGGTGGTTCATTTTGGTAGGTCAAATTTGAAGACGGAATATGATATTTGTGGTAAGACTCTTGGCAGTGTGGAGGATCTGAGTGATCTTGAGGTCTGTGTCCATAGGACACTCAAAGTTGCTGCGCAGGTTGACAGTGTTGTTAAGAATACATATGGTGTGTTGGCATTCATCAACTGTGGGAATGAGTTCAAGAGCCGTGAGGTGCTGTTATAGAAGAAGATATAGAACTTGGTCAGACCCCACTTGGAGTACTGTGTTCAGTTCTGGTCACCTCACTACAGGAAGGATGTGGATACTATAGAAAGAGTGCCGAGGAGATTTATAAGGATGTAGTCTGGATTGGAGAGGGTCCCTGATGAGAATAGGATGAGTGAACTTGGCTCTTACTCCTTGGAGCAACGGAGGATGAGAGTTGACTTGATAGAGGTGTATAAGATGATGAGAGCCATTGATCGTGTGGATAGTCAGAGGCTTTTTCCTGGGGCTGCAATGTCTAATATGAAGGGGCCTAGTTTTAAGGTGCTTGGAAGCAGGTACAGAGGGGAAGTCAGAGGAAAGAAGTGGGTGTGTGGAATGCACTGCCAGTGACAGTGGTGGAGGTAAATACAATTGGGCATTTTTAGAGACTTTTAGATTGGTACATGGTGTTTAGAAAAATAGAGGGCTATGCAGTAGGGTAATTCTAGGCAGTTTCTAGAGAAGTTTATATGGTCGGCACAGAATTGTGGGCTGAAGGGCCTGTAATATGCTGTAGATTTCTATGTTCTATAATATGGATCATGATAGATGTGTCTGGTTTAAAACTGAAAATGGAGCTGGTTACAGGGTCAGCTTTGTCCATTTATCCAGAGGCTGTCTAGAACAAACTGTTTCCTAAGCTACCTTTAGAGAAGACCTCAGTGATGCTAAAGACCTACACAGGCAAAAAAGTTTCCCCCAGAGGCAGAAGGTGACATATGGTGCCAAACACAGCAGCTGGATCTTTGTGTATTGAAACGTGGAATGCCAGCACTTCTCAGATGTGAGTGGTGGAGAAAAATCCAAATAGACTGGTACTTAGCCAAAGCTGTCAGTGTGACATCAACAGGCAACAGCAGCCCAAATGGTAGCACTAACCAGAGACTGGAACAGCTGCTTAATGCTAATGAGAAGGTGGCTGAGAAGTGGATTGGCAATTCAAAGGCATGAAGGCCAGAATGATGCAGCAACACCAAAAATCCATAAATTGTATCCAGTGCCTTAGGCACTACGTCCTGAAGTGGATGCTGAACTGCAGAGCTTGGGGGCATCTGGAATTCTCTCCAGGTTTGAATAGGGCCATTGGGCCATGTCCATCGTCCCAATGATCAGGAAAGAAAAGGCCAGAGCTGTTCGCATACGTGGGTATTTCAAAGTGAGTATAAGCCGGGAGCTGCGTACAGTGCTGTGCCCCTGCCGGGAATAGAAGACATTTTTGCATCTTTGGCAGGCAGGGAGAGGTTTTCAAAAATTGACTTGTCACAAGCCTGTCTGAAAATGAAGATTGAGGAGTGAAGTAGGAAGTTCCTCACAATGGTCTGTCCCAGTATAATCGTCTTGCCTTTGGTGTCACATTGGCTCCAGCAATTTGGCAAAGCGCAATGGACCAAGTGCTCCAAGATATCCCAGGAACACAATGTTACCTTGATGAGATCATTGTGACTGACTGGCCAAAATAATGAAGGGCATCACCAGAACCTTGGTAAAGTGCTTGGTAATTGCTGAGTGAGAATGGTCTGCATGCAAAAAGTGAGTTTTCCAGAATGAAATCTCATATTCTGGATGCCATTGACGAGCATGGCTTACTTAAGTCACGGGAGAAGATTGAAGCAGTGCTACAAGCAGCCAAACTGGAAAATGTGTCACATCTCAAGTCATACTTGGCCTTGTACACTACTACCACTGGTTTCTCCCAAACATTGCTACAGTGCTGCATCCATTGAACACACCGTTACAGATGGGAGCAAAGGGAGAATGGCCAGAAAGATGTGAAAGAGCATTCAAGAAAACAGAGACACTAATAACATCAGATGAACTGCTCACCCATTATGACCCATTCCTGCCCGTCAGACTGGTATGCGATGTGTCCCCTTATGAAATTGGAGCTGTTTTGTCACACACTGCGAAAAATGGATCAGAACACCCAATTGCAATTGCCTCAAGATCTCTGATGAGTGCAGAATCCAACAACGTACAGATCGAATGAGAGGCCATAGGTCTATAATGGGAACAAAGAAGTTCCACCATTACCTCGACGGACAAAAGTTTACGCTAGTGACAGATCACCAGCCCGAGTGTCCATTTTCAATCTCAGGAAGGGAATTCCAGTGGTGACTGCTACCCAGTTACAATGTTGTCCACTCTTATGATATAGAGTTCAAAGGTACCAAACAACACAGTAAAGCTGATAACTTGTCATGTCTTCCACTACTGGCAACTGACAAAGAAAATCTTCAGACGATGACTCAGCAGAAGTGTTACACATCACATTGTTACTGTTAACAGTTGCCAGCAACAAATTCCAAAATACAAATGGAAACAAGTACTGAACCGACATTGTCAAAACTCTATGAAATCACCATGCAAGAAAGACCAGCTCATGGAACCCTATGCTTCCAGAGTTCTCAGTAAGATGAGACCAACTGTTGATATGTCAAAGAACTCTGATATGTGGATCTCGTGTTGTGGTTCCCTCTAAACTGTACACCAGAGTGTTAGAGAAGCTGCATGAAGGACTCCTGGGTCGTTTAGATGGAGTTTAGACACAGGTAGTTTAGATGGAGTCAATGGACGGAAGGCTGGTTGATGTGATGGTGAGCTGCATTCACAACTCTTCAATTTCTTGCCACCTTCGGTGGTGCAGTTTCCATACCAAGCCGTGATACACCTCTAATATTTTCTGTGGTGCAGGAGACTTCCGGTAGAGCTCATGGAGTGAAGTCGTGTTCTTGACTTGCTCCATTACCTCTGAGTTTTTTCCTATGATCAGCTACATTTAAGCCAACCACTAAGGCACCGATTTTCATAACTCCTTGCAACAAATTTGTGTTTTTTTTTTGATATTTGGATGTTTTTAAGATCTGCTATGTCTAAGAACGGGAAAGACGGCAAACCTCTGGTTAGACCGAAAGCTACTGATCCTCCTCTGACTGAACTAGCGTTAACTTTGAAAGCTATATCGGATCTGATTCAAACGGAAATTTCAACTACTGTAACGGATCTGATTCGTGTGGAAATTTCATCTAAACTGCACAAGATTCTTGATGTAATCGATAAAATGCAAACATCTATCACGGAACATTAGACTGCTATATCTAATCTTCAAAAATCCACGCAACAAAATGAACTCAAGATGGGGAAAATTGAAGAGCCAATTACTGGAATGAAGAGAAAACTTGACTTTCTGACTTTTAAAAACTCAGACTTAGAATGCAGAATGCGACGACAGAATATACGAATTATTGGTATTCGTGAAGTTGCTGAATCTGATGACCCTGTGAAGTTCTTTTCTCAACTTTTAAAAGATGCGTTCCCTACCTTATTTCCTGACCAACCACCACTATTGGATCGGGCTCACAGAGTCCCATTATATTCCTCTAAGTCAGATAAACCTCAGCATGTTATTCTACGGTTTCATTATTTTCAAGGCAAGGAGAAATTGCTTCGATTCGCTCGACCTAAAGGTTACATTGATTATTCACAGCTTCGGTTCCGACTGGTAGAGGATTTTAATAAGCCAGTTCGGGATCAACGTGTCCGTTACAGATCTGTGATGTCGGAACTTTATAAGATGGATTTAAAACCAGTGTTGCTTTATCGTGCACGTTTGAAGATTTGTTTGCCTGATGGATCTTCCGGTTTTTTCGACTCTCCATCGGAAGCCCAGAGTTACCTTGATCAATTTTCGCCTTCAACATCTTAATCGCAATTATTAAACCATTTCTGTTTGTTCAGATGCAGTTAATCTGTTTTGGTTTTTTTTTGCTTTATATGAGGGCAGAAAAGTTCTTTTTCGGTTAACTAATATGGTTACCAAATTTTTTTCTAACTGCGTCATTCCTTTCTTTTTCCCTCGGGACTCTGGGTGGTTATTTCCTCTGCATCATTTTATGTATTTCCTTTGAGGCCTTAAATTTTGTAGTTTTCAAATGTACTTTTTGTAGTTTTCCTCGCTAGTCTATGTTAATTGTCACATTTTCTTCTTTAACTACATGGTATGTTGTTGGTTAACGGTTTTCTTTATATTTACCTGCTTTTTCTTTGCATTATATCGGGTTTGTTTTAATCGGTGTATTTTTTTTTATTTCTTTACTGTTTTATAACTTTAGCTGATCCTCTTATATATACACTATTTTAGCGAGCGTCTATCGGAAGTCATGGGGGTAGTTCTAGTGCTTGCTTCTTTCTGGCTGGTCTATCTTAGATTTAGCTTTGGGGGTTCGGGGGGGCGGTGGGAGGGGCTTCACTTTTTAGTTTTTTTTCTTGGGCTACTTATATTACTGAACTATTGGTCGCGTTCTCCTTCCGTTATCTCGTTTGTTCTGTTCCCTTTCCGGGTGCGTGGGTCGACCCTATTGTCAATCCTCCTCTTTTTGCTGGTTGACTTTAGGGTTTATGGAGTCTACTATTAATTTTGTCTCTTGGAATACTAACGGTCTTAATCATCCAATAAAAAGGAAAAAAGTTTTTAAAGTATTCCGGAGACGTAAAGCACATGTTCTATTTTTACAAGAGACCCATGTGCGGAGGGGGGACAGATTACATTTTTTCAAATTCTGGAAGGGTCAACACTTCCTTTCGAATTCCAATGCTAAGATTCGAGGGGTTTCTATTTTTATAGATCCCTCAATCACTTTTGTACAACACGATATTATTTCTGATCCGAATGGCAGATTTCTATTGGTTAGTGGTTTACTCTTTAATAAAAAGGTAGTTTTGGTTAATGTTTACGCTCCCAACATGGACTGTCCGGAATTTTATAAATCATTATTTAATTTGTTCCTGAATTTGAATGAGTTTTCACTAATTTGGGGCGGGGATTTTAATACTTGTTTATCTCCTCCTTTGGATCGTTCGGCTCCTTTACGGACCTTACCCAATAAATCTGCAATCTTGATTAACTCATTCCTTTCAGATTCCGGGTCGACGGACATTTGGCGTTTTTTGCATCCTCAGGAAAAAGATTTTTCTTCTTTTTCACATGTTCATCGTTCCTATTCAAGAATTGATTTTTTTTTATTGACTCTCGTCTTATTTCTTCAGTGGTCAAATGTGAATATGACTCTATAACTATTTCAGATCATGCTCCACTTAAGCTTTCTATTAAAATATTGGCCAACACACAAAATAATAGACAATGGCGATTTAATTCGCTGTTGTTTCAGGACTCGGATTTTGTTAACTTTATGAATGAACAGATTGATCTCTTTTTTACAATCAACTATACAGAAGATATTTCTATGAACATCCTTTGGGACACTTTTAAAGCTTATATTCATGGTCAGATCATCTCATATTCTGCTGCTTTGAGGAAGAGGTTGAAGGATGAGGAGCTGGTTATTGTAAACAAGATTAAGGAAATTGATAAGATATACGCTACAGCTCCCTCTGAGAAGTTGTATAAACAAAGAACTGAACTTCAAATGGAACATAGTTTATTACTTTCATCCTCGATTGCAAATCAATTAATGAAAACAAGAAGTGAATTTATATACATAGTGACAAAGTTGGTAAACTGTTGGCTAACCAGTTGAAGACTAACTATTCCAAATTTCAAATTAATCAGATTTATAATCAAAATGATCAACTGATATCTGATCAAACTGAGATTAATCAATCTTTTTTTGATTTTTATTCTTCCTTATATCAATCAGAGTTTCCACGAGACTCTAAATATATGTATGACTTTTTAGACAACCTAGATTTCCCTAAGATTTCACATGATATATCTTCTATGCTTGACACTTCCTTTACTACTGATGAGATTAAGAACGTTATTTTCTCTATGAACCCGGGGAAAGCTCCTGGTCCTGATGGGTTTACCATGGAATTTTATAAATGTTTTGCATCTTCATTAATCCCTTGGTTATTCAGGGTTCTGGAGGCCTCATTAAAACTTGGCAAACTTCCTGAATCCTTCTACAGAGCATCGATCTCTTTAATATTAAAGGATAAAGATCCTGCTCAATGTGCATCTTATAGACCAATATCCTTATTAAATGTTGATTCTAAAATCTTTTCTAAATTATTAGCAAACAGATTAGAAAAAGCACTTCCTTATATTATTTCAGAAGACCAAATGGGTTTTACTAAAGGTTGTTACTCTTTTTATAACATTCGTACACTGTTAAACATTGTTTATACTCCCTCACAGAATGATCCCGAGTGCGTCATTTCCTTAGACGCTGAAAAAGCCTTCGACAGAGTCGAATGGCCTTACTTATTTAATGTGCTTGAAATGTTCAATTTCAACCCGAAATTTATATCCTGGATCAAATTGTTATATCATTCTCCTATGGCCTCAGTCCGTACTAACTCTTTAAGCTCACCTTTTTTCCTTCTTTTTCGAGGTACCAGACAAGGTTGTCCTCTTAGTCCTTTATTATTTGATATTGCATTAGAACCTCTTGCAATTGCCATTCGAGAATCTCCAAATATTATTGGGATAACTCGGGGTTTAAAGTCCCACAAAATATCACTCTATGCTGATGACTTACTTTTATATATTTCTAATCCTCAAAAATCTATCCCTGCTGCTTTAGATTTATTAGCACAATTTAGTCTTTTTTCAGGTTATAAATTAAATCTCGGTAAGAGTGAACTTTTTCCGATTAATGAGCAAGTTCCCTTATGTCAGAATCTTCCATTTAAATTGGTTAATAATCATTTTTCATATCTTGGGATTAAAATTACCTGTAAACATAAAGATTTATTTAAGACTAATTTCCTACCCTTAATCGATCACATTACTCAACTCTCATTTAAATGGTCTCCATTTTATTTAACTTTGATTGGTCTTATTAATGCTGTTAAGATGTTTATTCTGCCAAAATTTTTATATGTATTTCAGGCACTACCGATTTTTGTTCCCAAATCCTTTTTTGATAAAGTTGACTCTAAAATTTCTTCATTTATTTGGCAAAATAAAAACCCGAGATTGGATAAAATACATCTACAGAAAGGTAAGCGAGATGGAGGTTTCACATTACCTAACTTTAGATTCTATTATTGGGCAATTAACATTTGACATATGAAATTTTGGTTACTTGGCCAAGATACACTATCCATTCCTAAATGGGTAGTATTGGAATTACAATCTGCTCAAGGTTATGCACTTGGCTCCATTTTAGGTTCTTCTCTTCCTTTTGATTTGAAACGCTGTAAACTGGTTTGTAACCCGATAGTTAAATATACCTTACGTGTTTGGTTTCAATTCCGAAAATTTTTCGATCTTAATCAATTTGGGCTTGCGATTCCTATTTTAGGTAACATATTCTTCCCTCCCTCTTCCACGGACCGTGCCTTTCAAATTTGGAAGACTAATGGTATTTCACGGTGTTTGGATTTATTTTTGATGGTTCCCTTATGTCTTTTGAACAATTATCTAACAAATATAACTTACCAAGAATACATTTTTTTTAGATATCTCCAAGTTAGAAATTTCCTAAGTACTATACTCTCTTCCTTTCCGACGCTACCTCTTACATATATTTTAGACACTATAATTAACCTTAATCCATGTCAGAAAGGTGTAACAGCTATTATTTATAATACTATTATGAAACTTAGGAAAGCTCCATTTGATAAGATTAGGTCAGATTGGGAAAAGGAATTTGGTCTTATTATTCCGGTGGATGACTGGGCGCATATTTTACAACTAGTCAATACTTCCTCTATCTGTTCTAAACACTCCCTAATTCAATTTATATTTGTCCATAGAGCACATATGTCTAAAGATAAATTAGCTCGGTATTATTCTCATATTAACCCTTTGTGTGATAGATGTCATGGGGAGATAGCTTCCTTAACTCATATGTTTTGGGCCTGTCCTACTTTGGAAACTTTTTGGAAAGATATTTTTAATAATATTTCAAAGGTATTGAATATAGATATTTCTCCCCACCCTATTACTGCTATCTCTGGATTACCTAAAATTTCCAGTAATCTTTCCCCTTCAGCCCGTAGATTGATTGCATTTCTTACTTTAATGGCGAAAAGATGTATTTTACAACATTGGAAGGAGAGAATGCTCCAACTACATTCTTTTGGTTTTCCCAGAAGATACTATGTTTAAATCTGGAGAAAATTAGAAGTAATCTTTAAGATTCTTCAGCTAAATTTGAACAGACATGGAGATCTTTTATTCAACATTTTCATTTAATGTAACTTTTTTTTTCTTTCTCTGGCCATATCTACATTCCCTTCTTGGTTTTTAACTGTTTTTAATGGAGGTCGGGTTTGAGGACGTGATTATTTTAAGTTGTTTAACTCTACTTGATACCTAGTTAGCCCATTGCTTTGCTTTGCTTTTTAGTTTAGTTGCACGGTGGGTTTTTTTGGGTTTTTTTTTTTCCTTTTCCTTATTGACATGTTTGAAAATTAGTATACTATTATATTACCTGGTTATTTTATATCTAAACTGCACTGTTTGTACTAACTTTTTTTTGTGTATTAATATCTCTTGTAAAGTTATATTGCAACTGTGTATCAGTGCCTATATGGTTACCTTTTGTGTACTAATTCAATAAAAAGATTTAAAAAGAAAGAAAGATACTTTTTGTGGTGGATCTGTGAAAACTATCTGCTCATTGTAAATAGAAGCTGTCATGCTCTCCTCAGGTTGTCATAACTAACTGATAAGCTCCCACTACCTATAAAGTGTTCCATATAGTGGGTATCTCTAACAGCCTCTGACAACCGAGTCCAAATCTTGGCCTTCACGTGTGACTTAGCTACTAGGCCCGGTGGAACTGTTTCTACTGACAAGAGAAGGGGCAAGGCTGGACCACTGGTGCCTCAAAACCAGCTGCTTCAGGCAGGTAAGGCTCGTCAGCCTTGGATGGCAGCCCGCCTAGGAGAAGGAAAACTCTGATTTTGAACCTCCGCTGCCTTGCGGCCATATCCATCAATGGGAATTTTTTCTGGAGTAAACCCCAAGGAAGAAATCTGGAGGAGGGGTCACTAAGGCAGTTTGATGTTGTTTACAACTTCACTCTGGCAAACTCTGGGTTGACACTGGTGCCAAGCTGTATCGGCGCTTGCCCTTCCCATCGACTACATCAGTGATGTGGAGAGGGGGAGCCCACTGCATGGGGAATAGCCGATTCTTCAAATCTTCCCACCCAGGCTTGCACCCTGGAGAGTACACAGTCCACCAGAGGCACAGACTGATGATCCCCTGGGATCAACGGCTGCCTACACGCTCCCTGGTGTTGTGGCCAGAAATGATCCTTACCAAGTATTACTATGACAGACTGTGAGACTAGTTGAGCATTATTACACTGCTAACTGTCGGGTTCAACCTTCAAGATTCAAAATTGTTTAATGTAATTTCCAATACACAAGAGTAAAGGGGAACAAAATAATTGTTACTCTGAATCCAATGCAGCCCAAAAATAACACAATAAAATAAAGAACACAATGATAATAAAAACCACCATAAATATAAATACATAATATAGCTTATATACAGACTAACTGTGTGTGCATAAAATGACAGTAGGCACAGGATTGCCTCTACATAAAGTGACCGACAGGAATTCTAAATTGAGTTAAATTGACTTTATTTCTTACATACACATGAGGAGTAAAAATCTTTATGTTACATCTCCATCTAAATGTGCAATGTGCAATTTATAATAAATAGTATGTACAACAGAACAGTCAATATAACATAGAAATACAGTTCCATCAGCATGAATTAATCAGTCTGATGGCCTGGTGGAAGAATCAGTCCCGGAGCCTGTTGGTCCTGGTTTTTATGCTGTGGTACAATTTCCCGGATTGTAGCAGCTGGAACAGTTTGTGGTTGGGATGATTCAGATCCCTGATGATCCTTCTGGCCTTTTTTACACACCTATCTTTGTAAATGTGCTATATCTTTGTAAATGTGCTTTATAGTGGGAAGTTCACATCTACAGATGTGCTGGGTTGTCCACACCACTCTCTGCAGAGTCCTGCGATTAAGGTCCCATACCAGGCAGTGATGCAGCCAGTCAGGATGCTCTCAATCGTGCCCCTAAAGAAAATTCCTAGGATTTGGGGGCCATTTCAAACTTCTTCAACCGTCTGAGGTAAAAGCAGTGCTGTTGTGCCTTTTTCATTACACAGCCGGTATGTAGAGAGCACATGAGATCCTCAGTGATGTTTATGCCGAGGAACTTAAAGCTGTTCGTTCTCTCAGCTCCAGATCCATTGATGTAAATAGGGTGTAGCCTATCTCCATTTTCCTGTAGTCCACAACTAGCTCCTTTGTTTTTGCGACATTGAGGGAGAGATTGTTTTCTTGACACCACTGTGTCAGGGTGATGACTTCTCTGTAGGCTGCCTCATTATTATTTGAGATTAGGCCAATGAATGTAGTGTTGCCAGCAAATTTAATTAGCAGATTGGAGCTGTGAGTGGCGACACAGTCATGGGTACACAGAGAATAAAGGGATGGTATTGGGGGTGCAGAGAGGTGGGTGAGTGGGTGGAGGTGTTTATCAGACTTACTGCTTCGGGAAAGTGACTGATTTTCAGTCTAGGGTCATGTTGTGGATGCTACACCTGATGGGAGTGGGACAAACGGTCCATAAGCAGGTAAGCAGGGTGGTGGGATCCTTTATGATATTGCCAGTGTTTTGCTGGCATCTTTCTGTATAAATATCCTTGATGGCAGGCAGGCTGGTGCCAGTGATGCATTGGGCAGTTTTGGTGACCCGTTGTAGAGCCTTCCTGTCCACCGCAATGCAGTTTCCATACCATGGTGTGATGCAGCATGTTAGGATGCTCTCCACTGTGTATCTATAGAATGGTGTGAGTGTAGATGTGCATCGTACACTTTTCTAGCACATTTCTGTTAGACAAAGTGTCAGCAAGATGGGGCAGGCGATCAATGGTGACGTTTTGCTGCCATCTCACAAGACTACAGGGTTCCCAAAATGGAGTCCATGGACCTCTCGGTTAATGGTAGGGGTCCATGTCACAACAAAGGTTAGGAACCCCTGTTCTAGTAGATTTACTTCTTCTGAACTGTGATTGCTGCAGTCTGCAGCCTGTAATTTCCCTCTTAAGGGTGCACTTCTGAATCAACTAAACGATTCGGTGCTTTTGTGATCTCCTGGGGGTTTCAGGAAGAGAAACTTGGTCTGATAGCAGAAGACAAACGTATGGTCAGCTCCATTGCACCGCGCTGATTAAAGCGTAGAGCAAGATTAATGTCAATGAAGATGAGTGGAAAACGAACAGGTTTTCTGCACAGTCTGCCAACGTTTGACCCACCTCCCTCCCTTCTCACTGCTACTGGCAGGCAGCGCAGGAGTCCTGGATCCCGTACCACCAGATTTGGGGGTAGTTGCTGGATGGTTTCACTTGCCTCATCGCTGAACAGGCTCTGCGTCTATGGACTCACTCTGGGGAACTCTGCAGTTCTTGTTCCTTGTGTTTTTGTTTACTTATTCTTACTATTTGCGCAGTTTGTCCTTTATTTTGCAAGTTGGATTTGCAGTGGTCTTGTGGAGTGTTTTTCTTTTAGTGAATTTGATTGTGTTTTTTTTTATTTTGTGAGTACCTGCATGATTAATCTTTAAGTTGTATTTTGTAAACATACTTTGATAATACATTTGAACTTTGAACTTTGAAAGGAGTCCTTTTCCATCACCTTTCTGTATATATCCCTATATGACAATAGGGACTACATATCCCCAGCTGTAGAGTGCTTCAGGGCATTGTGAAAAGTGCTTGTTCTGTCATAGTGCAATATGTTCCAGCATCCCTCACAGGGACAATTTATAAATTAATGTGGGGTGAATGATGAATTGATGGTGTGTAACCTTTAATCCTTTGCACTGCTCCAATTAGCAGTCGAATTTAACTAAAATATCTAACTATCATACCCTGGATTAGACCTTTTACAAATGAGAGATGAATTGATTCTGTAATCTAATTTGGTACGTTTAAATACATGACAAGTGCAATAATCTTATCCAAATGTTAAATGAAGAGTAGTATTTCATAGCTGGCTGAGAGCAATAGCAACAGTGCATCACAGGGTCCAATCTGTGTTTTGCCTAATGATTTTGTAAACAGTATCAGGCTGCATGGAAATTATCAGAAGAGCTTGTACTGAAAGCAAAAAGGAACTCTAGGTTTTGCCCCTGAAAACCAGTCACTTTGGGCAGACGGGGCTCGTCAGCTGTGAGTAGCAGCTCATCCTGAAGAAGCAAAACTCTGAACTCAAACTTCTCCTGCCTTGCAGCTCCACCCACTCCTGGGGAAGGTTTCAGGAGTAAACTCCATGGAAATATCCGGAGCTGGAATCCCTAACGGTCCTACATTGAGTTGAACACTGACTGGCGATTCTTGTGCCACTGCTGGTACCAGACTGTACCAGTCTCTGCCGTTCCATCAGGTTCATCAGTCACTTGGAGAAGGGGAGGCTGCTCTATGGGCAAAAGCTTGCTCTCCCGATCGTACGGCCCTTGTTTGTGTACAAACTTCAAAATCATTTAGACAGCTGGGAGGCAATACTGTATCCATAGTCAACTTCAACCAGTGCAGGGCCTCCTACATTGTTTTTCCTTGTTCTATAAAAACACACTGTTGTAAAGAATTGATCCATATGAATAGATCATTGCAAAGCAATGCTTTTCACTGTACCTCTGTACATGTGACAATAATACACAACTTAAAACATGCAAATTGTTGGGACAACTAATCATCTCCAGAGAAGCAGAGTTATCGAAGTCCTCTTTGTCAGAACAGTTGACCATTTTGACTTAAAAGGTTAGCTCAGATACTCTATCTGAAAATGCTGCCTGACGTGATGATTCTTTCTGGCATGTTCTGTACTTATAAGACCATAAGATATAGGAGCACAATTAGGCTATTTGGCCCATTAAGTCTGTTCTGCCATTTCAACATGGCTGATCCATTTTCCCACTTAGCCCCAATCTCCTATCTTCTCCTCATATCATTTCATGCTCTGAACAATCAAGAATCAACAATCAAAGACCTTGCCTCTACAGCCACCTGTGGCAGAGAATTCCACAGATTCACCACACTTGGACTAAAGAAATTGCTCCTCATTTCCGGTCTGAAAGGATACCCCTCTATTCTGCGGCTGTGTCTTCTGGTCTTAGACACTCCCACCATCCTCCCTACATTCACTCTTTAAGACATTTCACTATTTGATATGTTTCATCGAGGTCACTGCTCATTCTTCTGATTACTAGTAAATACAGGCCCAGAGCCATCAGAGGCTTTTAATATGACAAGTCATTCAATCTTGGAATCATTTTCGTGAACCTCATTTGAACCCTCTCCAGATTCAACACATCCTTTCTAACATAATGGGCCCAAAACTTCTCAGAACACTTCAAGTGAGGCCCCACCAGTGCTTCATAAAATCTCAACATTACAACTTTGGTTTTATATTCTACCCCTCTTGAAATGGATGCTAACATTACACTTTCCTTCCTCACCACCAGCTCAAACTGCAAATTAACCTTAGGAAATTCTGCACAAGGACTCCCAAGTTTCTTTGTGTCTCAGATTTATTTTAAAATTTTCTCTCCATTTAGAAAAGAGTCTATGCTTTTATTTCTTCTGCCAAAGTGCATGACCATATACTTCCCAACATTGTATTCCATCTGCCACTTTTCTGTCCATTCTCCTAACTGTCCTTCTACCTATCTTCATATTGTCCGCAAACTCTGCAACAAAGCCATCAATTCCATCACTCAAGTCATGGACATATAACATAAAAAGCAGTCCCAATACAATCCCCTGTGGAGTACCATTGATCACTGGCAGCCAACCAGAAAGGTTCCCTTTATTCCCACTCTCTGCCTCTTGACAATCAGTCACTGTTTTTATCCTTACTAGTATATTTCCTGTAATAATATGAGCTCTTAACTTATTAAGTAGCCTCATGTGTGGCACCTTGTCAAAGGTTTTCTGAAAATCCAAGTACACAACATCATCCGATTCTCCTTTGTCTATCCTGCCTGTTATTCATTCAAAGAATTCCAGCAGATTTGCCAGATTTTCCCTTGAGGAAACAATGCTGACTACAGCCCATTTTATCATGTGCCTCCAAGTATCCAGAAACCACTTCCTTAACAATCAACTTCAAGTTTTTCCCATCCTCTGAGATCAGACTAACTGGCCTATTATTTCCTTCCTTCTGCCTCCTCCCTTCTTGAATAGTAGAGTGACATTTGCAATTTTCCAATCTTCTGGAACCATTCCAAAATCTAGTGATTCTTGAAAGATCATTACTAATGCCTCCACAATCTCGTCAGCTACCACTTTCAGATCCCTAGGGTGCACCTCTTCTGGTCACTTTCAGTCCTTTCAGTTTGTCAAGAACCTTCTCCCTAATTATAGTAACTTCACCACACTTCTGACCCCTGACAGCCTTGAACCTCTAGCATACTGCTGGTGTCTTCAACAGTGAAGACTGATGCAAAATACGTATTTAGTTTATCTGCCATTTCCTTGAACCCATTACTAGTACTCCAGCATTGTTTTCCAGTATTCCGATATCCACTCTCAACTCTCTTTTATGCTTTATGTAGCTGAAGAAACTTTTGGTGTCCTTTTTAATATTATTGGCCAGCTTATTTTCATATTCCATCTTTACCTTTTAAATTACTCTTTTAGTTGCCTTCTGTTGGTTTTTAAAAGTTTCCCAATCCTCTAATTTCCCTCTAATTTTTGCTCTCTTATACTTCCTCTCCTTGGTTTTTATGTTGGCTTTGACCTCTCTGTTGGCCACTGTTAAGTCATCTTGCCTTTAGAATACTTCTTCCTCTTTGGGATGTGTATATCCTGTGCTTCCATAAACTCCAGCCATTGCTGCTCTGCCATTATCCCTGCGAAAGTACTTTCCCAATCTCTTGTGGCCAACTCCTCTCTCATGCCTCTGAAATTCTGATACATCTGACTTTATCTCCTTCTCAACTTTCAGGGTGAATTTGATCATATTACAATCACTTTTCCTAGGAGTTCCTTTACCTTAAGCTGTCTAATCAATCCCAGTTCATTGCACAGCACCCAATCAAGAATAGTTGATCCCCTATTGTGCTCTACCATGAACTGATCTAAAAAGCCATCTCATAGGCATTCTAAAAATGCCTCCACTTGTGATCCAGCACCAACCCAATTTTCTCAATCCACCTGCATATTGAAATCCCCCATGACTATTGTTTTCTTGTAATTTATTTTTTATTGAAGTTCATCATCAAACAAAGCTTTCCATAAGATGTATTTCAGATACTATACATATAGTACATATAGTCACAAATCTCCACATAATATTTATCTGAAGTATACACTTATAGGAAGGAGAGGAAAGAAAGAACAATCAAAAGAAGAAAACTATGTACAAAGTAGGGAGTGATTGTTTTTTACAACATAATCATTGACTTGTGAGAATAAAATCAGGCCAATGAGGTATTATGTATTTAAACTATTTTTCCCGGTATGAATCAAATTGTTCCAATTTATGATTAACAGATGCTGTTATCTTCTCCATTTCGTAAATGTCCATTGTAATTTCCATCCATACATTTAAATTTGGGCTCTCCTGTGATAACCACCAGCAGTACATTCATTAAATATTTATCTCTTTTCAACCATTCTTGAAGTATATACCCAAAATGTATGGTCATACTTTCTAAGGGCATTTCACATTTAAAGATGTCTTGTAGGGCATTGTGTATCCCATTCCAATAGTCTTTGATAACGGGGCATTCCCAGAAAATATGATGATGGTTTGCATATTGATTCTCACAATTTCTCCAGCAAACAGGGAGGTTACTATCATAATGGGATTTCTGAGAGGGTGTAATAAAATATCTTATCAAGTTTTTCCACTCGAACTCCCTCCATTTCTGTGAACTGGTACACTTCCACTGATACCTCCGTTCTTCCTCAGATATTATTATCCCTCCTTCCTTCTCCCATTTTGTTTTAATGTAGGAAGTCGAATGTGTTTTAAGATTTGACAAACCCTTATACACGCTTGAAATTATTCTACTACCATTGTCTGAATTATATGCTTTTCTAAACAACTCTATCAAACATGTACTTGTCTTGGTTACATTTTTAACTGTCCTATTAACATACTGTCGCATCTGTAAATACCGCTATAAGTCTTGTTTTTCTAATAAGTGTTTCTCTTTGAGCATTTCAAAACTGAACACTGTTTCTTCTTTCATTATATAGCAAATAGCTGTTATTCCTTTGGCTGTCCAGTCCTTAAATCTAGCACCCAGTTTGTTTAACGTAAAATCTGAGTCATATGCACACCATTTAGGAATTGCAATGTCTCTCTCTAGTTTATATTGTTTTATAATAGTTTTCCATATTTTAAGAGTCCATTTCACCCGTGTGTTGTCAATATTATTTATGTAACTTTGTAGGTTGTTATCAGCCAAAATTGCCTGTATGGGGATGGAAAGTATCCTCTCCTCAATGTTTTTCCATTGAGCATCATATGATGGGTTGCACCAGCATATCACGGCTCTCAACTGTGCTGCAAAATAATAATCTCTAAGAGAAGGTAGGCCCCATCGCCCCTTTTCCTTGGCTAATTGCAAAGTTTTGAGATGAACTCTAGGCCTTTTACCTTGCCAGATATATCTTGATAGCATCTTGTTCCATTCATTGTATTGATTTTGGTTAATCTCTATCGGTAGGGTCTGAAAGAGATATAGTAGTCTGGGCAGTATATTCATTTTAATAAATTCAATCCTTGAACTGAGACCAAGAAAAGGAATTAGGTTCCATCTTGTTATATCTTCCTTAATTTTTTTATATATAGGCTGATAATTGCATTCTGATAATTTTGCCAAATCTTTTGGCATAATGATGCCTAAATAATTGACAGACTCTGTTTGCCATGCCCAAGGATATCTACATTCAATTGCTCTTGGTGGGCTATAGTTATATGAAAATATTTGGGTTTTATCTATGTTGATCTTGTATCCTGATAAGGGTTGCATCAATTTAGGTAAAGAGTATGTTGGTTGCCCTAGATAGGCCAAAATATCATCTGAGTAACAGGCCAATTTATGCTCTGTCCCGTTAATAGTAATTCCCCTGATATCTTCATTTTGTCTGATGTATTGAGCTAATGGTTCCAGATATAATGCGAAGAGTAGCGGTGACCATGCACAGCCCTGTCTCGTGCCCCTTTCTAGGGTAAAACTATTAGATTTTAATCCTGGCAGTAGGATTGTAGTATAGTGCCTGTACAGTTTTAATAATTGTGTCATGTAGACCAAATCTATATAAAACTCTGTAAAGAAAATTCCAATTAACTGAATCAAATGCCTTTTCAGCGACCACGCTTATCATTATTGCTTCAGTTTCATTTTTTTAATATGATCGATAATGTGAAGTGTCCTTCGTATATTGTCTTGTGTTTGGCGTTGTTATGTAAAAGCTGTCTGATCATTATGTATCAGTGTGGGTAGAAACTCTTCTAATCATTTGGCCATGATGGAGGCAAATATTCCATAATCCACATTAAGAACAGATATTGGTCTAAATGACCCACATTCCATTTTATCCTTGCCTTCTTTCGGTATAGCTGAGATTATCGCCTCCTTCCAGCTGGGGGGCATTTGCGCCTTTCTTAGGGCCCAGTTCAGTGTGGGGAGTAAAATAGGAATTAACTCACTTCTGAACTCTTCATACCACTCTGCCGTATATCCATCTGATCCTGGTGACTTGCCTAATTTAAGTCTACTAATTGCAGTTTTTATTTCAGCTTCAGTTATGTCAGCAGTCATCGTTCTATTTTGTTCTTTGCTTAAAGTGGGTAACTCTAAAGAATTCAGGAAAGTGTTGATCTGGGCTATGCTTCCCCCTGGAGCTTTGGAATATAGAGTCTTTTAAAAAATTTCAAAAGCTTCTTGAATTTCACTTAGCTTATTTTTTATCACTTTTGTTCTTGGATCCCTAATTCTATGAATTGTATTTTCTGCTTCCTTTTTTTGTCAGTTTCCACGCCAATATTTTCATAGATTTAGATCCACTTTCATAGTGTTCTCTGTTTCAGAAACATTAATTTTTTTCTAATTTCTTGTGTAGCCAAACTATTAATTTCATTCCTTTTTTTTAATTTCCTCTAGTGTATCCTTTAATTTTTTATTCCTTTTTTTTTCTTATATGAAGATATCGCTATAACTTTCCCTCTTAAGACAGCCATAGAATAGGAGGTGAAACCTCTCCACTATCATTAGATTCTAAAGAAAGACTAATTTCTTTTTTAATTTGTTCCTTAAAATAGGAATCATTGAGTAGACTTGAATTTAGTTTCCAAACAGTATTCTTTGGTTGTAGGTCAAAACCAACAGATAAATATATAGGTGCATGGTCACTTACATCTATTGTTCCAATTCCACAGGTGTTTATTTTGTCTCTATCTTTTCCAAATGTTATGAATTAGTCTATTCTTGTATATACAGAATGGGGGGCAGAATAATGAGTGTAGTCCCTTCTGTTGGGGAAAAGGTCCCTCCATATATCAATTAGACCAACATCCTCAAAAAGTGTGTTAACTTTCTTATGTAAGGACTTTGTTTCAGAAGTTTTTCTATTGGAAGAGTCTAACTTTGGTTGTAATTGTAAATTTAAGTCTCCCCCACATATCAAGAGACCTTCTGTTTCTATTACCATAATATTAGTAATTTTCTGGAAGAAACTAATATCACTTCCTGGGGGTGCGTGTATATTCAATAAATTAACTGGATTTCCATCTATATTCCCCCTTACCAGAATATATTTGCCTTCCTTATCTCCCATTTTGAATACTTTTTCAAAATTTAGCTTGCTTGAGATGAGAAGAGCAACTTCTCTTCTATGTCCTGATTTATATGAGGAGAAAAACAAATTAGTGAAGCCCATTCTCTTTAATTTTCCATGCTCATTATCACTTAGGTGAATTTCCTGTAAATATACTACATGGGCTTGTTCTTTTTTTTCATTTTTGATAAGAATTTTACTTCATTTGATTGGATTTAACAGTCCATTGACATTAAAAGAAATGAATTTTACTTTGTCCTTAGCCATGTGTATTTATCTGTTAGTATATCATTGAAATTTGCAGAATATAACTTAATCAATCTACTCCCTGAACAAATAAGAACCAAGAAGCACGAATAACAAAAAAAAGGTAAAGAAGGTGTGATTCCAAGGCTGGGGTCTCTGGATGACCCTGGGCTGAGTTGCAGGTAACATCTAGCGTGGGGGATAGCCCCTCCTACCTGTGAGTTGAGGGCCCCTGCTGCAGTACCTATAAAAGTAAGTAAAAAAATCTATGTCCATTACACAGAAATGATTTCCCTGTATATTCCTCCCATGTATATATTCTCAGGGGAAAAGGAGTGAATGAATGAATAAAGTAAATTCAGTTATATGAAATCCACATTATAATACTTATTTCTTTGGATAGGAAATGACCGTCCATTTTTGCTTCTGTTTAGTTTATCAGCAGTTTTAAAGTTAGTCAAACCTTATGGCTCTTCTGGAGGAGGTGAGGGCTGTCTTCGGAGAACCCACAGTCTCTTTCTAATAGCCTTTTCTCGTCCTCCTCCCGTCCCCTGCTTTCTCGGTTCTTACTGTTTCCCAAGCAGATCGGGATAACCGCTCAGCCAGGCTTTCCCTTGGTTTGACCACGCTAACGGGCAGTCCTCTGTTGTTCATGTCTGTAGTCGCCTCTTCCACTGTCTGATATAGCTTTATCTCTTCTATGTAAAATACTCTAAGTTTAGCAGGGTACGGGGTTTGAAATTTAATCTTTTCTTGCTTTAATATTTGTTTCGCTTCGGAATATTCCTTCCGTTTCTGTAGGACCACCGGGGTGGGGGGGGGGGGGGCGGCAATCGTGATCGAAGTATATTAACTTCCTGTTCCAAAACACCCTCTTCCTACTCCAGGCTCTTCATAGAATCTCCGCCTTGCTCTTGAATCGAAGGAATCTAAGTACTATTGAACGCAGCTTACTTTCTCTGTCTCCGGAGGGCTGCGGGATGAGTGAACGGTGCGCTCTCTCAATTTCAATCTCCATAGTCGGGGGAATCTCCAGCACTTCCCGCAGCAACTTTTCTACAAACTCCATCATCGACAATCCCTCCACTCCTTCGGGAAAATTATAAATCCTGATATTTTTCCGTCGCGATTTTCCTTCCTGGTCAAGCAATTTACTTTCCTGTTGATTTAATATTTTTATCGTCTTACTTAGTATCCATTCCACATTTTGCACGTGATCTTCCACTTTCTCAATTCAGGTGTCTGCCACCGCTATTTTCTGATCGACGTTGGCGAACTCTGACTTGATATCATTGAGTTGCTGTTTTATATCTTTTTGGACTTCCCTTATCTCTTCCAGAAGCTTTATCATATTTGCCGCTTCGCCTGCATGAGGGCCCCGCGTCAGCTTCGCCGCCACGCACACATATAGGAGAGCATCACACTGCACCTCTCTCTTCCATAGGCCTCTGCAGTGATGTTTTTATATCTCCATTCTTTTTCCCCATTCCTTTCCCCCTTATCAATTCAGATATTTTCGAAAGATCTTATATTTGATGGATTAATGGGACAAAATATGAGTTTTTCCAGAGGTGCTGTTGATTTAAGCTGCCATTCTGGACGATGATGTCACCGGAACCCCCCATGACTATTGTAACATTCCCCTTTTGGCATGCATTTTCTACCTCTCATTGTAATTTGTAGACCAGATCCTTAATACTCTTTTGGGAGTATGTATATAACTCACATCTGGGTCGTTTTACTCTGGCAGTTCCTCAGCTTTATCCAAAATGATTCAATGTCATCTGACCTTATGTCACCCCTTTCTAATGATTTGATTTCATTTTTTTGCCAACAGAGTGCCACCAGCCTCTCTGACTGCCTGCCTCTCTTTTCAATACACTGCGTATCCTTTGATGTTAAGATCCATCTATAATCTTCTTTCAGCCATGATACAGTAACGCCTACAACATCATGCATGTCAATTTGTAACTGTGCTACAAGTCCATCTACCCTATTCCATATGCTGCATGCACTCAAATATAACACCTTCAGTTCCATATCCACCCTTTCAACTTTCTCTGCCTTTTATGAGAGGCATTAATTGCGTGGATAGCCAGAGGTTTTTTTCTCAGGGCTGAAATGGCGAACAGGAGGGGCATAGTTTTAAGGTGCTTGGAAGTAGGTACGGCGGGGGGGGGGGGCAGTGTCAAGGGGAAGTTTTTCAGACAGAGAGTGGTGGGCGCATTGAATGCACTGCCAGTGAAGGTGGTGGAGGCGGATATAACGGTCTTTTCAGAGACTCTTAGATAGGTACATGGAGTTTAAAAAAATAGAGGGCTACACAGTAGGGAAATTCTAGGCAGCTTCCAGAGTAGGTTACCTGGTCAGTACAACATTGCAGGCCAAAAGGCCTGTAATATGCTGCAGATTTCTATGTTTCTATGTTTACATTTCAACTCCTCCTGTTGACTGCAATTTTTCCTTATCATCAGCCTCACCACACTCTGTTTGTAAACCAACTACCTCATCCTCAGCACTATCACTCCATTTCTCATCCCCTGCCAAATTAGTTTAAATCCTCCCGGACAACTCTAGCAAACCTGCCTGCAAGGATGTTGATCCCCCTGGGGTTCAGGCGTAACCCATCCCTTTTCTACAGGTTGTACCTTCTCCAGAAGAGATCCCAGTTATCCATAAATCTGAACCTCTGCCCCCCTGTACCAGTTCCTCAGTCATGCATTCACCTGGCAACTCATCCTTTTCTTACCCTCACATGGGCAGCAGTCCAGAGATTACTAACCTGGAGTTCCTGTCCTTCAGCTACATTGGATCTCCAGCTCCAGTGGCTTGTTGGTGATTTTCATTCCAAAATCACAACCTTCAATCCCAGTTTGCTGCCCAACTCCTGTTGACACCTTGCTCCCTCTGCACACCTTCTGTGCAAGGTGAGGTGACATGTTAATGCAGTGGCGAGCACGAAGCGTTACAGTGTCAGTGAACTGGGTTCAATTCCTGCCTGCTGTCTAGAAGGAGTTGGCACGTTCTCCCCATGACTGCATGGGTTTCCTCTGGGTGCTCCGGTTTCCTCCCTCAGTCCAAAAACATACCGGACAGTAGGTTAATTAGTAATTGTAAATGGTTAGGTCATTTGGCTAGGATTAAATTGGGGTTTGCTGGGCAATACAGGTCAAGTGTCCAGAAAGGCCAATTCTGTGCTGTATCTCAATAAAAACCACTAGCTTCTGCTTGTCTCCTGTTTAACTACCTCTCCAATCTCTATTCATCTCCTCTAAATGTCCCTACCCTCTGTCCATTTCATGTAGAGCCCCTCAGTCATTATTCATCTTATCTAACACTGACAACATCCCAGCCTTTCGACTCCAATCCCTCCCATCCAACCGTGACCTACTTTTGTGCTATGTGTTGCTTGGAATCATAATCGTATCCCAATCTCAAGTCTTGTATCTGTGTACCTCAGAGGGGAGGAGAAGATGGTGGCGCGACACAGTGTGCGCGGCCGCTCCGAAATGATATTGTATTTGTAAGTAGGTACCATGCACAATCCTGATTTGATGGAGATAGACGTGAGAAGCACGGAGGAGCGTCTGGAGAAACTTCTGAAATGCCCACTTCGCTGCCGCTGCTACTGTGCAATTGAGAATCTCTGGAGGGGAAGGCCTCAAATCCTCGGCTTTGCCTATTGCCTGTTGCCAGGGCCAGGGTCGAAGCGTTCAGCAGAGATGGTGATCGGTGCTCAGTGTCGGAGGCTCGAAGTTTTCAGACGGACTCAAGAGTCGGCTGCGGTCGGGTGCTTCCAGGATGCTGCATCGGCAAGTTTGCGGTGCTAGAAGCTCATGGCATGGAGAGTTTTTCTTCCTTCTACCATCTGCGTGAGATGAAGGGACTTTCGAGAGACTTTGAGACTTTTTTTTTTACCATGCCCGTGGTCTGTTCTTTATCAAATTACGGTATTGCTTTGCACTGCTGTAACTATATGTTATAATTATGTGGTTTTGTCAATTTTTTAGTCTTGGTTTGTCTTGTGTTTCTGTGATATCATTCTGGAGGAACATTGTATCATTTCTTAAATGACAACAAATGCATTACTAAATGACAACAAAAGAGGACTGCGTGTCCTCATAATCTAATCTAATCCTGGTATAGTTACTATTCTATCGATTTGCTGACTATGCCCACTAGAAAGTGAATCTCAAGGTGACATATAAGTATGTTGATAATAACATTTTCATTGAACTTTGAAGTTGGAACGTATGTTCTTATCTTCATTATTTTTAGCAGCTCCCTTTGGCTGGGTAAGTAAGGTAGGGTTGTGAGTTTTATACAGACTTTGCTGTTTAACCATGGTTTATGTATTCTCCATCAGATTCCTTCTTCTTCATCACTTTACTTTTCCCATCTATCACCTTTCTCACATTACTCCCTTCCATCTTCCACCCCGACCCTCCTGTTTCCAACACCCCCCCTCCCTTCAACCAGATTCACCTGTCTGCCACTTCCCCTTGCCTTGCCCTTTCATTTTGGCTTCTGCCCTCTTCCTTTCCAGTCCTGATGAATGTTCTTGGCTTAAAATGTCGCCTGTTTACTTCCCTCCAAAGATACTACTGACAGTTTGGAATGAAGGAACATGAGAGGTAACTTGACAGAGGTGCCCAGGATGATAAGAATCATAGATCAAGTGGAGAGCCAGGAAGGCAGCATCCATCAACAGGGACCCCCACCACCCAGGACATGCTCTCTTCACACTGCCGCCATCAGGAAGAAGGTACAGGAGCCTTAGGACCCTCACCACCAGGTTCAGGAGCATTTATAACTCTCATACATCAGGCTCTTGAACCAAAGGGGATAACTTGACTCAACTTCACTTGTCCCATTATTGAAGTGTTCCTGCAACCAATGGACTCATTTTCAAGGGCTCTTCATCTCATGTACTTGGTATTTGCTTATTTATTTATTATTATTGCTTCTTTCATTTGTATTTGCACAGTCTGTTGTCTTTTGCACACTGATTGAAATTTCATGTTGATGCAGTCTTTCATTGATTCTGTTATGGTTATTATTCTATAGATTTATGGAGTTTGCCCACAAGCTCTGAACTTCTTTTTCTGGGGCAAAGATGGCAAAAACAAGGGGAATAACTTTAATGGGATTGGAATGATGTCAGAGGTTTTTTTTTGGTGGGTGCATGAAAAAATGTACCAGTGGTTGTGGGAGAGGCAGATAAGAATCTCTTAGATAGGCACATGGATGATAGAAAAATGTAGGGCTATGTAGGTGGGAGAAGAGTTTAATTGATCTTGGAGATGGATAGAAGGTTGGCAAAACTTTGTGAGCAGAAGAGCCTGTTACTGTGCTGTAATGTTCTGTGACCTGCGGAGTTTTAAAAGTTTTATTTTATTTAGAGATGGACCATGTAACAGGTCCTTCTGGCCCAACAAGCCTTGCCAGCCAGAAACCCACCTATCTAACGCCAGCCAAATCACAGGAATATTTCCAGTATCCAATTCACCTACTAACTGGTACGTCTTTGGAATGTGGGAAGAAGCCGCTGTGCTCAGTTTTGGTTACCTCACTACAGGAAGGATGTGGAAGCCTTAGAAAGAGTGCAGAGGAGATTTAAAAGGATATTGCCTGGATTGGGGAGCATGCCTTATAAGAATAGGTCGAATGAACTCGGCCTTTTCTCCTTGCAGCAATGGAGGATGAGAGGTGTATAAGATGATAAGAGGCATTGATCGTGTGGATAGTCAGAGGCTTTTTCTCAGGGCTGAAATGGTTGCCACAAGAGGACACAGGTTTAAGGTGCTAGGGAGTAGGTACAGAGGAGATGTCAGGGGTAAGCTTTTCAGAGAGTGGTGAGTGCGCGGAATGGGCTGCCGACAATGGTGGTGGAGGCGGATATGATAGGTTTTTTAAGAGACTCCTGAATAGGTACATGGAGCTTAGAAAAATAGAGGGCTATAGGTCAGCCTAGTAATTTCTAAGGTAGGGACATGCTCGGCACAACTTTGTGGGCTGAAGGACCTGTATTGTGCTGTAGGTTTTCTATGTTTCTATATTTCATAGAAACATAGAAAATAGGTGCAGGAGTAGGCCATTCAGCCCTTCGAGCCTGCACCGCCATTCAGTATGATCACGGCTGATCATCCTACTCAGAACCCTGTACCAGCCTCCCCTCCATACCCCCTGATCCCTGTAGCCACAAGGGCCATATCTAACTCCCTCTTAAATATAGCCAATGAACTGGCCTCAACTGTTTCCTGTGGCAGAGAATTCCACAGATTCACCACTCTCTGTGTGAAGAAATTTTTCCTAATCTCGGTCCTAAAAGGCTTCCCCTTTATCCTCAAACTGTGACCCCTCGTTCTGGACTTCCCCAGCATCGGGAACAATCTTCCTGCATCTAGCCTGTCCAATCCCTTTAGGATTCTATACGTTTCAATCAGATCCTCCCTCAATCTTCTAAATTCCAACGAGCATAAGCCCAGTTCATCCGTCTTTCATCATATGAAAGTCCTGCCATCCCAGGAATCAATCTGGTGAACCTTCTTTGTACTCCCTCTATGGCAAGGATGTCTTTCCTCAGATTAGGGGACCAAAACTGCTCACAATACTCCAGGTGTGGTCTCACCAAGGCCTTGTACAACTGCAGTAGTACCTCCCTGCTCCTGTACTCGAATCCTCTTGCTATGAATGCCAGCATACCATTCGCCTTTTTCACCGCCTGCTGTACCTGCATGCCCACTTTCAATGACTGGTGTATAATGACACCCAGGTCTCGTTGCACCTCCCCTTTTCCTAATCAGCCAACATTCAGATAATAATCTGTTTTCCTGTTTTTGCCACCAAAGTGGATAACTTCACATTTATCCACATTAAATTGCATCTGCCATGAATTTGCCCACTCACCCAACCTATCCAAGTCACCTTGCATCCTCTTAGCATCCTCCTCACAGCTAACACTGCCGCCCAGCTTCGTGTCATCCGCAAACTTGGAGATGCTGCATTTAATTCCCTCATCCAAGTCATTAATATATATTGTAAACAACTGGGGTCCCAGCACTGAGCCTTGCGGTACCCCACTAGTCACCGCCTGCCATTCTGAAAAGGTCCCGTTTATTCCCACTCTTTGCTTCCTGTCTGCCAACCAATTCTCCACTCACACCAATACCTTACCCCCAATACCGTGTGCTTTAAGTTTGCACACTAATCTCCTGTGTGGGACCTTGTCAAAAGCCTTTTGAAAATCCAAATATACCACATCCACTGGTTCTCCCCTATCCACTCTACTAGTTACATCTAAGCCGGATCACCTGGAAGAAACCCATGCAGTTCTAGAGAGAATGCACAACTCCATACAGAGGACGCCGGAACTGAACCCCAAACTGAGCTGGCCCAAGCTGTAATAAAACTGCTACACCTGCAGCACCCCAGAGCTTATCCCTCGAGCAAAATCTCAGCAAAACATGTCCAGGGTACTGTTTTTTGGGGACAGGAGTATCGATGATTCATTCATTTGTGGGAAATCAGTATTTTCCTTGCATCACAAAGAAAGAAAATAATGTCTTTAACACACATCAGCCATCAGCAAGATACAAGCAGCAACAAAATACCGGCAAAGTAGCTTATAAATATGAGATAGGAATACAAAGGAAATTTTTTAAACAAATTACTAATCTTTCATGGAAGCAAGTGAGAGTGTTAAGAGTTCAAATTTTATTCAGGGTTGAAAGAAATCATCAGATGTGGCAGCAAAGATGTCACATGAAGGGCTCAGATAGTGAATCACTGTCAGTGTGGAATTATTTTCCATGTCAAACTGAATTAATGGTTCATTTGAGTGGTAACAAACTAAATGCTAGTGTTACAGTCAGGTCATAAGGCTATAGAGAAAAAATAAGAGATTATTGATGTCCTATTGCAGCTACAGTGACAGGAGTTCCATACATATTGAAATAAAGTGAGCATATTCTCCTGTTCCGTGCTGTTCTGTCTGTTAGGACTCATTCTTATTGCCTGTGGGTTGCCCATTGTTGACAGTGCACGCTTTGGGCTTGCACTATAGCATGAGAATAAGGCACATTTCTTACATTCAGATATATATACTTACAATACCCTTACCCACTTAATCTATAACAACCATCAGGCTCCTGAACCAGTGTCGATAACTTCACTCACCTCAACACTGAACTGTCTCCACAACCTACACACTCACTTTCAAGGACTCTACAACTCATAGTCACAGCTTATTTATTTATGGATTTATGGATTTATGCATTTATCTATCTATCTATCTACCTACCTCATCATCATAAGTACATGCTATGTCATATCACATGGTGATCATGATCTTGTGAACATGATTGCTTTTGGCAAATCTTTCTGCAAAAATGCTTTACCATTGCCTTCTTCAGGGTAGTGTCTACCGTCTACCTGCACATAAATAAACACACACATATATATATATGTGTGTGTGTGTGTGTGTGTGTGTGTGTGTGTGTGTTTATTTATTTGTGTGTTTATTTATTTATTTGTCTGTTTATTTATTATTTTTGTATTTTCACAGTTTGCCTTCTTTTGCACATTAGGTGTTCATCAGCCTTTGTCTGTAGTTGTTCATTGATTCTATTGTGTTTCTCCATTCTACTCTGAATGCCTGCAAGAGAATGAATCTCAGTGTAGTTGATAGTGACATATACCTACTTTGATAATAAACTTGCTTTGAACTTTGAACTATAAATACCTTAATAATCTTTTGTTCCCTTCTGTGTCGAACATCGAGCTTTGTGTCAGCAGCTCAGATATCTGACTTCCCGCATCTTTAATGTCCTGATAAGTGCTAACTGGTATTTGGTTCATCAGTGTCAGTGTCAGTGATTTAGAGGAAAGCATTGTGAATAACATCAGCAAGTTTGCTGATGATACTAAGCTGGGTGGCAGTGTGACATGTGATGAGGATGTTAGGAGAATTCAAGGTGACTTGGATAGGCTGGGTGAGTGGGCAAAAACTTGGCAGATGGTGTTTAATGTGAATAAGTGTGAGGTTATTCACTTTGGGAGCAAGAACAGGAAGGCAGATTATTACTTGAACGGTGTGGAGTTAGGTAAGGGTGAAATACAAAGAGATCTAGGAGTACTTGTTCATCAGTCTCTGAAGGTGAATGAGCAAGTGCAGCAGGCAGTGAAGAAGGCTAATGGAATGTTGGCCTTTATTACAAAGGGAATTGAGTACAAGAGCAAGGAAATCCTTTTGCATTTGTACAGGGCCCTGGTGAGACCACACCTGGAGTATTGGGTGCAATTTTGGTCTCCAGGGTTAAGGAAGGACATCCTGGCTGTGGAGGAGGTGCAGCGTAGGTTCACTAGGTTAATTCCTAGAATGTCCGGACTGTCTTACGCAGAGAGGTTGGAGAGACTGGGCTTGTACACACTGGAATTAAGGAGATTGAGGGGGGATCTGATTGAGACATATATGACTATTAAGGGATTGGACAAGATAGAGGCAGGAAATATGTTCCAGATGCTGGGAGAATCCAGTACCGGAGGGCATGGTTTAAGAATAAGGGGTAGGTCATTTAGGACAGAGTCGAGGAGGAACTTCTTCTCCCAGAGAGTTGTGGAGGTGTGGAACACGCTGCCTCAGAAGGCAGTGGAGGCCAATTCTCTGGATGCTTTCAAGAAGGAGCTGGATAGGTATCTTATGGATAGGGGAATTAAGGGTTATGGGGACAAGGCAGGAACCCGGTATTGATAGCAGATGATCAGCCATGATCTCAGAATGGCGGTGCAGGCTCGAAGGGCCGAATGGTCTACTTCTGCATCTATTGTCTATTGTCTATTGTACCACTGGATATTCCTGCATGGTTGAATGACAATTGAACTTGAACTATCTGACTATATACTACCAAACAAAACAATGTTCCTCCGCACTGTGTGCACCAACAGAACATATATCGCAAACACAGCACATAAAACAAAATATGACCACGAATAAGTTAAACAAAATCACATCTCACAGTTCTTCAGCTTCTGCTGCCAACTCGGGCTGACTGGAGTCTTTCGTCAAGGTCCAAGATCCAGTGACAGAGGAGTCCCAACAAGGACAGTTTACCCGCCAGTCTCTGAGGGATTACTCTGTTAATTCGCCGAGCTGAAGTCAATGAACACGGCGTATGAGGCATTGCTCTCTAAGTGGGTCAGGACAGGGTGGAAATCCGAAGCTATGGCATCATCACTGGACCAGTTTGAGTGGCAGGTGAACTGGAAAGGATCCAGTGTAGCACTTCATGATTGCTGAGGTTAGTCCCACTGGGAAGTACATTGAAGCCGGTTAACTGTCGCTCTCTTTCTTGGGCACCAGAATGATAGCAGCTGCCTTGAAGCCTGTAGGTATAGTGGACTGTTACACAAAGATATTAAAGATGTCCATTAAACCCTCTGTTGGCTGGGCCACAGGATTCCCCAGCACCTGATTGGGTGTGTTGTCCAGTGCCACAGCTTTGTGTGAGATTACCTTGGATCACGAAGATATAGTGAAATCCCTTGCTTGCACCAAACTCACGGAGTTAAGAGTATACATGGTAATAATAATCACAACAATAATGATGCTGATGAATGAAAAACAACAAATTTGTGGAAAGGTAGTCATGCCATTTGACATCATACAGAAAATTACTGCGGTGACAACAACAGAATAACTAAGAGGTAGAGTGAAGAGTCTGAGAATGTGACAGATCCACTGGGGTGTGAGAGAACTGACTTGTTCAGGATTGGGGAAGAAGTTGTTCTTGAGAGTGGTCATCTGGGATTTCACACTCCTGTATTTTCTCCCAGAAAGTAGAAGAGAGAACAGCTCACTCACAGATTTGAATGTGCAAAAGAAGGTTCTAAAATACAGTCATAAGCTTTACATATGTATACATTGTACTTATGGAATCCATTATATTTCTTTGTATTTACTGTGTATGCCTGCAAGAAATGAATCTCAGGGTGGTATATGGTTACATATAACATACTTTAATACTTAATTTACTTTGAACTTTACATTAACAAGTTTGGTTTATAAGTTGATCAGACTTTAATTAAGTTCCAATAAATCTGCTACAATGTATGAATTTTATACCCTGTTCTCTACAAATCTTTGTCTCTACTAGTATCTGTGCCATGGGGCTGGTAGTTCAGTGAGTAAATCTCCACTTGCAGTTTTGAAATCTCAGTTCTAATCCTATTCTGGCTACTAAGGGGTTTTGATGTGGTTAATTAATCTGAAGCACAAAACAACAACGATCTTACAAATGGCCGAATAAAAACACATCTGGTTCAGTGATGTCCTTTGAGGTTGAAAGCGTGCCATTGGAAAATAAAATTCCAAAATCCACTGTAATACTGTATGTCTGCTTGAAGGTAGTTCAAAATGAGGAATAAATGCTGGTTTTCCAGTGATATCTGTGCCCTAAGCAACACACATCAAAGTTGCTGGTGAACGCAGCAGGCCAGGCAGCATCTATAGGAAGAGGCGCAGTCGACGTTTCAGACCGAGACCCTTCGTCAGGACTAACTGAAGGAAGAGTGAGTAAGGGATTTGAAAGCTGGAGGGGGAGGGGGAGATGCAAAATGATAGGAGAAGACAGGAGGGGGAGGGATAGAGCCGAGAGCTGGACAGGTGATAGGCAAAAGGGGATACGAGAGGATCATGGGACAGGAGGTCTGGGAAGAAAGACGGGGGGGGGGGTGACCCAGAGGATGGGCAAGAGGTATATTCAGAGGGACAGAGGGAGAAAAAGGAGAGTGAGAGAAAGAATGTGTGCGTAAAAATGAGTAACAGCTGGGGTACGAGGGGGAGGTGGGGCCTAGCGGAAGTTAGAGAAGTCAATGTTCATGCCATCAGGTTGGAGGCTACCCAGACGGAATATAAGGTGTTGTTCCTCCAACCTGAGTGTGGCTTCATCTTTACAGTAGAGGAGGCCGTGGATAGACATGTCAGAATGGGAATGGGATGTGGAATTAAAATGTGTGGCCATTGGGAGATCCTGCTTTCTCTGGCGGACAGAGCGTAGATGTTCAGCAAAGCGGTCTCCCAGTCTGCGTCGGGTCTCACCAATATATAAAAGGCCACATCGGGAGCACCGGACGCAGTATATCACCCCAGTCGACTCACAGGTGAAGTGATGCCTCACCTGGAAGGACTGTTTGGGGCCCTGAATGGTGGTAAGGGAGGAAGTGTAAGGGCATGTGTAGCACTTGTTCCGCTTACACGGATAAGTGCCAGGAGGGAGATCAGTGGGAAGGGATGGGGGGGACGAATGGACAAGGGAGTTGTGTAGGGAGCGATCCCTGCGGAATGCAGAGAGAGGGGGGGAGGGAAAGATGTGCTTAGTGGTGGGATCCCGTTGGAGGTGGCAGAAGTTACGGAGAATAATATGTTGGACCCGGAGGCTGGTGGGATGGTAGGTGAGGACCAGGGGAACCCTATTCCTAGTGGGGTGGTGGGAGGATGGAGTGAGAGCAGATGTACGTGAAATGGGGGAGATGCGTTTAAGAGCAGAGTTGATAGTGGAGGAAGGGAAGCCCCTTTCTTTAAAAAATGAAGACATCTCCCTCGTCCTAGAATGAAAAGCCTCATCCTGAGAGCAGATGTGGCGGAGACGGAGGAATTGCGAGAAGGGGATGGCATTTTTGCAAGAGACAGGGTGAGAAGAGGAATAGTCCAGACAGCTGTGAGAGTCAGTAGGCTTATAGTAGACATCAGTGGATAAGCTGTCTCCAGAGACAGAGACAGAAAGATCTAGAAAGGGGAGGGAGGTGTCGGAAATGGACCAGGTAAACTTGAGGGCAGGGTGAAAGTTGGAGGCAAAGTTAATAAAGTCAACGAGTTCTGCATGCGTGCAGGAAGCAGCGCCAATGCAGTCATCGATGTAGCGAAGGAAAAGTGGGGGACAGATACTAGAATAGGCACGGAACATAGATTGTTCCACAAACCCAACAAAAAGGCAGGCATAGCTAGAACCCATACGGGTGCCCATAGCTACACCTTTAGTTTGGAGGAAATGGGAGGAGCAAAAGGAGAAATTATTAAGAGTAAGGACTAATTCCGCTAGACGCAGCAGAGTGGTGGTAGAGGGGAACTAATTAGGTCTGGAATCCAAAAAGAAGCGTAGAGCTTTGAGACCTTCCTGATGGGGGATGGAAGTATATAAGGACTGGACACATTCGTTCATTGTGCGCTGTGTTGTATGATGTGTTTGATGTTGTATTTGATAATGGTCGACATTCTTGGCAAAATTTTTCATAGAAGTGGTTTGCCATTGGCTTTTTCTGGGCACTGTCTATATGAGACGGGCGACCCCATCCATATCATAGACTTCAGAGGCTGTCTGCCTGTCCTCAGTGGTCGCATAATCAGGACTTGTGATATGCACCCAGCTGCTCATGCGACCATCCACCACCTGCTACCTTGGCTTACGTGACGCTGATCAGGGCTAAGCAAGTGCTTCACTTTCCACAAGGTGTGACCTGCAGGCTAGCAGAAGGAAGGACCGACTTATACCTCCCTTGGTTGAGGTGTATCTCCACCCCGTCAACCAGCCCTAAGAATATAGATGAAAAATATTACTTACTGCATTTCAAACATACACTGATGGATAAGTTGAATACAGTGTCATAAAATCATAGAGTGCTACAGCACAGAAACCAGCCATTTGGGTGTCATAGCCGAAGGGGGATGGTGGTAGTGGGGATAAGCTCTCACTATCTATTAAATGCTCCCTATGGCGTGTGTCTCAAATAGCTTCTGACAACCATATCCAGCTCCAGGTCTACACATGTGGTTTAGCTTCTAAGCCTGGTAGAACCATTTCTACTGAAGGAAAAGGGGCAAAGGCAGTTTACTGGTGCCTTAAAACCAGTCGCTTCAGGCAGATTGGGCTCATCAGCCATGGTTGGGAGTTCATTATGTGGCTGGCTGCTTTACGGCTTGGTATGGGAACACCAATGCCATTGAACAGAAAATCCGACAAAAGATAGTGGATTTGACCTAGTACATCATGGATAAAGGCCTCCAAACCACTGACCACATCTACGTGAAACACTGTCATAGGAAAGCAGCATCCATCATCAAAGGTGCTCACCTCCCAGGCCATGTTGTTTCCTCGCTGCTGCCATCAGGTAGAAGATGCAAGTGCCTCAGGACTCGCACCACCCGTTTCAAGAACAGTTACTACCCATCAGGCTCTTGAACAGAAGAAGATAACTAAACTCATCTATTGTGATGTTCCCACAACCAATGATCTCACTTTAAATATTCTTTATCTTGTTATTTCATGCTGTTGTTATTATTGCTTTTCATTTATATTTACGTTTCTATTGTTTGTAGATTTTTATGCTCTTGCTCTTTCATTGCTCCTGTTTATAGTTATTTTTCTCTAGATCTGCTAAGTATGCCTGCAGGAAAAAGAAACTCAAGGTTGTGGTGTCATGTATGTACTCTGAAAATAAATTTTACTTTGAACTTTGATCTAGAACATAGAAAACCTACAGCACAATACAGGCCCTTGCTTAGAACTACCTAGGCTTTACCCATCTAGGAGAAGGAAAACTTTGAAATCAAACCTCTGCTGTTCTAAAGCTATATCCGCTCATGAGGAAGGCTGTGGAGTAAACCCTGAGGGAAAATCCAGAGCTGGAATATCTAAGGTAGTCCTACATTGAGTTCAATGTTGACTGGCAACTCTGCAGGTGCCAAACTGTATCAGTCTCTGCCATCCCTTTAGGTTCATCAGCCTGTTCCATGGGCAATACCCTACTGCCCTGGCTTGTGTGTATATAGAGTGTATATGTATGTGTGTATATATATATATATATATATATATATATATATATATATATATACATGCACACACAAATATCTTATCAGCCAATCATGTGGCAGCAAATCAATGTAATAAACATAGTCATAGCCATAGTCATACTTGGGGAAATTGGTTTTCGTTACAGTTGCACCATAAATAATAAATAGTAATAAAACCATAACAGAGGCCAGTTCCTTCCCCACAACATCACTGGCCTTACGAATGAGTTTGTTGATTCTGTTGGTGTCTACTACCCTCAGCCTGCTGCCCCAGCACACAGCAGCATTGGCCACCACAGACTCGTAGAACATCCTCAGCATCGTCCGGCAGATGTTAAAGGACCTCAGTCTCCCCAGGAAATAGAGACGGCTCTGACCCTTCTTGTAGACAGCCTCAGTGTTCTTTGACCAGTCCAGTTTATTGTCAACATGCAGACATGGTCAATAGGCTCAGATGTTGTTCAGACAAAACACCAAAAAGGGAATGAAACTTCCGCTTTGGAATGATTGTTGGTGCCAAACAGGGTGGTTTGAGTATCTCAGAAACTATTACTCTCATGGGATTTTCATGCACAATAGTCTCTAGAGTTTACAGAGAATGATACGAAGAAAACCAAAAGAAAGATCAAGTGAGTGGCCATTCAGTTGGGTGAAAGTGCCTTATTAATGAGAGAGGTCAGAGGAGAATGGCCAGACTGCTTCAAGCTGACAGGAAGGTAATAGTAATTCAAATAACTAGGTGTTACAACAGTGGTGTGCAGAAAAGCGTTACCATAATTAGAACATGTTGTATCTTGAAGTGGATGAACTACAGCGCAGGAGACCGTGAACATAAACTCAGTGACCATTTTGTTAGGTACAAGAGGGAACTAATAAAGTGGCCACCGTGCGTGCATGCCTGCTGCAAGTGTTTCAGCGTTTCTGCATCTCAATGTACCTGTATGCATGACAATAAACTCGACTTGACATTAAGATGAACAATGAAGAGACAGAGGGAAGTACCTCCCTCCACTGATGCTGACTGACCAGCTGTTTTTTCAGCATAGCCTGTTTTTTTTCAGATTTCCATCATCTGCAGTTTATGTTATTTTTCCCTTAGTCTGTAAGCAGAACACGCTTGCTATCCTATGAATTGTTTAGAATGGATTTTTAAATATAAATTTGTTCCATTTTATTTCAATCTTCTACAAGAGATAAAGTGTTAGCAAATGTTTCCATATACAGGGCGTACATTTGCAAAACTTCTCCAAAATGTATTTCTGTAACTTGTGTGAAAGTAGGCCAAAGCAGCTGATGCTTTAGGGTCAGTCTTAATTCAACTGTTGAGGTGTCACTGCAATTTAATAAATTTACAATTCTTTACCAGAGATCAAAAGATCTGTGGAGGCGGAAGAGAGCTTGACTATATACATCCATACTCATGTCATTCTACAGATGTTCAGTAGAGAGCCTCCTAATAAGCAGCATCACTACTTGATTCGGAAAAGGCACTGCTGGGGACAGGAAGGCTCAACAGCAGGTAGTCAAAACTGCCCAACACATCACCGGCAAGGACACACATACAGAAGGGTGCTGGGAAAGGGCCTGTAACATCACGAAGGTCCACCCATCCTGCTGATGTTCTGTTTGTCCCTGCTGATGTTGATGTTTGGAGGCTACATAGCATGCACGCCAGGCTCAAAAACAGTTACTTTCCCCAATGTAATGCTGATCAACACTTCCTCCTACTAACCAACCACCACTACTTTAACATTTTCTGTCCTGTGTATAGACACTCCTGTGGATATACAATCAATAACGGACGCAGCGCGCGCGGCCGTTCCGAATGATATCGTATGTGTAACTAGGGGGGCAGTGCAGAATCCAGATTTGATGGGGAAAGATATGAGAAGCGCAGAGGAACACCTGGAGTAACTTCTGAAATGCCCGCTTCGCTGCCGCTGCTACTGTGCGATTGAGAATCTCCAGAGATGAAGGCCCCAAATCCTCGGCTTTGCCTATTGCCTGTTGCCGGGGCTGGGGTTGGAACTCTCAGCAGAGATGGTGCTCGGTGCTCGGTGTCGGAGAGCTGGTCGGAGGCTCGGAGTTTTTCGACGGATACGGAATCGGACTGAAGTCGGATGCTTCTGGGATACTGCACTGGCAAGTCTGCGGCGCTGGAGGTTTACCGTCTGCGTGAGATGATGGGACTTTCGAGAGACTTTGAGATTTTTACTATGCCATGGTCTGTTCTTATCAAATTACAGTATTGCTTTGCACTGTTGTAACTATATGTTATAATTATGTTTTTTTTGTTAGTTTTTAAGTCAGTTTGCCATGTGTTTTCGTGATATCATTCTGGAAAATCATTTTTATCATTTCTTAATGCATGTATTACTAAATGACAATACAAGGGGACTGTGTGTCCTCATAATCATAATAATCATCATTTATGTAAATAAGCGACAGTACTGTGCAAAAGTCTTCGGCATGTGTCAAAATATTCTATAATGTGATGATGCCTTCAAAAATAATGAAGTGAAATGTTTCTAAATGTCAAAAAAGAGCAGTAAACAGTAAAACACTAAATCAAATCAGTATTTGGTGTGGCCATCCTTTGCCTTTAAAACTGTATCAATTTTCTTAGGTAGACAGTTGTGCAATTTAATAAGAAATTCGGCTGGTAGGCTGTTCCAAGCATCTTGAGAACTTGTCACAATTCTTCTGCTGACTTTGGCTGTCTTGCTTGCTTTTGTCTGTCCAGGTAATGCCAGAAGCTCAATAATGTTGAGATCAGGGCTCTGTGGAGGCCAACCCATCTGTTGCAGAACTCCTTGCTCTTCTTTTCACTGAAGGTAGTTCTTTATGACCTTGGTCATGTGTTTGGGGTCACTGTGCTGCTGCAAATTGAATTTGGGACCAATCAGGTGCCTCTCTGTTGGTATTATATTATGGATGAGAATTTGCATGTACTTCTCAGCATTGAGGATTCCATTAATTCTGACCAGATCACCAACTCTATTTGCAGAAATTCAGCCCTAAGCCCTCAGGGAACCCCTGCCGTGCTTCGCTATTGGCTGCACTGCTGAGCTCCTCTATGGACAAACTGACTGCTGATGGAGCCAAAAATTTTAAAATTTTGACTCGTCAGTCCAGGGCACTTGCTGCTATTGTTCAGCACCCTAGTACTTGTGTTTTTGTGCATAGGTGAGTTCCTTGGCTTTGTTTCCACTCAGGAAGAACAGCTTTTTGGCAGCAACTCTTCTATGAATAGCACTTCTGACAAGACTTCTCCAGACTGTACTTGGGTTCCAGTGGTTTCTCTGAGTTCAGAGCTGATAGTAGTGCTGGATTTCTTTCAATTTAGAAGGTCTGTCAGTTTGATGTATCTCTCATCTGCTGCACATAGTTTCCATGGCTGACTGCTATGTCTTTGGTCCTGTTTCTTTGTGCTTCTTCAGAAGGGTTTGGACAGCATTTCTTGGAACTCTTGCCTGTGGCAAAATTTCTGCTTGAGAGAGGCCTTGTGTTTTATTGGTATGTTCACTCTTGTCTTGCTGTAAGAATTGACGATTTGGAGATTAAAGTGTCACATCTACCACACCATCACCTTTATTTTGGTTGTCCACCCAACGACCTGACCTCCACAGCTGCCTGTGGCAATAAATTCCACAAATTCACCACGCTCTGCTAAAGAAATTTCTCTGCAACTCTGTTTTAAATCGACATCCCTTTATCCTGAAGCTGTGTTTTCTTGTCCTCGAATCACCCACGATGGAAAACATCCTTTCCACATCTACTGTCTAGGCCTTTCAATATTTGAAAGGTTTCCCATGAGATCCTCCCTCATCCTTCTAAATTTCAGTGAGAACAGAACAAGAGGTATCAAATGTTCCTCATATGATAACCAACTCATTCACTGAATCATCATTGTGAACCTTTTCTGAACCCTTTCCAAGGCCAGCATATCTTTTCTTTGATGAAGAGCCCAAAACTGTTCACAATACTCAAGGTAAGGCCTCACCAGTGCCTTATAAAGCTAACATTGCATTTACTTTCCTCACCATTGACTCAATCTGCAAGATAACCTGCAACCTGCAAATAGGGTGTTCTGTACAATGACTCTGAAGTTCATTTGCATCCCAGATTTATGGATTTTCTCCCCATTTAGAAAAATAGTCTGCACATTTATTTCTACTACCAAAGTGCATGACCATGCATTTTCCAACATTGTATTTCATTTGCTACTTTCTTGCCAATTCTTCTAATCTTTTTAAGTCCTTCTGCAGCCTACCTGTTTTCTTAATGCTACTGCCCCTCCATCAATCTTCGTATCGTCTGCAAACGTCATAAGCCATCTATATCATCTAAATCATTTATATACATCATAAAAAGATGCAATCCCAACACCGACCCCACAGCCAACCATAAAAGGATCCTTTTATTCCCACTCACTACCTCTAACCATGCCAGCAACTTTCCTGTAATACTGTTAACTTGGTAAGCAGCCTCATGTGTGACATTTTGTCAAAAGCCTTCTGAAAGTCCAAATATACAATATCCTGTGCAACCCCTATATCTATCCTACTTGCAATCTCCTCAAAGAATACCAACAGGTTCTTCTGGCAAAATTTTCCCTTAAGGAAACCATGTTGATTTTGTCCTATCTTGTCCTATGTCACCAAATACTCCATAACCTCATCCTTAACAATTGACTCCAAAATCTTCCCAACCACTGGTCTACAGTTCCCTTTCTGCTGCCTTCATCCTATCTTAGAGTGGAGTGCCATTTGAAAGATCATTACTAATGCCTCCATAATCTCTACCATACCTCTTTCAGAACCCTAGGTGCAGTCCATCTGCTCTGGGTGACTTATATACCCTTAGATCTTGCAGCTTTATGAGCACCTTCTCTCTTGTAATAACACCTGCACTCACTTCTCTTCTGCTACACCCTTCAACATCTGGCACACTGCTGGTGTCTTCCACAGTGAAGACTGATGCAAAATACTTATTTCATCTGCCATCTCCTTGTCCCCCGTTATTATATCTACGGCCTCATTTTCTGGTGGTCCTATATCCACTCTCGTTTCTTTTTTTATTTTTTACATACTTGAAAAAGCTTTTAAATTGCTAGTCTGTTTTCATATTTCATCTCTTCCCTCCTAATGATTCTTCTAGTTGTTGCCTGTAGGTTTTTAAAAGCTTCCCAATCCTCTGCTTTCTCACTAATTTTTGCTTCGTTGTATGCCTTCTCTTTCGTTTGTACGTGAGGTTTGACTTCCCTTGTTAGCCATGGTTGTACTATTCTGCTATTTGAGCATTTCTTAGTTTTTGGAATACATCTATTCTGCACCTTCCTCGTTTTTCCCAGAAACTCATGCCATTACTGCTCTGCTGATATCCCTGCCAGCATCTCCTTGCAATTAACTTCAGCCAACTCCACTCATACCACTGCAATTTCATGTACTCCACTGAAATACTGCTACGTCAGACTTTGCTTTCTCCCTACCAAATTTCAAGTTGAACTCAATCATATTATGATCACTGTTTCCTAAGGGTTCTTTTCCTTAAGCTTCCGAATCATCTCTGGTTCATTACTGACATGCATGTTCTGTTTCATAGAAACACAGAAAACCTACAGCACAATACAGGCCCTTCGGCCCACAAAGTTGTATCGAACATGTCCCTACCTTAGAAATTACTAGGGTTACACATAGCCCTCTATTTTTCTAAGCTCCATGTACTTATCCAAATGTCTCTTAAAAGACCCTATCATTTCTGTCTCCACCATTATTGCCGGCAGCCCATTCCACGCACTCACCACACTCTGCATAAAAAATTTACCCCTGACATCTCCTCTGTACCTACTCCCCAGCACCTTAAACCTGTGTCCTCTTGTGGCAGGCATTTCGGCCCTGGAAAAAAGCCTCTGACTATCCACACGATCAATACCTCTCATCATCTTATACATCTCTATCAGGTCACCTCTCATCCTCCGTCGCTCCAAGGAGAAAAGGCTAAGTTCACTCAAGCTGTCTTCATAAGGCATGCTCCCCAATCCAGGCAACATCCTTGTAAATCTCCTCTGCAGCCTTTTTATGGTTTCCACATCCTTCCCATAGTGAAGCGACCAGAACTGAGCACAGTACTCCAAGTGGGGTCTGACCAGGATCCTATATAACTGCAACATTACCTCTCGGCTCCTAAATGCAGTTCCATGATTGATGAAGGCCAATACACCGTATGTTTTCTTAATCTGTGCAGTTGCTTTAAGCGTCCTATAGACTCGGACCACAAGATCCCTCTGATCCTCCATTGTAATCTGTGGTCTACATCCCAACTACTGTTGGAAGGCCTGTATATAACTGCCATCAAGGTTCTTTTACCCTCGCAGTTTCTTAACTCAACCCCCAAGGATTCAACATCTTCCAGTCCTATGTCATATCTTTCTAATGATTTGATGCCATTTTTTACCAGCAGAGCCCCCTCTGCCTACCTTCCTGTCCCTCCGATACAATGTGTAAGCTTGGTCGTTCAGCTCTCAACCACAACCATTATTCAGTCACAATTCAGTGATGGCCACAACACCATACCTGACAATCTGTAATAGTGCAACAAGATCATCCACCTTATTTCTTATAATCTGTGCATTGAGGTATAACACTTTGAGTACTGTATTTGTTACTCTTTTTGATTCTGCATCCCTAATACACAGATACTCACCCTGCTGCCTGCAGTTTTGTTCTATCGCCTGCCTACCCTTCCTGGAAGTCTGACTGCACCCTATCCTTGCTTTTTCACCGTCCGTCCAATCCTGAGTCCCTTCACTCCAGTTCCCACCCCCCCTGCCAAATTAGTTTAAACCCTCCCCAACAGCTCTAATATGCCCGTGAGAATATTGGTCCCCCTCAGGTTCGACCCATCACTTTTGTACAGGTCATGTCTCCCCCAGAAGAGATCCCAGTGATCCAAGAAACCTAAGCACTGACCACTGCACCAGCTTCTCATCCACACATTTATCAGGCTGAGACTCTTCATCAGAACTGGAAAGGAACTTTTGCTCTGTCTGGCACAACAGGCAGGGGGGTGTCATGGTAGCAACACATTCCCCTTCCCCCTTTGCAGTTCTTCAAATTCACCCCCCCCAACTTCTGGTTCCCTTCCTGCCCCTTATCTGTTCCTCATCTCACCATTACCTCCCTCTGGTTCTCCTCCTCCTGCAGTCCACTCTCTTCTCCTATCAGATTTCTTCTTCTCCAGCCCTTTGCCTTTTCCACATATTACCTCTCAGTTTCTCACTTCATCCCCACTGCCACACAATCCACTTAATTTTCCCCTCATCTGGCTTTACCAGCATGTACTGTTGTTCCACACCCCCATCCCTTATTATTCTAGCTTCTTCCTCCTTCTTCTCCAGCTCTCATGAAGGATCTTAGCCCAAAATGTTGACGACTTATTCCCCTCCATAGATTTTGCCTGACTTTCCGAGTTCCTCTAGCATTTTTTTTTTGTTGATGATTATGAGGGACAGTTGATAGTATGACACTTTTTTATTTTCTAGTATAGGAAAGTTTTGGGTGTCAGTTTGGAGATATGTCGCTACCAAAGCAACACACACAACACGCTGGAGGAACTCAGCAGGTCGGGCAGCATCTGTGGAAACAATCAGTCAACGTTTTGGGCTGGAACCCTTCGTCAGGACTGAAGAGGGAAGGGGCAGAGGCCCTATAAAGAAGGTGGGGGGAGGGTGGGAAGGAGAAGGCTGGTAGGTGCCAGGTGAAAACCAGTAAGGGGAAAGATAAAGCGGTGGGGAGGGGAAGCAGGGAGGTGATAAGCAGGAAAGGTGAAAAAGGGAGGAATTACCAGAATTCATTGAATTCAGTGTTTTTGAACATTGAATTCTCCAACTTCCAGTAATTCCCTCCCCCTCCCATCCCCCATCCCAGTTTCACTCAGCCTCCTCCCCCAGCTGCCTATCACCTCCCTCATGGTTCCGCCTCCTTCTACTACCCATTGTGCTTTCCCTTATTTCTTCTTCACCTTTCCTGCCTATCCCCTCCCTGCTTCCCCTCCCCCACCGCTTTATCTTTCCCCTTACTGGTTTTTCACCTGGCACCTACCAGCCTTCTCCTTCCCACCCTCCCCCTACCTTCTTTATAGGGCCTCTACCTCTTCCCTCTACAGTCCTGTTGAAGGGTTCCGGCCTGAAACGTTGACTGATCATTTCCATGGATGCTGCCCGACCTGCTGAGTTCCTCCAGTGTGTTGTAAGTGTTGCTTTGACCCCAGCATCTGCAGATTATTTTGTGTTTACGATGTCTCTACCAAAAGAAGGGTAAGGCACACTTTCCCTCAACTAACCTGCAGGTCACCCTTCGGCAAGATATAACACCTGTTTGCCCTCCTCCCCGATAAGTGTCATGTGAAACCATGGGAGCAGGTGGTGGATGGTCGGAAGAATAGCTGGTGCATATCACGTCCTTTTTTCTTCAGTGGTTTGATCAAGGCACAACTGCCTAGGCATGTGGACATCAGCAAGTTAGACCAGCGGGAAGAATTTAAAAAGAAGAGAACTATATAGAGCGGGCATCTGAGTAAAGGGAGTCAGAGTAGGTGGGCTTTGGCTTAACGGGGCTTCGGCGATAATGGGTTGAGGTGACGTAAGCTGTGAAGAGTAGGAATAGGAAGTATGTCTGTGAAGCTGGTGTTCTGCACTGGGTGTTGGATGTGCGATGTTCAGGAGACTCCCAGCCTCCTGGACGATCACATCTGTGCCAGGTGTGTCAAACTGCAGCTCCTTAGGACCACGTTGAGGAACTGGAGATGCAGCTCAATGATCTTCATTTGGTCAGGGAAAGTGAGCAGGTGATAGAGAGGAGCTATAGGCAAGTAGTCACACCGGGGCCTTGGGAGACAGATAAGTCGGTAACAGTCAGGAGAGGGAAGGGCAAGATTCAGATACTAAAGAGTACCCCTGTGTCTCTCCCCCTTAACAATAAGTACTCCTATTTGAGTACTGTTAGGGGTGGACCTGCCTGGAGGAGGCAACAGTGGCCATGTCTCTGGCATAGAGTCCGGCCCTGTGGCTCAGAAGGGTAGGGAAAGGAAGAGGATGGCAGCAGTGATAGGGGACTCTGTAGTTATGGGGCCAGACAGACGATTCTGTGGACGCAGGAAAGAAACACGAATGGTAGTTTGCCTCCCAGGTGCCAGAGCCCAGGATGCTTCTGATTGCGTCCACAATATCCTGAAGTGGGAAGGTAAACAGCCAAAGGTCTTGGTATATATTGGTGCATACGACATAAGTAGGAAAAGGGAGGAGGCCCTGAAATCAGACTATAGGGAGTTAGGAAAGAAGCGAAGAAGCAGGACTACAAGGGTAGTAATCAAGGGACTACTGCCTGTGACTCGCAACAGTGAGTATGGGAATAGAGTGAGGTGGAGGATGACTGTGTAGCTGAGGGATTGGAGCAGGAGGCAGAGATTCAGATTTCTGGATCATTGGGACCTCTTTTTGGGGCAGGTGTGACCTGAACAAAAAGGACGAATTGCACTTGATTCCGAGGGGGACCAATATCCTGGCAGGGAGATTTGCTAAGGCTGTGAGAAGAGTCTAAACAAGGATTGCTGGGGATTGGGAACCGAACTGAAGAGCCGGAGCAAGGGGCAGTTGGTTCACAAATAGAGAAAGCTCGTAGGCCGTGTTCGAGGGAGAATAGGCAGGTGATAGAGAAGGGATGCACTCAGACCAATGGTTTCAGATGTGTCTATTTTAATGCAAGGAGTATCATGAACAAAGTGGATGAGCTGAGAGTGTGGATCAGTACTTAGAGCTATGATGCTGTAGCCATTACCGAGACTTGGATGGCTCAAGGGCAGGAATGGCTACTTAGAGTGCCAGGCTTTAGATGTTTCAGAAAGGACAGGGAGGGAGGCAGAAGAGGTGGGGGTGTGGCACTGCTGTCAAGGCTGCAGAAAAGGAGGGTCGTGGAGGAATTATCTACTGAGTCTCTGTGGGTGGAAGTTAGAAACAGGAAGGGATCCATAACTCTACTGGGTGTTTTTTATAGACCACCCAAGAGGAACAGGTACATCAAGGAGCAGATAGGGGGACAGATTCTGAAACTTGTGCAATAATAACAGGGTTGCGTGATGGGAGATTTTAATTTTCCAAATATTTGATTGGCATCTCCTGGGAGTAAAGGGTTTAGATGGGATGGAAACAACAGGAATTCTGCAGATGCTAGAAATTCAAGCAACACACATCAAAGTTGCTGGTGAACACAGCAGGCCAGGCAGCATCTCTAGGAAGAGGTACAGTCGACGTTTCAGGCCGAGTCCTGACGAAGGGTCTTGGCCTGAAACGTTGACTGTACCTCTTCCTAGAGATGCTGCCTGGCCTGCTGCGTTCACCAGCAACTTTGATGTGTGTTGCTAGATGGGATGGAGTTTGTTTAGTGTGTTCAGGAAGGTTTTCTGAACAGTATATAGATAAACCTGCAAGAGAGAGGCTGTACTTGATCTGGTATTGGGAAATGAACCTGGCTAGGTGTCAGGACTCTCAGTGGGAGAGCAGTTTGGAGATAATGATCACAATTCTATCTTTTCTACTGTAGCATTAGAGAGGGATAGGAACAGACAAGTTAGGAAAGTGTTTAATTGGAGTAAGGGGAAAATGAATCTATCAGGCAGGAACTTGGAAGCATAAATTGGGAACAGATATTCTCAGGGAAATGTACGGCAGAATTGTGGCAAATGATCAGGGGATATTTGTGTGGCATTCTGCAAAGGTACGTTCCAATGAAACGGAAAGAATGGTCAGGTACAGGAACCGTGGTGTACAAAGGCTGTTGAAAATTTAGTCAAAAAGAAAAGAAAAGCTTACAAAGTTTCAAAAAACTAGGTAATGACAGAGATTTTAAAAATTATAAGGCTAGCAGGAAGGAGCTTGAGAATGAAATTAGGAGAGCCAGAAGGGGCCATGAGAAGGCCTTGGCAAGCAGGATTAAGTAAAGCCCCAAGTATATGAAGAGCAAGAGGATAAGACGTGAGAGAATAGGACCAATCAAGTGAGACAGTGGAAAAGTGTGTATGGAACCGGAGGAGGTAGCGAAGGTAATTAATGAATACTTTTTTTCAGTATTCACTATGGAAAAGGACCTTGGTGATTGTAGGGATGACTTACAATGGACTGAAAAGCTTGAGCATATAGACATTAAGAAAGAGGATGTTCTGGAACTTTTGGAAAGCATCAAGTTGGATAAGTCACTAGGACCAGACAAGATATACCCCAGTCTACGGTGAGAGGCGAGGAAGGAGATTGCTGAGCCTCTGGCAATGATCTTTGCATCTTCAATGTGGACCAGAGAGGTTCTGGAAGATTGGAAGGTTGCAGATGTTGTTCCCTTATTCAAGAAAGGGAGTAGAGATAGCCCAGGAAATTATAGACCAGTGAGACTCACTTCAGTGGTTGGTAAGTTATTGGTAAGAAAATCCTGAGAGGCAGGATTTATGAAAATTTAGAGAGGCACAATATGATTAGAAATAGTGAGCGTGGCTTTGTGAAAGACAGGTGGTGCTTACGAGCCTGATAGAATTTTTTGAGGATGTGACTAAACACATTGATGAATGTAGAGCAGTAGATATAGTGTATATGAATTTCAGCAAGGCATTTGATAAGGCTTACTGAGAAAGTAAGGAGGCATGGGATCCAAGGGGACATTGCTTGGTGGATCCAGAATTGGCATGCACACAGAAGGCAAAGTGTGTTGTAGACAGGTCATATTCTGCATGGAGGTTGGTGACCAGTGGTGTGCCTCAGGGATCTGTTCTGGGACCCTTACTCTTTGTGATTTTTATAAATGACCTGGATGAGGAAGTGGAGGGATGTATTAGTAAATTTGCTGATGACACAAAGGTTGGGTGTGTTGTGGATTGTGTGAAGGGCTCTCAGAGGTTACAGCAGGACATCAATAGGATGCAAAACTGGGCTGAGAAGTAATAGATGGAGTTCAGCCCAGATAAGTGTGAGTTGGTTCATTTTGGTAGGTCAAATGCGCTGGCAGAATATAGTTTTAATGGTAAGACTCTTGGCAGTGTGGAGAATCAGAGGGATCTTGGGGTCTGAGTCCACAGGGCACTCTAAGCTGCTGCGTTAGTTGACTCTGTGGTTAAGAAAGCAACTGTGGGATTGAATTTAAGAGTTGAGGGGTAATGTTACAGCTATATAGGACCCTGGTCAGACCCCATTTGGAGTATTGTGCTCATTTCTGGTCATCTCACTACAGGAAGGATGTGGAAGCCATAGAAAAGGTACAAGGATGTTGCTGGATTGGGAGCATGCCTTATAAAAATAAATGGAGTGAACTTGGCCTTTTCTCCTTGGAGCGACGGAGGATGAGAGGTGACTTGATAGAGGTGTACAAGATGATGAGAGGCATTGATTGCGTGGATAGTCAGAGGCTTTTTCCTAGTGCTGAAATGGCTAACACGAGTGGGCATAGTTTTAATGTACTTGGAAGCAGGTACAGAGGAGACGTCAGGAGTAAGTTTTTTATGCTGAGAGTGGTGAGTGCATGGAATGGGCTGCCAGTGGCAGTGGTGGAGGCAGATACGATAGGATCTTTTAAAAGACTCCTGGACAGGTACATGGAGCTTCGAAAAATAGAGGGCTATGGGTAACTCTAGGAAATTTCTAAAGTAAGTATGTGTTCAGCACAGCATTGTGGGCCGATGGGCCTGCATAGTGCTGTAGGTTTTCTGTGTTTCTCTGTTCCTATGTCCCGGTTATGCAACTACCGAGAGCAGGCAGATAATCTCCTGAAAATTATTGATAATGGCTGGGGTCACCTATCTTGTAAAGACACTGCCCAGAAGGCAGTGGCAAACCACTTTTGAAGGAACATTTGCAAAGAATGATTATGAACAAAGACCATGATTGGCCACGTCTTACGACACTGCACATAATGATGATGATGACAGGAAAGTTTAGAACAAGAGGTCACTAGTAGAAGATGAGAGGGGATAAATTTATAAGAGATCTGAGCGGCAATTTTTTATCCAGAAAGTGGTGTTATCTGAAATTATCTGGTTGAGGTGCATTCAGATACAATTATGTTTAAAGATCAAAGTCAAAGAGCAAGTGGAATGAAAACTTCCTTGCAGTTTTTCAAGTTAATTTCACAAAAAAAACATTACTTTCTGCAAGCTGTAAGGATGATCAACACTTCCACCCACTAACCCACCCTCCACAGCCGCAACCACCATTATTTTATCATTTCTCGTCAGAGTCACCTTACGTTTCTACACTCCTATACCTGGTGTCACTTTATGGATATACAATAAATCTATGCATATAAGCTATTTTACATATTTATATTTAGTGTGTTTTTAAGTTATTATTATGTTTTTTTCTTTTGTGTTTCTCTTGTGCTGCATCAGATCCTGAGTAACAATTATTTTGTTCTTCTTCACACTTGTGTACTGGAAATGACATTAAAGAATATTGAATCTTAAATCTTGAAATTTTTTAAACATTTTACAGAAAGAAACTGTATAATATCATAAATAAACACTCTTAAAATGAAAAAAAAGGAAATAAATTCTTACTAGAGGGAATATTGTAAGTAGTGTAAAATTTACTTCTTTTTGAGAGAATTACAAGCCACACATAAAATTATTCACATTTGTTGTGGACCTTTTTCTTGGGCTGGAAATACAAGTTTTTACTCAGGATATGGACATGCAACAGAGGAACTGTGATGTGAGTTTTTTTCGGCTGTCAAAATACACTGATATTTTATGGAGTGTTAGTGACAGAGATAGCGCAGTCACACCGCTATCGTCTGACAGCTCCAGTGACCCAGGCTCAGTCCTCATCTCCGTAGCCATCTGTTGGTGGAATTGGCACGTTGTCCCAACGCCGGCACGTGGCTCCTCCAGGTACCCCGGTTTCAGTTATTTATTTAGAGATTCAGCAGAGCAACATTTACCACTTTCTCTTACCACGGATGCTGCTTAACTGACTGAATTTTATTTCCTTAGAGAGATACTGCATGGAACAGCTTTTCGGCCTACCAAGCCACTCTGCCGTGCTGCCCAACTAATTAACTCTAGCCGAATCACAGGACAACTTCCAATAATAAATTAACCTCCTAACAGTTACACCTTTGGATTGCGTGAGGAAAACAGAGCACCCAGAGGAAACCCACTCATTCCACAGAGAGGATGTACAGACTCCTTACACGTGACATCAGAACTGAACTCTGAATTTTGACACTCCGAGCTGTAATAACGTCACACTAACCGCTGAACTACTGTGACCCACATGAACTGATGGAACAGTTTAAACAAAGAACAGGTCCTTTGGTCTATGATGTTGTGCCAAAATAATTAAATCAGTAATTGAATGCCTACCTAACCTAATTCCTTCTACATACTGTAAGTCCATACCTCTTTATTCTCTTCATATTCATCTTCATATGTAAGGCATATCTCAAATGCCTCTATTTTTAATTAGAGATACAGCACAGTAACAGGTCCTTGTGGTCCAATGAACTTATGACACCAAATTACATCCATGTGATAGTTAACCTACTCACCAGAATGTGGGAGGAAACCAGAGCACCCGGAGGAAACCCATGCAGTCACGGGGAGAACATACATACTAACTGTTTACAGACAGCAGCAGGAATTGAACCGACGCTGCTGACACTGTATTAGCTTTGCACTAGCTGCATCCCAAAGGTGTGTTGGTTAGAAGCCTAACCGAATGCTGTAAATTGAAGCTCATGGTAAAGACTGGGTGGAATCGGCAGGAATATGATGAAAATAAGGTGGGATTTGTGTAAGTGAGTGTTGGCTGGCTGTCACAGACTCGAAGGGCCAAAGGACCTGTTTCATTGCCGTATGTATCTATATTTATGAGATGCTAGTGTACAATTGACAGATGCTGATATGACCATATATGCTTATTGCTGTTGAGTATATGATCACTGGTCCATTCTATCCCCTCACCATTTAGGCTATGAGTTCCCAACAGTTTTTATGCCATGGACTCCAACCATTAACCAAGCGGTCCGTGGACCTCAGGTTGGGAACCCCTGATCTAAGCCATACTCTCTTCTTGCTAATTCCATTGGGCAGGAGTTACAGACCACTTTGGTCCCAAAACACTAGGTTTTAAACAGTTATTACCCTACAATCATCAGTCTTCATTACTTCATTCACCACTGCTCTGAACTGATTCTACGACCTGCAGACTCACTTTCAAGGACTTGACAACTTATATTCTCAATATTACATTTTTTATTTGTTTGATTTATTTGTTTTCTTTTGCACATTCGATGTTTATAAATTCTATTGTATTTCTTTATTTTCCTGTTAATGATTGCATGAAAATAAATCTCAAGTTTGTATATGGTAATATACACTCAGTGGCCGCTTTATTAGGTACACATGAACAAAGATCAAAGTAACTTTGTTATTAAAGTATATATATGTCACCATATACAACCCTAAGATTAATTTTGTTGCAGGCATACTCAATAATTCCAATAATCATAATAGAATCAATGAAAAAAATACACTAACTGGGTGTGCAACCAGTGTGTAAAAGATAATAAACTACGCAAATACAAAAAAGAGTAATGTATCAATAAATAAATAAATAGATAGATAGATAGATAGATAGATAGATAGATAGATAGATAGATAAATAGATAAATAAATAAATTATACATGTCAAGAAATTGAGATAAAGTGTTACTGAAAGTGAGTCCAGAGGTTGTTGGAACATTTCAATGATGTGCAAGTGAAGTTGAGTGAAGTTACTCCCTCTGGTCAAGTGCCTGATGGTTGAGGGGTAATAACTGTTCCTGAACCTGGTTGTGAGAGGCCTGAGGCTCCTGTATCTTCTTCCTGATGGTAGCAGTGAGAAGAGATCATAACCTGAGTGGTGGGGGTCTCTGAGTTTGGATGCTGCTTTCCTGCAAGAATGCTCGGTCCTGGTTAATGCAAATAACTAATCAACCAATCATGTGGCAGCAACTCAATGCATAAAAACATACAGACAAGGTTAAGAGGTTCAGTTATTCTGACCAAACATCAGTATGGGAAGAAATGTGATCTAAGTGTCTTTGACTGTGGAATAACTGTTGGTGCCAGACAGAGTGGTTTGATTATGTCAGAAACTGCTGATCATCATATCACACAAGATACGCCAGTAGCATTATGATGTTTACTTTTTATCTTGTTTCATAAACAAGCTTTTCTCATCTGTCAAGGCCCAAATACTTGCCATAATTTCTTTATGCACATAGGATAGAAGTTCAGATTCAAGCTCTGTTTATTGGCATTCAGCCATACATATATATACTGCCAAATAAAACAATGTTCCTCCAGATTAAGGTGTAAAACACCTTGTATAACTTACACACCCACCACATAAAGTAATTACCACAAATAAGTTAACAAATAATAAGGCGCTTATCACAGAACATATAAATCACACGCATAATACATAAGGTTATAGTACCACAAATTAATAAATAATAAGGTGCATTTATGACACAAGCTAAAAAGAATACAGTATAACACTACTGTTGCTTCAGACATGATAAAACCTGGGTGGTTGTAATTGTTGTGTATTTAATATTTCAGTAATACTTGAGCCATTTAGTATATAGTATTGTTTGATTAAGCATTCTTGTTGATTTAAATAATTTATTATGAGTTATATGTATAAATGTCCACCATCTGCTACGTGTAAGCCTCCCTTAAAGTAAACTTGAAGTTAGACCTGCATCCCTGGACTCCTGTATCTTCCTTTGAATTAGTCTAATGTTTTGAAGTTATGAAACATAACAGCAGGGCTTTCAGTAGTCTTATGGTTTGGGGGAAGAAGCTGTTTTTCAACCTAGCAGTTCTTCTCCTGGCCTAGTGCTACATAGAGTACAGCACAGAAACATGCCTATTGGCCCATCTAGTACATTCTGAAACTATTTAAACTGCCTACAGACATGACCTTCCACTGGAACCATAGTTCTCCATATCCCACCTATCCATGTACCTTTCCAAACTTCTCTTGAAAGTTGAAATCGTGCTTGCATGGACATTTGTGCTGGCAGCTCATTCCACACTCTCAGGATACTCCGATACTCCTCATGTTCCCCATAAACTTCTCACTTTTCACCCTTAATCCATGACTTCTGTTTGTAGCCCCACCCAACCTCAATGGAAAAGGCTTGCTTGCACTTACCCTATCTATACCCTTCATAATTAGGTATAGACCAGTTAGGCTAGTTAGTTTAACATCTGTAGTTGGGAAAATACTTGAAACTATCATTAAAGAAGAAATAGCAAGGCATCTGGAAAGAAATGGATCCATCAGGCAGATGAAACGTGGATTCAGCAAAGGCAGGTCCTGTTTCACAAACATACTGAAGTTCTTTGAGGATATAATGAGCACGGTGGATAGAGAGGAACAGATGGATGTTATTTACTTGGATTTCCAGAAGGAGTTCGACAAGGTGCCACATAAAAGACATCTATAAGACAAGATGCATTGAGTTGAGGGTAATGTATTAGCATGGATAGAGGATTGGTTAATGAATAGAAGGCAGAGAGTTGAGATACATGGGTGTTACTGTGGCTAGCAATCAGTGATGAATGGTGTGCTGCAGGGGTCAGTGCTGGGCCCGCAACTGTTCACGATATACAAACCACATTTCCAGAAAAGTTGGGATATTTTCCAAAATGCAATAAAAACAAAAATCTGTGATATGTTAATTCACGTGAACCTTTATTTAACTGACAAAAGTACAAAGAAAAGATTTTCAATAGTTTTACTGACCAACTTAGTTGTATTTTGTAAACATACACAATCTCAGAATTTGATGGCTGCAACACACTCAACAAAAGTTGGAAGAGAGGCATATTTACCATTGTGTTACATCACCTTTTCTTTTAATAACACCTTTTAATCATTTTGGAACTGAGGATACTAATTTTAGTAGATTTGCAATTGGAAATTTTGTTCATTCTTGCTTGATATAAGACTTCAGCTGCTCAACAGTCCGTGATCTCCGTTGTCTGATTCTCCTCTTCATGATGAACCATACATTTTCAATAGGAGATAGATCTGGACTAGCAGCAGGCCAGTCAAGCACACGCACTCTGTGTCTACAAAGCCACGTTGTTGTAGCCCGTGCAGAATGTGGTCTGGCATTGTCCTGCTGAAATAAGCATGGACATCCCGGGAAGAGACGTCGCCTTGATGGTAACATATGTCTCTCTAAAATCCTAATATACGCCTCAGAGTCAATGGTACCTTCACATACATGCAACTCATCCATGCCGTGGGCACTGATGCACCCCCATACTATCACAGATGCTGGCTTTTGCACCTTTCGCTGATAACAATCTGGATGGTCATTTTCATCTTTGGCACAGAGAACTGGACGCCCGTTTTTTCTGAAAACTAGCTGAAATGTGGACTCATCTGACCACAGCACACGGTTCCACAGTCTTTCGGTCCATCTGAGATGAGCTCGGGCCCAGAGAACTCGCTGGCGTTTCTGCATAGAGTTGATGTAAGGCTTCCTCCTTGCGTAATACAGTTTCAAGTTGCATTTCTGGATGCAGCGACGGACTGTGTTGAGTGACAATGGTTTTCTGAAGTACTCCCGAGCCTAGGTGGTTATAATTGTCACAGCAGCATGACGGTTTCTTAGGCAGTGCCACCTGAGGGCTCAAAGATCAAGCACATTCAGCAGTGGTTTCCGACCTTGCCCTTTACTCACTGAGATGTCTCTGAATTCTCTGAATCTTTTCACAATATTATGTGCTGTAGATGTTGAAAGACCTAAATTCTCTGCAATCTTGCATTGAGAAATGTTCCTTTTGAACGGACTAACAATTCTCTCACAAATTTTGGCACAAAGGGGTGAGCCACAACCCATCCTTGCTTGCAAAGACTGAGCCTTTGATGGACGCTACTTTTATATCCAGTCATGATACCTCACCTGCTACCAATGAGCCTGCTTAATGTGGAGTCTTCCAAACCGGTGTTACTTGAATACTCTATGCACTTTTCAATCTTATTTTAACTCTGTCCCAACTTTTGTTGAGTGTGTTGCAGCCATCAAATTCTAAATTTGTGTATATTTACAAAATACAATTAAGTTGGTCAGTAAAACTATTGAAAATCTTTTCTTTGTACTTTTGTCAGTTAAATAAAGGTTCACGTGAATTAACATAACACAGATTTTTGTTTTTGTTGCATTTTGGAAAATATCCCAACTTTTCTGGAAATGGGGTTTGTACATTAATGATCTGGAAGAGGGGGCAGAGTGTAGTGCATTTAAGTTTGCTGATAATACTAAATTGAGCGGAAGAGGAAACTGCAGCAGATACGGAGAGTGTGCAGAGAGATATAGATAGGTTAAGTGAGTGGGCAAGGGTCTGGCAGATGGAGTACAATGTTGGTAAATACAAGGTCATCCACTTTGGAAGGAAAAATGAAGAGCAGATTATTATTTAAACAGTAAAAAATTGCATCATACTGCTGTGCAGAGGGACTTGGGAGTACTTGTTCATGAATCACAAAAGATTGGTTTGAAGGTGCAGCAGGCTATCAAGAAGGCAAATATCATGTTGCCCTTCATTGCTAGAGGGATTGAAATTAAGAACAGGAAGTTTATGCTGCAACTGTACAGGGTACTGGTGAGGCTAGACCTGGAGTACTGCGTGCAGTTCTGGTCTCCTTCCTTGAGGAAGGATATACTGGCTTTGGAGGCAGTGCATGAGAAGTTCATCAGGTTGATTTCAGAGTGAGGGTGTTAGACTATGAGGAGAGATTGAGTCGCCTGGGACTGTACTCACTGGAATTCTGAAGGAAGAGAGGAGATATTACAGAAACATATAATATTATGAAAGCGATAGATAAGATAAAGGCAGGAAAGTTGTTTCCACTGATAGGTGGACTAGAACTAGGAGCCATGCCTTAAGATTTGGGGGAATAGATTTAGGATGGAGATGAGGAGGAACTGCTTTTCCCAGAGGATGGTAAATCTGTGGAATTCTCTGCCCAATGAAGCAGTGAAGCTTACCTCAGTAAAGATATTTAAGACAAGGTTGGATAGATTTTTACGGAGTAGGGGAATTAAGGGTTATGGGGAAGTAGCAGGTAAGTGGAGATAAGTCAATGACCAGATCAGCCATGTCTTATTGAATGATGAAGCAGGCTCGATGGGCCAGATGGCCTACTCCTGCTTCTTTTTCTTAGGTCAAATCTCCTCTCAAACTTCTATATTCTTAAGAACACAGTCCTAACCTATTCAATCTTTCCTCATAACTCAGGTACTCCAGACCCGGCAACATCCTTGTAAATTTTTGCTGCACGCTTTCTACTTTGCTTACATCTTTCATGTAGATATGTGACCAAAAATGCACACAATACTCCAAAGTAAGCCTCACCAACGTCTTAAATAACTTCAACATAACATCCCACCTTCTGTACTTAATAGATTGATTTATGAAAGCCAATGTGCCAAAAGCTTTCTTTATGAACCTATCTACCTGTGACACCATTTTCAATGAATTATATACCTGTATTCCCAGATCCCTTTGTTCTCCCACATTCCTCAGTGCCCTACCTTTCACTGTGTAAGACACACTCTTTGTGGTCCTACCAAAATACAAAACCTCACACTGGACTGCATTAAATTCCATCTGCCATTTTTCAATCCATTTTTCCAGCTGATGTAGATTCTTTTGCCAGCCATGATAGCCTTCCTCACTGTCCATTACACTACCAACTGTCAGCTGCAAAGTTGCTGATCCAGTTAACCACATTATCATATAGATGACAAACATCTCAGCTCTAATCCCTGCGCTGCACCACCAGTCACAGGCCTCTGGTCAGACAGGCAGCCATCTACTATCACTCTTTGACTTCTCCCACATAGCCACTGTCTAATCTAATTACCTCATTCTGAATGCCAAACAACTGAACCTTCTTCACAACACACACAAAATATTGGAGGAACTCAGCAGGCCAGGCAGCATCTATGGAAAAAAGTGAACAGTTAACAATTTGGGCTGAGACCCTTCATCAGGACTGGGTAAAAAAGAGAAGTCAAAGTAAGAATGGGGGGGAGGGGAGGAAGAAATACAAGGTGTCAGGTGATAGGTGAAACTGGAAGGGGGGAATGGGTGATGTCAAGAGAGGAGGTTAACAGGTGAAAGTGATAAAAGAGTGGAGAAGGCAGAATCTGAATAGAGAGGGTAGAAGACCATGAAAGAACAGGAAGAAGGAGGTGCACCGGAGGGAGATGATGGGCAGGAAAGGAGATAGGTGAGAGAGGGAAAAGGGAATGGGGAATGGTGAAGGTGGGAGGGGGCAGTTCAAGAATTCAATGTTCAACCCATCCGGTTAAAGTCTCCCAGAAGGAATATAAGATGTCACTCCTCCAACTTGAACTGTGGCCCTATTGCAGCAGTCGAAGAGGCCATGGACTGACATGTTGAAATGGAAAGTAGAATTGACATGGGTGGCCACCAGGAAGTCCCACTTTTTCTGGCGGAGGGAGTGGATGTGCATGGTGAAGTGATCTCCCAATCTACGCTGCGTATCACCGGGAAGCATGGACATAGATTTCTCAGACTCCCTTGCCTTGCCCTCATCTGCTTTCCTGGTAACCTCCTTGAAAAGCTCTACAAGGTTGGTGAGACATGGCCTGCCATGCACGAAGCCATGCTGACTATCCCTAATCAGCTGATGTTTATCCAAATATTTATACATCCAGTCTCATAGAATACCTTCCGATAACTTTCCCACAACTGATGTCAGACTCACTGGTTTATAATTCCCTGATTTCTGTTTGAAACTCTTTTTAACATCAGAACAACACCACCTTCTCTGGTACCTCTCCTGTCACTCAAAATGTTTTAAATATCTCTGCTAGGACACTGGCAATTTCTGGACTTGCCCCCGCCATAGGGTCCAAAGGAACACATTGTCAGGCCCTGGGGATTATCCCACCCTGATATGCCTCACTTCTATAGACTCTGCGTCCTTCTCTGGAATAAATACAGATGCAAAGAATGTATTTAGGATCTCCCCCATCTGCTTTGGCTCCACACTTGGATTACCATTCTGGTCTTCCAGGGGACTATCTGTGTCCCTTGCTACAGTACCACCTGTCTGAAAGTAGGGGGTAAAGAGATTGCTGAACAGATGGGAGCAATCATTGACGATGCTGAGGGCCCTGCATATACAGCACTCCTGATATGGGTGGAAGAGACACCCAATGATCCTCTCAGCAGCTCTCACAATCCTTTGCAGGGACTTGTGTGTTAATGGGATGACCTGTTGAATGAGGCTGGTGGGGTGGATGGTGAGGATCAGAGAGGTTTGTGGATGATTACCCTGTCAACTGGATGACTCCCTGCTGGAGTTAGATATATACACAGAACATAGACAGACAGCGGTACAGCGGTGGAAACTGCAAACAGTTTCAAACTCCCGGGATTGCAAATCTCACACCATCCTCCTACGCATTATACACAATCAGAAAAGCTCACTGGTGCCTCTACCTTCTGAGGAGGCTGAAGAGAGCTGGGCTTTGCACATCTATACTTACATCATGCTACTGAAGAATAATAGAGAGCATTCTAACAAGCTGCATCACTGTGTGGTAAGGAAACTGCACTGAGGCAGACAGGAAGACTCTACAGCAGGTGGACAAAACTTTCCTACACATCACCGGCAGCCACCTACCCACCATCAAGGACACATAAACAGAAAGATGCCGGAAAAGGGCCAGTAATATCATGAAGTATCCCACCCACCCTGCTCAGGGACTTTGTCCCATTCCCATCGGGGGGACACTGCATAGCATCCATGAGGACCACCAGACTCAAAAACAGTTACTTCTTCCAAACAGTAAGACTGATACCACACCTCTACGCACTAACCCACCCCTCCACACTCCATCCACCACTACTTTATCATTTCCTGTCAGAACCACTTTATGTACAGACACTCCTGTGCCAAATATCACTTTATTGACATACAATCAATCTATGTATATGTTATGTATTTATGTTTATTACATTTTTTAAATTATTAGTGTGTTCCTTATCTTATTCTGTTTCTTTGGGCTGCATCAGATCTAGAGTAACACTAATTTCATTCACCTTTTCACTCGTGTACAGGAAGTGAGACAGAGTAATCTTGAATGTTGAATATTGACAGGTTTAGAGGGATATGGACCAAAATTGAGAAAATGGGCTAGCTTTATGTACACAAACACGAGGAAATCTGCAGATGCTGGAAGTTCAAGCAACACATGCTGCGTTCCACCAGCATTTTGTGTGTGTAACTTGATGTGCACCTTGGCCGGCATAGACAAGAATGGCTGAAGGGCCTGTTCCCATGCTATATTCCCTTATAATTCTGTGACTCTGTAAATGTGTTTAGTAAATTGATTTATCTTCATTCTCTGTGGTCTTGATCTGATACAGAATGCAGCTGATTTTAGAGGAAAAATCACAATAATGGAAATTGTTTTTCATTGGTAACAGCCCCGTCTGTTAGCAAAGACTCTGGATCATGTCATAGATTCAAAAAACAACCTTCCAGACCCCTCCCATTCATATACCTATCCAAATTTCTCTTAAATGCTGAAATTGAACCCTCATCCAACGCTTCCACTGGCAGTTTGCTCCACACTTACACCACCTTCTGAGTGGAGAGCATCCCCCTCAGGTTCCCCTTAAATATTTCACCTTTCACTCTTAACCTATGACTTCTAGTTCTAATCTCAGCTAACCTCAATGGAAAAAGCCTGTTTGCATTTACCCAATCTATACCCTCATAATTTAGTATGCATTTATCAAATTTACTCTCATTCTCCTAGGCTTCAGGGAATGAAGTCCCAATCTATTCAATCCTTCCCTATAACTCAGGCCTTCAAGTCCCGACAACTTCATTGTAAACTTTCTTTGTACTCTTTTAAACTTACTGATATCATTGCTGTAGGTAGGTGACCAAAACTACTTCACAGCATTATCCAAACTAGACTTTTTACAGTATGTATATATACTCAACTACATCGGTAGTGCAGGGTAGTTTATGAGTCTTAATTCGGAATATAATATCAATTCCTGTGTGGGTTAATTTTGATTTGATTTGAAACACTCGGTGGAAAGACATCCATCTCCACCCTCTCTTTATTTGCCCTTGAAACACCAATATCTATGAGTCTTAAGTTTTTGTTAATCTTGGAAAATATTTACCAGGTAAGAGTACTGTGTAAAAGTCTTAGACAGACTAGCTATAGATATATATGCATAATATTGTATATATTCTATATTGTAATTTATAGCTTGTATTAATGTATTGCACTGTACTGCTGCTGCAAAATAACACATTTAACAACATATGTCATGACTGTGATGCTCCCTGTGTCACTGTACACTGTTCCTTCCCGAGAGATTTCACACGTTCTTTTTATATTTTGTGCAGAGTTATTTATTTGCACAGAAAATAAAAACTTAGAGAGATGTTGCAGATAATGAAAGTGGCGAAGAATCTCGCTGCTTATTAAGTGCAAAGTCCTAAATAGGTTTAGAGAAATTTCCAAAGCTATTTTGAGTAAGGCTGCAGGGATATACTGAAAGCAATAGGGCAAAGTTTCAATGCAATGCTGGCATTGAATGATGAGGACCAGTGCTCAAAAGGTGAGGAATCAGAGGAAGCTGCAGAGAATCTCTACAATAAAAAGGCCTACTTCTGTGCTGTAATGTTCTATGGTTCTAAGATGAGAACATTCAGCATAGAACAGTACAGCACAATGCAGCTCATTCACACTCACCATGCCAACAGTTTTAGATAACTTTAATTTATGTACAACATAAAACAGAACTACAGCACATTACAGACCATTCGGCTCTTGATATTTTGCTGATCTTTTACCCTACTCCAAGATCAATCGAACACTTCTGTTCCACATATCACCCCATTTTACTCTCATCCATGTGTCTACTGGAAAGTCACTTGTTTTCTAATGGCTTCAATACCATACGGCCCTCATTGCTGGGAGAAATTTTCTAGTGAATGCAGATTAAGACTTCCATTGTACCCTGGATATTAGACCACCTGACTTGCAGACCACAGTTTGTGCGGATTCAGAGCTGTGTGTCAGTCACGGCTATAAGCAGCACTGGGGCCCAACAGAGAATTGTAATGACTCCCTTCCTGTTCACTCTGTAAACATTGGACTCTGGATACAACACTGAGTCATGTCATCTGCAGAAATTCTCTGATGGCTTATCAATAGTTGGGTGTATAATGGAAGGACAAGAGAATGAATACAGGCCCTGGTGGAAGACTTTGCCAAATGGTGCAAGCTGAAACATCTGCAACTGGACATCAGTAAGACAAGGCAGATGGTGATGGACTTTAGGAAGACTAAACCTGCACTGCTCCGTGTTACTATTAATGATGAGGAGGTAGATGTGGTGAGGACGTACAAGTACCTACTGGGTGCACCTAGATGACAGACTTGAGTGGAGCACCAACACAGAGGCCGTGTACAAGAAGGGCCAGAGTCGCCGCTACTTCCTGAGGAGACTGAGGTCCTTTGGAGTATGCAGGCCTCTGCTTCACATGATCTACCAGTCTGTTGTTGCCAGTGCAATCTTCTACACGGTGGTGTGTTGGGACAATAGCATCAACACAGGAGATGCCAACAGGCTCAATAAACTGATTAGAAAGGTTGGCCCTGTTATAGGAGTCAAACTGGATACACTGGAGGCTATGGTAGAACAAAGGACCCTCAGGAAAATCCTGGAAATTCTGGACAATGTTTCTCATGCCAACTTGTCTGAACAGAGGGACACTTTAGTAATAGACTAAGATAACTGCACTGCTCCAAAGAGTGCTGAATGAGGTCATTCTTACCCTTGGCTATTAGGCTCTATAATGAGTCAACCTATAATTGGGGAAGTGATCTTATAATCTTTGACTTGTAAATTTTGCACATCTTATTTTTAAGGTAACCTATTTTTATTCCTTCTTAATTCTCTTGTAATATTTGTATATCTGTGCACTTGTAATGCTACTGTGACACTGTAATTTCCTTTGGGATCAATGATTGCACTGCTCCTGAGAAACGCTGTCCCATTCTGCCCTGCAGAGCTGATGTACGGTTAGAATGACAATAAAGTTTTTTTGAATCTTTGAATCTTTGAAAAGTATCTACCTCCCTACTTACCTAATGCATCTGCCTCTACCACTACCTTTAGCAGTGTGTTCCATGCAGCCAGGACTCCCAATGTAAAAGAAAACTACCTCTAACATATTCCCTATACATTCTTCCAATCATCCTAAAACTACACTCCTCAGTATTAGCCATTTTCGCACTGGGAAATGCCTCTGGTTGTTCACTTGATCTATGCCTCTTATAATCTTGTACACCTCTATCAAGAAACAAGAATGGTAGTTTGCCTCCTTGGTGCCAAGGTTTGTGATGTTTCTAAAAGTGAGCAGCCAGAGGTGGTGGTACATATTAGTACCAACAACATAGGGAAAAAAAGGGTGGATGTCCTGAAAACAGACTACAGGGAGTTGGGAAGGAAGCTAAAAAGCAGGACCTCAAAGGTAGTACTCTCAGGATTACTGCCTGTGCCACGCAACAGTGAGGATAGGAATAGAGTGAGGTGGAGGATAAATGTGTGGCTGAAGGATTGGAGCAGGGGGCAAGGATTCAGATTTTTGGATCATTGGGATCTCATCTGGGGCAGGCATGACCTGTACAAAAAAGACGGGTTGCACTTGAATCCAAGGGAGACCAATATCCCAGCAGGGAGGCTTGCTAATGCTATTGGGGAGGGTTTAAACTAGATTTGCAGGGGGGTGAGAACCGAAGTGAAGAGACAGAGGATGGGGAGGTTGGAACACAAGTAGAGGCAGCTTGTAGGGAGTTTGAGAGGAAGGATAGGCAGATGTTAGAGCAAAGATGCACTCAGCCTGCTGGTTTGAGATGTGTCTATTTTAATGCAAGGAGTATCATAGACAAGGTGGATAAACAACGTGGAACTGTGAGGTTGTGGCCATTACAGAGACTTGGAAGTCTCGGGATCAGGAATGGCTGCTGAGGGTGCTAGGCTTTCAATGTTTGAAAAAAAACAGTGAGGGAGGCAAAAGGTGACAGTGTGGCATTGCTAATTAGGGATAGTGTCATGGCCGGAGAAAAGGAAGAGGTCATGGAAGGATGGTCTACTGAGTCAGTGTGGGTGGAAGTCAGAAACAGGAAAGGGTCAATAACTCTACTGGATGTTTTTTATAAATACCCAATAGTAACAGAGATATTGTGGAGCAGATAGGGAGGCAGATTCTGGAACAGTGCAATAATAATAGGGTTGTTGTGATGGGAGATTTTAACTTTCCTACTATTGATTGGCATCATTAGTGCAAGGGGTTTAGATAGGGTGGAGTTTGTTAGGTGGGTTCAGCAAGGTTTCCTGACACAATATGTAGAAAAACCAACTGGAGGAGAGGCTATACTTAATACGGGGTGTTGGGAAATGAACCTGGTCAAGTGTCAGATCTCTCAGTGGGAGACCAATTTGGGGGTAGTAACCACAACTATATCTCCTTCACCAAAGTGCTGGAGAGGGATAGTAGCAGACAATTTGGGAAAATGTTTAACTGGGGTCGGGGGAAATATAATGCTATTAGTCAGGAATTTGAGAGCATAAATTAGGAGCAGATGTTCACAGGGAAATGCAGGGCAGAAATATGGCAAATGTTCAGGGAACATTTAATTGGAGTTCTGCATAGGAATGTTCCATTGAGGCAGGGAAAGGATGGTAGAGTTAAAGAAGCACGTTGTACAAAGTATGTAGAAAATCGAGTTAAGAAAGCTTACGAAAGGTTCAAGAAACTAGGTACTGTTAGAGCTCTAGTAAGTTACAGCATTCCTTGGAAGGAGCTTTGGAATAGAAATAATAGAGCTGGAAGGGGCATGAGAAGGCCTTGGTGAACAGAATTAAGGAAAACCCTAAGGCATTCTACAAGTATGTGAAGAGCAAGAAGATGAGCCATGTGAGAGTAAGACTAACCAGGTGCAATAGGGGAAACGTGCATGGAGTTGGAGGAGGTAGCAGAGGTACTTAATGAATACTTTGATTCAGTATTCACCAGGGAAAAAGACCTTAGCAATTGTGGAGATAACTTACAGTGGAGTGAAACACTTGAGCATATAGACATTAAGAAAGCAGTTGTGCTAGTTTTTTGGAAAGCGTTAAGTTAGATAAGTCACTGGAAACAGATGAGATATACCCCAACTACTGTGGGAAGCGAGGGAGGAGATTGCTGAGCCTCTTGCAATGATCTTTATGTCATCAGTAGATAGGGAGAAGTACCGGAGGAATGGAGGGTTGCAAATGTTGTTCTTTTGTTCAAGAAAGGGAGTAGAGTTAACCCAGGAAATTATAGACCAGTGAACTTAACTTCAGAGGTGGGCAGGTTTTTGGAGAAGATCCCGAGAAGCAGGATTTATGAGCATTTGTAGAGACATAAATTGACTAGGGATAGTCAGCACAACTTTGCTAAGGGTAAGTCATGCCTTATGAGACTGATTGAATTCTTTGAGGATGTAACAAAACACATTGATGAAGGTAGAGTAGTGGAGGTAGTGTATATGGATTTCAGTAATGAGTAATGTATTTTATAACATTCCCCATGTAAGGCTCCTTCAGAAAGTAAGGAGACATGGGATCCAAGGAGACCTTGCCTTGTGGATCCAGAATTGGCTTGCCCACAGAAGACAAAGGGTGGTTGTAGATGGTTCATATCCTGCATGGAGGTCCGTGACCAGTGGTGTTCCACAGGATTTTGTTCTGGGTCCCCTCCTCTTTGTGATTTTTATAAATGGCCTGGATGAAGAAGTAAAAGGGTGGGTTAGTAAGTTTGTAATGACACAAAGGTTGGGGGTGTTGTGGATAGTCTGGAGCGTTGTCAGAGGTTGTAGCGGGACATTGATAGGATGCAAAACTGGGCTGAGAAGTGGCAGATGGAGTTCAACCCAGATAAGTATGAAGTGGTTCATTTTGGTAGGTCCAATTTGAAGACAGGATATGTCATAAATGGTAAGACTCCTGGGAGTGTGGAGGATCTGAGAAATTTTGGGGTCCATGTTGATAGAGCACTCAGAGCTGCTGCGTAGGTTATTAAGAAGGTGTAAGTGTGTTGGGATTCATGAACCGTGAGATTGAGTTTAAGAGCCATGAAGTAATATTGCATCTATATAAGAGCTTGGTCAAACCCCACTTGGAGTTCTGTCTTCAGTTCTGGCCCCGTCACTTTAGGAAGGATGTGGATATATAGAGAGAGTGCAGAGGAGATTTACAAGGACGTTGCTTGGTTTGGGGAGCATGCCTTATTGGAATAGGTTGACTGTACTTGGCCTATTCTCCTTGGAGTGAGAGAGGATAAGAGGTGATCTTATAGAGGTGTATAAAATGATGAGAGGCATTGATCATGTGGATAGTCAGAGCTTCTTCCCAGGGCTGAAATGGCTAACACAAGAGGGCATTGTTTTAAGGTGCTTGGAAATAGGTACTGAGGGGATGTCGGGGTAAATTTTTCACACAAAGAGTGGTGGGTGCATGCCAGCAGCAGTGGTGGAAGTGGATACAATCGGGTCTTTTAAGATCCTCTTAGATCCATGGAGCTTAGAAAAACAGAGAACTATGTTCTAGGGAAATTCTAGGCAGTCTCTAGAGTAGGTTACATAGTTGGCACAACATTGTGGGCCAATGGGCCTGTAAGGTGCTGTAACTTTCTGTGTTCTACATTCTATATTTTATATATTAAAAAGTTAAATTAAATAATTAGTGCAAAAAAAGTAGTGAGGAAAGGTTCATGGGATCATGTCCATTCATAAATCGAATGGCAGAGGGGAAGAAGCTAAATCATTGAATGTATGCCTTCAGACCCCTTTATCTCCTCCCTGATGGTAGCAATTAGGAGAGGGCATGTCCTGTGTGATGGGGTAAGGGGTTCCTTAATTATGGATGCCGCCTTTTTGAGGCATAGGTCCTTGAAGATGTCCTGGACACTGCAGAGGCTCGTGCCCATGATGGAGCTGACTAAGCTTACAACTTTCAGCAGCTTACACAGTGTATGTGGGGAGACCGATAAATTAGGAAAAAAGTAGGTTAGAGATTATGAAAATTTTGGATCAGGGCAACATTCATTCCAGGATGGGTGACTCTGTCTGAGTCATAGGGAGAGGTTATTCAGTTTGGCCTTTATTCCTTGGAATGTAGGAGAATGAGGGGCTACCTTATGGAAATGTTTAAAATTATGATAGTCACAGATAACACTTCCAACCTTTCCAATTTGGCCCTTGGGTCTTTCCTTGCTCTCAGGTCTGGGATCTACTTCGACTCTACCTCACCTCTGCTCGTCTTGCCTCAGTACTGCTGCATCGAATCATCTCCATGTCTGCTCCATCAGTGGCCAAACAATAGCTCACTCCCCACTCTCAGGCCTGGACCCCGGCACTTCATTTCAGTCCATTTCAGTCCACCGTGACTGTCCTGCACCTTCGAGACTTCAGTTTACACTGCAAAATGCCAGGTCATACAGGCAGTTCAAAAACTCAACTCTGAAAGGGAAGTTACAGAGTTCTTTGTAGCTTTTGATGGCAGTGATCATTTGCCAGAAAAGGCGTTATTAATAAAGTGCTTAGTTGTTTTGTTTTGTTTGCCACCGGCAAGTAGTCACTGAATTTCCCCAGTGGCACCCTAAACCAGAAGCTGTCTGGATACCAGGGAGTCCAATGCCCATAATGGAGCTGGCTGAGTTTATAACTTTCTGTAGCCTTTTCCAATCCCGTGCAGTCGCTCCTCTATACCAGATGGTGATGCAACCATTCAAGCTGGTCTCCCTGCAATTTTGCAAGAGTCTTAGTTTCTGTTCCACAGATGCCGTTTGATGGACTGAGCTCTTCCAATGTTTCTGCTTTTGCTTCAGCATCTAGGACTCCTCCACCTAATTTCTTCTCAAGTGTTACAGGCTCAAGGAGAACTATCTCATCTCCATGCAGAATTGTGTCCGCCTCATTATAGGAAGGATGTGAAAGCTTTAGAGAGGGTGCACAGGAGATTTACCAGGATGCTGCTTGGATGATGTATAAACAGCATGTTTTGTGAGAATTTTGAGTGAGCTAGGTAGTGAAGAAAGATGACAGGTGACCTGATAGAGGTGTGCAAGATGATAAGAGGAATAACATTTTTAAAATGTGTGGAGGGAAATTTAGAGAAGGTTTCAGAAGTAATTATTTTACACAGAGTGTTAAGGGCCTAGAATACACTGCTGGGCATGGTGGTAGAGGTTCATACAACAGGGACAGGCACGTGGATGAAAGAAAAAATGGAGGGTTATGGGCGATGTGGAAGGAAAGGGTTAGACTGATTGTAGAGTTGGCTACAACAGATAGCATCACATTGTGGCTGAAGAACCCATACTGTGTTGTAATGTTCTATTTTCCATACTGTCCTTTATTCTACTACTGTATCTTTTATGTTCTATATTCTACATATTGACATTAATGGAATACACATAAACTACAGACACTGGAATCTGCAACAAGAACAAAAATGCTGGAAGAACATAGCCAGTCCAGCAGCATCTGTGAAAAGAGAAAACAGTCAGTGACCTTTCACCTGAAATGAGGTGTACAAAATTATGATGGGTGTAGAGAGGATAACCCCCTTGACTTAACAGATCAAAAACAAGAAGGTACTAAGAACTAAGGAGATAATAAGAATAACAATTATGAATAAGAAGGTAATAATAATAAGCTACAAACTCTGGGTAATTGACAGTGGCCAATTAATCCACTGACCTGTTCTAGTTCAGGTACTGGGGACCTCAGTGAGGAGGTAAAAAAAAACCTCCTGCTGTGTGGAGCCTGATAAATATCTGGAACCTACTGCCCCTAAAGGTGGTGGAAATGCAGTCAATCAGGTTCTTTCAAACTGGCAAAATAATTTGAGGAACTTGAGGACGTATTGGAATGGGACTGATCAGTTGCCATCACATAGTGTCAGCATAGACTGAAGGGGATGAAATTTCAAAGTTCAAAATAAATGTATCGTCAAAGTACGCATGTTTCACCATCTGTAATGCTGAGATTTATTTTATTGCGGGCATTCATACGAGAACAAAGAAATACAACAGAATTGATGAAAAGCTACAACACCAAAGACTGACAATCCATGTTCAAAAGAAGACAAACTGCATAAATACAAATAAAAATAAGTAAATAAATAATACTGAGAACGAGTTATATTCCTTGAAAGTGTGTTCATTTTATTTTTTTAATGTAGAATTTAATAATTTTAAAAAATACCTTCTTCCCTGTAAAAGGGTCAAATGCCACTTCACTAAAACTCAGATGGTTACACCTCCTGCAATTCATCAAGGCAGAGTCTGTAAACCTTGCATTTGTCAAACTGCTACTGAGCGAGGAGAACATTCTTCTAATATTGTGACCCATCTTCATTGTGACCCCTCTCCTACTCATCATCTGTGACATCCCTGATCCTATGATCACAAATTTTACAAGTTGCCCGCATCTACATTAAGAATTGTCTGCTGCAATGTACTTAGGAAGAAAGATAAAGAGATTAGTTTTATTTCTCACATGTACATTGAAGCAGAAGTATTGTTCGTATCAAATCAAATCAGCGAGGATTCTGCTGGACAGTCCAAGAGTGTCGCTATATTTCCGGTGCTAAAGTAGCATGTCCACAAGTCACTAACCCTAACCCGTACGTGTTTGGAACACAGGAGGAAATGGGAGCACTCAGAGGAAACCCACACTGTCACGGAGAAAATGTACAAAATCCTTCCAGATAGCGGCAGGAAACGAAACCCTATCAGATATCGCTGGCACTGTAATAACAAAATGTTAGTTCATACATTAATATGCTATCCCACACAGGGAAATGCACATTTTTTTCTTAAAATATTAACATAGATCTTAAGACCATAGGACACCAGAGCAGAGTTAGCCCATTCACCTATTCAATCTACTCCACCATTCAATCATGGTTGATATATTATCCCTCTCAACTCCATTCTCCTGCCTTCCCCTCAGAACCTTTGATGACCTCACTAATCAAGAACTTATCACCCTCTGCTTTAAATATACCCAACGTTCATCATTTTGTTCAGTTTAGAGATACAGCACAGTAACAGGCCATTCTGGCGAAACAAACTTGCACTACCCAATTTCACCCATGATTAATTAATCTAGTAACTCTCACACCTTTGGAATGTGAAAGCAAACTGGAGCACACAGCGGAAGCACGCATGATAAGGGAGAGAATGTACAAACCCCTTGCTACAACGACGAGAATTGAACCTGGGTCACTGGTGCTGTAAACCTGTCATGGTCCGATCTGTGAAGTCCGGGTTCCGGTTCACGGTCCAGTCCATCGTTCCTTATTCGGTTTTCTGGTTTTCCCTTTTTCTGTTGGGTCTCTAATTGAGGCAACTGATTAACATTATGGGCTGGCTACATAAATAGCTCCTTGGTTCAGCTTCAGTTGCTGATCATAAATGAACATTTAAATAATAAATGGAGCTCTTATCTGAAGATTTTTACTGATGGCTCAGTGGACCCAAAGAGCAGTAGGGCAGGATTTGGGATGTATGTGTCGCAACCTGGAGTTAAGATTGGTCACCGGGTTTCAGATGGTGTTTCTGTCTTTGCAACAGAATTATTAGCAATCCTCTGGGCCTTATGCTGGAAAGAAGACTCTCAACCATGTAGGTTTATCATCTCTTCAGATTCTACTGCTGCCTTAGAGGCTATAAAAGGGAATAAATCAAAAGCTCGTCCAGACATAGTTATTGATATTCTCTTAGTGTTGTTTAGAGTAGGGAAGATGGGTTGTGCAGTTAGATTTTCATGGATACCTGGGCATGCTGGGGTGGAGGGAAATGCAATTGCGGATGGCATTGCAAAGTCTTCCTTACAGAGCAGGCAAGTAGAAATTAGAGTTCCCCTAGGCAGAACAGAATTGAGAAGTAGGATTAAAAAAGGTATAGAGAAGAAGTGGCTAGAGGATTGGAAAAATGAATTAAGGGGCAGGCATTATTTTTCTAGTCACCCACTAGTTAAAAAGGACTTGGACAGTTACCTTTTAAGTCATAGAGATATGGTGAAATTAACAAGACTTGGGTTGGGGCATTGTGGGTTAAACTATTATTTAAAGATAATAGGAAAACATCTTACTGGATTATGTGACTGTGGTAGTCCAGAGACAGTCCCGTATGTTTTGCTGAGCTGTAATCGATACAAAATTGAAAGAAGCACGTTGTTCAAGAGGCTATCTGGCTTAAATTTATTTTGGTTTTCTATTCAATCGTTGTTTGGCCATCAAGAGAATCAACATCTGATTGAAGAGTCTATCATTCAGTTTATACGTGAGACTAGGTTGTATTAGAGAATTTGAGTTCCTTGAAGTTCTATAATTAATTACACATCCTGCAGAGGGCTGTAATACACCTAGATGCGTCTAAACAGGAAGAAGAAGAAGAAGAAGAAAAAGAAGAAGAAGATGAAGAAGAAGAAAAAGAAACATAGAAACATAGAAAATAGGTGCAGGAGTAGGCCATTCGGCCCTTCGAGCCTGCACCGCCATTTATTATGATCATGGCTGATCATCCAACTCAGAACCCCGCCCCAGCCTTCCCTCCATACCCCCTGACCCCCGTAGCCACAAGGGCCATATCTAACTCCCTCTTAAATATAGCCAATGAACTGGCCTCAACTGTTTCCTGTGGCAGAGAATTCCACAGATTCACCACTCTCTGTGTGAAGAAGTTTTTCCTAATCTCAGTCCTAAAAGGCTTCCCCTCTATCCTCAAACTGTGGCCCCTCGTTCTGGACTTCCCCAACATCGGAAACAATCTTCCTCCATCTAGCCTGTCCAATCCCTTTAGGATCTTATACGTTTCAATCAGATCTCCCCTCAATCTTCTAAATTCCAACGAGTACAAGCCCAGTTCATCCAGTCTTTCTTCATACGAAAGTCCTGCCATCCCAGGAATCAATCTGGTGAACCTTCTTTGTACTCCCTCTATGGCAAGGATGTCTTTCCTCAGATTAGGGGACCAAAACTGCACACAATACTCCAGGTGTGGTCTCACCAAGGCCTTGTACAACTGCAGTAGTACCTCCCTGCTCCTGTACTCGAATTCTCTCGCTATAAATGCCAGCATACCGTTCGCCTTTTTCACCGCCTGCTGTACCTGCATGCCCACTTTCAATTACTGGTGTATAATGACACCCAGGTCTCGTTGCACCTCCCCTTTTCCTAATCGGCCACCATTCAGATAATAATCTGTTTTCCTATTTTTGCCACTAAAGTGAAGAAGAAGAAGCAGCAGCTTCAGTTGCTGGATTGTTCCTGTCCTAACTCCCTGTCTGTATCCCTTCTCTGCCCTGCCCTCCTGAAGCCTCGCCTTGCCTCACCTGCGCTGGAGCCTTGCTTCGCCTTGCCTCGCCCGAAGCCTTGCCTCACCTGTAACCCTTACTGGCAACCTTCGCCTGCACCGCTGTCAAGTTCAACTGCCGGAACAAGATAAGGAACTGTCTATTGTTGTTTTGATCTGTCTCTGTGTCCACGCCTTCGCTAGGTAGGTCTGGCCGTTTGCTACTACCTTGAGTAGAGATCTGTCTCTCAGTGTTCTGTGTATGAGTCCTGGCCCTACGTCTTGTTTCCAAGGAGGTGTCCCAACTCTGTTCCATGTTCCTGTCTCTCCCTCGACCAAGGCTCTGTGTTCCTATCTCTCCCTCGACCAAGGCTTGTTCCCGTCACGTCGCTAACCCAGCTCTCTAGTCAAGTCCTGTTCCTTGTACTTCAGTGTCTGTGTCTTGAATTTGGGTCCTCCCATCAACGCCCACCTTATGACAAAACCATTGTGCTAACCGCTGTACTATCATGTTGCCCATGTACATTGATATGTATTGTATGGTCCTATATATATTGATGATTCTCCTGAGCTGTCACACATGACAGTTCACAACATGGAAGAAGCTTTGTGTAATTAAGCTGGGTTATGTTACAAGAGTACTTTCTGTGAACTAATACACCACAGTAGCAGAACAAGTACAGTACTGTGCAAAAGTTTTAGGTGCACATGAGCTAAGGTCCCTGAGTGTTTTGCAGAGTATTGTACTAATTTTATGCATTGAACTGTACTGCTGCCACAAAAGAATAATTACATATTTTATGACATATATGAATGATGATAAACTTGATTCTGATATGGGTCTCTATTGTGGACTAAGAGTTGAAAGGGGGCAGGGAGAAGGGATTCATTGTTGGGAAAAGGGGAAGGGAGAAGGGAGATCTTGGGAAGCGTCAGAGAGACATACTGTAATGATCAATAAACCAATTGTTTCAAATCAAAAGACCTTGCCTGGTGTCTCAGGGCTGGGTGTGCCTGCACCCATGCCACTTTCCACTGCTGGCACCCCTTCTCTGCCACACCCCTCCCTGCACTCCACCATAATCATTCCCAGCATCCTTTGCTCCTACCAGTTTACCAACTCGCTCTCCACTCCATGTTAACAAATACCGTGCAAGAGTCTTAGGATCCTAGCTACATATATCTGCCCAAGATCTTTGTACAGTACTGTATATCAGGGTTTCTGTAATCCTGGACATACTTGAATTAGAATGTGTAATAACTTCGAAAATGACATTATACTGAAATCTGAGATTTCAGAGATATATAATTTAGAAAACTATGGTTGAGATTTCCAACACAAAATATATGATTAATGACAATGTGTTTAAGAAGACATACAGTCATGTTTCGAGTGTCAGGGTGAAGATACGTCTATACCAAAGGAGGTGTAAGGCATTCCTGTCCTCTGCTGGCCTGCAGGTCACCCTTGGGCTGCTTTGCCACTTCCCCTCACCCCCCGGAATCAGGGCCACGTGAAGCCATGGGAGCAGGTGGTGAATGGTTGTATGAGCAGCTGGTGCATATCACAAGTCCTGATTATGTGATCAATGACACCAGGCAGACAATCTGTAAAGATAATGGCCAAGGTCACCTGTCTTGTAAAGACACTGTACACAAGAAGGCAATAGCAAATCTCTTCTGCAGAAAAATTTGCCAAGAACAGTCCTGGTCATGAGAGCATGATCGCCCACATCATACTACACAGCTCATGATGATGACGATGAGATGGGAATTATGTGAACTCTGCCATGGATGGTCCCAAGCCTGGCTGAGAAAGGAGGAAGGTTGGACATGGGTCTACCAACCCCATTCCATAGAAACACAGTGCTGCAGAAATGGCAACTAAAGTTCTAAAGATCTCATCCCTGGGAGATGATTGATCTTTACCTCGAAGATGTATGAATTCATGTGGTGAAAGCAGAAACCACAGGACTAATCAACCTTCTATCGGCCCAGGGCAGAGGAATTTGCCGATCTGCTGTTGGTGGCCTATGCCCCAGGAGGGGCGTTAAGCTTCAGAAGAAGAGTCATGTGTTGTGGAGTGAGACCATTCAGCCCATTGAGTCCAAACTGACTATCAGTCACCTATTTACACTAAACTATAAACTAGGGGCAATTTATAGTGGCCAGTTAACTCACCAATTTGCATACGTCACAACAGCAGAACATGTCATGGAATCTGGCTGCCCTTGCAGGTAGGTAGCTGAAAGAAGGCAGCAATCACAGTCCTGACGAAGGGTCTCGGCCTGAAACGTCGACTGCGCCTCTTCCTATAGATGCTGCTTGGCCTGCTGCGTTCACCAGCAACTTTGATGTATGTTGCTAGCATTTACGATTGCACACTTTTCAACCAATTAAAGCTTCTTTGTAATTGTAATTGCTGCTTTTTGTTTTTGTCTTGTCTAATCTTGACCGCAGCACAGTGAGAACAGTGCTCCCTGCTTACCTTAGTCCATGTTCTGGGAATGATGATTAGTGATTTAAATAGATGCTGTTAAAGGGGAGGTATTAATTTAGTTCTAGATTACAGCTTTTGAGCCATGGTGACGCTGTTAGTTTTTAGTTAGTTTGAGGGTTTTTAGTTAGTGGCCCTGTTAGCCTGGCGTTTATTATTCCCTTTTGTTCACTATAGCTCTTATTGAAAGTCATTGAACTGTTCATTCTGTGTCTGTAGCTCTCCCCCTGGATTTGGGCCATCACTCATCTCAGCAGGTCTTTTGGAAATGGGCAGAAACCAGAGCAACAGGGAAACTCGTGTGGTCATGCAAATTCCGTACAGAGAGCAGTCCCAGTCAGGATTGAAACCAGGTCGCTGGAGTTGTGAAGCAGCTGCTCCACTAGCTGTGCCTAATTCTATCACACATCACTTCAATTTCACTGAAGAAGCAAACCATCAATTTGAAAAAAATATGAAAATAAAAAGGAAGGGATTCTTCCCTCTTCTGATCTTCATTCCTAGAGCAATGTAAACATCTCTTCCAGAGTCAGGAACAGTCAGTGTAGGCCCATAAATTAGACTCTGCCAATGACATTCATTTCTTGTGAATACAACATAGAACATAGAATATTACATCGTGCTAGAGCCCCTTCAGCTTACAATATTGTGCCAACCTTACCTACTCTAAGATCAACCTACCATCCCCTCCTTCATAGGCCTCCATTTTTCTATCATCCATTTGCCTATCTACAAGCTTCTATCTATGCCTAATGTATCTGCCTCTGTCACCACCTCTGACAAAACTTCCCATGCATGCACTACTCTCCATGTAATGAATCTGCCTCTCATTAAAAGGAGAAAGTCTGCCGATGCTGGAAGGCCAAAGCAACTCACACAAAGTGCTGGAGGAAACAGAACAGGTCAGGCAGCATCAATGGAAATGAATAAACAATCAATGTTTTGGGCTGAGACTCTTCCAGAGGTCTGGAAAGGAAGGGGAGGAAGCCAGAATAAAAAGGTGGGGGGGGGGGGTCGAGAAGGAGGCCAGCTGGAACTTGATAGGTGAAGCCAAGCGAGCAGGAAAGGTCAAGCATTGGAGAAGAAGAAATCTGATACGAGAGAAGAGTGGACCATAGAGAAAGGGAGCGAGGAGGGGACCCAGGGGTAAGTAATAGGCAGATGAGAAGAGGTAAAAGGTCAAAGTGGAGAATAAGGAAACAGGATGTGGAGGGGTCGGAATTTGTATACCAGAAGGAGAAATTGATATTCATGCCATCAGGTTGGAGGCTACCCAGACAGAATATAACGTGTTGCCCTTCCACCCTGAGGGTGACCTCATCTTGGCACATGTCAGAACGGGAATGGGAATTGGAATTAAAATATTAGGCTACTGGGAAGTGCTGCTTTTGGCAGATGGAAGGGAAGTGCTCGACGAAGCAATAAGTGTAGAGGAGCACAAGACACAATAGACAACCCCAAAAGATTCACAGATGAAGTGATGCCTCACCTGAAGGGAATGCATGGGACCCTGGATGGAGGTGAGGGAGGAGATGTATAGGCGGATGTGGCACTTTGGCAAGGATAAGTGCCTGGAGTGGGATTAGTGGGGAGGGAGTGATTCCTGTTGAAAGTGGGCTGGGCAGGGGGTGTAGTTAAAGATATGTTTAGTGATAGGATCCCTTTGGAAATGTCAGAAGTTGCCCTATACTTCCCTGCAATCACCTTAAAAATATAATCCTTTGCATTAGCCATTTCTCCTTTGGAAAAAGTCTCTGGCTGTCCATTTGATCTGCATCTTTTATCATCCTGTACAGCTCTGTCAAGTCACCTCTTAACCTCATTTATCCAAGGAAAAAAGCCCCATTTCACTCATCCTATCCTCAGGAAGACATCCTCTTTAATCCATGTAGCACCTGGGTAAATCTCCTCTACACTGTCTCTAAAGCTACTTTCCTCAAAACACCTCAAAATTGTAGCCTCTGGTATTAGTCATTTCCACCCTGGGAAAAAGTCTGTGACTGTCCACTCTGCCTATTCCTCTTATCGTCTTGAACACCGCTATCAAGTCACCTCTCAATCTTCCTCACTCCAAAGAGGAAACCCCTAGATCACTGAGCCTAACTTCCCCTAGTCCAGGCTAGGGGAAGTTACGATCTGGTAAATATTTCTGTAGTATCTCTAAAGCTTCCACATCATTCCTATAATAACGTGAACAGAAAATAACATAATAGTCCAAGCGTAATCTAACATGGCTTTATAGACCCCTAAACTTAATCCCCTGATTGATGAGATATATCAAAAAAAATCCTCCAATAGACTCTGAAATTCTCCTCTAAAAATACTCCGCCTTATCAGCCACACTTTTCCCCCCTTTTCATTAGCGAATTGAATTGTAGAGTTAAGTGTTGGTTATCAGAGGTCAACTAATGAGCATTGTATGCATGGCTTACTCGTCTGCATGGTAAACACAAAATACCCTGCAGATGCTGGGTTCAAAGCAACACTCACAACATGCTGGAGGAACTGAGCAGGTCGGGCAGCATCCGTTTCCACGGATGCTGCCTGACCTGCTGAGTTCCTCCAGCGTGTTGTGAGTCTTCTGCATGGGTTGTGTTGAGTGTTAGGGGCTCGGTGGTTGGTGTTTGACAAGGAGAATATTCTGCATGAGACACTGGGTGTTGTGTTATTGGTGTTAAATATTTTGCTTTACATGTTGGCCTACAAGCATGAGGTGTTATACTATGGTATGACACACCAGAAAAGGAATTACACAGTGAGCAGTAGAACAAAAATATCTGGGAATACAGATCCATAATTCCTTGAAAATGGTATCACAGGTAGATAGGGCTGTTAAGAGTTTCTGCCACTAGGCTTCATAAATCAAAGTATTGAGTACAGCAAATAGAATGTTATGTTAAAATTATATAAGATGATGGTGGGGCCTAATTTGGAGTACTGTGTAGTTCTGGTCACCTACCTACAGGGAAGATATCAATAAGATTGAAAGAGTGTAGTGAAAATTTACAAGGAGGCTGCTAGGACTGGAGGACCTGAGTTATCGGGAAAGGTTAAATATGTTAGGATTTTATTCCCTAGAAAAGAGAAGAATGATGGGAGATTAGATAGAGTATAGATAGGGTAAATTGCAAGAAGGCGTTTTGCACTGAGTTTGAGGAAGAAGGAGGTACAGAAGCATGAGCACACATACTCGATGGTGCAGGATCAGCTTCATCCCCTCTACCATCTGAACACAACCTCACAACGTTTTAATTTCTACTTATTACACTACTTGTTAATTTAACTATTATACATATACTTATTGTACGAGGGGTGATTGATAAGTTTGTGGCCTAAGATAGAAGGAGTCAACTTTTGAAAACCTAGCACATTTATTTTTCAACATAGTCCCCTCCTACATTTACACACTTAGTCCAGCGGTCGTGGAGCACACGGATCCCTTCTTTGTAGAAGTCAGCGTCTTAGAGCTTCAGAAGTGGTCCACAGCAGGGGTGATTGATAAGTTTGTGGCCTAAGGTAGAAGGAGGTGAGTATTACAGCTCTCGTTACATGCACGTGCAACTCTTTGAGTGGTTATGCAGAAAGTTTGAAGTTAATAACTCATCTCCTTCTATCTTAGGCCACAAACTTATCAAACACCCCTGCTGTGGACCACTTCTACAAAGAAGGGATCCGTATGCTCCACGACCGCTGGACTAAGTGTGTAAATGTAGGAGGGGACTATGTTGAAAAATAAATGTGCTAGGTTTTCTAAAATTGACTTCGCCTACCTTAGGCCACAAACATATCAGCCAGCCCTTGTAATTCACCGTTGCTTTGAATGAATATGTATTGCATTCTACTGCTGCCATAAAGTCAACAGATTTCATGACATATGCCGGTGATATTGAAACTGATTCTGATTTTGATTCTAGAACTAGAAGTAAAGGGGTAAGAGTGAAAGGTGAAATGCTTAAGGGAAACATGAGGGGAAACTTCTTCACCCAGAGGCTGGTGAGGGTGTGGAACGAGCTATCAGCAGAAGCGGTGGATGTGGGTTTGATTTCAACATTTAAGAGAAATTTGGGTAAGTATGTGGATGAGAGAGTAATGAAAGGCTATGGTCTGTGTGTAGGTCAATGGGACTAGGCAGAATAATAATTCAACACAGATTAGATGGGCCAAATGGCCTGTTTCTGTGCTGTAGTGTTTCGTGACTCCACGATTCTATACTATTTGTGGACATGGAAAACTTAAAGACTTAATGCTCAGTTGCAAGGCTCTCAGGACACTAGAGGATTAGAGAGAATACAGATAAGAACTCCTTCATTGTAAGTATTCCTTTTAGAAAATGCAGGGCCATCTGTGAGAGCTCTACAAATAAACTGTCAACATTACTTCACATTCCTAATAGATTTCTGTTCCTGTCGGTTCTCGTACTTTATCACTTTAGACAAATTGGAACGTAAGAATGGTTAATGAGATTTAGTCAGATATACTGGCAGATGTTTATCTTTCACTGTGTCAGTATAGTTCGGTTAGACACTATCTGCGCAAGGAAAATAGTCCAAATGCAAATACAAGCATCACAGTGGTGACTGAAATTGTCCAAAAGTTCAAAGTAAATTTATTATTAAAGAGTGCACTGTGCTATGCAATAGTCTTAGGGACACACACAAATATACATACTGTATATCCCACCTTTTCTTAAATATATTTACTGAGGTAGCCTCCACTGACTCATTGAGCAGAGAATTTCACAGATTCACTACTCTCTGGGAAAAGCAGTTTCTCCTCATCTCCATTCTAAATCTACCCCCCCAAAACTTGAAGCTATGTTCCCTAGATCTCGTCTCGTCTATCAATGGAAACAACTTTCCTGCCTCTATCTTATCTAGTCCTTTCATAATTTTATGTGTTTCTATAAGATCTCCTCTTGTCCTTCAGAATTCCAGTGAGTGCAGTCCCAGGTGACCCAATTTCTCCTTATAGTCTAATCCCCTCATCTCTGGAATTAAGCTGGTGAACCTCCAATCTGCCGGACGATGCTGAGGACGTTCTACGAGTCTGTGGTGGTCAGTGCTATCATGTTTGCTGTTGTGTGCTGGGGCAGCAGGCTGACGGTGGCAGACACCAACAGAATCAACAAAATCATTCGTAAGGCCAGTGATGTTGTGGGGATGGAACTGGACTCTCTGACGGCGGTGTCTGAAAAGAGGATGCTGTCCAAGTTGCATGCCATCTTGGTCAATGTCTCCCATCCACTACATAATGTACTGGTTGGGCACAGGAGTACATTCAGCCAGAGACTCATTCCACCGAGATGCAACACAGAGCATCATAGGAAGTCATTCTTGCCTGTGGCCATCAAACTTTACAACTCTTCCCTTGGAGGGTCAGACACCCTGAGCCGATAGTCTGGTCCTGGACTTATTTCATAATTTACTGGCATAATTTACATACTACTATTTATCTATTTATGGTTCTATTACTATTTATTATTTATGGTGCAACTGTAACGAAAACCAATTTCCCCCGGAATCAATAAAGTATCATTATGACTATGACTCTTCTGAACTGCCTCCAAAGCCAGTATATCATTCCTCAAGTAAGGAGATCAGAACTGCAAGCAGTACTCCAGATGTGGCCTCACCAGTACCCTGTACCGTTGTAGCATAACCTCCCTGCTCTTAAATTCAATCCCTCTAGCAATGAAGGCCAATATTTCATTTGCCTTCCTGATAGCCTGCTGCACCTGCAAACCAACCTTTTGATTCATGCACAAGCACTCCCAAGTCCCTCTGCACAGTGGTATGCTGCAATTATTGCACCATTTAAATAATAATCTGCTCTTCTATTTTTCCACATCATGAAATTTGTTTTTTTTAATGGCAGCAGTACAGTACAATACATAAATTTACTATAGTACTGTGCAAGTCTTAGGTACCCCAGCTATATATACAGGTATGTGTCTTAGACTTCTACACAGTACTGTATATGTCACCATATACTACCCTAAGAATCATTTTCTTGTGGGAATTCACACTACGTACAAAGAAAAACAATGCAGACCATACTAAAAAAAGACAGATAAATAACCAGTGTGGAAAAGTTAACAAGCTGTGCAAAGACAAAAGGAAAAAGAGCAAAAAAAAAAGCATAAATATTAAGAATGAGATGAAGAGTCCTTGAAAGTGAATCTATAGGCTGTAGGAATGGTTCAGTGTTAGGGTGAGTGAAGTTATCCCCTCTAATTTTTTTGGGAATTCAGGTGTTGGGATAAATATTGGTGAAGGTTGGAAAACATTTTGGAGAGTGCGCCCAATTTGCGATAATCTTTTAAATTTTTATCTTTCATTTGCCATTGTGAATAAATTAGTAACAATAATTTTGAACTTTGTTATAGAAAATGGATGAGTTTTGTTGCCTATTTTACATATATTCATTCTTTAACTATTAATAAAAGTATGACAGCAGCAGATTGAAATAAATGAAGCATTTTAGAAAACCTGTTCAAAAATCATTAATATTAATCTTTTAAAAATTCAACTGAAAAATACCATCATTTCTAAATAGTGATGTCATTGTAACTGTTTGCTATCCAAATACTGATGTGTATATCAGATCTGTGAGGATTTCAAAATGCATCATCCAACATCACGCATTCTTACATCCATTTAGCTGGCGCCAAACTGGTATGTGATTCTTTCTGTGAAAACATCTCATTGCTCTTGGGTTGTAAACAATCACTTGCTGTTTTATTTGGTGGCAAAGATAATCATCGTTTATCTTTTTATTATGGGTAGGGTTTAAAGTATCAAAGAGTGGCACTTCAAACCCCATGCCAGCAGATTTTTTTTACATGTGCCATCTTGAGCATGTGTGCCAGAGGTTCGCCATCCCTGACATATTGACAGTGATTTATTGTTGTGACATGCACCAAGATACAGTGAAAACTTGTCTTGCATACTTGTCATACAGATCACATCATTACCTAATGCCTTGAAATAGTACAATGTGTCACGACTTAGGATCATCAGTTGAGTATTCTGAGGGTTCTGAGATTTTTGCTGCTCAGATTTTTTCATATTCTCTGGGTTTTATTAATTATAATTATTTGTATTCTTGTGCTTTTGGATTTTATGCATTATTGTTAGGTCTTCTCTAGTTTACATTGAAGTTGCAATAGTCCTTGATTACTTACAATTAATTCCCTGAGACTTTACAGGTGTCTAATTGAGTATCCTTGAACTTTTATCTCTTATTAGAATAGCTACTTATTAGCTTGTAATTGGTCTGGGATTTTATCAGCTGGGCACAGATTCTTTTTGCCCTAGAGTGTATTTCAGATGGTAGTGCTAACCCCTCATTTGCTCAGTTGTCCTAAGCCTTGCCTTGTGAAATTGTGGCTAAGTTATCCAAGACCTTGTAAGTTCAATTGTTTTATTTTGTTTTGATAATCAATTTCCTAGTTTTGTTTAACCCTTCTAAGTCTCTGTGTGATTCTGCGCTTTGGTCGAAATATGCAGCATGACATAAGCTAAAGCAATAACAATGCAAAGTGCAGTAGTTACAGAGAAAGTCCAGTGCGGCCAAACAATGAGGATCAGAGTCAGAATCTGAATCAGGTTTATTGTCACTGACATATGGCGTGAAACTCGTTGCTTTGCAACAGCAGTATAATGCAATACATGAAAACTTACTAGAAGTGTAATGCCCTGGTTCATATTTTTATTGTTTTGCTGTATGTATTTCATTTAGCAGTCTGTTCTGTTTTCAGCTTATTTGGGTTATTGTTAAAGATAAGGGATGAGGAGAAATAAGATGGGAGAGCTGATAGGACGTTTCTCTGGTGAGGGACACTAAGGTTGGTCTTGGGGTTTTGTTTTGGTTTGGTGGGAGATGAACACAGAAGATCCTGGGGAGACCCGGTTGTAGGATACAACCCGATGGAATCGTGAGCGACGTTCAGAAGGTGGTGTGTACTTTCGTGCTGAACCAGGGCCCAGCGCTGCAACTCGTGCACATTTGACTGTTTAATTAAAAGGAGCCCTTTTCTTTTTGTTTTTCTTTACTAACCCTTTAATTAAATTAAGATTCATACATATAATTCCTTTAATTGTGTGTAGTGCACTGTCTGGTAGTTCCTGGCATTAATTTGTAACAGGGTACAAGGAACACACAAACCGGGGTTTGGGGAGGGAGCGCTGGCTCAGTCTCACAAGTCTGGTAGGATCTGAGGGTGCTTTCCCTACACTTGTGTAGCCAAGGAAACCAGGGGCTTTCACAAATTACAATAAGAAATGGTGCAAAAAAGAGAATAACAGGTGAGATAGTGTGCATGGATCACGGACTATTCAGAAACCTAATGGTGGTGGGAAAGAAGCTGTTCTTAAAATGTTGAGTTTGTATCTTCAGGCTCCTGTACCTGCTTCCTGATTGTAATACTGAGATGAGTGCATGGATGGTAAATGACCAATGCTGTTTTTTACAGACATCACCTTTTGAAGATGTCCTCTATGTTCCTATGATGGATTTGGTTAAGTATACAACCTTCTGCAACTTTGCCTGATCCCACCCTCCCACCCTCCCCCCACCTTCTTTATAGGGCCTCTGCCCCTTTCCTCTTCAGTCCTGACAAAGGGTTCCGGCCCGAAATGTTGACTGATCGTTTCCACGGATGTTGCCCGACCTGCTGAATTCCTCCAGCATGTTGCAAGTTTTGCTTTGCCTGATCCTGTGCATAACAGCCTCCATTCTAGATGGCGATGCAACCAGTGAGATTGTTCTCCACGGTATATCTGTAGAAATTTGCAAGCCTCTTTGGTGAATACAAAATCTTCTCAAACTCCTAATGAAGTATATCTGTTGGCGTGCCTTCTCCATGATTGTATCAATGTGTTGAGACCAGATTAGATCCACTAAGATGTTGATGCCCAGAACTTTAAGCTGCTCACCGTCTCCACTGCTAACCACTTGGTGAAGACTGGTATGCGTTTATTTGAATTCCCCTTCCTGAAGTCCACAATTAATTCCTTGGTCTAATTGACACTGAGTGCAAAGTTGTTGCAACACCACTCACCCAGCTGATCTAACTCACTCCTGTATGTCTCCTCATCACCATAATGTGGTAGATAGATTTTTTTATTTATTCATTTACGGAATGTGGGCATTGCCAGCTAAGCCAGCATTTATTGACCATCCCTAGTTGCCTTTCAGAAGGTAGTGATGAGCTGCCTTCTTGAACCACTGTAGTTCCTAAGGTGTAGCAGCACCAACAGTGCTGTTAGGGAGGGAACTCCTTATATTTCCAAGTCAGGATGGTGAGTGACTTGGAGGGGGATTTCCAAGTGATGGTATTCCCAGGTACCTGCTGTCCTTGTCCTTCTGGGTGGTAGTAGTTGTGGGTCTGGAAAGTGCTGCCTTAGGAAATTTGGTATGTTGTTGCAGTACATCTTGTAGATAGTACACACTGCTGCAACTGTTCATTGATGGTGGAGTGATTGGATGCTTGTGGAAGGGTTACCAATCAAATGGGCTGCCTTGTACTGGATGGTGTCGAGCTTCTTGAGTGTTGATGAAGCTGCACTCATCCAGGTGAGTAGCAGGTATTCCATTACACTCCTGACCTGAGCCTTGTAGATGGTGGACAGGCTTTGGGGAAGCAGAAGGTGAATTACACGCCGCAGGATTCCTAGCCTATGACCTGCTCTGGTAGCCATGCTTATATGGCTTGACCAGTTCAGTTTCCTGTCAAAGGTAAACCCAGGATGTTGATAGTAGGGGATTCAGGGATGGCGATGCCACTGAATATCAAGGGACAATGGTTAGAGCCTCTCTTGTTGGAGATGGTCATTGCCTGGCACTTGTGTGGCTTGAATGTTACCTGCCACTTGTCAGCCCAAGCCTGGATATTGTCCAGGTCCTGCTGCATTTGGGTTTGAACTGCTTCACTATCAGAGGAGTCATGGATGATGCAGAACGTTGTGCAGTCATCTGCAAACATCCCCACTTCTGACCTTATGACAGAAGGAATGTCATTGATGAAGCAACTGAAAATAGTTGGTCTCGGACACTTCCCTGAGGAACTCTTGCAGTGATGTCCTGAGGATGAGATGATTGACCTCCAACCACCACAACCATCTTCCTTCGTGTCAGGTATGATTCCAACCAGTGGAGGGTTTCCCCCTAATTCCTATTGACTCCAATTTTGCTAGGGCACACTCGGTCAAATGCTGCTTTGATGTCGGGGGCTATCACCCTCACCTCACCTCTGGTATTTAGCCTTTTGGTACATGTTTAGACCAAGGAAGTGATGAGGTCAGGAGCTGAGTGGCTTTGACAGAACCCAAACTGGGCACCCGTAAGCAGGATATTGCCTAGTAGGTGCTGCATGATAGCACTGTTGATGACCCTTCCATTACTTTGCTGATGACTGAGAGTAGGCTGGGTTGGACTTGTCCTGTTTCTTGTGTACAGGACATACCGGGCAATTTTCCACTTTGCTGGGTAGATGCCGGTGTTGTAGCTGTACTGGAGCAGCTTGGCTAGAGACATGGCAAGTTCTGCAGCACGGGTCTTCAGGACCATTGCCGAGATTTTGACTAGGCCCATAGCCTTAACAGTGTGCAGTGCTTTCAGCCATTTCTTGATATCACATGGAGTGAATCGGATTGGCTGCATACTGACATCTGGGATACTGGGGACTTCTGGAGGCGGCCGAACTGGATCATCTACTTGGCATTTCTGACTGAAGGTTGTTGCAAATGCCTCAGTTTTACCTTTGACACAGATATGCTGGGATCCTCTATCATTGAGGATGGGGATATTTGTGGAGCCTCCTCCTCCAGTGAGTTGTTTGATTGTCCACCATCATTCACAGCTGGATGTGGCAGGACTACAGAGCTTATATCTGATCCATTGGTTGTGCGGCCACTGAGCTCTGTCTATTACTTGCTGCTTATGGTGTTTGGCATACAAGTAGTCCTGTATTGTGGCTTTGCCAGGCTGATGCTTCATATTGAGGCATGCCTGGCGTTGTTCTCAGCATGCCCTCCTGGACGTTTCATTGGATGCATTGGCCTGGTGGTAATGTTCGAGTGGGGCATTTGCCGGGCCACGAGGTTACAGATTGAGGTTGAGTGCATTTCTGCTGCCGCTGATGCCCAATCTTGGGCTGCTAGATCTGTTCGAAGTCTATCCCATTTAGCACATTGGTAGTGCCACACAACGCACTGGAGGATTTCTTCAATGGGGAGATGGAATTTAGTTTCCACAAATACTGTGCGGTGGTCACTTCTACCAATGCTGTCATGGACAGATGCTTCTACAGCAGGCAGGTTGGTGAGAATGAGGTCAGTGTGTTTTGCTCTCTTGTTGGTTCCCTCACCACCTGCTGTAGTCCCAGTCGAGTAGGTATGTCCAGTGGGACCCGAGCAGCTCCGTCTGTGGTTGTACTCCAAACCATTCCTGGTGATGGACATTGAAATCCCCCACCCAGAGTACATTCTGTGCCCTTTCCACCCTCAGTGCCTCCTCCAGGTGCTGCTCAACATGGAGAAATACTGATTCATCAGCTGAGGGAGGACAGAAATGGTAATCAGCAGGAATCAGAATCATGTTTATTATCACTGGCATGTGACGTGAAATGTGTTAACTTAGCAGCAGCAGTTCAATTCAATACATAATATAGAAGAAAAATAAATAAATAAATATGTAAATCTTACTTATTTCAATATATTAAATAGATTAAAAATCGTGCAAAAGAAAAAGAAATACTACATATAAAAAGCTGAGGTAGTGTCCAAGGGTTCAATGTAAATTTTGGAATCAGATGGCATAGAAGAAGCTGTTCCTGAATCACTGAGTGTGTGCCTTCAGGCTTCTGTACCTCCTACCTAATGGTAACAGTGAGAAAAGGGCAAGCCCCAGGTGCTGGTAGTCCTCAGTAATGGACACTGCCTTTCTGAGACACCGCTCCCTAAAGATGTCCTGGGTACTTTGTAGGCTAGTACCCAAGATGGAGCTGACTAGATTTACAACCCTCTGCAGCTTCCTTCAGTCCTGTGCAGTAGCCCCCCCACCCACCCCCGACCCATACCAGATAGTGATACAGCCTGTCAGAATGCTCCCCATGGTACATCTATAGAAGTTTTTGAGTGTATTTGTTGACATACAAAATTTCTTCAAACTCCTAATGAAGTATAGCCGCTGTCTTGCCTTCTTTATAACTGCAGTGATATGTTGGGACCAGGTTAGATCCTCAGGGATCTTGACACCCAGGAACTTGAAACTGCTCACTCTCTCCACTTCTGATCCCTCTATGAGGATTGGTATGTGTTCCTTCGTCTTACCGTTCCTGAAGTCCACAATCAGCTCTTTCATCTTACTGACGTTGAGTGCCAGGTTGTTGCTGCAGCACCACTCCACTAGTTGGCATATCTGTTATCACCAATCTGCACAGACTGTGATCTTCCGGTTAGGAAGTTGAGGATCCAATTGCAGAGGGAGGTACAGAGGCCCAGGTTCTATAACTTCTCAATCAGGATTGTGGGAATGATGGTATTAAATGCTGAGCTATATTCGATGAACAGCATCCTGACATAGGTGTTTGTGTTGTCCAGGTGGTCTAAAGCCATGTGGAGAGCCATTGAGATTGCATCTGCTGTTGACCTATTGTGGTGATAGGCAAATTTCAATGGGTCCAGGTCCTTGCTGAGGCAGAAGTTCAGTCCAGTCATGACCAACCTCTCAAAGCATTTCATCACTGTAGATGTGAGTGCTACCAGGCATGAGGCAACTCACATTATTCTTCTTTGGCACTGGTATAATTGTTGCCTTTTTGAAGCAACTGGAAACTTCTGCCCGTAGCAGTGAGAGGTTGAAAATGTCCTTGAATACTCCCGCCAGTTGGTTGGCACAGGTTTTCAGAGCCTTACCAAGTACTCCACCGGGACCTTCCGCCTTGCGAGGTTTCACTTAATGACAGCCTAACATTGGCCTCTGAGACAGAGATCACAGAGTCATCAGGTGCAGTAGGGATCTTCACAGCTGTAGTTGTATTCTCCTTTTCAAAGCGGGCATAGAAGGCGTCAGGTCACTAGTCTAAATGCTGCTTGTACCATGTAACCCAATACTACCTGTTGCATGGTTGGGTGTTCGGTGACTAAACCGGCTCCCCCGCCAGGCTGGCCTGGTGAGGAGGGTGGCTAGACACCCTGCAGGATGAAAAACAAGACCTGTCAAAGGGCGGATGAACCCTCTCGTAGGGTCAACGGCCATCTAGCAGACACATGCAGTGAAGCACGGAAAGGGCATCCCTTGCATCGAAGCTTGGTCTGGCCATTCACCGCAACAGAACTTCCCCCAGCCGTCTTGGATCCGGGAGGGGTTGTCGAGCGGGTGGGTCTGGACCTGTGCAACCCCCTACTCACCTAAAATCCACTCAAGCACACGCTGTTCCTTTCTGGGGAGTGGGGTACTACCCCACTAACTAACTGAAAGAAACCATCATCATCCTATGGGAGGGGGAAGGGGGGAGGAGAGGGGAGGGGGGAGAGAGAGAGAGAGAGAGAAAATGAATATATGTATGGGTTTCACTTTGTAGGATGTAACATCTTGCAGGCCCTACAGAGTAATCGTGCACCCGATGTCGCCTCCAACCTCATTCAAATTTATCTCTTTGCCCTCGAAATAGCCCTCCGCAAATCATACCTGGTTTTGCAGTACAGGCCTGGATCATCAGACGTGAATGCCACAGATCCAGCCTTCAGCAGATGACATATGGGATGTCATCAGCAGATGGGAATGTGCAGTAAGCCTTTGTAGGCACACACTCATCCACACGGGTCTTAATGAAGTCAGTAACAACTGCAGCATACTCATCCAGGTTCGAAGATGAATCCCTGAATACAGTCCAGTCCGCTGATACAAAGCAGTCCTGTAGGAGCTCCTGTGCTTCCCTTGTCCATATCTTCTTGATCCTCACTGCTGGTGCTGCAGTCTTCAGTCTCTGCCTGTTCTCAGGGAGTAGAAGTACAGCCAGGTGATCAGACTTCCTGAAGTGAGGGCGTGGAATAGCACGGTAGGCATTCTTGATGGTGGTGTAGCAATGGTCCAGTGTGTTGTTTCACCAGTATTGCAAGTGATCTGTTGATGGTAATTGCTTAGTGGTTTTTTCAGAATGGCCTGGTTAAATCTCCCAAAACAATGGTGAAGGTGTTAGGATGTACTGTTTCATGCATGTTGATCCCATTGCTCAGATCACCTAAAGCCTGATTGACATTGGCCTGAGGTGGAATGTACACTGCTACCTAATTGATCCTAAAGAACTCCCGTGGTAGGTAAAAAAGATGCCACTTAACTACTAGATATTCCAGGTCTATGAGAGGTTTCCTTGCCCATGATTTCATGGAGCCCAGAGTCAATGTTGAGAGATGCCAGGGCAACTCCCTCTCTGCTATATACCACTGTTCTGCCACCTCTACTAGGTCTATCCTGCCGGTGAGACAGTACGTACCCAGGAATGGGGATGCTGAAGTTCAGAATGTTAACTGTAAGGTATGATACTGTCAGCACAACTATGTCAGGCTGTTGCTTGACCAGTCTGTGAGACAACCCTCTCAACTTTAGCACAAGTCCCCAGATGTTCGTGAGGAGGACTTCGCAAGGTCAACAGGGCTGATTTTGCCGTTGTTTCCTGTGCTTAGGTTGATTCCGGGTCATCCGCCAGGGTTCGTTCCTTAATATTTTCTTTTTAGCAGTTGCATACAACTGAATGATTTGCTAGGCCATTTCAGAGGGCATTTAAGAATCAATCACATTGCTGTGGGTCTGGAGTCACATATGGGCCAGACCAGGTAAGGACAGCAGGATTCCTCCCCTTAAGGACATTAGTGAACCAGATGGGTTTTTAACGACAATCAACATGGTTTCATAATCATCAGATATTTTTATTGAATTCAAATTGACCATCTGACATGGTGGGATTCGAACTCATGTCCCCAGCATATAACTGGGTCTTTGGATTACTGACCCAGTGGTAATTACCACTATGCCAAATCAGGCCAAGGTTCCATCTTATTGTACAAGAGGTCCATTCAAAAGTTTGATAACGGCAGGATAGAAGCTGTCCTTGAGCCTGGTCGTACATACTTTCAAGCTTTTGTGTCTTCTGCCTGATGGGAGATTGGAGAAGAAAGAATTTCTTGGGTGGATGGGATCTTTGATTATGCTGACTACTCAAATGAGGAACAGAGAGAAGGCTAGTCTCTAGGTGCAGAATTTTGTCCACAACTCTCTGCTGTTTTCTGTGGTACATGCTGAGCAGTTTCCATACCAAGCTATTATGCATCCAGACAGAATACTTTCTATAGTGCATCAAAAAAAAGCTTGGGAAGAGCTGATGGGAATATGCCAAATGTCTTTAGCTTCTTAATGAAGTAAAGGCATCAATTTGTTGTGATATCAATGTGCTTGGAACAGGACTGGCTACCGTAGACAAAATCCACAGAGGGGAGGCTGATTTACTTCCCTTGCCATTATCCGTTATATTCTTGCTATTATATTCTTGAAGAAAAGACTAACTTTCTTGGAAAACATCAAACTAGAGATACTGGAAGCAGAAACACTGGAAGTGCTCAGTAAGTCAGGGAAGAGAACGAAAGTTCACACTGAAGAAAATTCCCTGACTTGTACTGGTTCCTCTAACCAGTTCAAGAACAGTTTCTATCCTGCTGTTGTAAGGCTATTGAACAGTAAGATGGAGTCTTGACCACACAATTTCCCTTGTTATCAGGAAGAAGATAGAGGAGCCTCAAGATTCACACCATCAGGTTCAGGAACATTTATTATCCCTCAATCATCAGGCTCTCAAACCAAAGGCTCTCACTCAACTTCACTTGCCCATCATTAACTGATCCCACAACCTCTACACTCACTTTCATGGACTCTTCAATCTCATGTTCTTGATATTTATTGCTTATTATGTTTTTTTCTCAGCTCAAGCTGGTAAAACCTGAGGTACGGGCATAGCCGAGCAGACTCATTTCTCAATTGCTAGGGACTTTTGGACTATTCTAGTGGTGTTTAGTATTGTGGCTTTCTGAAGATTTACATGGATATTGTTGTGTAGGCCTAATTATTTAGTACTATTGTGCAGTGCCTTTGGGATGATACCAGTTGTAGATATTACTATTGGGACAATGTATTACCTTGTTCATCTTCCATCGTCTTTCAATTTACTCTTTTAATTCAGAATATTTCTGGTGTTTTTCACATTAATTTCTGTATGCTGTGCTTGTTTAGAATGGCTAACTATTAAGTGAGTCATTCTTGCTTGTATTATTATTATTTATATTTGCACAGTTTGTTGTCTTCTGCATACTGGTTATATGCCCAATTAGTGTGGTTTATCATTGATTCTCTTATTGGATTTATTGAGTATGATCACAAGAAAATGAATCTCAGAGTTGCATATGGTAACAAAAATGTACTTTGATAATAAATTTACTTTAAATTTTGAACTGTGATCTTGCACCTTAATATCTGCATACTGAAGCACCTTCAATAATTACAGAAGACTGAAGTTGGGTAAATACTGAAAGGCTTTTATTCGCTGTACAATACGACCTCCATGCTGAGTGTCTGCCCCTGGACTGAGGGGGAGGAGCAAGGCGAACACCTTTATTCAGGGGTCTGTGGGAGGAGCCACAGGGGCAGTCAGCAGAGGGGTGTGTCCAGACAGATAACCCAGTTAGAACATATGTATGGTTTACCACACATACACTACACATTCTCTGTAGTTGTTACACTTTATTCTGTATTCGGTATTGTTTTTCCTTGTACTGTCTCAATGTACTGATGTGGTGAAATGATCTGTATGGAAGGCATGGAAGTTTTTTGTTTCTTGGAACTTGCATCTGTTTCCCTGATTGTTCTTTTCAGAATACACAGTAGAAACTCTGGATATTCAGACATAATTCCTGTAATTTCCTCCTTGTGTCTGATCTCCCTTCCCATCCTCAAGACAACTTTGAGCAGATTGTAATCAATTATTCTTTGTTCCTCTGTGTGGTTATCAATTAATTAGTTGTGATTATATTCCTTTGTAGAAACAGATGAGGGGTTGTCCTAATAGAAAGAAAATGTGGTGGTTCAATCACTTATTTTATTTTATTTTGAGATACAGCACGGAACAGGCCCTTCCGGCCTAACGAGCTGCTCCCCCAGCAGCACACTGATTTAACTCCAGCCTAATCACAGGACAGTTTCCAATGAACAATTAGTCTACAAGTCCATACATCTTTGGACTGTGGGATGAAACCAGAGCACCCAGAGGAAGCCACATGGTCACGGAGAGAACGTACAAGCTCCTTACAGACGTCGATGGAACTGGACTCTGGAATGCCCGAGCTGTAATAGTGTCATGCTGACTGCTACACTACCATGGTGTCCTAGACAATATACATGGTCATGCACATTATAGTGAAAAGAAACAGGAGAAATTCTGCAGATGCTGGAAATGCAAAGCAAAACACATAATTTGCTGGAGGAACTCAGCAGCATCCATGAAAATTAATAAATACTTAACATTTCAGGCTGAGACCCTACTTGGATTTCCAGCAGCTGCAGACTTCCTTGTGTTTATGACTTAACGCTCCACTGTGAAGTCTCTTCAAGAAGCCGACCTTAACGAAGTTTAAATCTTTTCTTCAGAACCCTCTCTCAACTCAGCCCCTCCGTGATCCTTCTTTCTCCCTTTGTTCTTTCTCACCTGGCTTCACCCATCACCTTCTAGCTGGTATCCTTCCACTCCCCAGTCCTTTTTATTCTGGTGCCTTCCTCCCTACCTTTCCAATTCTGATGAAGGGTCACAACTCAAAATGTCGACTATTATTTATTTCCATAGATCCTGCCTCACCTGCTGAGTTCCTTCAGCATTTTGTGTTGTTGCTTTATATGGAAATAATACCAGTCTTTCACCATGTAACTGTACCTGCTTTGAAGTAGTTAAGAAGGTATTCAGCAAAGCACACAAAATGCTGGAGGAACTCAGCAGGTCAAGCAGCATCTATGAAGAAGAATAAAGATTCAATGTTTCAGATCGAAACCGTTCATCAGAACTCAGCCCAAAACATAAATAGTTTTATTTCCCTCCATAGGTACTGCTGGACTTGCTAAGTTCCTCCACCATTTTAAGACTATCAGACCATAAGATATAGGAGCAAAAGTAGGCCATAGCCCATCGAGTCTGCTCCACCATTCAATCATGGGCTGATCCAATTCTTCCCGTCATTCCCACTCCCCTGCCCTCACCCCATAGCTTTTGATGCCCTGGCTAATCAAAATCTATCTATCTCTGCGTTAAACACACCCAATGATTTGGCTTCCACAGCCGCTCGTGGTAACAAATTCCACAGATTTACCACACTCTGACAGAAGTAATTTCTCCACATCTCAATTTTAAAAGGACATCCTTCAATCCTGAAGTTGTGCCCTCTTGTTCTAGACTCCCTTACCATGGGAAGTAACTTTGCCATATCTAATCTGCTCAGGCCTCTTAACATTTGGAATATTTCTATGAAATCCCGCCCCCCCCATTCTCCTGAACTCAAGGGAATACAGCCCAAGACATTTCCCATATGGCAACCTTTTCATTCCTGGAATCATTCTTGTCAATGTTCTCTGAACTCTCTCCAATGTCAGTATATCCTTTCTAAAATAAGGAGCCCAAAACTGCACACAATACTCCAAGAGTGGTCTCATGAGTGGCTTATAGAGCCTCAACGTCACATCCCTGCTCTTATATTCTATACCTCTAGAAATGAATGCCAACATTGCATTCGCCTTCTTCACAACTGACTCAACCTGGAGGTTAACCTTTAGGGTTTCTTGCACAAGGACTCTCAAGTCGCTTTGCATCTCTGCATTTTGAATTCTTTCCCCATCGAAATAAGTCTGTCCATTTATTTCTTCCACCGAAGTGCGTGACCATACACTTTCCAACATTGTATTTCATTTGCCTCTTATTTACCCATTCCCCTAAACTATCTAAGTCTCTCTGCAGGCTCTCTATTTCCTCAACATGACCAGCTCCTCCATCTATCTTTGTATCATCGGCAAATTTAGCCACAAATGCATTAATCCCATAGTCCAAATCACTGACATACGTCGTAAAGAACATCGATTCCAATACCAACCCCTGTGGAACTCCACTGGCAACCGGCAGCCAGCCAGAATAGGATCCCTTTATTCCCACTCTGTTTTCTGCCAACCAGACAATGCTGCGCCCATGCTGGTAACTTCCCTGTAATTCCATGGGTTCTTGTCTTGCTAAGCAGCCTCATGTGCAGCACCTTGTCTGGGTTACTCCAAGTTTCCATTCCCTGCAGAATCTGTTGTGTTTTAGAAGACAATAGTTTTGATTGCACTTAACTCCCGCAGGAGGAAGAGGTCATGGCATGTATGTCTATGCTTTGACAAATAACCAAATGCTACCTTGCCAGCTTAAAACTAAACCATACCCTGAAATAAATTCTTGCTGAATTAAATGATTTACAGACACAGTTGTATCGCGGAAGGGAGACATCATCCAAAGTTTCAAACTGCAGATATACAGACATTAACCTGAGGAGTTTTAACATGAATTACAAACGCTAATTCCTAAGATACTTCCCGTCAGACTTACCAGAAAGAACAAACATATCAGACACTAAGTTAAACAGACAAAGCTAAACTGAAATCGCTGTTTGCAAATAATGTTTGTGGCGTCAAGTAGTGCAGTGATTGATTCAAAAGGATGAATAGCAGGACCACTGTTCAGTGAGATTGCCTGAGAAATATTTTTCAATGAAGTGTGGATTATCCCTATAGTAAAGTAGAGGATCAATGAGGAAGTTATTGTGCCAAAGTCAGAGTAGATTTTATTATCATCTCTGAATGCAGAACATGTTGAACCTTGAAGTGGATGGGCTACAGCAGCAGAAGACCACAAACATACACTCAGTGGCCATTTTATTGGGTACAGGAGGTAACTAATAAAGTGGCCATTGAGTGTATGTTAGTGATATTAAACTTAATTTTGATTTTGATGCAATGGCAAGGCACTTACCATCCTTGTTTTCTCTTGAAGCAGAGAACATTATTGTTACAGCTGCTTCAACATATCAGAATGAAAGGCAAATCCCCATAATAATATGGCAAACTCATCTCTTAATTGCTGTTTTCAGGTTCTGCACACTTCCCATTAAAATCTTGCAACCTTTGACCCACTTCTACTTTAAACAAAGAAATAATTTCACAGATGCATAAACACCATGATGAAATGTTCACCCAAAGCCCTTCAAAAATCTATGTAAATATCACACAAAACTTGATATCTATCTATGGTTTTATGGAGTATGTTGGCTGTCTGTCGTATCCAACGGTGACAGGGAACCTGTGCAGGAGAATTTTTAAAGTGGAAAAGCCATTGCACTGGGTTAGTTCCACTCTCTCGACCTCAGAATTCGGGGTCCATTAGTATGAAAGCTCTTCACAAATCGGGTTAATGACTATGATGTCTTCTGTGCCTTATCATCCCGTTCACTCTCAACAGAGTGTTGCAGAACCACCTTCCTGGCCTTTGGATCTCACCGTTGATCTCATCTGCCCAGACCGCCGAAACAGAATTCACATGGTAGGACAGGCATGTCACGATCTCATCAGGCTACAAGGCCCACCTGCTACCCTCATCTGGTTTAGCCCGCCTGTCAAAGTGGTGTAACGGGGTGTGGCCGCTGTAGCATTCAAACAGCTACTTAGAGCCACAGGTGAGAGCCAAGTGTCCAGCGGGGACCAAAGGTGGGTGAGTTGCCCCAGAATGGACACAGCAAGCCCTTCACCAGAGATGCTACCCCTACCTGGACACTGCATATAATTTCCTTTGAAACATTACTGACATTTCTTATAAAGGTAGCCAGTACTTAGAAGGTTATCACCATTCATTGTTCCATTTCAGTTACCTTTCAATGTAAGCCATTAGACCAAGTTTCCTGGGACTTCTAACTGTTAGTTCTCAGTTTTCATAATACCTGCTGCTTGAACAATCAAGCTAGTTTAATCAAGAATTCCACCCACCATAGACATTCTCTCTTCTCCCCTTTCCCACCATGAAGAAGATATAAAAGCATAACGGAAGGTACCACTAGGCTTGCTTCTGTCCTGCTGTTATAAGACTATTAAGTGGTTCCCCAATATGATAAGATGGACACTTGGCCTCAAATCTACCTCATTGGGAACCTGCATTTTATCATCTCCCTGTGTTGCACTTTTTCAGTTCCTTTACACTTTATTTACACGTTATTATATTTATTAGTATAATATCCCACCCGCTGCCTGTATGGAGTTTGTACATTCTCCCTGTGACCGCCTAAGTTTCCTCCTGGTGCTCTAGTTCCCTCCCATAAATCAAAGTAATCGGTTAATTGATCATTGTAAATTGTCCCATGATTAGGCTAGGATTATATTGGGGGTTGTTGGGCGACATGGCTCAAAGGGCCAGAAGGGCCTATTCCATGACGTAGGCCAATAAATAAATAAATAAAAGCAAGGATGTAATGTTGAGGATTTATCAGGCATTGGTCAGACCACACTTGGAATAGTGGACCCCTTAACTAATAAAGCAGATCAGACTCAATGGGCTGAAGGACCTAATTCTGATTCTATTTCGAAGTCTTTGGACAGGCAAGCGTTGAACTTTTATGAAGCAATGAAGCTGGGTCTGGCTCAGTGACATCTATAACAATAATGTCCACTGTTTCAAGAGAAAACAAGAAGGAAAAAATAAAGTGTGACAGTGATATGAAAATGATAAATAGTATCTCAACAAGATATTTATGTTGTAGTAATTCAGAATTTATGTTAAACTGGGCACTGGAGCATGGTGGGAACATTACATGGGAAACATGGTGAAAGGATCAAAAGAACTGAAAGGGTTGTCTTGGTTCCTGATTGAGATCGTCTATAGATTCTTACTGAGAGATCAAACCTCCTGCTCCTTGGAGATGTGATTAACACAATCATCTCAAATCTACATTACCATTAGGAGAACCACAAACCATTCCATCTGCTCATTACTGTAGTCAATCATTTAAAATGGAGGTGTGCAGGGATTTCTATTTTAGACCCGAAGGCCATATGATATAGGAAGAGAATTAGGCCATTCCTCGCACTGAGTCTGCTCTGCCATTCCATTATTGATTTATTATCCTTCTCAATGCCATTTTCCTGTCTTCTACCCATAACCTTTGATGCCCTGATTAATCAAAAACCTATCTACCTCCACTTTAAATATATTCAATAACTTGATCTCCACAATTACCTGTGTCAATGAATTCCATAGATTCACCACCCTCTAGCTAAAGAAATTCCTCCTCTCTCTGGTCTAAATGGATGTTATTCTATCCTGAGGTATGCCCTCTGGTCCTAGACTCCCCCACTATAGGAAACATCCACTCCACATCTACTCTGTCAAGGTCTTACAATATTTGATAGATTTCAACGAGATCCCGATCATTCTTTCAAACTCTAGTGAGTATAGGCCCAAAGCTATCAAATGCTTGTCACACATTGACTCTTTCATTCCTGGAATCATTCTCGTGAGCCTTCTCTGGATCCTCTCCAATGCCAGCACGTCTGTTTCTTAGATAAGGAGCCAAAAACAGCACACATTGCTCACTTTGCCAGTGAATCTCCATGATGCTCGACCTGAAATGATCCTGGTAGCTAACACTAGTATTATGGTGGAGGTGGGTAGTTATTTGAGTGATCAGAGTTATATAGAACAGGCACAGAAGAGATATCGATAGAACTGAAACAGTACCCTCAGAGATAATTTACAAGGATATCGCCAGGACTCAAGGACCTGAGTTATGAGGAAATGTTGAATAGGCTAGGATTTTTTTTCTCCCTGGAATGTAGGAGAATGAGGGGAAATTTGATGGAGGTGTAGATAGGGTAATTGCAAGCAGGCTCTTTCCACTGAGGTTGGATGAGACTAGAGCTAGAGGTCATAAACATGCTTTTCAATTTGCAGTGAATCCCTTACTATCACTCAGCGTGTAAGGCCATTAGTAAGCCATGGCTAATTTTGCATGAGTGGCTTGTCCGCCACATTGATTTTCTCAATCCTTAGTGGGCTCCTTGAATTAATTCTTCCTGCTTAGGAAGGAGATGTGCAATTTTCCAGGCAGCATACCCAACATTACCTTCATCATCTACTTCATATTTGTATGGTGTTGGGAAACCCTTGGCACTGGGTTTAGCATTAGCTAGGAGAATTCTTAAACCATCAATCTAGTTTTTTCTTATTTAGTACAAAACCCTGGACAACCTTTCTATACAGTATTAAGGTGATTTCCAAAATACTGTTTTACTTGGTCATTGGCTTGCTTGTTACTATAGCTGTGTTACCACTACTGCTAAATCACAATTCTTTCTAAAATAATACTTCTGGTAAAATGTAACCATGTTGAGAACCAACTATGACAGTATTTGTTTCACTATCTATAAAGCCTGAACTCAAAATGAGATTTTAAGTCCTATCCAATATACGTAGGTATCTACAGGAACCGTCACTAGAAGGAGGTCATGCTATTTCCACCAACAATTCAGAAAGTCAGTAAGAACTTGCTGGTAAACCAGGAAGGACTAGTTTACTTCTTTGTCTAGTCTCTGTGGCAAGGTCTACCTGCCAATAGCCACTACTTGAGCAGTGCCTACTCACTACCTATCAAGGAGGAGATGCTTCCAGCTAACAAAGTAGTTCAAAGATTTCACAGATTCACTTAATATCAACACACAACTCTGAAATTCTTCTTTTCCAGATAACCAAAAAACCAGGAAAGAGTAGAATGGCAGTACGATCATCAACGCCCAAATTTCATCCCTGTACAAAAAAGGCCCAAACAAAATGGAACAGGCACATCGAATCCCAAATCTTCCTCCCCAAAACACAAAAAAAAAACAAGAAAGATCAGATGAAAAACACAATATAAAAAGCTATAAGACCAGGAAAAAAGTCCATAACTTGTAGTCCAAGTCCATATCCAAATCCAAAACTCAGAAAACCTGTGTAACATTCTCCAGGCACAGCAGCAGGCCACACAGTCTCCCCTCTCTGGCAGCAGAGTGATCCCACCAGTGATCTAAAGGCAGTATCCCCTCTCCAATAGCAGTACAATCCCACCAGTAATCAAAATGGCAGGTAGACAGAACTCACCTTCCGCATTCGCCTTGAAGTTTCAATCTTCCCCCATCACTTTAATCAGTGAGTAATGGAAATAGAGCTGAACATCAGTTTGTGCTGTGTCCTCCAGTCTCCTTACCACGAGGGTCGCAATCACTGCCCCTGCCTTCTGGAATCCTGTCAGAGACAGCAAAGCAATGGATCACCCAAACAATCTCCAAACTGTACATCACAGGCTCCAACAGTTCCAGGATCTCATTCAAGATGAAAAACAGAGAGGAAAGACATAAAAGAAGTGAAATAAGTAGTTTCATGGTCTATCCAGAAGATCTCCATCATGAGAACATTATACGCAAATGCCTTCTTGAGTGGTTTATTTTTAATAATTCACATTTAATTTTTGACAAAGAGTTCTTAACACATATTTAACAGTCACAGGGGATTTCTGACTTATAAAAGAATTCCAGATAACAAGATTTATAAACTACAAAGGATTTCCAAACACATGTATAATTCTTACAAACGAAAAAACATACCAATGAGTTGCAGATGAACAATTCGTCTATTGCAGAAATGTAAGCTTAAGAAATGAATTCTAGTTCTTGTTAAGTCACCCCATCTTTCTGTCATTCTGCTTGTTACCCCCAACAATCCCCAATGCTTTCTAACACTTATACTGTTTTGCTTACTATTTTGTGCTTTCTGCATGTGATGATTGAGATACCTTTACTGGGTCAAAGTAATTCACACAGATTGTCTAAAAGCTTCTCTGCATAGAGATCCCAGACCTGGTCTAGATTTGCTGAAGGTCCTGCTTCTGTGCTGTACTTTTCCATAACTCTATGACTCTCTACCCGAAGTTAATGCTGTGAGTGTTGACCATGTTTGATGTGCTAAGTGACAACATCAGTCTGGTTCTTCAAACTTCCTTGTACTCAGTCACAATGCTGAAAGTAACTTAGCCAGTGTTGTCCAGTAGGTGCAGGCCAATTAACATAACCCCATTGTCTAATGTTGATTAAACACTGGCCAACAGGACATCATTGTTTAGTTGTTTACAACAAGAAGTTAAGCAAGGAATATTGGTTAGAAGTTTATTTATTAATCTATTTTTACTTAGACATGTGTCACAGAATGGGCCCTTCTGGCTCCATGTGTGCACCACCCAGCAATCAACCTATTTAACCCTAGCCTAATCACAGTCCAATATACAATGACCAATTAACCTACTAACTGGTATATCTTTGGAACGCAGGAGGAAACCAGTGCACCATACAATCATTGGGAGAAATGTATAAACTTTTTATATCAGAATTGAACTCCGAATCCCAACACCACAGATTATAATAGTGTTATGCTAACTGCTATACTACCATGGTGCTCCAAAGTTTAACTTTGTCAGAAACAACGCTGACCCTTTGGAAAGTTCATGCTGCTGTGCTAGAGAACTGAGGTTAGCAATAAGCCTCTTGGGCCCTGGAAAGAGACTATCTATCTCAAGAGCAAATAATGCCACAGAGAACCACCAGCAATGGACTTGGAATGAAACATACATCATGAAATCTTCACTTTGTGCTTAGACTCGTCATTCAATCCAGGGTCAACCTGGAATGCACTGGACTGTGGAACAACAGATCCCAACTGTCTGCTGCAATATCTAGCACTGCCCAATTGTTTAGTGAAAATGTGAGTGAATTTCAAAGGTTTTTAACTTACTTTATTTAAATTACATTAGCATTTATCTGAGTTGGATATGGCTTTGACTAATAAAGATATGGATTTTTTTTGCTGGTTTCAGTGTGTGGAATTGTCTTCAGTTAAGAGATGTTTAGAAACAGTGAAAAGACCTCTAGCAGTGCAATCTGTTAGATGGTCATCAGGGCAACTTATGAGCAGAGTCTTAACTCTCACCTCCTGCGTGCTTGTGGCCTCTCTTAGACAGATGGCTGCCATGTTTCAGTTGCAGCATGGAAAGGAAATTAGGAGCTTTACATCTGCAACAGGCAAGTATAACCAACGGCTTAGCTTTTTAGGGCAGGAGGTACACATTTCTGAATGAAAAATGAACCAGTGTATGAAAACTACTGCAACTGTTACTCGAACAAACCATAACCACTTACAGACTAAGCATGTGGGAGTTGATACTGTATGACCAGTAATCCATCCAATAATGAAGTTCTAAAGTCGAGGAATATGTTCAATATTTTATTAAGAAACTAGCAAAGCAAAGGGTCTTGAAGCAATAAAGACCAATGAAACTAAAACTAATGATATAATGAAATAAACAGTCTTAGCATATTAAACGAAGCATTCTGAAATATATTCCAGAATATTCAAGTGTACTTAAGCAAATTTAAGCAATTTAAAGTAATTTTAGGTGGTCAACAAATAAAATATCACCCCAGCCTACTCTCTAGCTCAACCCAGACTAGACTGACCAAAGACAAAGCATGGATACGTAACAAACTCTTTACTTCTACCGCACCCCAACCCATGTGGTTAACTACCAATGACAAACATAATAAATGTGTAACACATAATACAATGTACATAGAAAACAGGTACATAGCTCCTACAACTACCTCACTATTTTTGCTCTATTTACGTCTGATTTTATATATTTTATTTTATCGCTGTGATGATTGTACGTTCTAGTACCAACTGTTTGGCGACAATAAAGTATAAAATATTTATAAATAGTGGTTTCCAGTTAATTGGAGCATCGGTTAATCGAGGCAGCCATTTACTTGTGACAACTCTTAAAGAACAAAGTCTAATTGAAAAAAATGGTCTGTTTTCTTTTTGTTGATTTGGGACATGATGCTGCTTAATTGGGGCAGGAGACTGTTGCAGAACAGTTTTTAACTAGCATCAGTCATGTGCACTTGTGTGGCCATTTGACATTACGTCATGCTTAGAGTGATCATTTCTTAAATAGCGTCAGTTGCAAGTGTTTGTGTTCAAAAAAGCAGTGATTTTTTTTGTTGTTGATAGATGTGGAGAAATAAGCAGTAAGACAATTCAGAACTATTTTGCTCACTATGGTTTGAAGCACTCAGGCTTGGAGATGCCAGGCAGGGAGTGAATATGAAATTATTTCACGACTTCAACAAGTTAGGGATTACGTAGAATTTGAAGGTATCAACAATCATCTTGAATGCTACAATGAGAATAAAGATTTAGAGGATGCAATCATCTAAAGCATTGTATGAAGATAATGTATTATCTGGATAAAGTGTCTAGGTGTCTACGCTCAGCTTGTTCATTTACAGTCAATCTGAAAAACACAAAGAACACAACGCAGATGAATTCCTCCGTCAATAGGTATTATAGAACTGTAGAAGAATTGGTAGTGTTCTAATTTGTTCTGTACCTCACTTAGATACATAAATTATTACTCTGTTAAACAGTAGTTTGCCTTTTCTATATTCCAATGAAACTTCGACGATTTGTGTCAGCCACTTAATTGGGCCAAAAAGTACGGGTCCCGATGTGTCCCAATTAACCGGATTGCACTGTGTATATATTCTTAATGTCATTTATAGTTTTTTTGAATGTATTTTACTACACTTCTGCTACAAAACAACACATTTTGTAACATACTGAATGTCAGTGATATTAAACCTGAATACTATTCTGATTCTGAGGAGCCCTCATTCCCTCAGGAGGAGTTATTAACCAACAATCAGTCAGGCTCCTGAAATAGTGTGCTGAAGATAACCACACTCTCCTCAACTCTGAGCTGATTCCACAACCTTTGGACTCACTTTCAAGAACCCTACAGCTCATATTCTCAGTATTTGCGCTGTTTGTCAGTCCTTCTTTGTGTATGTTTTTTCATAATTTCTTTTGTATTTTATTTTCCTGTAAATACTTGCACAAAATTTAAACTCAAGGTAGCATGTGGTAACATGTATGTAATTTAACAATAGATTTGATTTTGACATTGACAAATTCTGACATGTATGGGACACAGAACAGTACATCAGGCCTTTCAGCCCATTAGGTCTCTGCAGAAAATGTATAGCAAGACATTTCATAACTCAATATAAATTCATTCCAATTATTATTAAAACTTCATGGACTGTTTGTCCCACCTCTATAAGGGAGGAGGCTGCGTAACATCGTCGCCAGGACCACCGTACTCAAAATAGTTACTTTCCCCAAGCAGTAAGGCTGATCAGCACTTCCACCCACTAACACAAACCTCCACACCCCCAACCAACACAATTTTATTACTTCCTGACAGAGTCAACTTATGCACAATCTCTCCTGTGTCTGGCATTATTTTACGGACATACACTCAATCTAAGCTACTTAAGTATTTACAGTTGAAGTCAGAAGTTTACATGCACCTTAGCCAAATACATTTAAACTCAGTTTTTCACAATTCCTGACATTTAATCCTAGAAAACATTCCCTGTTTTAGGTCAGTTAGGATCACTACTTTATTTTAAGAATGTGAAATGTCAGAATAATAGTAGAGAGAATTATTTATTTCAGCTTTTATTTCTTTCATCACATTCCCAGTGGGTTAGAAGTTGACATACACTTTGTTAGTATTTGGTAGCATTGCCTTAAAATTGTTTAACTTGGGTGAAACATTTTGGGTAGCCTTCCACGAGTTTCTCAGAATAAGTTGCTGGAATTTTGTTCCATTTCTCCAGACAGAACTGGTGTAACTGAGTCAGGTTTGCAGGCCTCCTTGCTAGCACACACTTTTTCAGTTCTGCCCATAAATTTTCTATTGGATTGAGGTCAGGGCTTTGTGATGGTCACTCCAATACCTTGACTTTGTTGTCCTTAAGCAATTTTGCAACAACTTTGGAGGTATGCTTGGGGTCATTGTCCATTTGGAAGACCCATTTGCGACTGAGCTTTAACTTCCTGGCTGATGTCTTGAGATGTTGCTTCAATACATACACATAATTTTCCTTCTTCATGATGCCATCTATTTTGTGAAGTGCACCAGTTCCTCCAGCAGCAAAGCGCCCCCACTACATGATGCTGCCACTCCCATGCTTCACGGTTGGGATGGTCTTTTTCAGCTTGCAAGCCTCACCCTTTTTCCTCCAAACATAACGATGGTCATTATGGCCAAACAGTTGAATTTTTGTTTCATCAGACCAGAGGACATTTCTCCAAAAAGTAAGATCTTTGTCTCCACATGCACTTACAAACCAGTGGCTTCTTCCTTGCTGAGAAGCCTTTCAGGTTATAAGAACATAAGACAAAAGAGCAGAAGTCTGCCATTCGGCCCATCGAGTCTGCTCCACCATTTTATCATGAGCTCATCCATTCTCCCATTTAGTCCCACACCCCCGCCTTCTCACCATAACCTTTGATGCCCTGGCTACTCAGATACCTATCAATCTCTGCCTTAAATGCACCACATGACTTGGCCTCCACTGCCACCCGTGACAACAAATTCCACAGATTCACCACCCTCTGGCTAAAAATATTTCTTCGCATTTCTGTTCTGAATGGGCACCCTTCAATCCTTAAGTCATGCCCTCTCGTACTAGACTCCCCCACCATGGGAAACAACTTTGCCACATCCACTCTGTCCATGCCTTTCAACATTCGAAATGTTTCTATGAGGTGCCCCCTCATTCTTCTAAACTCCAAGGAGTACAGTTCAAGAACGGTCAAACATTCATCATATGTTAACCCTCTCTTCCTGGAATCATTCTAGTGAATCTTCTCTGAACCCTCTCCAACGTCAGCACATCCTTTCTTAAATAAGGAGCCCAGAACTGCACAGAGTACTCCAAGTGAGATCTTGCCAGTGCCTTATAGAGCCTCAACATCACATCCCTGCTCCTATACTCTATTCCTCTAGAAATGAATGCCAACATTGCATTCGCCTTCTTCACCACCGACTCAACCTGGAGGTGAACGATATATAGGACTTGTATGAGTCTCTGTATGACTTGTATGACTCATATCCTGTATGAATGAGTCTTGAAATGCCGACAATAGCTTTCCTCCCACAGAAGCTCGTCTGCCTGTTGAGTTCCTCCAGCAGATGGTTGAGCTGAGAATGAATGTAGCTCAGCATAAAGGGTCATATAACGGGATATAGGAGTCGTTTTATTGTGGATATAGATACTTGTCTACCTGTTTCCTCCAGCATCTTCACAAGGTCCTTTGCTGTTGTTCCGGGATTGATTTGCACTTTTCGCGCCAAAGTACGTTCATCTCTAGGAGACAGAATGCGTCTCCTTCCTGAGCGGTATGACGACTGCGTGGTCCCATGGCGTTTATACTTGCGTACTATTGTTTGTACAGATGAACCTGGTACCTTCAGGCGTTTGGAAATTGCTCCCAAGGATTAACCAGACTCGTGGAGGTCCACAATTTTTTTTTCTGAAGTCGTGGCTGATTCCTTTTGTTTTTTTTTTGTAAACTTCTGACCCACTGGAATTGTGATATAGTTAATTAAAAGTGAAATAATCTGTCTGTAAACAACTGTTGGAAAGATTACTCGTGTCATGCACAAAGTAGATGTCCTTAACGTCTTGCCAAAATAATATTTTGCTAATATGAAATCTGTGGAGTGGTTAAATAATGAGTTGAATGACTTCAACCTAAGTGTGTATAAACTTCTGACTTCAACTGTATATTTATTATGTTTTTTTTTAATTAAAAAAAAAACCTTCTCTCGGATAGCCTGTAGGTCATGCTTAGGCAAGGTGTAGCATCTGCTTGGGGCATTCCCACTGCCCCCCCCCCCCCATGCCGATCATATGAAGCCATGGGATCAGGTGGTGAATGGTCGTATGAGCAGCAGGCACATATCACAAGTCCTGGTTATGTGACCACTGATGCCCAGCAGACAATCCTTGAAGAGTATTAATATTGATAATGGCTGGGGTAACCCATCTTGTAAAGACATGGGCCAGAAGGCGGCAATGGCAAACTAATTCCGTCAGAAAATTTGCCAAGAACAGCCTATGTCATATGGCACAGCAGATAACAAGTGAACAAACTGGAAATGACATTGAACAATTTTGAATCTTAAATGCTTGCTGACACTTATGTCAGAATAGAAACCTTCTACTGACATCAGTCTGCCTACTCTGTTCCACTGTCCACTGCCTCATTTCTTTCCTAAATCCTGATGTTATATATGTTGTGTTTTCATCCAAAGGATTTGCTCTAGAATTTATGGACTTGTGTAAGATGATAACTAGTACATCTATTACCTTCAGTACCACTTCTTTCAAAACTCTGTGATACAGATCAACATCTGAATTTAATGGCTTTCACCCCTGTTAATCTCTCCTGCACTCCTTTTTGATTTAAGGTGTTTCATATCTGAAATATTCTCCTGGAGAAAGCTGAAAAATGAGATGCAATTCTAGAGGAGATACAGTCACTGCATTTAGACAAACATCCAGCATGATCACTGAAACTGTGACAAACTTCTATAGGTGCTGTTACGTAACAGGAAAAACTTGTCCACCTGCCAAATCATTCCCTAACAAAAGAGAAACATCATTCACAGGTAAACTGGATTGTAGTCCTACTTTAACAACCCCTGTAACTAATCCTGACCTTAAATTTACTCTATGTAAATGTACTGGCATAAGGGCACTCCATACTCCTCATATAATTTACCTCACCAATGTCAGACTCATCACTAAACCTTAGCACACTGTCTAATATTAGTGATTGCGAAGCTCCAGTATCTCTAAGTATTCTTATTGGTACTGCATTGGATCCTTCTTTCAAGGATAACAAGTCCTTTTGTTATAAAAGCTTCATATCCCTTCTTAACTTAGTCAGACTCTGACACATCTTCATTAATATTTTCTAAACCCTGTGGCTTTACAGGTGTTTCAATATGCTGCACACAAGCATCTGGAGCCACTTCTTTCTCTTTCCTTTTCAATCGGAAGCAATTAGCTACTACATGTCCAGGTTTCTTACAATAATTACAAATAATACCAAAATGTCTCCCTTCATCCTTACTTTTCTCACTAACTTCAGATTTAATGTCTGGTTTACCTTGACTCTCTGTGCTAGTTTTCCTTTTAAAAATTTTGCCTGGAGAAAATTTATTCTTGTGAATTAAAACATACTCATCAGCCAATTTAGCAATCTCCTGCAATGTAGCAGTGTCCCCTTCATTTAAGTATATTCTCACTTCAACAGGAATGCTTCTTCTAAATTCCTTCTGCAAAATCAGCTCTTTTAATTTATTATACTCCCCATGCACGTTTTTAGAGGAAACCCATCTCTCAAAACACACAGATTTCTCATAGGCAAATTCCACAAGTTTTTTCCAGCAATTTCTTCAAACTTCTAAATCTTTCTCTATACGCTTCCGGAACCATCTCGTATGCCTTTAATATATTCTACTTAACAATATCATAATCCAGTGTTTGCTCAGCATTTAAAGCTGTATAAACTTGTTGTGCCTTGCCTTTAATTACACTTTGTAGCATCACTGGCCATTGGTCCTTCAGCCGCTTTAAACTCAGAGCAACTGTTTCGAAATGTTGGAAATATGTGTCCACATCAGTTTCATTAAATGGAGGAGCCAAAATAACCTCACGACTAGCAATAAACTATTTTGTAGAACCAGAAGACTGACTCCCAAACTTTAATTTCTGCATCTCTAGATCAAATTTCCTCTGGTTATCAGCTTCCCTTTCTTCAAATTCTCTTTTTTTAATAGCCTCTCTTTCGGCCATTTCCACTTTAAATCTTTCAAATTTTAAGTGTTCAAGATGCAACTGCATTTCCAGATTACTCGTTGGAAACTTCTCTAACACCTCCTCATCAAATAAATTTGAAGTAATATAATGTTCAGCAATTTTTCTTTGTATGAAAGCCTTGGTAGAATTTCTTGTAATTCCTTTAATATCCAACTTCCTATCAATCTCCAATACCTCAGGTTTTCTCGCAATCTCTAAAAATCCCCAGTGAGGCGCCTTCAAAAAACCATCAATATCCATTGTTGCCGAATACAACACACACACCAATCAAACCAAAAAAAATCCAGTATCCCCTTTTTCCAAATCAAAATGGTAATTACCAGCACTTAAACTCAAAATCAGAACATTTCTTGGCCGAGCCCCCACAAATTATGTTACATAACTGGCAACAATGAATATCAATCGAGACAGGTTATATAAAAACAACCAAACATTTATTAAACACGTATAAACGATAAGGGGGAAAAAAAACGAAGGCTTTAATTGCAAGTTAACAGATATGCAGCCGTTCACAACTTGCCACTCGGCTCTGGTTCTTAAAGCGTTAAATGCGAAAACAGTTCTTAAAGCAATACAGTCAGATATAGTTCTTAAAGCGATAACTTCGAAAGTCCAACAGATTTACACATTCAATTGGGAGAGACTTCTCTGGAGAAGGATTTCTTCACAGACGCACCTTTACTGCCGGTTCTGTCCACAGGATTCACGATGCCAAAAATAAACAGTTTAAATCGACTGACCTTAAATTCCTTTAGAGAGAGAGAGAGCACCTTTTTGCATGAACTCCTTGCTCTTTCTGTCAAGAGTTATCTTGATGCGGGTACTCCTCCAACAAAGACTCAATAAGGTCGATTTTTTATTAAACTGCCAAACGATGCCGATTTCTCTCGACCCTTTGATAAATTCTTCATTCTCCCTTCAACTGTTGGAATTGAGTAAATTGGCACATCCAGCCACAAATTTCCAGTCCAAATAATAATGTATTTTTCAACAGAACGCACAACCGTTTTAAAAATGAAACTGCGGCACAAAAACAAACATGCAACAGAAACGGAGGCACAACACGTTCTACATGGAAATCTGCAAACTCAAAAACTAACTGCGTCACCTGGGTCGACCCTTATATAGTCACGGGGGGGGGGGCACACATCATCACGTCACCTCACATCGGCGGGAAAATCACATCAGGTGACCTCCAAAAGACCATTACATCATTCTCACAAAAAAAAATAGATCTCCTTGAGCATGCAACAGTGCACAGTTGAGAGTATCCTGACTGGTTGCATCATTGCCAGGAATGGAACACAGAAAAACCTACAAATAGTGGTGGATATAGCCCTGTCCAACACAAGCAAAGTCCTCCCAAACACTGACCGTATTTGCATGGAGCGCTGCCACAAGGAAGCCGCATCCATTGTCAAGGCTGTCGTCCAACTCACCCATCCAGGCCATGCTCTCTTCTAGCTACTACCATCAAGAAGGAGGTACTAGAGCCTCAGGATCCACACAATTGGGTTCAGGAACAGTTATTACCCTTTAACCTCCTGAACCAATGTGGATAACTCATTCACATCGGCATTGAACTGATTCAACAATCGAAGGATTACCTTTCAAGGACTCTACAACTAATGTTCTCAGTATTATTTATTTGTTTGTTTGTTTTTTTGCCCAATTTGCCTTTTATTGCACTTTGGTTGTTTGTCAGACTTTGTGAGTAGTTTCTTCATTGATTCTATTGTATTTCTTTGTACTATCATGAATTCCTGTAAGAAAATGAATTTCAAGGAAGTATATGATAACATATACATAATTTGACAATAAATTTACTTTGAACTTGATCTGAGTAACATTTCAATAGAGAAGAAGTATGTGGTGTTAGTACAGGTAAATGGGGGTTAACGCAGACACAAGAGAGTGCAGATTCTGGAACATCAGGCAACAATAATCTGGGTTGAGTAGCATATGTGGTGGGGAAGGAATTGTTGATATTTTGGGTTGAAACCCTGTATGAGTCTTGAAATGCCGACAACAGCTTTCTTCCCACAGAAACACGTCTGCCTGTTGAGTTCCTCCGGCAGATGGTTGAGCTGAGAATGAATGTAGCTCGGCATAAAGGGTCAGCATTGATCTGATGGGCTGAATAGTTTGTTTCGTGATGAAGGGTCTGTGCTTTCACTGTAGCTGTTACACTTTATTTTGCACTCTGTTTTTGCTTTAACTTGTTCTACTTCAATGCACTGTGCAATTACGATCTATGAACAATATGCAAGCCAGTTTTCATTGTATTTCAGTACATGTAACATAATAAACCAAAAGCAATTCCAACTCCATCTAGATCTTGCCATTGTTTCACAGCTATCATCAGGCAGGTCATATAGATAGATACTTTATTGATCCCAAAGGAAATTAAAGTAAGTCCCACATCACCAGCTTTAAGAGTAATACCTCTAGGTTTGTCTGTTGTTAACGTTCACCAGTCCTGACGAAGAGTCATGGACCAAAACATCAATTGTTTATTCCTCTCCATAGATGCTGCCTGACCTGCTGAGTTCCTCCAGCATTTTGTGTGTGTTGCTCTGGATTTCCAGAATGTGCCGAATTTCTTGTGTTTATGAAATCATGGTAACTGTACATGACCATGCTGGACGGAAGGCAGTGACTTCTAAGGGAACAGGTTATTCTCTTCTACATGTGGAACCGTAATTGACACAACAAAATATGAGGATGTGTAAAGTGGTAAATTGGTTTATAATTAGAAACATAGAAAACCTACAGCACAATACAGGCCCTTTGGCCCACAATGCTGTGCTAAACATGTACTTACTTTAGAAATTACTTAGGGTTACCCATAGCCCTCCATTTTTTAAAGCTCCATGTACCTATTCAGGAGTCTCTTTTTCTTAATACTTCATTTTCAAAATTTTCAAAACAAAACAATGAGATCAACAAGAACGTACCAGCTTAGACGTGTGTAAAAATGAAATGAGCAAAAGAAAGGGACATAACATTAGAGGGATGCCTATTGTACAAAGTGCTCAAAAGTACCAAACATTAAATTTCAAATGAGGGCCGTGAGAAATCAGCTGGGGGGAAATTGTTCATCTGCCCCCGGCCTCGTCCAGGTAGGCAAGAAATGGATCCCAGACAGCCAAAACATTTTTTAATTGAATTGGTTCTCAAGAACCTAAGTTTTTCCATCTGTATGACTGATGTCATGTCAGCCATCCATCTCGGCAAGGAATGGGGACAGGGTGATTTCCATTCCCTCAAGGTAAGTCTTTTGGCAACAGTCATCCCCAGCATCAGAGACTGTTGTGTGGCTGTAGGGGAACAAATAGTAGATTGCGAGCAGCCAAATATAAGGGGCAGGATCTTTTATAGGCCTTTGAGTACCAATCGAATATTTTAAAATCCATTCAGTAATGGGCAAAACCAAACGGTGTGTGACAACGCGGCCTCCGTCCCTTGGCATCTATCACACATTGGCGAGATAGAAGGGTAAATCCTGTGCAATCTAAGTTTAGAGTAATGGAGACGGTGGACAACTTTAAACTGGATCAGTTGGTGTCTGCTGTTAACAGAGAAAACCTGTATCATAGACAAACTCTTGTCCCAGGCAGCTTCAGAAAATTCAATGATCAATTCCTCTCTCCAGGCGTCTTGAATCTTCACAGGAGATGCTACAGTGCAATCATCAAACAAACGTACAAACTTAGAAATGAGATGCTTGGAGTCAGGAGGGTTCTTTAAAATATCAAAAAACATCTGCTTCCCTGGAAGGATTTCAAAATTACAAATCTTAGATTGAACGTAGTGTCTAAGTTTGTAAATAATGAAAAAAGTGCGAATGAGGCAGCTCAAACTTCTCTTTCAGCAGATTAAATGTTGCAAACCATCCCTCTATGTACCGGTCTTCAATAGAAACTAGACCCTTCTCCCTCCAAGCATGGTAGGTTTTATCTGACCGTGAGGGTAGAAAGGAGTGATTGAACTGGTCAATCTCTTCTACATGTGGAATCCTAATGGACACAACAAAATACTAGGACATGTGAAGTGGTAAACTGGTTTATAATTAGAAACATAGAAAACCTGTAGTGCAATACAGACCCTTCAGCCCACAAAGCTGTGCTGAACAAGTCCTTACTACAGAAATTACCTAGGAATACCCCTAACACTCTATTTTTCTAAGCTCCATGTACCTATCCAGGAGTCTCTTGAAAGAGCCTATTGTATCCACCTCCAGCACAGTCGCCAGCAGCCTATTCCAGGCACTCAACACTCTCTGTAAAAAAAACCCTGATATCCTCTCTGTACCTACTTCCAAACACCTGAAAACTGTGCCCTCTCGTATTAGCCATTTCAGCCCTGGGAAAAAGCATCTGACTATCCACACGATCAATAACTCTCATCATCTTATACACTTTTATCAAGTCACATCTCATCCTCCGTCGCTCCAAAGAGAAAAGGCCAAGTTCACTCAACTTATTCTCTTAAGGCATGCTCCCCAATCCAGGCAACATCTTTGTAAATCTCCTTTGCACCTGTTCCACAGTTTTCACATCCTCCCTGTAGTGAGGTGACTAGAACTGAGCACAGTACTCCAAGTGGGGTCTGACCAGGGTCATATATAGCTGTGAATTTAACACTTGGCTCTTGTACTCAATCTCACGATTGATGAAGGCCAATGCACTGTATGCTTCCTTAACCACAGAGTCAACCTGGGTGGCAGCTTTGAGTGTCCTATGGACTCGGACCCCAAGATCCCTCTGATCCTCCATACTGCCAAGAGTCGTACCATTAATACTATATTCTGCCATCATATTTGACCTACCAAAATGAAGCACCTCACACTTATCTGGGTTGAACTCCATCTGCCACTTCTCAGCCCAGTTTTACATCCAATCGATGTCCTACTGTAAATTCTGACAGCCCTGCACACTATCCACAACACTCCCGACCTTTGTGTCATCAGCAAATTTACTAACACATCCCTCCACTTCCTCATCCAAGTCATTTATAAAAATCACGAAGAGAAAGCGTCCCAGAACAGATCCCCGAGGCACACCACTGGTCACAGACCTCCATGCACAATTTGACCTGTCTACAACCATTCTTTGCCTTCTGTGAGCAAGACAATTCTGGATCCACAAAACAAGGTTCCTTTGGATCCCATGCCTCCTTACTTTCTGAATAAACCTTGCATGGGGCACCTTATCAAATGACTTCCTGAAATCCATATACACTACATCTACTGCTCTATCTTCATCAATGTGTTTAGTCACATCTCAAAAAATTAAATCAGGTTACTAAGGCACAACCTACCTTTGATAAAGCCATGCTGACTATTCCTAATCATATTATGCCTCTCCAAGTATTCATAAACCCTGCTTCTCAGGATTTTCTCCATCAACTTACCAACCACTGAGGTAAGACTCACTGGTTTATAATTTCCTGGGCTATCTCTACTCCCTTTCTTGAATAAAGGAACAACATCTGCAACCCTCTAATCCTCTGGTACCTATCCCCATTGATGGTGCAAAGATCGTTGCCAGAGGCTTAGCAATCTCCTCCCTCGCCTCCCACAGTAACCTGGGGTATATCTCGTCCGGTCCTGGTGACTTATCCAACTGGATGCTTTCCAAAAGCTCCAGTACATACTCTTTCTTAATGTCTACAGGCTCATGCTTTTCAGTCCACTGTAAGTCATCCTGGAGCCAAGGTCCTTTTCCATAGTGAATACTGAAGCAAAGTATTCATTAAGTACCTCTGCTATCTCCTCCGGTACATACTTTCCCACTGTCACACTTGACTGGTCCTATTCTCTCATGTCTTATCCTCTTGCTCTTCGTATACATGTAGAATGCCTTGGGGTTTTCCTTAATCCTGCTTGCCAAGGACTTCTCATGGCCCGTTCTAGCTCTCCTAATTTCAATCTTCAGTTCCTTCCTGCTAGCCTTATAATTTTCCAGATCTCTATCATTACCTAGTTTTTTGAACCTTTTGCAAACTTTTAAACACAGAACATAGAATAGTACAGCACAGCACAGTACAGGCCCTTCGACCCACAATGTTGTGCCGACCTCAAACCCGCCTCCCATATAACCCCCCACCTTAAATTCCTCCATATACCTGTCTAGTAGTCTCTTAAACTTCACTAGTGTATCTGCCTCCGCCACTGACTCAGGCAGTGCATTCCATGCACAAACTACTCTCTGAGTGAAAAACCTTCCTCTAATATCCCCCTTGAACTTCCCACCCCTTACCTTAAAGCCATGTCCTCTTGTATTGAGCAGTGGTGCCCTGGGGAAGAGGCGCTGGCTATCCACTCTATCTATTCCTCTTATTATCTTGTACACCTCCATCATGTCTCCTCTCATCCTCCTTCTCTCCAAAGAGTAAAGCCTTAGCTCCCTTAATCTCTGATCACAATCTATACTCTCTAAACCATGCAGTATCCTGGTAAATGTCCTCTGTACCCTTTCCAATGCTTCCACATCCTTCCTATAGTGAGGCGACCAGAACTGGACACAGTACTCCAAGTATGGCCTAACCAGAGTTTTATAGAGCTGCATCATTACATCGCGACTCTTAAACTCTATCCCTCGACTTATGAAAGCTAACACCCCATAAGCTTTCTAAACTACCCTATCTACCTGTGAGGCAACTTTCAGGGATCTGTGGACATGTACCCCCAGATCCCTCTGCTCCCCCACACTACCAAGTATCCTGCCATTTACTTTGTACTCTGCCTTGGAGTTTGTCCTTCCAAAGTGTACCACCTCACACTTCTCCAGGTTGAATTCCATCTCCCACTTCTCAGCCCACTTATGCAACCTATCAATGTCTCTCTGCAATCTTCGACACCACTATCCACAACACCACCAGCCTTTGTGTTGTCTGCAAACATGCCAACCAACCCTTCTAACCCCATATCCAGGTCGTTAATAAAATTCACGAAAAGTAGAGGTCCCAGAACCGATCTTTGTGGGACACCACTAGTCACAATCCTCCAATCTGAATGTACTCCCTCCACCACCACCCTCTGCCTTCTGCAGGCAAGCTAATTCTGAATCCACCTGGCCAAACTTCCCTGGATCCCATGCCTTCTGACTTGCTGAATAAGCCTACAGTGTAAAATCTTGTCAACTGCCTTACTAATATCCATGTAGATCACATCCACTGCACTACCCTCATCTATATACCTGGTCACCTCCTCAAAGAACTCTATCAGGCTTGTTAGACACGATCTGCCCTTCACAAAGCCATGCTGACTGTCTCTGATCAGACCATGATTCTCTAAATGCCCATAGATCCTACCCCTAAGGATCTTTTCCAACAGCTTTCCCACCACAGACTTAAGGCTCTCTTGTCTATAATTACCCAGACTATCCTGACTACCTTTTCTGAACAAGGGAACAACATTCGCCTCCCTCCAATCCTCAGGTACCATTCCTGTGGACAACGAGGACATAAAGATCCTAGCCAGAGGCTCAGCAATCTGTTCCCTCACCTCGTGGAGCAGCCTGGGGAATATTCCGTCAGGCCCCGGGGACTTATCCATCCTAATGTATTTTAACAACTCCCACACCTCGTCTCCCTTAATATCAACATGCTCCAGAACATCAACCTCACTCGTATAGTCCTCACCGTCATCAAGTTCCCTCTCATACTTTATACTTCATTGGTGTATACCAAGGAGAAGTATTCATTAAGGACCTCACACACTTCCACAGCCTCCAGGCACATCTTCCCTCCTTTATCTCTAATCGGTCCTACCTTCACTCCTGTCATCCTTTTGTTCTTCACATAATTGAAGAATGCCTTGGGATTTTCCTTTACCCTACTCGCCAAGGTCTTCTCATGCCCCCTTCTTGCTCTTCGCAACCCCTTCTTAAGCTCCTTTCTTGCTACCCTATATTCCTCAATAGACCCATCTGATCCTTGCTTCCTAAACCTCATGTATGCTGCCTTCTTCCATCTGACTAGATTTTCCACCTCACTTGTCACCCATGGTTCCTTAACCCTACCATTCTTTATCTTCCTCACTGGGACAAATTTATCCCTAACATCCTGCAAGAGGTCCTTAAACATCGACCACATGTCCATAGTACATTTCCCTGCAAAAGCATCATACCAATTCACACCCGCAAGTTCCAGCCTTAGAGCCTCATAATTTCCCCTTCTCCAATTAAAAATTTTCCTGTCCTCTCAGATTCTATCCTTTTCCATGATAATGCTAAAGGCCAGGGAGCGGTGGTCACTGTCCCCCAGATGCTCACCCACTGAGAGATCTGTGACCTGACCCGGTTCGTTACCTAATACTAGATCTAGTATGGCATTTCCCCTAGACGGCCTGTCAACATACTGTGACAGGAATCCGTCCTGGACATACTTAACAAACTCTGCCCCATCTAAGCTCTTGGGACTAATCAAGTGCCAATCAATATTAGGGAAGTTAAAATCACCCATGATAACAACCCTGCTATTTTTGCACCTTTCCAAAATCTGCCTCCCAATCTGCTCCTCGGTATTTCTGTTGCTACCAGTGGGTCTATAGAATACTCCCAATAGAGTAACTGCTCCCTTCCTGTTCCTGACTGCCACCCATACTGACTCAAAAGAGGATCCTGCTACATTACCCACCCTTTCTGTAGCTGTCATTGTATCCTTGACCAGTAATGCCACCCCTCCTCCCCTTTTCACCCCTCTCTATCCCTTTTAAAGCACTGAAATCCCGGAATATTGAGAATCCATTCCTGCCCTGGTGACAGCCAAGTCTCTGTAATGGCCACTACATCATAATTCCATGTATGTATCCAAGATCTCAGTTCATCACCTTTGTTCCTGATGCTTCTTGCATTGAAGTACACACACTTTAGCCCTTCTACCTTACTACCTTTACACCATTTATTCTTGACTTTTGTTTTCTTCTTGACTAGATTTTCAACAGCCTCTGTGCACTGTGGTTCCTGTACCCTACCATCCTTTCCCTGTCTCATTGGAACGTGCCTATGAGAACGCCATGCAAATATCCCCTGAACGTTTGCCACATTTCCACCATCCGTTTCCCTGAGGACATCTGTTACCAATTTATGCTTCCAAGTTCCTGCCTGATAGCTTCATATTTCCGCTTACTCCAATTAAATCCTTTCCTAACTTGTCTGTTCCTATACCTCTCCAATGCTATGGTGATGGAGATAGAATTGTGATTACTATCTCCAAAATCCTCTGCCACTGGGAGGCCTGACACCTGGCCAGGTTCATTTTCCAGCACCAGATCAAGTTCAGCCTCTCCTCTTTTAGTCTTATCTACATACTGTGTCAGAAAATCTTCCTAAGCACACCTAACACACTCCACCCAATCTAAACCCCTTGGTCTAGGGTGATGCCAATCAATATTGGGGGAAATTTAAATCTCCCACCATGACAACCCTGTTATTATTGCATATTTCCAGAATCTGTCTCCCCATCTCCTCCTCAATGTCCCTGGTACTACTGGGTGATCTATAAAAAAACACCCAGTCAAGTTATTGATCCCTTCCTGTTCCTAACTTCCACCCGCAGACACTGAGTAGACAATCCCTCCAGGACTTCCTCCTTTTCTGCAGCCGTGACACTATCTCTGATCAGCAGTCCCATGCACCCACATCCTTTGCCTCCCTCCCTGCACTGTCTGAAACATCTAAAGCCTGGCACTCTAAATAGCCATTCCTGCCCCTGAGCCATCCAGGTCTCTGTAATGACCGCAACATCATAGCTCCAAGTACTGATCCACGCTCTAAGCTCATCCGCTTTGTTCATGATGCTTCTTTCATTAAAATAGACACATCTCAAACCATCAGTCTGAGCGTATCCCTTCTCCAACACCTCCCTATCCTCCCTCTCACACTGCCTACAAGATTTCTCAATTTGTGAGCCAACTGTCCCTATCCCCGTCTCTTCAGTTTGGTTCCCACCCCGCAACAATTCTAGTTTAAACTCTCCCCAATAGAACTTAGCAAACCTCCCTGCCAGGATATTGGTCCCCCTCGGATGCAAGTACAACCCGTCCTTTTTGTACATGTCACGCTTGCCCCAAAAGGGGTCCTAATGATCCAGAAACCTGAATCCCAGCACCCTGCTCCAATCCCTCAGCCACGCATTTGTCACACTTACCGAGCTGCAGTGAAAAGCTTGTCTTGCATCCCACCCAGAATGACTATTTTGCCTTCCTCCTCCTTCCTTTACAGCCCTGACGAAGAGTCTTGACACAAAACATCATCTGTTTGCTCACTTCATAGATGCTGCCTGACCTGCTGAGGTCCTCCAGCTTTTCTATGCACTACTCTAGGTTTCCAGTATGTGCAGAATCTCTTGTTGTTATGCTCTGTTTTTCAACTCTCTGACAAGTAGTTTATTTGATTCAGATCTTCATTAAACAGATGCAAATGTGGCATTAATTCTTTGAACATTCGCCATTCTTTGCAGTCATTTCTTTGAATGCCGTTCCCAATCTACCACGGCCAAATCATCTCCCCAGCCTTCATAAATAGTGGCATTCATTCTAAATTGGACTGAATCATCTTCAGACTTGGTATAAAATGTTCCCACAGTTGGATCATTCTTCCTGAACAATTGCTTCAATTCCACAGATTTGCCCTCCACATTGTTGCTGCTAAATTGTTTTCCCAGTCAGTCTCAGGTTCACATTTCTATATCCAACGTACATTGAAACCAGCCTGCCCACCATCAAGGACCATAAGACATAGGAGTAGAATTAGGCCTTTCAGCCCATCGAGTCTTATTTGTCATTCCATCATGGCTGATCCCAGATCCCACCCAACCCCATACCCCTGCCCTCTTGCCATATCCTTTGATGACCAGATGGATCAGGAAATGATCAACTTCCGCCTTAAATATACCCATGGACTTGCCCTCCACCAGTCAGTGGCAGAGCATTCCACAGATTCACTTCTCTCTGGCAAAAAAAAAAATTCCTCCTTATGTGTTCCCAAATGTCAGCCCTCAGTTTTGAAGCTGTGTCGTCTAGTTCTGGATGCCCGCACCAGAAGAAACAATACATACTGTCTATATATAGAGAGGTGCCAGAAAAGGGCCAGTAACATCATGAGGTAACATCCCACCCCTCCTTGCTCATGGACTGTTTGTCCCACTCCCATTAGGGAAGAGGCATCCACGTCAGGACCACCAGACTCAAAAACAGTTACTTTCCCCAAGCAGTAAGGCTGGTCAACACCTCCACCCACTAACAAACTACAGCACTCTTCCAACCACCACTACATTATCATTTCCTGTCAGAGCTACCTTATGTACAGTCACTCCCACGCCTAACATTACTTTATGGACATACAATCAATCTATGTAGATGAGCTACGTGAAAAGATACATGAAAAGAAAAAGATTGGTTAAAACAAATGTAGGTCCCCTGCAGACAGAAACAGGTGAATTGATTATGGGGAGCAAGGACATGGCAGACCAATTGAATAATTACTTTGGTTCTGTCTTCACTAAGGAGGACATAAATAATCTTCCAGAAATAGTAAGGGACAGAGGGTCCAGTGAGATGGAGGAACTGAGTGAAATACATGTTAGTAGGGAAGTGGTGTTAGGTAAATTGAAGGGATTGAAGGCAGATAAATCCTCAGGGCCAGATGGTCTGCATCCTAGAGTGCTTAAGGAAGTAGCCCAAGAAATAGTGGATGCATTAGTGATAATTTTTCAAAACTCGTTAGATTTTGGACTAGTTCCTGAGGATTGGAGGGTGGCTAATGTAACCCCACTTTTTAAAAAAGGAGGGAGAGAGAAACCGGGGAATTATAGGCCGGTTAGCCTAACGTCGGTGGTGGGGAAACTGCTGGAGTCAGTTATCAAGGATGTGATAACAGCACATTTGGAAAGCAGTGAAATCATCGGACAAAGTCAGCATGGATTTGTGAAAGGAAAATCATGTCTGACGAATCTCATAGAATTTTTTGAGGATGTAACTAGTATAGTGGATAGGGGAGAACCAGTGGATGTGGTATATTTGGATTTTCAAAAGGCTTTTGACAAGGTCCCACACAGGAGATTACTGTGCAAACTAAAAGCACACAGTATTGGGGGAAAGGTATTGGTGTGGGTGGAGAATTGGTTAGCAGACAGGAAGCAAAGAGTGGGAATAAACGGGACCTTTTCAGAATGGCAGGCGGTGACTAGTGGGGTACCGCAAGGCTCAGTGCTGGGACCCCAGTTGTTTACAATATATATTAATGACTTGGATGAGGGAATTAAATGCAGCATCTCCAAGTTTGCGGATGACACGAAGCTGGGTGGCAGTGTTAGCAGTGAGGAGGATGCTAAGAGGATGCAAGGTGACTTGGATAGGTTGGGTGAGTGGGCAAATTCATGGCAGATGCAATTTAATGTGGATAAATGTGAAGTTATCCACTTTGGTGGCAAAAATAGGAAAACAGATTATTATCTGAATGGTGGCCGATTAGGAAAAGGGGAGGTGCAACGAGACCTGGGTGTCATTATACACCAGTCATTGAAAGTGGGCATGCAGGTACAGCAGGCGGTGAAAAAGGCGAATGGTATGCTGGCATTTATAGCGAGAGGATTCGAGTACAGGAGCAGGGAGGTACTACTGCAGTTGTACAAGGCCTTGGTGAGACCACATCTGGAGTATTGTGTGCAGTTTTGGTCCCCTAATCTGAGGAAAGACACTCTTGCCATAGAGGGAGTACAAAGAAGGTTCACCAGATTGATTCCTGGGATGGCAGGACTTTCATATGATGAAAGACTGGATCGGCTAGGCTTATACTTGTTGGAATTTAGAAGATTGAGGGGGGATCTTATTGAAACGTATAAAATTCTAAAGGGATTGGACAGGCTAGATGCAGGAAGATTTTTCCCCATGTTGGGGAAGTCCAGAACGAGGGGTGACAGTTTGAGGATAAAGGGGAAGCCTTTTAGGACCGAGATTAGGAAAAACTTCTTCACACAGAGAGTGGTGAATCTGTGGAATTCTCTGCCACAGAAAACAGTTGAGGCCAATTCATTGGCTATATTTAAGAGGGAGTTAGATATGGCCCTTGTGGCTACGGGGATCAGGGGGTATGGAGGGAAGGCAGGTACAGGGTTCTGAGTTGGATGATCAGCCATGATCGTACTGAATGGCGGTGCAGGCTCAAAGGGCCGAATGGCCTACTCCTGCACCTATTTTCTATGTTTCTATACATTTATTGTGCTTTTATTATTACTGTGGTCTTTATTTTATTGTGTTTCACTTGTGATCTGGTGTAACAATTATTTCATTCTCCTTTACCCTTGTGTACAGGAAATGACATTAAACATCTTGAATTTAACATGCAGTGAAATGTGAATCAACACACCCAAGGATGTTTTGGGGGCAGCCTGCAGGTATCACCACACATTCTGGTGCCAAATAGCATGCTCAAAATGCTCAATAGAACAGTAGAAAAACAAAAATAAACAAGACAAGACAGAATAAGCCCCCTTCCCATATTATCAGCCGCTCACCCTCCTACCTCTCGACACACATGTAGTTTGAAGTATGGAAGAAATCTGCATAATCCTTATTGAATGTCCTGATTTATACTATGCCCTGTGTTCACGACCTGGTACCAGCCCTGTAGGGGGACTTTTTTACCTTACTGTTACTTGCTCATTTCGTGCCCCCCCCCACCCCCGATCTCACTCTGCTAATTTACAGAGCCAAGACGTCACTATTTCCTCTCTAGGCCTACTATTCCCCTCACCAGACCTTCCACTGGTCAGAGTTGACAATGGATGGTGCATCCCAGCTGTCAAGACAGTACACAAGCCATGGTGGTACGATATGCAGAGCGAGCTGTTACCCACACTGCAGCCTCCCCCTGTCCATGCAGCTGATAAATCCAAAGCAATGGCAGAGACAGATAGTTTGGCACCAGCGGCATTGCAGATGTTTCCAGTCAGTGTTGAACTCATAGGACTGCCTTAGGGATTCCAGCAATGGATTTTTTTCCTCTGGATTTAATCCAGATGCCTTCCTAATGAGTTGGTATAGCCACAAGGCAGCAGAGGTTTGAGATCAGAGTTTTCTTTCTCCTAGGTGAGCTGCCAACCACAGCTGATGAGCCCCATCTGCCCAAAACAACTAGTTTTAAGGTGCCAGTATCCCGCCTTTACCCCCTCTCCTGTCAGAAAAAACTATTCTGCTGGTCTTAGTAGCAAAGCCACACGTAAAGGCCAGGCAACAGACACAACATTCTGTAGGAACTCAGCAGGCCAGGCAGCATTTAGGAAAAGAGTACAGTAGATGTTTTTGACCGAAACCCTTCGGCAGGGTCCTCGGATTTCCAGCATCTGCATATTTTCTCTTGTTCATAAAGGACGGGAGCTGACTTGTTGTCAGAGGCTATTTGAGATCCATGCCATTGAGGGCATTTAGTAGGTAGTGGGAGCTTATCCTCACTACCACCCTCATCTGGCTATGACAACCTTAGGGAGCCACTATTGTCTACTAATTCTTGCATTGCTACATCAGTGTTGCTTGGGGGTTCATAGATGATTCCCACAGATGTGTTCTGCCCTCACTCACTGAACTATCACTACACGCCCAGTGTTGACAAGTCAGCGTGGATGCTCACCTCTCTGAATGCTGTTCGATCGACAGTCATTATAAATCTGTCTTTTTGCCAGGGTGGATGCTTAATATAACAACTGGCACCGATAAAGCCCTGAAACTATTAAATGGTTTGGAATAGTTTTTCAAGCGCATATTCAATAGTTTTAAATCAAGTTGGTGTTAGAGGATCTGGCACTTGGTTCCATTTGCTAAAAAGCTTATTTTTTACCACATTATTTAAAAAGTGCAATTCACAGCTAATAATTAAGAAGAAAAATGGTATATTAACTTTTACTACATGCATTTGAAGCTTCAGGACATTGTCGAGAGCAAATTACAAATATTACAATTACAAAACAGTGAGGAGATTTGCAACGATTCCTGCAATTTTCTCTAGGTGCAACCTGAAGAGTATTCTCACTGGTTGAATCACCATCTGGTATGAAGGGGCCACTGCACAAGATCAAAATAAGCTGCAGAAAATCGTAAACTCAGCCAGCTCCATCATGGCCTCCCCAGCATCAAGAACATCTGCAAAATGCGACCCTCCAAAAATGTGGCATCCATCATTAAGGATCATCATCATCCAGGGCAATGCCCTCTTCTCATTGGTACCATCAGGAAGGAGGTACAGGACCCTGAGGACACACACTCAACATTTCAGGAACAGCTTTCTCCCCTCCACCATCATATCTCTGAAAGGACAATAAACTAACGTATACTGCCTCAATAACAAGAGAAAGTTTTGTTTTTATTTTTGATCTTTTTTGCGCTACAGTATTTATTTTTAAAATATATATACTATATTATAGTTTATGTTTTTAAATTATTATGCATTGCAATATACTGCAGATAATGAACATGAAGCTAAACTGAATATGCCTGGACTCTTTTGACATTGTGTTCTATATTCTGTGTTTTTAGCTTGCTTTTTTGTTGCCATTTATGCAATTTGTTTTTTTTTTTACGTGGGATGTTGATGTTTTATCTTTGAACAGGTTCCATGATTGTTCTTTGTTTCACGGCTGTCTGTGAGAAAAACAAATCTCAGGATTGTATACTCCATACATATTTTGGTTCCTTAAGGTTGTTGTAACTAGGGGTGGTAATGGGGACAAGCTCCTGCTACCTATTAAATGCTGCCAATGGCATACACCTCAAGTAGCTTCTGACAACCAAGACCAGCTCCCGGCCTTCACATGAGGCTGAGCTAATAAGCCTGGTGGAGCCATTTCTACTGACAGGAGAAGGGACAAAGGTGGGTTGCTGGTGCCTTAAAACCAGTCGCTTCAGGCAGATGGGGCTCATCAGCTGTGGTTTGCAGCTGAACTAGGAGAAGTAAAACTCAGATCTCAAACCTCTGCTGTCTTGTGGCTATACGCACTCATGGGGAAAGCTTCGGGAGTAAACCCCCCGAGGGAAAAATCTGGAGCTGGAGTTCTTGAGGCAGTCCTGTGTTGAATTCAATGTTGACTGGCCACTCCGGTGATGCCACTGGAGCCAAACTGTGTCAGTCTTTGCTGTTCCTTTGGGTTCATCATACGTGTGGAGAGGGGGAGCTTGCTACACGAGCACAGCTTGCTCTCTGTATCTTACTGGCCCGGCTTCACATCTAGACAGATAGGTTGCAATATCCACGGTCAACTCAGACTGACGGAGGCTTCAGACTTTGATAATAAATGTACTTCGAATTTTTGAATCTTTTGAACGTGTCCAGGAGCTTCTTCATTGTTGTAGATTCTGTGAGCGTAGAACATAGAACATGAAAGCGCATCACGTGCCCTTTATCCCATGATGTGCCAAATTTTTAACCTACTCTAAGATCAATCTAACCCTCCCCTCCTACATAACCTTCCATTTTCTATTATCCATGTGCTTTTCTAAGAGTTTGTTAAATGTCCTGAATGTATCTACCTCTAACACCACCCTGGCAGAGCATTCTATGCACTCACTACGCTTTATCTTAAAAAAAACATACATCTAACATCCCCCTGTACTTTACTCCAATCACCTTAAAATAATGCCCCTCTGTATAATTTTCCAGGATTAAAGAAATTTTCAAAAAGGAAAAAATGAAGTAAAATGTTTCTCTATTCATCCAATTGATTTCTCCAAATTCAGTAAATATTCTCTTATCGCCTTTTGTTTTTTTTTATTCCCCACTCTGGCCTCTTCCTTCTTCTCCTCACCTGCCTGTCACCTCCCCCTAGTGACACACCTCATTCCCTTTCTCCCATGATCCTCTTTCTTATCCTGTCAGATGTCTTCCCCTCCAGCCCTTTGCCTTTCCCACCTATCACCTCCCAGCTACTTACGTCACCCCACCTTCCCCACCCACCTAGATTCAACAGTTACTTTCTAGCTTCTCTTCCTTCCCCCTGCCCCCACCACCTTATTCTGGTGTCTCCCCACTTCCTTTCCAGTCCTGATGAAGGTTCTTGGTGTAAAACATCGACTGTTTATTCATTACCATAGACGTTGCGTGACCCTGATCTCCTCCAAAATTTTGTGTGTGCTCCTCAGTTCAATTCTCCTGATCAAAAAAAACTGACTAGCAGTCTCATTGAAACATATGAGATTCCAAGAAGTATTCACCATAGTGATGGAAAGAGGTTCTTTCCCCTGGGATTAGAACTAGGATTAAAATCTTAGGACAAAATGTCAACCATTTATGATAGAGATGAGGAGATATTTATTTCCTTTGAAGGTAGTACTCTTTGGAATTTATAATATCAAATAAATTTGGATGGTTAATCATTACGTATAGTCAGAATTCAGGTTGAAATTTTGAACACTGAGGGTCATATTGTATTGGAGTAATACAGCACTGAAACAGATCCACGCTGACAAAAGTATCCACCTAAACTAAACATATTTTGTTTGTTTTTGGCCTGTAATCCTCTAAAGCTCCTCTATCCATATACTTACCTGAATGTCTCTTAAATATTGCTACTGTACCCATCTCAACCACTTCCTTTGACCACTTGTTCCATATACAGCCTCTGTATGAAGAAGTTGCATCTTCAGGTCTGTTCCAACTCTTTTCCATCTGACATTAAACCTCTGCCCTCTAGTTTTTCTGTTCCTTTATTTTCAAATTAATGACTATCGCTCTGTCATTCTCTGTATCACTGCCCCTGAGGATTTGATTCACCTACAACACCACTTTCAGTGAGCTCTGTGTACTCGTTTTTGAGTCATATAACTCTGCAGTACAGGAACAGGTCCTTCAGCTCATCTTATCCATGCCAATCTATTGATCTGCCTAGTCCCACCAGAGCCTTATATACCACTCCCATCCCTGTACCTAAGTTGTTTTCATAGGTCCCTTTGTTCCTCAACACAGGGCCCTAACATTCACTGCAATCATTCCATTCTCAAGTACAGCACTATCTGGGCACTTAATAAATACGTTTCACAGTGAATGACATCTTCTTTTGCCTCAGGATATTGATTGAAAGACATCAGAGATTTTGAATTTGCTATTCCAAAGACATACAGGTCAGTAGGTTAATTGGTCACATGGGTGGAAATGAGTACCATTGGCTTGTAGGACTCTTTCACCTACCTACAGCACATTACACCTTCTGGCAACTACGGCAGCAATTAAGGTCCTCTCCCCCTGTCTGTCTCTGTTCAGGGCTTCCCTCACCATGCTCAAAGCTTCCTCTCAGTTTTCACTACTGTAACTCCTGGTTGGAGACTCAGGAATATATTGGCACATAGATATAAAAGGATTCTTCATTGCTGTTTCCATAACAGTTTTGTTTGACCAGTCAGGTTTGTTGGCCCTGAGATGAACCCCTGAACCTGGAGGACCAGTGGACCACTCCAAATCTGGACTCTACCCTTTGACCTGTTTGGCTTGGGTGACCCCGTTCAAGATTCAAAGCATAAAGCCTTGACTCTAGCTGGCATAGCTCGCTGGGTCATTGAGGCATACAAGCCTCCAAACCTTTGCCAAAGTTGTGATCCTCCTGGAGGCGTTGGGCTCATTTATATATTTTGAGATAATTGCGACTAATTGGGTGGGCACTGTGGTCAGCCTGGACTCGAGGGGCAAGATTAGCAAAACATCTTTCTGAACCTCTTGAGCAGAAAGAAAAAATCTACCTAATTCACACAATGAGCCAGACAGCAGATTTCCTGCAGACATTCAGTAAAACAAATCTGCCCTACAACAGGCTGGGCTTTATCCAGATTTGCCTAGCAGTGAACTTATCACTCAACTTAAATTCCGTTGTCTATTATTTAGAGAACCTTGCAAAATAAATTTGAGTTTATTGAACTACTGAAACCCTACGGTATAAATCAATGAATATAGTGTTAGAGAGTAATGTCACATGGATCCAGGCCCTGCAGCACAAGCAGTCCAGGTTGGCTATGGCGCCCACCCAACTAGTTGTCATTTTCTGTTCAGTTAGAGATACATAACTAAGTCCAATGAGCCTGAGCTGCCCATTTCCAGCTATGTAACGAATTAACCTCCTAACCTGTATATCTTTGGAATGTGGGAGGGACCCAGAACACCCAGGGGGAGTTCACATGGCCCCTTGGAGAACAAGCAAACTCCGTACAATCAGTGGCAGAACTGAACCAGGGTCACTGTTATAGTGTTATGTCGGCTGCTAGGCTATCATGTGCTAAGTACATGGGTTATGACCAAAGTGGAGTCACTTGGCACTTTAGTGCAAGGGTGTTTATTCAGTAAATCAAAACTCAAACGTACCAAAATTGACAAGAATAGTAAAAAGAAAACCGTCGATACAGGTATTTACTGCTGGGAAACACAACATAGTTCCATACTTATACTTGTCTAGTGTGAACTGCTGGCAGTCCAAGCTCTCTCATAATCAAAGCAATAAGCCCATTTATTGGGCACCAGGACATACCGTCTTAAATTACCAATGAAGTTAACTCAAAACCACACATGGAATTAGAATATGATGCACCCCACAATGTAGTTACAATCATATTGCAAAATAAACAGAAATATCAATATTAAATACCGTATACAAACAATATATACACATTTACACATCCCCATTAGTAAAGAAATGGAATATTCAATGTGTATAGCAGGAAAGGCATGGCATAGTCAAGCTTAAATAGAGGCATAATTCCACTGAGGGCAAGATGGTATTGATGATTTAGGGCAAAGTTTTACGGGTAACTCAGAACTTCTAGATATTCATATCCTGAACTGCTGTCACTGCCACCTGCACCCCGTAATTTCCATTTAAGTAACATGTTTTGTCTTCTTTTCTACATTGGTTGTTTGTCTTTGTGTGTAGGTTTTCACTAATTCTATCATATTTCTTTGTTCTACTGTGAATGCCTGTAAGAAAATAAATCTCAAGGTAGTATATGGTGACATATATGTACTTTATGAACATATGCGACCTCAGCTTCACTTCATCATTGAAATGTTCCCATAATCTATGGACACTCTTTCAAGGACTCTTCATCTCATTCTCGATATTCGCAGTTGGTTTATTTATTTATCTATTTATTATTGCTTCTGTCTTTCTGTATTTGCACCATTTTGCTTCCCTTTGCACACTGGTTCAACATCCAAGTTGGTGTGGTCTTTCATTGATTCTATTATGATTGTTACTCTATTATGAGTTGCATATGGTAACATACAGGTATGTACTTTGAAAATAAATTTTAATTTGATATTTGAACTATACTAATCCCTTCTACACAGTTTGATATTTCTCCATGCTCTACATATTCACATCCCTATCTATGGGATGTCTGAAACACTTCATTATTCTTATTTAGAGATACCTTTTGGTGTCAGGCTCGGTGTTGGCTTCACCTTGGCTACTGGTAATATTCACTTCTTGTTTAATACTTTTGTAGAAAATTCTTTCTCAGTGACTGACTGGATCACACCAAAAGTCACTGCTTATGTCATATCACAGACAGCAAGGTGACCAATAGGTGGCTATTCAGAAAAGTTCTTAACACACATCATAGATGGCATGTAAACTTGTTAAACAATGGCTGCATCTCCAGACCTTACAAACCTGGGGTAGCACACCCTTGCAAGCCTGTACCACCCAGTTACTTCCATGTAGCTAATTAACCTACTAACCCATATGTCTTTGGAATGTGGGAGGAAACCAGAGCACCCAGAGGAAACCCACATGGTCATGGGGAGTACATACAAGCTCCTTTAGGACAGTGGCACAATGGTACCTGGGTCACGAATGCTGTAATAGAGTTACGCTAACTGCTACGCCACCAGGTCATCCCAACTGTACTGGCCTCCAAAACCACCCCGGCAGTGCATTCCAGGCACCCACAAGTCTGTATAAAAACCCTGCCCCTCACATCCCCTCTGAAATTAGCTCTTCTCACTTTAAAAGGATGTTCTCTGGCATTGGGTATAGTTATGGTTATTATTTTATGGATGTACTGAGTGTGCCTGCAAGAAAATAAATCTCAGGGTTGTATATGGTGACATATATGTACTTTAATTATAAACTTACTTTGAACCTTGAAGAAATTCAGAAAGGGGCAGCATGGTGACATGGGAATTACCTTATCGCTGTTAGACTGCCAGTCACCCGGATCCAGTCTCACCTCTGTCTGTAAGGAGCTTGTAATTTCTCCCCATGACCGTGTGGAGTTCCTCCGGGGGCTCCGGTTTCTTCTCTCATTCCAAAGGTGCATGGGCTAGTAGGTTAATTAGTTACATTAGTGTAATTATGTGGTGCAAGCTTGTAGGCCACAAGGGCCTGTTACTGTGCTGTATCGCTAAAATATATAAATAAATTTCCACTTTCATTATATGAGCCACAGTAAAGTACAGCAAAGAACCAGTCCATTCAGTCCATCTAGTTCCTGCTGAGCCATTCAAACTCCTACTCCCATTGATTTGCACTGAGACACCCTCCATACCCCTCTCATCCACGTAGCTATCCAAACTTCTAAGTTCAAATCAAATTCGTATGCACCACTTGCACTTACAGCTCATTCCACAGTCTCACCACCCTCTGAGCGAAGAAGTTTCCTCTCATGTCTCTCTTAAACTTTTCACCTTTCACCCTTGACCCTCAACCTATGACCTCCCTTTGTAGTCCTAGCCAACCTCAGTGGAAAAAGCCTGCTTGCATTTACCCTTTTTATACCCCTTGTAATTTTGTACATCTCTACCAAATCTCCTCTCAATTTTATACATTCTAAGGAATAAAGTCCTAACTTGTTTAAACTTTCCTTTTAACATCTCCACCCATCCTCAACCATGGAGATGTTTAACACAGTCACAACTGGTTTGAGAACAAATCTCTTCCCTCAGCAGTAATTTGTTTCACCTTGATGCATAAAAAGGGAAGCAATATTCTCTTAGCAACCGTTAAGATTAATTTGTCGCAACACCTGCCTTAAACATCTCACCACGGCAAAGAGCAATATACGAGCAAAAATATGCCACAAACACTACAAGTGTGGCCTAACCAATGTCTTATAAAGCCTCAGCATCATATCTTTGCTTTGATATTCTAGTCTGCTCAAAATTATTACTAACATTGCATTTGCCTTCCTCAGCACCAACTTAACCTGCAAGTTATCGTTTAGGGCTTCCTGCCGAGGACTCCCAAGTTCCTTAGCACCTTGGATTTTTGAATTTTCTCCCTGTTAAAAAAAAATCTACTCCTTCATTTATTCTATTAAAGTGCAAGACCATATACTCTCCAACACTATATTCTATCTGCCATATCTGTGCCCATTCTCCCAATCTGTCCAAGTCCTTCTGCAGACTCCCTGCTTCATTAATACTACCTGCTCCTCCACCTGTCTTTATATTGTCTGCAAACTTGACCATAAAACCATCAATTCAATCATTTGAATCAACAACATGAGAGAGGTCTGGAGTGGGATGAGGACCATCACTGGGTTCCGGCAAACTAGCAACAGAGGAGCTGAAGGCAGTGTGGACAGGGCCAACGAACTTAACCTGTTCTTTAACAGATTTGACATTGTGACCCCTGCCCATCCCCCACATGAGCCATCTGTTGTCGGCCCCCAATCAACACATGTTCCACTCTCCCCTCCTACCCCTCCTCACAGTCCCCCACCCTGCTCTCATGACTATACCCCTCCCCTACATGAAACCATCACGTTGGGCTTCACAGCTGAACAGGTGAGAAGACAGCTGAAACGTCTCAACCCAAGCAAGGCTGCAGGACCGGATGGTGTCAGTACCAGGGTGCTCAAAGCCTATGCCCCTCAGCTATGTGGAGTACTTCGCCATGTATTCAACCTGAGCCTGAGGCTCCGGAGGGTTCCTGTACTGTGGAAAACGTCCTGCCTCGTCCCTGTGCCGAAGACGCCGCGTCCCAGCAGCCTCAATGACTACAGACTGGTGGCATTGACCTCCCACATCATGAAGACCCTGGAGAGACTTGTTCTGGAGCTGCTCCGGCCTATGGTCAGGCCACACTTAGATCCCCTCCAGTTCGCCTACCAGCCCCGACTAGGAGTTGAGGATGCCATCGTCTACCTGCTGAACTGTGTCTATGCCCACCTGGACAAGCCAGCGAACACTGTGAAGGTCATGTTTTTTGACTTCTCCAGTGAGTTCAACACCATCTGCCCTGCTCTGCTGGGGGAGAAGCTGACAGCAATGCAGGTGGATGCTTCCCTGGTGTCGTGGATTCTTGATTACCTGACTGGCAGACCACAGTACGTGTGCTTGCAACACTGTGTGTCCGATAGAGTGATCAGCAGCACTGGGGCTCCATAGGGAACTGTCTTGTCTCCCTTTCTCTTCACCATTTACACCTCGGACTTCAACTACTGCACAGAGTCTTGTCATCTTCAGAAGTTTTCGGATGACTCTGCCATAGTTGGATGCATCAGCAAGGGAGATGAGGTTGAATACAGGGCTACTGTAAGAAACTTTGTCACATGGTGTGAGCAGAATTATCTGCAGCTTAATGTGAAAAAGACTAAGGAGCTGGTGGTAGACCTGAGGAGAGCTAAGGTACCGGTGACCCCTGTTTCCATCCAGGGGGTCAGCGTGGACATGGTGGAGGATTACAAATACCTGGGGATACGAATTGACAATAAACTGGACTGGTCAAAGAACATTGAGGCTGTCTACAAGAAGGGTCAGAGCCGTCTCTAGTTCCTGAGGAGACTGAGGTCCTTTAACATCTGCCGGATGATGCTGAGGATGTTCTATGAGTCTGTGGTGTCCAGTGCGATCGTGTTTGCTGTTGTGTGCTGGGGCAGCAGGCTGAGGGTAGCAGACACCAACAGAATCAACAAACTTATTCGTAAGGCCAGTGATGTTGTGGGGATGGAACTGGACTCTCTCACGGTGGTGTCTGAAATGAGGATGCTGTCTAAGTTGCATGCCATCTTGATCAAAGTCTCCCATCCACTACATAATGTACTGGGTGGGCACAGGAGTACATTCAGCCAGAGACTCATTCCTCCAAGATGCAGCACAGAGCGTCATAGGAAGTCATTCCTGCCTGTGACCATCAAACTTTACAACTCTTCCCTTGGAGGGTCAGACACCCTGAGCCAATAGGCTGGTCCTGGACTTATTTCATAATTTACTTGCATAATTTACATATTACTATTTAACTATTTATGGTTCTATTACTGTTTACTATTATGGTGCAACTGTAATGAAAACCAATTTCCCCCGGGATCAATAAAGTACGACTATGACTATTTATACTGTTAACATATAACATGAAAAGACGCAATCTCAGTACTGACCCCTATGGAAGACCTCTAGCTACCAGCAGCCAACCAGAAGAGGCTCCCCTTTATTCAGATTCTTTGCCTCTTGCCAGTCAGCCAATCTTCTGTCATGCTAGCATTTTGCTTGTAATACCATGGCTTCTTATCAAGTTTAGTAGACTCATGTATGTCACCTCGTCAAAGGCCTTCTGCAAATCCAAATAAACAACAGCCACGGACTCTCGTTTATCTATCCTGCCTGTTATTTCCACAAAGAATTCCAACCAACTTGCTAGGAAAGATTTTCCTTGAAGGAAACCATGCTGACCTTGGCCGATTTTATCATGTGCTTCCAGGTACCCCGAAATATTATCCTTAACAATGGACTCCAATATCTTCCTAACCACTGAGGTTAAACTAACTAGCCTATAATTTCTTTTCTTTTGCCTCCCTCGCTTCTTGAACAGTGGAGTGACATTTGCAATATTCCTGTCCTGCAGAATCATTCCAGAATCTAGTGATTCTTGAAAAATCGTTAAATGCCTCCATAATCTTTTCCGCTACCTCCTTCAGATTCATGGGGTATGGCCCATCTTGTCCAGGTGACTTATCTAACTTCAGACCTTTCAGTTCCCCAATCACTTTCTCTCTAGTAATAGCAACTACACTCACTTCTGCCTTCTGATTCCCTCAAACTCCTAGCATACTCTGTGTTTTCCACAGTGAAGACTGGCGCAAAGTGCTTATTAATTTCATCCACTGTTTCCTTTTCACCCATTACTACATCTACAGTGTCATTTCTAATGGTCCAATATCCACTCTCATCTCTTTTACTCTTTATACGTCTGAAAAACATTCAGTATCCTCTTTGATATTATTAGCTAGCTTACCTTCGTATTTCATCTTTTCTCTCCTTATGGCCTGTTTTAGTTGCCTTCTGTTGGTCTTTAAAAGTTTCCCAATCCTCTAACTTCATATTACTTTTTTGTTATATTATATGACCCGTCTTTTGCTCTTGTGCTTCCCTTGTTATTACAGTTGCATCACTCTCCCTTCCAAATACTTCTTCACTTTCAGAATGTGTCTATCCTGCCTCTTCCAAATTGCTCCCAGAAACTCCAGACACTGCTATTCCATCTTCATCCGTGCTACTGCCCCTTTCCAATCAATTTTGGCTAGCTCCTCTGTCATGCTTCTACAATTCATAGAAACATAGAAAATAGGTGCAGGAGTAGGCCATTCGGCCCTTCGAGCCTGCACCGCCATTCAGTATGATCATGGCTGATCATCCAACTCAGAACCCTGTACCAGCCTTCCCTCCATACCCCCTAATCCCTTTAGCCACAAGGGCCATATCTAACTCCCTCTTAAACATAGCCAATAAACTGGCCTCAACTGTTTCCTGTGGCAGAGAATTCCACAGGTTCACCACTCTCTGTGTGAAGAAGTTTTTCCTCATCTCGGTCCTAAAAGGCTTCCCCTTTATCCTCAATCTGTGACCCCTCGTTCTGGAAAATTCCCTTTACCTACTCTCAAACTGATAAATCTGACTTTATGTATTTTTATTTAGTGATACAGCATGGAGTAGGCCCCTGCTGCTCTTTGAGAGAATATTAACCCTAACCTAATCATGGGACCATTTACAATGATGAATTAACCCACACAGTACGTCTTTGGACTATGGCAGGAATCTAGTGAACCCAGAAAAAACCCATACATTCCACAGGGAGGATGTACAGAGACTCCTTACAGAATGGTGCCGGAATTGAACTCCGAAATCTTGTGCGCTCGAGCTGTGAATTCTATCATATTATGATCACCACCTCTCATCAGCTCTCTAATGAAATCTGGTTCATTACACAACATCAATCCAGCATTGCCTTTTTCTTTGTGGGCTCAACCACAAGTTGTTCTAAAAACCCATCTCATAGGCATCCTACAAATCTGTAAGACCATAAGATAGAGCAGAAGTAGGCCATTTGGCCCATCGAGCCTGCTCTGCCATTCAATCATGGACTGATCCAATTCTTCCAGTCATCCCCACACCCCTGCCTTCTCCCTATACCCTTTGATACTCTGGCTAATCAAGAACCTATCTACCTCTGCCTTAAATACACCCAATGACTTGGCCTCCACAGCCGCTCGTGGCAAGAAATTCCACAGATTTAACACCCTCTGACTGAAGTAATTTCTCTGCATCTCTGTTCTAAATGGACATCCTTCAATCCTGAAGTTACGCCCTCTTGTGCTAGACTCCCCTACCATGGGAAGTAACTTTGCCATATCTAATCTGTTCAGGCCTTTTAACATTTGGGAAGATTCTATGTTGCAACATATTTCAATATTTCTATCAATGTCATCGAAATACAGCGGATTCCAGTTATTTGGGATATATACAGACCAGTACTAAATTGAATTGACCTTATTTCTTACATCCTTCACATACATAAGGAGTAAAAACCTTTACATTATGTTTCTGTCTAAATGTGCAATCATAGAAATTTATAATAATTTATGATAAATAGAACAGTCAATGTAACATAGAAATACACTCAAATCAGTGTGAGTTAATCAGTCTGATGGCCTGGTGGAAGAAGCTGTCCCGGAGCCTGTTGGTCCTGTCTTTTATGCTGCAGTATCATTTCCCAGATGGTAGCAACTGGAATAGATTGTGGTTGGGGTGACTCGGGTCCCCAATGATCCTTCGGGCCCTTTTTTCCACACCTGCCTTTGTAAATGTCCTGCATCATGGGAAGTTCACAACTACAGATGCGCTGGGCTGTCTGCACCACTCTCTGCAGAGTCCTGTGATTAAGGGAAGTACAGTTCCCATACCAGACAGTGATGCAGCCAGTCAGGATGCTCTCAATTGTGCCCCTGTAGAAACTTCTTAGGATCTGGGACCCCATACCAAACTTCCTCAACTGTCTGAGGTGAAGATGCGCTGTTGTCCCTTTTTCACCACACAGCTGGTACGTACAGATCACAAGGTCCTCGGTGATGAAGATGCCAAGGAACTTAAAGCTGTTTACTCTCTCAATCCCAGATTTATTGATATCAATAGGGGTCAGCCCGTCTCCATTCCTCTTGTAATCCTGAAATCCAGTTCCTTTGTTTTTGTGACATTGAGAGAGAGGTTGTTTTCTTGACACCACTGTGTCAGAGAGATGACTTCTTCCCTGTAGGCCACCTCATTATTGTTTGAGATTCGGCCAATCAATGTAATATCATTGGAAAATTTAATTAACAGATTAGAGTTGAGGGTGGCGACACAGTCATGAGTATGCAGGGAGTAAAGGAGGGGACTCAGTACACAGCTCTGAGGGGCTCCTGTGTTCAGAGTCAGAGGGGTGCAGGTGAGGGAGCCTACTTTTACCACCTGCCGGCGATCTGACAGGAAGTCCAGGATCCAGTTGCAGAAGGCAAGGTCAAGGCCGAGGTCTCTGAGCTTCTTGTCGAGCCTGGATGGAATTACAGTATTGAAAGCTGAAATATAGTCCAAGAACATCATTCTCACATAAGCATCCTTCTTATATGCTGAATGGCCCAAGTCTGGTCCTATAGCTTATGATCTTATGGTCTTAATAGTTCACCTGGGTGTAATTGGGTGGCATGGGTGTGTTGATCCAGAAGGGCCTGTTACTGTGTTTGTAAATAAAATTAAAAAAATAAAAAAGAACGATATTGATTGAAAATATTTAAAAGCGAGCCTGGACTTGATGGGCCAAGTGTTCATTCTGCATTGTAAGATAACGCGAAAGATACTCTTCAAAAGGACATTACTCAACCAGGTGGAATTTGAACAACACTCCAGCAGCTTAGCAGTAACCATTACCAAAGCTATCTTTGGATTGAATTAGCGGACTTCAAATTCACTCGTATGTCTTCCTGAACTGCAGATTCGATTTCTCAAATTGTCAAGGTGGGATTTGAACTCCTGCCCCGAGGATTTCTAGCATAGTGGCACAATCACCACCTGGCTCCATCTGTCCAAGGCAGAGGGATCAACACACTTCATTTGCATTTGATCTTGTGAACTTGGATCGAATCCAGAGGGTCCCACATGAAAAATGCAATGCAGCATTTCACAACTGTGTCTTTTATTCGATTAAGTGGTTAGGTGACTGAAATGAACGAAGGAGAGGGTATTAGCTTGCCTGTAATTATTCTCTGCAAAGTCTCTCAATATTTTTAGTAATTCAGCTGAAAAAATAGTTAACTCAGCAATCATTTCCATGATGTGTCATTAACAATCTTCCCACTGCCCATATCTCTCAGTGTTTCTCCAGTCTCATTTCCATTCCACACTTAAGGACTGTAAAAATTGTTTAATCAATATATTCTCCCAATACGAGAAGAAATTAGATTTGAAATGAACAAAAAAAGAGTTGAATTCATAGAATCATCGGGACTTACAGAAGGTGAGAAGCTCTTCTGGCCCAAATCGTCCTACTAACTCTGTCATCCACTGAGCTTGTCTCATCAGAAGAATGAAGAGAAGGAGCTCATTGAAACCTATCAAATGATGAAAGGCCTTGATAAAATGGATGTGAAGAGGATGTTTCCTATGCCGGGGGTAGTCTAAGACCAGAGGACACAGCCCCAGAGTAGAGGGACATCCATTTAGAATGGAGATGAGGAGGAATTTCTTTAGCCAGAGAGTGGTGAATCTGTGGAATCTGTTGTCATAGGTGGCTGTGGAGGCCGTCATTGGGTATATTTAAGGCAGAGGGTGATAGATTCTTGATTAGTCAGGGCATGAAAGGATATGGGGAGAAGGCGGGAGAATGATGCAGAGAGGGAAATGGATCAGCCATGATGAAATGCTGGAGCAAACATGATGAACCTAATTCTGTTCCTATTTCTTATGATCTTACAGTTTTATCTACCCATGCTTGACCTATAGCCCTCTGACCTATCCATCTACTTATCAGGATGGGCTTTAGAAATTGCTAAGGTGGGCTGGCTGGTGGTGCAATGACATCAGCGCCGGGCCCTGTAACGGAGGTTTCCGGGTTCTAACCCAGTCGGAGCCGCTCCCGAGTACGTTTTCCATCCATGCCGGGTTGAGAGTCGAGATCGCAACTCAACCTCATAAGATAAAGGGAAAATACCGTGAAATGTTTGTGTGAGGAGTGGCGCACCAGTCTCTCTATCTCGTTCCGCTCCTTGTAAAGACATGAAAAAGACATCTTCCCGCCAACATCGCACGCGCACAGACGCACACGTCAAAAAAAAGAAATTGCTAAGATGCTCACCATATGCACTATCTTTAGCTACTCATTCCAAATACGCCCCATGCTTTGCATGAAAAAGTTGCCACTGATATCCTTTTTAAATAATATGAAACCTGTGCCCTCTTTGATTTAGCACATCCCACTCGAGGGGAAAAGATGCCATGGTTGGCAGCTAATCTGGGAGAAGAAAAACTGATCTGAAACGTCCACTGATTTGCGGTTATGCCCACTCATGGGGAAGGCCTCGGGAGTAAACTCCAAGGAAAAATCCAGAGCTGGAGTCCTGTATTGAGTTCAACGCTGATTAACAACTCCTGTGACGCTGCTGGTGCCAAACTCTATCGGTCTCTGCCATTCCTTTGGATTAGTTAGTTGTGTGGAGAGGGTGACCCTGTTGCTGTCCATATCGTACTGCCCTGGCTTGTGTATGTAGACTGCTAGGATGCAATATCTATGACCAACACTGCCCAATGGAGGACTCTCCTCTTGGTTTGCATCAGGAGACTAGTCAAAGCCGATCAGCCTGAGCATGAATCTGTTACAAAATTTTTCATTCTATTTACAGTAGAATTACAGTTGTTAACAACAAGGACGGCCTGACTTACCCAACAGAGGTGAGGGTGGGAAAGAACAGGTCCGTTCGCAGGGTAAAGGTAAAGACTGCCTGACTTACCCCACGGAGGCTAGGACAGGATGGGAGCTCACTCCGGGGTGGCTTCGAGTCTTGGGGCAGCCAGCAACCTTGGCTGGCTACAGAAACAGCTGAATCCATATCTAGCTCGGAGTGGCAGACAGCCACTCAGCTAGCCCCAGAAACAGCCGAATCCATACCCTAATGACTGCTCCAACTAGAGACTACAAGGCTCCATGAAGCTGTGGTCCTCCAACCAGGCCTAGGGATCACAAATGGCTGCTCTAGCCTTCCACCAGCAGGTTGCTCCAAGGGGATACTGACAAAACAAACCAGCACCCACACTTCCTCTTCTTGTGTTGTTTTATGGCTGTTGGCAAACTAGCTTTAAGGTGCATTACCACCACCTGCTAGACTGGAGTGTGGATCGTTGGATAAACAGGAGAAGGGAAAAGAATTGCATTCCCTATATTCTATATAATAAACCCGAGTCTTTCAGATACTTCATGATACAGATCTGTATTTCTCTTGAATTCCCACTTAAAATGTCTTCTATACCCACATCAGTTTTTTTTTAACTTAAGCGCTCCTATCATCTTCACAATTCTTTTTGATACTTCTTACATTTTATCAATACATGTTCAACTGTTTCTGGTTCATTACAGTATTCACACACCCAGTTGGATGTTTCCCTATTTTGTGTAATGTGTAATTAAGATTAGTGTGTCCAATTCTCAAACAACTGATGATCACTTCTGTCTTTCTATATCCACTTGACAATCTTTTGTATCTGACTTGCCTCTGTAGTTTGTACAGTTGTCTCCCTGTTTCACTCTCATCCCAATGCTTCTGCCATGTCTCCTCAATACGTGTTTTTTATAATGCTCTTGACTTCCGCTTTGCTAAGAGGGATGTGGACCTCTATTATAGACGACTTGAGCAATAGTTTAGCTGTACTGTCTACCTTTTCATTACCCTCCACTCCACAATGAGCAGGAACCCAAAGAAAGCTTATTTCTACCCCACCTTTGGTCAGCGTATACAACTTGCATAGAATCTCCAATAAAATATCCTGTCTACTTTCTGTTTTTCTTGATTTAATCGAGGTTAATGCAGATAAACTGTCTGAACAGGTTACAGCCTTTTTGATATTATTTTCTTCTATCCAAGATAATGCACTCAATATTGCCATTAATTCTGTTGTATACACTGATAAATGGTTTGATGTTCTTTTCCTGATACTAGTTTTGCACTGAGGAGTGTAGACTGCAATACCTGTGTGGCCAGCTCTAGGATCTTTTGATCCATCCATAAACATTACAAGTTCATTTCTAAAATGCGAGTCTATATATTCTTGTACTATCTGTATGTTTCCATAGTTAGACTTCCTTTTTAAAAGTTGTTGCAGGTTTTTATTTACTGTATGCATTGTAAAGAGCCATGGAGGAATATCGGGTATTGGAACTGAGGGCTATATTCCATTTCGTGTAGACCATATTTTTGTGCTGCTGCATCCCCAATCCGTCCAAAGCTATTATAACTTGACTTATTATGTTCCCAGCAGAATTTTAATATAGCTTTAGCTGGATCTGAGTAATTATGTCCCATGATGTTAACCCAGTAATTTAGCATTAGCTTTATTCTTCTAAGTCTTAATGGAATTTCCCCCATTTCGAATTGAAGAGCTGATATAGGTGATGTTCTGAATGCACCACTACACATCCTGAGGGCCTGAGCTTGGTCAGCATCCAGCATTTTTAAATTACTTTCTGCAGCTGACATGTAAGCTACACTTCCATAATCCAATGTAGCCCTCATTAAAGCTTGATAAATATTTATTAGCGATATCCTGCTCGCACCCTAGTCCTGTCTGGTAAGACCCCTCAATAAGTTATTTGTTTTTTCACATTTGTTTGTAATTTTCTCAATTTGCTTTTTCCATGTAAGTTTCTCATCAAATAACAAACCAAGGAACCAAATTACCTTTACCTGCTCTAATTTTTGTTCATATAGTTTTACGGAAACTGGTTTGTGACTTCTTGAGAAACATATCACTTGCGACTTACTTGTAGACAATTTGAAACCCCATTTATTTGCCCACTCCTCCATTTTATTTATTGCATCTTGCATTTTCCTTTGTGTATAAATTAAATTTCTTCCCCTCACCCATAAAGCCCCGTCATCTGCATATAAAGATTTCCGCACCCTATGTTCAACTTGCGCAAATATATCATTTATCACTATGGAAAATAATAATGGGCTGCAGACACTACCTTGTGGTGTTCCATTTTCAACCAAGTATGTCCTGGAGTACTCTGTTTCCACCTTGACTTGAATTGTTCGACCAAAAAGAAAGTCTAGAACCCAATTATATAATTTTCCTTCCACCCCTAGTTCTTTCAACTTAATTAACACTCCCTCTTTCCAGAGGATATCATATGCCTTTTCTATGTCAAAAAATACCACCAGGACCATTTCTTTATTTGTTTAAGCCTTCCTAATTTCAGATTCCAAGCTAAGTATTGAAAATACTGTAGTTCTTCCTTTACGAAAACTGCTTTGATAGGGAGAAATAAGATTTCATTGTCTATGAAGTATGTAAGCCCATCAGTTATTATTCATTCCATAAGTTTAACTAGCTATGAAGTTAGTGCAATTGGTCTATAATTTGTTGGGTCTAATGAATCTTTACCAGGTTTTAATACGGAACAATAACAGAATGTTTCCATGCAGTTGGTGGTTTACCCATTTCCCATATTTTATTAAACAGTCTCTGTAGAACTAGAAGTGCACTTCTTGATAAATGCTTCAGCATTATACCCCATACTTGATCCTTCCCAGCAGAAGTTGGCCGTGCATTCATAATCGTTCTTTCTATTTCCGTTATGCTAATAGGTGTATCCAGTTCTTCTTCTGATGTTGCTCTTTTGTCCATAATTCCTGAATTTTGCTTAAGTCACTCCTCCCTTCGCTATCTAGTCTCGACCATCAAATTCTCCAAGCTATGTATGTTTACAAAAGTTTTTGCCAATATTGCTGCTTTTTCTACATTGTTAATTGCCATTTTGTCTCTACTTTTTAAGCACAGGAATCTCTTTACTACTTCTTATACCATTCATTTTCCTTATCATGCCCCATATTTTGGACCATAGAAACCATAGAAACCATAGAAACTACAGCACAGAAACAGGCCCTTTGGCCCTACTTGGCTGTGCCGAACCATTTTCTGCCTAGTTCCACTGACCTGCACACGGACCATATCCCTCCATATACCTCCCATCCATGTATCCATCCAATTTATTCTTAAATGTTAAAAAAGAAACCACATTTACCACCTCATCTGGCAGTTCATTCCTTACTCCCACCACTCTGTGTGAAGAAGCCCCCCAGTTTCTCAGTTGAGTTTCTCTTCCAATTTTGTTACAATACTGTCTCCAAAATGCTCGCTTTGCTTGTCTGATTGTTTTCCGAACTTCTGCTTGTGCTCTTTTATATTGTATTAATGTTTCTACTGAATGTTGTCTTCTAAACGTTTTAAATGCTTTATTTCTTGCTTTTATACTTCTACTACATTCACAATTCCACCATGGAACATTTTTCCTCTTTCCTGTACCTTTACTTTTCGGAATTGTTTCTTCTGCCGAATCTATAATTGCTGTGACCAATTTATCATTCATTTCTTCTATATCTGATATATTTTCATCTAAAATCTTTGTGCATCTTACTTCACTTCTTTTTTGAAATATCTCCCACTCTGCCTTATTTAGTTTCCACCTTGACACTCGAGATCCTACATTTTGTTCTATTTTAACATGAATCCTTGTGAGTAAGGGATAGTTTGTGTTAATATGTTCCAAGTACTGATTCCTGCTAATTATCTACTTACGAATGTTAAGTCTATTGCATTTTCTGTGTTTTGGGATATATTATATCTCGTACCTTCTCCATTATTCATACATACCAGTTTTTCATCATCTAGAAATTCTTCTATCACTAATCTGTTTTCATCCACATTTTTACATCCCCATAGTGTACTGTGTCCATTGAAATCCCCACACCATATTATTTTCCCTTGCATCCGACCACACTCTTTGTTTAATGTATCTTTGCTTAGTCTTCTACATGGATTATAATAGTTTATTATTACCAAGCTTTCTCTGCCTATCATTGATTCATACTTCTGCTCTATGTTGACTATATTATATCTCATCCCACTGGCTATAAATATTGCTACTCCTCCACCATTGCCATTGTTTCTATCCTTCCTAATCGCTGTATATCCTTGTAAAACATAATCTAATTGTGGCTTCAACCATGTTTCTTGTATACATAGAATCTGAGGGTTTTCCTTAAGTTCTGATAAATATTTCTTAAATTCTTGACCATTTGCGATAAGACTCCTTTCATTCCGTTGCAATATATAAATTGCCATCAAGTTCCCACCTCCCCTACCTGTGATCTGTTTGATCCTCTATTCAGCATTTCTTCAACTGCTTCCCACCTAAGCCCTGTAATACCAAGATATTTTTCTGCAGACTTCACTATAATTTTAATTTTTTTGTTCTTTTGTCTGTTTGCACTGAACAGTTAATTGCATCTATCATAAACAATACGAAATCTTTTCTATTCATTATTAGTGTCCTTATTTATCATATTACAGCCCTCACAGTTCACCAGTTTTTTATTCTCTGTATTTGTTTTCTTAGTAGCATTCTCCTTTTCAGCGGAACCTTTCACTGCCTCAGCATAACTAATCACTTGAGTTACTTTTACCTATTGTGTCTCAGCTGCCTTCTTGCTAGTAACACTCGATAAGCTGCCCTGTGTTCCTTGTCACAATTGCAACATTTCAGCCTAGCTCCCACCTCACACTTCCCGTATTCATGTTCTCCAGCGCATCTCCCACTTCTTTGTTTCCCTCAGCAGACCGCCACAATATGCCCAAATTCTTGACATTTAAAACATCTTAAAGGTGGTAGTATGTATGTATATATTTTCATATATATATATTCTGACCTCATAACAATATACCCTAAATAAACTTTAGTTGGCAATCTCTCTTCATCAAAGTTAATCATCACCAATAAGCTATCACACTTTTTTCCATCTCTTGTAACTTTCAAACATTTGGCCTCAATCTTTGCTCCTTTTATGTTCTGTTTAATCTCATCCATAGTAACTTTTGTTGGTATCCCCAAAATAACTCCTCTAGTCCACTTTCTATTGTCGAGTATTGAGCATTGTACTTTTTTGCTGTTTATTTTATTTAATCTTATCACTTTGCCTTGCTGAGCACTATCCTGACATATCACTAATAGCAATCCATTTCGTAATACCTTAGCTCTTTTGACTTTGCCTATAAGTTTGTTGATTACCTTCATCAAATAAATCAGGTTCCAATCCCCAAAAGATGCCCCATCTTTGATCAGTTTTACAATTGCTTTAATATCATCTCCTTTCCATTCTTTCACTATCCTTTTTCGATCATCCCCTGACCTCTCAGAATTTGACTGCTCATACCTCTGTTTTCTTTTCTTACTCTTTACACTCCATTCCTCTTCCCTACCATCTTCTATCTCTAACTCACTTCCCATATTGTCACTTCCTCCTGCCATCCTCCATCCACTCACAGTCTGGTTGTTTAGCCAACTGCCGTCGTCCTCCGAAACACCAGCAAAAATCCAAAGCAAAACACTGCAAGACAGAACTCCAGCCATCTCTCCCCCAGCCCACCAGCACCCACACTCAATCCCAGGGCCACTTATATTCCCAGCCCCAAGATGAGCATCAGGTGCCTATGATTAAGCCCAACTGAAACAAGGGACAGCTGGCAGACCCGGAGTCCGGAGTCCACGAACCGGACTGTGAACCGGAATGCGGACCATGACAATCCAAGGATATCAGGTAATACAGATGGATAGGCAGGAAGGTAAGGGAGGTGGGGTAGTGTTATTAATTAAGGATGAGACCAGGGTGATAGTGAGAGATGATATAAAATCTAAGGAGAAGAATGTTGAATCCATCTGAGTAGAGATTACGAATAGGAAAAGGAAAGAATCACTGGTGGGAGTTGTCTATCGGCCATCGAATAGTAACATTACAGTGGCACAGGTAATAAACCGATAAATGTGTGAGGCATGTAAGAATGGGTGACTTTAACTTGCACATGGATTGTGTGAATCAAGTCGGTTGAGGCAGTCTTGAGGAGGACTTCATAGAATGCATCTGTGATGGCTTTCTTGAAAGGCATATTACTGAACCTACAAGGGAACCTACTATCTTGGATTTGGTCCTGTGCAATGAGACAGGTAAAATTAGTAATCTTGCAGTTAGGGATCCTCTTGGAAAGAGTGATCACAATATGACTGAGTTTCTTATACAAACGGAGGGTGCAATAATTCAAGCTAAAACCAATGTATTATGCCTAGACGAGGGAATCTACAATGGGATGAGGGAGGAGTTGGATAGGATAGACTGGGAACACAGGTCATCATCATAGCTTGTCACACCAGACAGCCAGCCACTCTAGTGTTGTTTGGTTGATGTTGAGCAGATCACTGTCAGCTAAATCAGGTGAGAGTGGGCAGTTGCGCAGAATGTGTTCAATGTTCTGCACCCTTTCGCCACACTCACAGGATTCGCTGGTCTTTAAACCCCACTTCACCACAGAAATAGAAATAGAAAACCTACAGCACAATACAGGCCCTTGGCCCCACAAAGTTGTGCCGAACATGTCCCTACCTTAGAAATTACTAGGCTTACCAAAGCCCTCTATTTTTCTAAGCTCTATGTACCTATCCAAAATTCTTTCAAAAGACCCTGTCATATCCACCTCCACCACCGTTGCCGGTAGACCATTCCAAGCACTCACCACTCTCTGAGTAAAAAACTTACCCCAACATCTCTGTACCTACTCCCCAGCACCTTAAACCTGTGTTCTCTTGTGGCAACCATTTCAGCCCTGGGAAAAAGCCTCTGACTATCCAAACGATCAATGCCTCTTATCATTTTATACACCTCTATCAGGTCACCTCTCATCCTCGGTTGCTCTAAGGAGAAAAGGCCGTGTTCACTCAAACTATTCTCATAAGGCATGCTCCCCAATCCAGGCAACAACCTTGTAAATCTTTCTATGGCTTCCACTTCCTTCCTATAGTGAGGTGACCAGAACTGAGCACAGTACTCCAAGTGGGGTCTGACCAGGGACCTATATAGCTGCAACATTACCTCTCAGTTCCTAAATTCCATTCCATGACTGATGAAGGCCAATACACCGTACGCCTTCTTAACCACAGAGTCAACCTGCGCAGCTGCTTTGAGCGTCCTATGGACTCGGACCCCAAGATCCCTCTGATCCTCCACACTGACAAGAGTCTTACCAGTAATACTATATTCTGCCATCATATTTGACCTACCAAAATGAACTACTTCACACTCATCTGGGTTGAACTCCATCTACCAATTCTCAGCCCAGTTTTGCATCTTATCAATGTCCCGCTGTAACCTCTGACAGCCCTTCATGCTATCCACAACACCCTCAATCTTTGCATCATCAGCAGATGTACTAACCTATCCCTCCGCTTCCTCATCCAGATCATTTATAAAAATCACAAAGAGTAAGGGTCCCAGAACAGATCCCTGAGGCACTCCACTGGTGACTGACCTCCATGCAGAATATGTCCCGTCTACAACCATTCTTTGACTTCTGTGGGAAAGCCAATTCTGGATCCACAAAGCCATGTCCCCTTGAATCCCATGCCTCCTTACTTTCTCAATGATCCTTGCATGGCGTACCTAAGCAAATGCCTTGCTGAAATCCATATACACTACATCTACTGCTCTTCCTTCATCAATGTGTTTAGTCATATCCTCAAAAAATTCATTCAGGCTCGTAAGGCACGACCTGTCCTTGACAAAGCCACGCTGACTATTCCTCAGTACATTATACCACTCCAAATGTTCACAAATCCTGCCTCTTAGGATCTTCTCCATCAACTTATCAACCACTGAAATAAATCTCACTGGTCTATAATTTCCTGGTCTATCTCTACTCCCTATCTTGAATAAGGGAACAACATCCGCAACCCTCCAATCCTCCGGATCCTCTCCTGTCCCCATTGATGATACAAAGATCATTGCCAGAGGCTCAGCAATCTCCTCACTCGCCTCCCACGTCTCATCTCATCCAGTCCCGGTGACTTATCCAACTTGATGCTTTCCAAAAGCTCCAGCACATCTTCTTTCTTAATATCTACGTGCTCAAGCTTTTCAGTCTGCTGCAGGTCATCACTACAATCACCAAGATCCTTTTCCACAGTGAATACTGAAGCAAAGTATTCATTAAGTACCTCTGCTATTTCCTCCAGTTCCATACACACTTTCCCACTGTCACACCTGATTGGTCCTATTCTTTCACTTCTTATCCTCTTGCTCTTCACATACTTGTAGAATGCCTTGGGGTTTTCTTTAATCCTGCCCACCAAGTCCTTCTCATGGCCCCTTCTGGCTCTCCTAATTTCTTTCTTAAGCTCCTTCCTATTAGCCTTATAATCTTCTAGATCTCTAACATTACCTAGCTCTCTGAACCTTTTGTAAGCTTTTCTTTTCTTCTTGACTAGATTTATTACAGCCTTTGTACACCACGGTTCCTGTACCCTACCATAACATCCCTGTCTTATTGGAACGTACCTATGCAGAACTCCACACAAATATCCCCTGAACATTTGCCACATTTCTTCCGTACTTTTCCCTGAGAACACCTGTTCCCAATTTAAGTTTCCAATTTCCTGCCTGATAGCTTCATAATTCCCCTTACTCCAATTAAACGCTTTTCTAACTTGTCTGTTCCTATCTCTCTCCAATGCTATTGTAAAGGAGATAGACTGGATTGTCTATATTCTCTCCCATCCTACAAACTCCTTCTTCGCTTTGTTGAGAGTGCACCACTTCCGTCTGTCAAGCAGTGCCCCGACTGGCAACGTTTCTGTGGGGTCTTACACTGTATTGTTTGGTAGGGTTCTGGCTTCTGTTTGTTGCCAGTGGTCAATCCTGTATGTTTGGGGGGATTGCTACTGTGGTCGTTCTTCCACTGTAGCAAAACTTTTCCTCAATTTTAGGCCGTTGGAAACTGGCACATAATGATGTAGTGGGTGCCATGGATCCGAGTTCTGTTTACCTTTTTCAATTTTTGTTGTAGTGTGTCTTCGGATCTCTGGGGGAGCAATACATGCAAGACTGTAAGTGATGTTAGTTGTTGTGAGGTGTAGTGTGCCCGTGATTATTCTGCAGGCTTCATTAAGCAAAGGGTCTATTTTCTTCACGTGGGCTGATCTGCCCCACACAGGTGCACAGTATTCTGCAGCTGCATAGCAGAGTGCTTGAGCAGTTGATCTAAGTGTATGAGCAATAGCTTCCCATTTTGTGCCTGCTAATTTTTTCAAGAGAGTGTTGCGAGTGCAAACTTTCCCTCGGAGTTTTTGGATGTAGGTTGCAAATGAGAGCATCCTATCCAGGGTCACGTCCAGGTAAATTGGAGTCAGATGGTGTTTGAGCTCCTTCCCACACCAGAAGATCTTGACTTTCCGAGCTGCTTCTTGATTCCTCAGGTAGAATGCACACACTTGAGTTTTTGAGGATTTGGGTTCAGAGACCATTTTTCATAATACTGTTTCATTGCTTCAAGGACTGCTGTAAGTCATACTTCAACTTCTTGGAAGGAGTTAGCTTGTGTTGCTATGCATAGGTCATCTGCATAGATAAACCTTCGTGTGTTAGGAAAGGTTGGTTGGTTGTTTGTGTAAACATTAAATAGTAGAGGTGCCAGGACTGATCCCTGTGGTAGTCCGTTCTTTTGTGGACGGCACCTACTCTTAATTCCATTTATTTCTACAGAAAATATGTGATTTTCTAGGAGGCTTCTTATTACTTTGACTGTGGTTTCGTTCTTTAACATTTTAGATAATTTCAGTTGAAGGCCTCTGTGATTCACAGTGTCATATGTTGCTGTAAAGTCAATGAATACTGCCCCTGTAATTAGTCGCATTTCAAAGCCATCCTCAATATACTGGGTTAAGTTCAGGAATTGACCACAGCAAGAGTGGCCTGGCCTGAACCATTGATATTCAGTAATGAAGAAATGGCTGAGCCTTTGAATGACTGTCTTGTGTTATTTTTCACTGTGGAGGTCCAACATGCTGAAGAGAGATGATATGGATGGGATGAATGAGGACCTTAATACCACAGCTATCACTAAAGAGGTAGTGCTGAGCAAAATTGTGGGCCTGAAGATAGATAAGCCACCTGGTGCTGATGGAATGCATCCCAGGGTATAGTAGAGGCTTTAGTAATAATTTACCAAAATTCTCTGGACTCCGGACAGGTCCTGAAAGATTAAAAGAAGGCAAATGCCATGCCACTGTTCGAAAAAGGATGCAGGTAACTATGGCACAGATCTTGGGTTCCATGTTCACTGGACACTCAAAGCTGCTGCGCAGGTTGACTCTGTGGTTAAGAAGGCATAAGGTGCATTGGACTTCATCAACCATGGAATTGAGTTCAAGAGCCAAGAGGTAATGTTACAGCTGTATAGAACCCTGGTTAAACCCCACTTGGAGTACTGTGCTCAATTCTGGTCACCTCACTACAGGAAGGATGTGGAAACTATACAAAGTGTGCAGAGGAGATTTACAAGGATGTTGCCTGGATTGGGGAGCATGACTTATGAGAATAGGTTGAGTGAACTTGGCCTTTTCTCCTTGGAGTGATGGAGGGTGAGAGGTGTATAAGATGATGAGAGGCATTGATCATGTGGCTAGTCAGAGGGTTTTTCCCAGGGCTGATTTGGCTAACATGAGAGGGCACAGTTTTAAGGTGCTTGGAAGTACGTACAGAGGAGATGTCAAGAGTAAGTTTTTTATGCAGAGAGTGGTGAGTGCGTGGAATGGAATGCCGGTGACTGTGGTGGAGGTGGATACAATAAGGTCTTTTAAGAGACTCTTGGATTAGAAAAATGGAGGGCTATGAGTAACCCTAGGTAATTTCTAAACTACATGTTCAGCACAGCATTGTGGGCCAATGGACCGAAGGACCTGTATTGTGCTGTAGGTTTTCTATGTTTCTGTAGACCAGCTAGTTTAATATCGGTAGTTGGGAAAATGCTTGAAACTATCATTAAACAAGAAATAGCAAGGCATCTGGAAAGCAATGGATCCAACAGGCAAACACAGCATGGATTCAGCAAAGGCAGGTCCCATTTGACTAACATACCGGAGTTCTGTTAGGATATAGCAAGCACAATGGATAGAAAAGAATAGATGGACATTATTTACTTGGATTTCCAGAAGGCATCGGATAAGGTGCCACATAAAAGACTTATCCATAGGATAAGGATGCATAGAGTTGGAGGTGATGTATTAGCATGGATAAAGAATTGGTTAACCAATAGAAAGCAGGGAGTTGGGATACATGGGTATTTTTCTGGTTGGCAATCAGTGGTGAGCGGTGTGCTACAGGAGACGGTGCTGAGCCCGCAACTGTTCACGATATACATTAACAATCTGGAAGAGGGGACCGAGTGTGTTGTATCTAAGTTTGCTGATGACACGAAATTGAGTGGAAAAGCAAATCGTGCAGAGGATATGGCCAGTCTGAAGAGGAATATAGGTTAAGTGAGTGGAATGGGACCTGAAGCGATAGAGCAGTGGAGAAGCGCCAGATCTGACATATAAAGAAGCTTTGAGGAAAGAGAAGCAGAATAATGGGTGTAAAGGTAGTGAGGTAGAAAGGCTAAAGTGCATGTACTTCAATGCAAGAAGCATCAGGAACAAAGGTGATGAACTGAGAGCTTGGATACATACTTGGAATTTATGATGTAGTGGCAATTACAGAGACTTGGCTGGTACCAGGGCAGGAATGAATTCTCAATATTCCTGGATTTTAGTGCTTTAAAAGGGATAGAGAGGAGGGAGAAAGGGGAGGAGGGAGAAAGGGGAGGAGGGGTGGCATTACTGGTCAGGGATACTATTACAGCTACAGAAAGGGTGGGTAATACAGCAGGATGCTCTTTTGAGTCAGTATGGGTGGAAGTCAGTAACAGGAAGGGAGCAGTTACTCTACTGGGGGTATTCTATAGGTCCCCTTGTAGCAGCAGAGATACCAAGGAACAGATTGGGAGGCAGATTTTGGATAGGTGCAAAAATAACAGGGTTGTTATCATGGGTGATTGTAAGTTCCCTAATATGAATTGGCACCTGATTAGTTCCAATGGTATAGATGGGGCAGAGTTTCTTAAGTGTGTCCAGGACGGATTTCTGCCAGAGTATGTTGACAGGCCAACTAGGGGGATTGCCATACTAGATCTAGTATTAGGTAACAAATCAGGTCAGGTCACAGATCTTTCAGTGGGTGAGAATCTGGGGGACAGTGACCCCAGATCCCTGGCCTTTAGCATTATCATGGAAAAGGATAGAATCAGAGAGGACAGGAAAATTTTTAATTGAGGAAGGACAAATTATGAGGCAATAAGGCTAGAACTTGCGGGTGTGAAATTGGGATGATGTTTTTGCAGGGAAATGTGCTATGGACATGTGGTCGATGTTTAGGGATTTCTTGCAGGATGTTAGGGATAAATTTGTCCCGGTGAGGAAGATGAAGAATGAAAGGGTGAAGGAACCATGGGTGACAAGTGAGGTGGAAAATCTAGTCAGATGGAAGAAGGTGGCATACATGAGGTTTAGGAAGCAAGGATCAGATGGGTCTATTGAGGAATATAGGGTAGCAAGAAAGGAGCTTAAGAAGGGGCTGAGGAGAACAAGAAGGGGGCATGAGAAGGCCTTGGCGAGTAGGGTAAAGGAAAACCCCAAGGCATTCTTCAATTATGTGAAGAACAAAAGGATGACAGGAGTGAAGGTAGGACCGATTAGAGATAAAGGTGGGAAGATGAGCCTGGAGGCTGTGGAAGTGAGCGAGGTTCTCAATGAATACTGCTCTTTGGTATTCACCAATGAGAGGGAACTTGATGACTGTGAGGACAATATGAATGAGGTTGATGTTCTGAAGCATGTTGATATTAAGGGAGAGGAGGTGTTGGAGTTGTTAAAATACATTAGGATGGATAAGTTCCCAGGGCCTGACAGAATATTCCCCAGGCTGCTCCACAAGGCGAGGGAAGAGATTGCTGAGCCTCTAGCTAGGATCTTTATGTCCTTGTTGTCCACGGGAATGGTACCGGAAGATTGGAGGGAGGCAAATTTTGTCTCCTTGTTCAAAAAAGATAGTAGGGATAGCCTGGTTAATTATAGACCAGTGAGCCTTACGTCTGTGGTGGGAAAGCTGTTGGAAAAGATTCTTAGAGATAGGATCTATGGACATTTAGAGAATCATGGTCTGATCAGGGACAGTCAGCACGGCTTTGTGAAGGGCAGATTGTGTCTCACAAACCTGATAGAGTTCTTTGAGGAGGTGACCAGGCATATAGATGAGGGTAGTGCAGTGGATGTGATCTATATGGATTTTAGTAAGGCATTTGACAAGGTTCCACATGGTAGGCTTATTCAGAAAGTCAGAAGGCATGGGATCTAGGGAAGTTTGGCCAGGTGGATTCAGAATTGGTTTGCCAGCAGAAAGCACAGGGTTGTGGTGGAGGGGGTACATTCAGATTTGAGGGTTGTGACTAGTGGTGTCCCACAAGGATCGGTTCTGGGACCTCTATTTTTTGTGATTTTTATTAACGACCTGGATGTGGGGGTAGAAGGGTGGGTTGGCAAATTTGCAGATGACACAAAGGTTGGTGGTGTGGAAAGTGTAGAGGAATGTCAAAAATTGCAGAGAGACATTGATAGGATGCAGAAGTGGGCTGAGAAGTGGCAGATGGAGTTCAACCTGAAGAAGTGTGAGGTGGTACACTTTGGAAGGACAAACTCCAAGGCAGAGTACAAAGTAAATGGCAGGATACTTGGTAGTGTGGAGGAGCAGAGGGATCTCAGGGTACATGTCCACAGATCCCCGAAAGTTGCCTCACAGGTAGATAGGGTAGTTAAGAAAGCTTATGGGGTGTTAGCTTTCATAAGTCGAGGGATAGAGTTTAAGAGTCGCGATGTAATGATGCAGCTCTATAAAACTCTGGTTAGGCCACACTTGGAATACTGTGTCCAGTTCTGGTCGCCTCACTATAGGAAGGATGTGGAAGCACTGGAAAAGGTACAGAGGAGATTTACCAGGATGCTGCCTGGTTTAGAGAGTATGCATTATGATCAGAGATTAAGAGAGCTAGGTCTCTACTCTCTGGAGAGAAGGAGGATGAGAGGAGACATGATAGAGGTATACAAGATATTTAGAGGAATAGATAGCGTGGACAGCCAGCACCTCTTCCCCAGGGCACCACTGCTCAATACAAAAGGACATGGCTTTAGGTTAAGGGGTGGGAGGTTCAAGGGGGATATTAGAGAAAGTTTTTTTACTCAGAGAGTGGTTGGTGCGTGGAATGCACTGCCTGAGTCAGCGGTGGAGGCAGATACACTAGTGAAATTTAAGAGACTATTAGACAGGTATATGGAGGAATTTAAGGTGGGGGGTTATATGGGAGGCAGGGTTTAAGGGTCGGCACAACATTGTGGGCCAAAGGGCCAAAACTGTGCTGTGCTATTCTATGTTGTACGTTCTATGTGCAAGGATTGGCAGATGGAATACAATGTCGGTAAATGTAAGATTATCCACTTTGGAAGGCAAATGGAAGATCAGATTATTAATTAAATGGTAAAATTGCAGCATGCTGTGCAGAGGGACTTAGGAGTGCTTGTGCATGAATCACAAAAGGTTAGTTTGCAGATGCAGGAGGCTATCAAGAAGGCAAGTGGAATGTTGGCCTTGATTGCTAGAGGGATTGAATTGAAGAGCAGGGAGGTTATGCTGCAACTATACAGGGTACCTGTGAGGCTGCATCTGGAGTACTGCGTGCAGTTCTGGTCTCCTTACTTGAGGAAGGATATACTGGCTTTGGAAGCGGTACAGAGGAGGTTCACCAGCTTAATTCCAGAGATGAGGGGGTTAGACTATGAGGAGAGATTGAGTTGCCTGGGACTGTACTCACTGGAATTCAGAAGAATGAGAGGAGATCTTATAGAATCATATAAAATTATGAATGGGATAGATAGAGACAGGAAAGTTGTTTCCACTGGTAGGTGAGACTGGAACTAGGGGGACATAGCCTCAAGATTTGGTGGAGTAAATGTAGGACAGAGATGCGGAGGAACTGCTTTTCATAAAGTGTGGTGAAACTGTGGAATTCTCTGCCCAATGAAGCTGTGGAGGCTACCTCAGTAAATATATCTGGGACAAGGTCGGATAGATTTTTGCATAGTATGGAAACTAAGGGTTATGGAGAAAAGGCAGGTAGGTGGTACTGACCCCTCTTTCTTATGTTCTTATGTTATCTCATGTTCTCGTTATTTATTGTTGTTTATTTATATTTGTCTTTGCACAGTTTGTTGTCATCTGCGCTCGGGTTTCTCTTTCAATGACCCTGTTAAAGTTACTGTGCTATAAATTCCCTGAGTATGCCCACAGGAAAACAAATCTCATGGGTTTATATGGTGATGTATACGTACTTATTTTGAACTTTGCTGCCACAAAAAACATCAAATTTCATGACATATGTGAGTGATGATAAACCTGATTCAGAAATGAGTCTCTACTGTGGACTGAGATTGGGAAGGGGGCAAGGAGAGGGGAGGGAACAGGAAGCTCCAGAGAGATGTTCTGTAATGATCAATAAACCAATTGTCTGGAATTAAATGACATTGCCTGGTGTCTCAGGACCAGGGGAGTCTGCACCTTCACCCGCCCTCACCTCTGCACTCCTCCTTCACCATTCCCAACAAATTTGCTCCTGCTAGATTTACAAACTTGATATCTGTTCTACATTGACAAATACAGTAGCATACAGTACTGACAGGCTGAATCACTGTGGAGTGGGTGCTAGTTCACAGGACCGAATGAAGCTACAGAAAGTCATACAATTAGTCAGCTCTCTCTTGGGTACTAACCTCCATAGTACCCAAGACATCGTCAAGAAGTGGTACCTCAGAAAAGTGACATCACCCAGAGCATGCCCTCTTCTCATTGTTACCATCAGGAAAGAGGTACACACTCAGTGATTCAGGAACAGCTTCTTCCCCTCTGCCGTATGAATCCTAAATGGGCATTGAACCCATGAACACTACCTCATTTTTTAAATATATATATTATTTGTGTTTTTGCACTAGTTTCATTCTATTCAATGTACATACATATTTACTGTAATTTATTTCTATATTATTATGTATTGCACTGAATGCTGCTGTCAAGTTAAAAATTTCACGACACACGCCAATGATAATGAACTTGATTCTGATTCTGTGCAAAAGTCTGAGCCATTCTAGCTATACATGTTTGCCCAAGGCTTTTGCGCGGTACTGTACACCTTACACCCAATGACGTGGCCACTGAGTGTGTGTTCGCAGACTTCTGCTGCTGTAGCCCATTCACTTCGAGGTTTGACATGTTGTGCATTCAGAGATACACTTCCACACACCACTGTTGTAAAACACGGTTGTTTGTATTACTGTTGCCTTCCTGTCAGCTTGAACAGGTCTGGCCATTCATCTGTCACCTCTCTCCTTAACAAGGCATTTTCCCCAAGGAACTGTTGCTCACTGGGTGTCTTTTGTTTTTCACACCATTCTCAGTAAACTCTCAAGACTGCTGTGTAAAAATCCCAGGAGATCAGCAGTTTCTAAGACTCAAATCACCCCATCTGGCACTAACAATCATTCCATGGTCAAAGTGACTTAGAAGACATTTCTTCCCCATTCTGATGTTTAGTCTTAACAACAACTCAATATCTTAACCATGCCTGCATGCTTTTATGCATTGAGTTGCTGCCACATGATTGGCTGATTAGATATTTGCATCAATGTACAGGTGTACCTAATAAAGCGGTCACTCTGCGTATGACTTGGACCTCATTTCTGGATCACCACAACGTAGCTTCCTTCAGTCTGAAAAACAACAGTTCACCAATGGTTAGCATGTACACAGTGGGCTGAAGGGTCTTTTTTTTATAAGCATTCTGATTCTGGCTGTCAGTGAGAGAAATTCACATCAAGGTTATCATTGTCCCTTTAGTACCTTATGCGTCAATGGTGTTCATACAAGTCTAATGACACCAATGCATTTCCACCATCAACGTAATCAGTCCCTCATTATAAGAACTTATCAGATTGATTAGGCATTATTGGTGCCTAACAACTCATACGGGCAAGTCTTAATTAATCTAATTTCCTCCAAGTGACTGTTAATCCTTTCTTAGATCAATGTTTTTAAAAGTTTTTTTTCACCACCAGAGATAAATTAGCTGGGTTCCAGAAAATGGGCTTATACTTATTCCATCTTTTGATCAGTAGGTTAACAGGACACCATGCTGTATCCAGAGATCATTTATCAACTGTGCTCTGTGTCCTTGTCATTCATCATCATCATCGTTATGTAGGCAATCATTAGAATCAGAACCAGGTTTAATATCATTGGCATATGTCATGAAATTGTTGACTTTGCAACAGCAGTACGATGCAATACATAATACTAGAAGGAAATATGAATTACGGTAAGTATATATATTAAATAGTTAACTTAAATAATGCAAAGAAAATAGTAAATTAAAAATAAATTAAATAGTGAGGTAGTGTTCATGGGTTCAATGTCCATTTGGAAATTAGATGGTGGAGGGAAAGAAGGTGTTTCTGAATCATTGAGTGTGTGCCTTCTGGCTTCTGAACCTTCTTCCTGTTGGTAGCAATGGGAACGAGGCATGTGCTGGGTGGTGGGGATCCTTAATGATGGGCGCTGCCTTTCTGCAGCACCGTTCCTTGTGGTGACCTGTATACTATTGAGGCTAATATCAATGATGGAGCTGGCTAACTTCACAACTCTCCGCAGTTTACTTCAATCCGATAGCCCACTCCCATGACTCCATGACCATGATTTTTCTTGGCTTCCTTGCCAAAATTCAAATATCAGATGTGCAGGGGTCTTAGGAGTCCTCGTGCAAGACTCCCAGAAGGTTAATTTACAGGTTGAGTCAGTGGTAAAGAAGGCAAGTGGAATGTTGGCATTCATTTCAAGCGGAATAGAATATTTTTAAAAAAGCAGATAATGCCAATGCTTTACAAGACACTGGTCAGACTGCACTTGGAGTATTGTCAATAGTTTTGGGCCCCGTATCTCAGAAAGGATGTGTTGACATTGGACAGAGTTCACAGGAGCTTCATAAGGATGATTATTGGAATGAAGGGATTAACATATCAGGAGCATTTGTCAGCTTTGGGCCTGTACTTGCTGGAATGTCGAAGAATGCGGGGGATCTCTTTGAAATCTACCAAATGTTGAAAGGACTAGATAAGGTGGGGTATGGAGAGAGTGTTTTCTGAGGTAAGTGTGTCCAGAGTTACAGCACACAACCTCAAGCTTTTAGAAGAGGGGTAAGGAGGAATTTTTTTAGCCAGAGCGTAGTGAATCTGTGAAATGCTCTGCCACAGGTAGCTGTGGAGGCCAAGACCTTGTGTATATTTAAAGTGAAAATTGATAGCTTCTACCAGATTTGTCAGGGCATCATAGGTTATGATGAGAATGCAGGTGAATGGGGTTCATTGGGATCCAAGATTAGCCATGATGGAATGGCAGAGAAGACTCGATGGGCTGAGTGGCCTAATTCTACTCCTATATCTTACAGTCTTATGGCCTATTCTGCACTGCATTTCTAAGTAAATAAATAAATACAATTCGGATGATCACCGATAGTTGAACCTTTTCGGTACTAAACTCTTGGGATCAACAATCCAAAATATTGTAATCCATTTTGTTTGAAAGTAGGGCCTTAGTGTGAAAGCATGTTCTAGACAGCCCCTGTAGTGGACAGAGCAAGTGCAGGCAGTATGTGCTGAACAATAAGTCCAGTATAAACAAAAGAACAATTTTACAGCTTGAGTGGAAAGCATCATATGGGTTAATCACTTGTGTACCCAGAGTATTCAGCTGCTCCAATATGTTTCTGTCTTGTTGAATGAATCACCAAGATGGTTGCCACATGTGGCTGAGCCATCTTCAGTATTTGGGAGCCAAGTGCTCATGACAATACACCTTCAGGAAGCATCAGGCTTCTGAAGCAGTGTGGATAACTTCACTCTCCTCAACTCCCAATGGATCTCACAACCTATGGTCTCACTTAAAAAGACTCTACAACCCAAGTTCTCAACATTATTTATTTATTTACTGCTTTTCCACAGTTCGCCTTCCTTTACACATTGGTGCTTGTCAGTCTTTGTTTTGTGTTTCTATTGTATTTTTTTGTTCTACTGTGAATGCCTGCAAGAAAATTAATCTCAAGGTAGTACACTGTGACATATATGTACTTTGCTAGTAACTTCACTTTGAACTTTAGCTAGCAGAGGGAAACCGGGAAGGTGACTCGGAACATGGAGAATTGCAGCTTGAACTGAGAATCTTGTTTACGTTAATCTACCATTTCTATCATGGCATGAATTTCCTCTCTGTCACCTGAAGTCATTACAGTTCAAGGCATTGGAGTTCGGATTTCAATCTCAGTGTCCTCTGTCAGGAGCCTATACGTCCTCCCCGTGACCACGTGGGTTTCCTTCCACAAAGACATAATGGGTAGGTTAATTGGTCATTGCTAATTGTCCCGTGATAAGGTTAGGGTTACGTCGGGGTTGTTAGGGGTTGCTTGGGTGGTGCGGCTTGAAGGGCTGAAAGGGAGAACTATTCTGCACTGAATCTCAAAATGGGTAAATGAATAAACCATCAATTCAACACGCACATCGTGCACAGCACAGGTAAAGAGTAGACAGCTCGCTGTCCGAGTGACGAGACCTCAGGAGTGGAAGAATATTCATTAGTCTCACAGCCTTAGGGAAGAAGCTGCTACCCAGTTAGCAGTCCTAGTTCTGATGCTCCTGTACCTCCGTCCTGATGGTAGTGGGTCAAACAGACTGTGGGATGGGTGGTGGAGATCCTCAACAATGCATTATGCCCTTCAGCTTCAACACTTCTGGTAAATGTCACAAATAGGGTGGAGGGAGACCCCAATGATCATTTCAGCAGTTTTTATTGTCCTCTGTATGATCTTGTGGTCCGATATTTTTCAGCTTCCGTATCACACAATGATACAACCAGAGAGGACTCTCTTGACTGTGCTCTTGCAGAAAGTTGTAAAAAGTTGTTAGAATGGTTGATAGAATCTGTACCTTTTAACATAACACAAAATGGAAATTTGTAGTTCAGAAATTAATTTATACTAGGAGGAGGTGGGGTTATACCATATCTGCCACAGCAGTAAAAACAGACAGACATACACTGAGATGCAGAATGGTAATGTTACAGGATGCTCAGTGTGAGTCAAAGTATTTACTCCAACAGCTACATCCATTTACCGCAGCTGGAAAACATCATCAAACAGAAACCATACTCCCATGAGTTTTTATAGATCGCAGGGCAACAGGCCACAAGAAAGCATCATATCACTGCAGACACGAGAGACTGCTATGACAGTAATAGGATTCAGAGATTCAAAATTGCTTAATGTCATTTCCTATACACAAGTGTAAAGGAGAATAAATTAATTGTCACTCTGGATCTAATGTGGTACAAATAAAAACACAAAAGATAAAAAGCATAATAATAATAATAAAGCACAATGAATATAAATATCGCTTCTCAATAAGTATAAATAAATAAGAGACCTTTTAACATGGATTGTATGTCCACAAAGTGTTGCTAAGTACAGGAGTGTCTGTACACAAGGTGACACTGATACATTCCAACAGTGGCTGCTCCATTTTACCTCTTTTCATTTTACTGTCTCAAACAGTGGCTCACTTCCGATGAGACTTGTAGTTTTCAAATGGCTTCTGCCCTGCAAGATCTCTCACTCCCTCATTACTCCCGCACTCACTACTTCAAACAACAATGATCAGTTACATTATTTATTTGATTCAGGTACTAGAGAGAACCCCTGTGGCTGTACCCCTTGACAATAAGTACTCCTGTCTGAGTACTTTTGGATGGGGGACAGCCTACCTAGGGGAAGCAACAGTAGCCATGCCTCTGGCACAGAGTCTGGCCCTGTGGTTCAGAAGGGTAGGGAAAGGAAGAGGAAGGCAGTAGTGATAGGGGACTCTATAGTTAGGGGGTCAGTCAGGCGATTCTGTGGATGCAGGAAAGAAACTTGGATGGTAGTTTGCCTCCCAGATGCCAGGGACCAGGATGTTTCAGATCGCGTCCAAGATATCCTGCAGTGGGAGGGAGAACAGCCAGAGGTCATGGTACATATTGCTACCAATGACATAGGTAGGAAAACGGAAGAGGTTCCTGAAAACAGACTACAGGGAGTTAGGAAGGAAGTTGAGAAGCAGGACCGCAAAGGTAGTAATCTCGGGTTTACTGCCTGTGCCACACGACAGTGCGTATAGGAACAGAGTGAGGTGGAGGATAAATGCGTGACTGAGGGATTGGAGCAGGGGGCAGGATGCAGATTTCTGGATAATTGGGACCTCTTTTGGGGCAGGTGCGACCTGTACAAAAAGGAAAGGTTGCACTTGAATCCCAGGGGGACAAATATCCTTGCGGGAAGGTTTGCTAAGGCTACAGGGGAGAGTTTAAACTACAAACCCCATTTCCAGAAAAGTTGGGATATTTTCCAAAATGCAATAAAAAACAAAAATCTGTGATATGTTAATTCACGTGAACCTCTATTTAACTGACAAAAGTACAAAGAAAAGATTTTCAATAGTTTTACTGACCAACTTAATTGTATTTTGTAAATATACACAAATTTAGAATTTGATGGCTGCAACATACTCAACAAAAGTTGGGACAGAAGCCTGTTTACCATTGTGTTACATCACCTTTCCTTTGACTAACACTTTTAAATCATTTTGGAACTGAGGATACTAATTGTAGTAGATTTGCAATTGGAAATTTTGTCCATTCTTGCTTGATATAAGACTTCAGCTGCTCAACAGTCCGTGGTCTCCGTTGTCTGATTCTCCTCTTCATGATGCACCATACATTTTCAATAGGAGATAGATCTGGACTGGCAGCAGGTCAGTCAAGCACACGCACTCTGTGTCTACAAAGCCACACTGTTGCAACCCGTGCAGAATGTGGTCTGGCATTGTCCTGCTGAAATAAGCATGGACATCCCGGGAAGAGACGTCGCCTTGATGGCAACATATGTCTCTCTAAAATCCTAATATACACCTCAGAGTCAATGGTACCTTCACATACATGCAACTCACCCATGCCGTGGGCACTGATGCACCCTCATACCATCACAGATGCTGGCTTTTGCACCTTTCACAGATAACAATCTAGATGGTCGTTTTCATCTTTGGCACGGAGAACTCGACACCCGTTTTTTCCGAAAACTAGCTGAAATGTGGACTCATCTGACCACAGCACACGGTTCCACAGTCTTTCGGTCCATCTGAGGTGAGCTCGGGCCCAGAGAACTCGCCGGCGTTTCTGCATAGAGTTGATGTAAGGCTTCCTCCTTGCGTAATACAGTTTCAAGTTGCATTTCTGGATGCAGCAACGGCCTGTGTTGAGTGACAATGGTTTTCCAAAGTACTCCCGAGCCCAGGTGGCTATAATTGTCACAGTAGCATGACAGTCTCTTAGGCAGTGCCACCTCAGGGCTCGAAGATCAAGCGCATTCAACAGTGGTTTCCGACCTTGCCCTTTACGCACTGAGATGTCACTGAATTCTCTGAATCTTTTCACAATATTATGTACTGTAGATGTTGAAAGACCTAAATTCTCTGCAATCTTGCATTGAGAAATGTTCCTTTTGAAATGACTAACGATTCTCTCATGAATTTTGGCACAAAGGGGTGAGCCACAACCCATCCTTGCTTGCAAAGACTGAGCCTGTCTGTATCTTGTTTTACGGAGGTTGGCAAAAGACTGAGCCTTTGATGGAAGCCTCTTTTATACCCAGTCATGATACCTCACCTGCTACCAATTAGCCTGCTTAATGTGGAGTCTTCCAAACCGGTGTTACTTGAACATTCTGTGCACTTTTCAATCTTATTTTAACTCTGTCCCAACTTTTGTTGAGTGTGTTGCAGCCGTCAAATTCCAAATTTGTGTATATTTACAAAATGCAATTAAGTTGGTCAGTAAAACTATTGATAATCTTTTCTTTGTACTTTTGTCAGTTAAATAAAGGTTCACGTGAATTAACATATCACAGATTTCTGTTTTTATTGCATTTTGGAAAATATCCAACTTTTCTGGAAATGGGGTTTGTAGAATTGTTGGGGGGTGGGAACCAAACTGAAGAGACTGGGGAAGAGGCGGTTGGCTCACAAATAGAGAGAGCTTGAAGACAGTGTGTGAGGGAGGATAGGCATGTGATAGAGTAGGAACACACTCACACTGACGTTTGAGATGTGTCTATTTTAACGCAAGGAGTATTGTAAACAAAGCGGATGAGCTTAGAGTGTGGATCAGTACTTGGAGATATGATATGGTGGCCATTACAGAGACTTGTGAAGCAAAAGAGGTGGGGGCATGGCACGGTTGATCAGAGATAGTGTCATGGCTGCAGAAAAGGTGGATGTCATGGAAGGATTGTCTACAGAGTCTCTGTGGGTGGAGGTTAAGCACAGGAAGGAATAAATTTACTGGGTATTTTTTATAGGCCTCCCAATAGTGACAGGGATATCGAGGAGCAGATAGGGAAACAGATCCTGGGAAGTTGTAATAATAACAGAGTTGTCGGAATGGGAGATTTTAATTTTCCAAATATCGATTGGCATCTCCAGAGAACAAGAGGTTTAGTTGGGGTGGAGTTTGTTAGTTGTGTTCAGGAAGATTTCTTGACACAATATATAGATAAGCCTACAAGAGGAGAGACTGTACTTGATTTGGTATTGGGAAATGAACCTGGTCAGGTGTCAGATCTCTCAGTGGGAGAGCATTTTGGAGATAGTGATCATAATTCTATCTCCTTTACAATAGCTTTGGAGAGAGATAGGAATGGACAAGTTAGAAAAGTGTTTAATTGGAGTAAGGGGAATTATGAAGCTATCAGGCAGGAAATTGAAAGATTAAATTGGGAAGAGATGTTCTCAGGGAAAAGTACGGAAGAAATGTGGCAAATGTTCAGGGGATATTTGTAGGGAGTTCTGCATAGGTACGTTCCAATGAGACAAGGAAGTTATGGTAGCATACAGGAACCGTGGTGTACAAAGGCTGTAATAAATCTAGTCAAGAAGAAAAGAAAAGCTTACAAAAGTTTCAGAGAGCAAAGTAATGTTAGGGATTTAGAAGATTATAAGGCTAATAGGAAGGAGCTTAAGAAGGAAATTAGGAGAGCCAGAAGGGGCCATGAGAAGGACTTGGCGGGCAGGATTAAGGAAAACCCCAAGGCATTCTACAAGTATGTGAAGAGCAAGAGGAGAAGACGTGAAAGAATAGGACCTATCAAGTGTGACGGTGGAGAAGTGTGTATGGAACCAGAGGAAATAGCAGAGGTACTTAATGAATACTTTACTTCAGTATTCACTATGGAAAAGGATCTTGGTGATTGTAGTGATGACCTGCAGCAGACTGAAAAGCTTGAGCACGTAGATATTAAGAAAGAGGATGTGCTGGAGCTTTTGGAAGGCATCAATTTGGATAAGTCGCTGGGACTGGATGAGATGTACCCCAGGCTACTGTTGGAGGTGAGGGAGGAGATTGTTGAGCTTCTGGCGATGATCTCTGCATCATCAATGGGGACGGGAGAAGTTCCAGAGGATTGGAGGGTTGCGGATGTTGTTCCTTTATTTAAGAAAATGAGTAGAGATTGTCCAGAAAATTATAGACCCGTGTGTCTTATTTCAGTGGTTGGTAAGTTGACAGAGAAGATACTGAGAGGCAGGATATGTGAAAATTTGGAGAGGTATAATATGATTAGGAATAGTCAGCATGGCTTTGTCAAGGACAGGTCATGCATTACGAGCCTGATGGAATATTTTGAGGAAGTGACTAAACACATTGATGAAGGAAGAGCAGTAGATGTAGTGTATATGGATTTCAGCAAGGCATTTGATAAGGTACCCCATGCAAGGCTTATTGAGAAAGTAAGGAGGCATGTGATCCAAGGGGACATTGCTTTGTGGATCCAGAATTGGCTTGCCCACAGAAGACAAAGAGTGGTTGTAGACGGGTCATATTCTGCATGGAGGCCGGTGACCAGTGGTGTGACTCAGGCATCTGTTCTGGGATCCTTACTCTTCGTGATTTTTATAAATGACTTGGATGATGAACTGGGGGATAGGTTAGTAGGTTTACTGATGACGCAAAGGTTGGAGGTGTTGTGGATAGTGTGGAGGGCTGTCAGAGGTTACAGAAGGACATTGATAGGATGCAAAACTGGGCTGAGAAGTGGCAGATGCAGTTCAACCCAGATAAGTGTGAAGTGGTTCATTTTGATAGGTCAAATATGATGGCAGAATATATTATTAATGCTAAGACACTTGGCAGTGTGGAGGATCAGAGGGATCTTGGGGTCCAAGTCCATAGGACACTCGAAACAGCTGTGCAGGTTGACTCTGTGGTTAAGAAGGCATACGGTGTATTGGCCTTCATCAGTCGTGGAATTGAATTTAGGAGCCAAGAGGTAATGTTGCTGCTATATAGGACACTGGTCAGACCCCACTTGGAGTACTGTGTTCAGTTCCGGTCGCCTCACTACAGGAAGCATGTGGAAACCATAGAAAGGCTGCAGAGGAGATTTACAAGTGCATTGCCTGGATTGGAGAGCGTGCCTTATGAAAACAGGTTGAGTGATCTCGGCCCTTTCTTCTTGGAGCGACGGAGGATGAGAGGAGACCTGATAGAGGTGTATAAGATGATGAGAGGCATTGATCGTGTGGATAGTCAGAGGCTTTTCCCCAGGGCTGAAATGGTTGCCACAAGAGGACACAGGTTTACGGTGCTTAGGTGTAGGTACAGAGGAGATGTTAGGGGTAAGTTTTTTACGCAGAGAGTGGTGAGTGCGTAGAATGGGCTGCCGGCAATGGTGTCGGAGGCGGATATGATAGGGTCTTTTAAGAGACTTTTGGATAGGTACATGGAGCTTAGAAAAATAGAGGGCTAAGGGTAAGCCTAGTAATTTCTAAGTTAGGGACATGTTTGGCACAACTCTGAGGGCCGAAGTGCCTGTATTGTGCTGTAGGTATTCTATGTTTCTATGGTGTTGGGTTAAGTAATGGGGGTGTTGATCAGCCTTGCTGGGTGGGGAAAGTAACTTTTGAGTCTGATGTTCCTGGCATGTAAGCTCTGTAGGTTCCTCCCTGATGCGAGTGGGACAAATAGTCCATGAGCACAGTGTATGGGATCCTTCATGATGTTACTGACTCTTTTCCGGCACCTTTCTGTATATATCGTTTTTTGGAGTGGGACAAGAAGGGCAGCGTGAGAGCTAAATTCTGAAGGAAGACAGTTTTTTTAAAAACTTCTTCGAGTACAAGGAGGACGACACTGCGCAGTCACCTGACATAGACAGGACAGCGTGGAGAGTTTAAAAAGGAGACCTCCCTATACAGTGGGCAACGGAGTGAGTGGCAGCAGAGTGCAGGGCTTTGGCTCAACAGGCTTAGCCGGTAACGGGAAGAAGCGAGACCGAGGCACCAACTCCTTTTTTTTCCCCTTGGCGAATTGGCCTGGACAGACAGAGGAACAGCAGGATTGGGAAGTTCTTAAAAGCTTACAAAAGGAAACTGAGAAGGTCTTTAAGAGGGAAAAGGAAGCTAACAAATAATATCAAAGAGGAATCTAAAAGCTTTTTCAAGTATATAAAGAGTAAAAGACAGGTGAGAGTAGATATAGGACTGATAGAAAATGATGCTGGAGAAATTGTAATGGGAGATAAGGAGATGGCAGAGAAACTGAACGAGTATTTTGCATCAGTCTTCACTGAGGAAGACATCAGCAGTATACCGGATACTCAAGGGTGTCAGGGAAGAGAAGTGTGTGCAGTCACAATTACGACAGAGAAAGTACTCAGGAAGCTGAATAGTCTAAGGGTAGATAAATCCCCCGGACCAGATGGAATGCACCTTCTTGTTCTGAAGGAAGTAGCTGTGGAGATTGCGGAGGTATTAGCAATGATCTTTCAAAAGTCAGAGCGTCCAGTTCCATCCCCACAACATCACTGGCCTTATGAATGAGTTTGTTGATTCTGTTGGTGTCTGCTACCCTCAGCTTGCTGACCCAGCACACAACAGCAAACATGATCGCACTGGCCACCACAGACTCATAGAACATCCTCAGCATTGTCCGGCAGATGTTAAAGGACATCAGTCTCCTCAGGAAATAGAGACGGCTCTGACCCTTCTTGTAGACAGCCTCAGTGTTCTTTGACCAGTCCAGTTATTGTCAATTCGTATTCCCAGGTATTTGTAATCTCCACCATGTCCACACTGACCCCCTGGATGGAAACAGGGGTCACCGGTACCTTAGCTCTCCTCAGGTCTACCACCAGCTCCTTAGTCTTTTTCACATTAAGCTGCAGATAATTCTGCTCACACTATGTGACAAAGTTTCCTACTGTAGCCCTGCACTCAGCCTCATCTCCCTTGCTGATGCATCCAACTATGACAGAGTCATCCAAAAACTTCTGAAGATGACAAGATTCTGTGCAGTAGTTGAAGTCCGAGGTGTAAATGTTGAAGAGAAAGGGAGACAAGACAGTCCCTTGTGGAGCCCCAGTGCTGCTGATCACTCTGTCTGACACACAGTGTTGCAAGCACACGTACTGTGGTCTGCCAATCAGGTTATCAAGAATCCATGACACCAGGAAAGCATCCACCTGCATCGCTGTCAGCTTCTCCTCCAGCAGAGCAGGGCCTAAATTTGAGCTTTGATGGTCTAATGGGAGGCAGGTTGGACCCCCATGCCCTCCTGTAGGTCTCCTCACTAATGACCAATGCAGTAGCCCCTGAATCAATCTCAAACTTAAAAGTCCTTTTCCCTGACAGTGACTGTGGCATAGTATGCTTCAGGTGGTTCCTCATCTGTTTCCACTGCAAACATGTTGTAGGCACACGCTGCCTCTTCATCTGCTTCTTCTAGATGGTGTGTGGCTGCCTGAGCCTGTAGAGCTTTCCCCTGCCCAGGCTTAATCTTACCCTTTGAACTTCTGCACTTTTTAACTAAATGTCCCTTTTTGCTACAAGCATGGCAGACAGTGTCTTTGAATTTGCAATCATTTGCATAGTGCATCCCTCCACACCGGAAAAATTCTACCCACTTTGTCTGTTTACCAGTCTCCTGCCTGACTTAGTGCACTGCTGCCGACTGCAACCCCCCCCCCCCCCTTGTCTTTTCTGGATATTCTTGACATTATTAGCAGCCATCTCCATGCCTTGGGCAATCTCTAAGGCTTTCTTGAAAGTCAACGATGGGGTTTTCCCTAACAGGCGGCGTTGTATGCTACCATTATTAATGCCGCATACCAATCGATCACGGAGCATGTCTTCAAACACCACTCCGAAATCACAATGCTCCGACAGCTGCTGAAGCTCGGCCACAAAATTGGCCACAGACTGACCTGGCTTCCTGAAACAGCTGTGAAATTTACACCGTTGGGTTATCACAGAAGGTTTTGGGTTGTCGTGGTTCCCCACGAGCTTGACCAGTTCATCATATGGAATGTCTCTCGGTTTCTGCCGTGTGGCTAAATTCCTTATTAGCTTGTAAGTCTTTGCCCCACATACACTCAGGAGAAGAGAGCGCTTCTTAGCCTCCTCAGTAATTCCATTAGCACAGAAAAAGTGTCCAAACCTTTCCTCATACTCCGGCCAGTCCTCGTTCCCTTCCAGAAATTCACCGATAGTTTCAAACGTAGCCATATGAAACGCGAAGCTCCCGTTCGAAAAGCGTGCCAACACATTCACAAAACCAGTTCACCTCATCGCTAAAAATATGTAGTAACTTCTACTTTGAATAAGGCACACTCAACAACTTTGTGCCCAAGAAGCAACTTTATCTCGAACTTCAAAACCGTTCTGTATATACAGAGGCTTTTACAACCCATACAGCATGGCAGGCACATTACACACAAAGCACACCGGAAGTAAAAAGAACGGAACTGGAACCTCCCAATATCTTAATTAGTATAAACTTACTTTTAATAATACTCACATTACAACAGTTTCCTTAAAGGAAAATCCTGCCTGACAACCTATTGCAATTTTTTGAGGAAATTACAAGTAGCTAGACAAGGGAGATGCAGTTCATGTTGTGTATTTGGATTTTCAGAAGGCCTTTGACAAGGTGCCACAAATGAGGCTGCTAAACAAGATAAGAGCCCATGGAGTTACGGAAAAGTTACATACGTGGATAGACCGTTGGCTGATTGGCAGGAAATGGAGAGTGGGAATAAAGGGATCCTATTCTGGTTGGCTGCCGGTTACCAGTGGTGTTCCATAGGGGTCCGTGTTGGGGCCGCTTCTTTTTATGTTGTACATCAACGATTTGGATTATGGAATATATGGCTTTGTTGCTAAGTTTGCTGATGGTACAAAGATAGGTGGAGGGGCCGGTAGTGCTGAGGAAACAGAGAGTTTGCAGTGAGACTTGGATAGATTGGGAGAATGGGCAAAGAAGTGGCAAATGAAATATAATGTTGGAAAGTGTTTGGTTATGCACTTTTTTGTAGAAGAAATAAACGGACAGACTATTATTTAAATGGGGAGAGAATTCAAAGTTCTGAGATGCAATGGGACTTGGGAGTCCCTGTGCAGGACACCCTTAAGGTTAACCTCTAGGTTGAGTCCATGGTGAAGAAGGCGAATGCAATGTTGGCATTCATTTCTAGAGGAGTAGAGTATAGGAGCAGGGATGTGATGTTAAGGCTCTATCAGGCACTGGTAAGACCTCACTTGGAGTATTGTGTGCAGTTTTGGGCTCCTTATTTAAGAAAGGATGTGCTGACATTGGAGAGGGTTCAGAGAAGATTCACTAGAATGATTCCGGGAATGAGAGGGTTAACATATGAGGAACGTTTGTCCGCTCTTGGACTGTACTCCTTGAAGTTTAGAAGAATGGTGGGGGACCTCATAGAAACATTTTGAATGTTGAAAGGCATGGACAGAGTGGATGTGGCAAAGTTGTTTCCTATGATGAGGGAGTCTAGTACGAGAGGGCATGACTTAAGGATTGAAGGGCGCCCATTCAGAACAGAGATGTGAAGAAATTTTTTAGCCAGAGGGTGGTGAATCTGTGGAATTTGTTGCCAAGGGCGGCAGTGGAGTCCAAGTCATTGGGTGTATTTAAGGCAGAGATTGATAGGTATCTGAGTAGCCAGGGCATCAAAGGTTATGGTGTGAAGGCCAGGGAGTGGGACTAAATGGGAGAATGGATCAGCTGCTGATAAAAAAGTGGAGCAGACTCGATGGGCCGAATGGCCGACTTCTGCTCCTTTGTCTTATGGTCTTATGGTGTTATACCAAATGTCCTTGATGGTTGGCAGATGCTGTCCTTGTAACATGCCGTGGAAATGGTGAGAAACATCTGTGAATAGATATTAGAATTATGTTTAGGTGACTGGTGGCACAGGAAACAGGGGCTGACATTTGTTTGATGGAGCAAAGAAAAATAAGGTGCTGAAGTAACTCTGGTTTAATATGGTGAGCAACAGCTTACTGGTAGTTCAAAAGGAAAGAAATTCAACTAAAAACATTATTACTAACACAAACACAAGGAAATCTGTAGATGCCGGAATTTCAAGCAACACACTTAAAAGTTGCTGGTGAATGCAGCAGGCCAGGCAGCATCTCTAGGAAGAGGTACGGTCGACATTTTGGGCCGAAACCCTTCGTCAGGACTAACTGAAAGAAGAGCTAGTAAGAGATTTGAAAGTGGGAGGGGGAGGGGGAGATCCAAAATGATAGGAGAAGACAGGAGGGGGAGGGATGGAGCCAAGAACTGGACAGTTGATTGGCAAAAGGGATACGAGAGGATCATGAGACAGGGGGACTAGGGAGAAAGAAAAGGGGGACGGGGGAAAACCAGAGGATGGGCAAGGGGTATAGTGGCAGTAGCGGGTTTGAGAAGTCATTGTTGGTTTCCGTTAATGAATATTGACTTCTCAAACTTCCGCTAAGGCCCCACCTCCCCACCTCCCCCTCGTACCCCATCCGTTATTTATTTATATAGACACATTATTTTTCTCTCTCTCCTTTTTCTCCCTCTGTCCCTCTCAATATTCCCCTTGCCCATCCTCTGGCTTCTCCCCGCCCCCTTTCTTTCTCCCTCGGCCTCCTGTCCCCTGATCCTCTCATATCCCTTTTGCCAATCACCAGTCCATCTCTTGGCTCCATCCCTCCCCCTCCTGTTTTCTCCTATCATTTCGGATCTCCCCTCTCCCTCCCACTTTCAAATCTCTTACCTGCTCTTCTTTCAGTTAGCCCTGACGAAGGGTCTCGGCCTGAAACATCGACTGTACCTCTTCCTGGAGATGCTGCCTGGCCTGCTGTGTTCACCAGCAACTTTTAAGTGTATTGCTTGATTATTAATAACACCTTACCTGAAGTAAATTGTGATAAACTATCACCACAAACAATGAAGAGGCAAACAAAGGCGAGCAAAGTCAGGGGATAAGCCATGCTGGTGTGTTACAAAATTGACACAGATTGTGTTGGAGTGAGCGATATGGAGAGGAGGAGGTGAGACAGATGAGTTTCGATGCCCGTCCAACTAACCTGGGTATGAGGTAGGATCACTCTAAGTGCCGAGCTGATTTAGAGTTCGAGAATGGCATGGGCTGGGCAGCATGTTATTGGCCTGGAGAGTTTAACTGTGGCAGGGCCCGGAGTGTTTTGCTGTAGCAGGGCCCGGGTCCTAATCCAAGGCACTATCTGCTGTTTGGACAATTTAAACACTGGCCAGATAGATTGGAAAGGCTGGATGTCTGGACGAGAGGCGAGAGTCGTACCGATTTTGCTCTCACTTTCGTGATGTTCACTCCTCTCTCCGTGACACTGACACTGTGAGGCTGTCCCGGCTGCTGTGTTTCTTTTCTTTCAGCTTCGTGGAGATTTGCCCAATGAATTGAGACCGAGGCTGGGGCCTACTCCAGCCTGCTCCGGGGATTTGGATCTGAGGATTCAATTTTGTTCGGAATGCTATTGCTCTCCACCTCTCTCCACAGATACTGTCTGAGCTGCTGAGTTCTTCCATCAGTTTGTTTTTCCTTGAACAGGACGATCTGCTTTTCAAATGCAGTGTTGTGTAGATCAGTGAGTAGAATGCAGCAGGGGTGGAACATTGGTACACTAGGAGAATAGATGTGACCAAACACCATGCCGAAGACATTGAAAGATAATGCATGAACCGCTGTCTATTGGCTTCATTTAGTATCAGAGTCAGATTTATCATCACTGACATATATGAAATGAAAATTGTTGTTTTGCAGCAGCATTCCCGTACAAAGACATAAAGTTACAAGAAATTACAAAATGAGTAAATTGTACAAAATAAAAGGAATGGCATTGCAGTGTTCATGGGTTCATGAAATCAGATGGCAGAGGGGAAGAAGGTGTTCCTAAAATGCTGAATGCTGAATCTGGAGGGAGTACATTCAGATTGGAGGATTGTGACTAGTGGTGTCCCACAAGGATCTGTTCTGGGACCTCTACTTTTCGTGATTTTTATTAACGACCTGGATGTGGGGGTAGAAGGGTGGGTTGGCAAGTTTGCAGACGACACAAAGGTTGGTGGTGTTGTAGATAGTGTAGAGGATTGTCAAAGATTGCAGAGAGACATTGATAGGATGCAGAAGTGGGCTGAGAAGTGGCAGATGGAGTTCAACCCGGAGAAGTGTGAGGTGGTACAGTTTGGAAGCACAAACTCCAAGGCAGAGTACAAAGTAAATGGCAGGATACTTGGTAGTGTGAAAGAGCAGAGGGATCTCGGGGTACATGTCCACAGATCCCTGAAAGTTGCCTCACAGGTGGATAGGGCAGTTAGGAAAGCTTATGAGGTGTTAGCTTTCATAAGTCGAGGGATAGAGTTTAAGAGTCGCGATGTAATGATACAGCTCTATAAAACTCTGGTTAGACCACACTTGGAGTATTGTGTCCAGTTCTGGTCACCTCACTATAGGAGGAATGTGGAAGCATTGGAAAGGGTACAGAGGAGATTTAGCAGGATGCTGCCTAGTTTAGAAAGTATGCATTATGATCAGAGATTAAGGGAGCTAGGGCTTTACTCTTTGGAGAGAAGGAGGATGAGAGGAGACACGATAGAGGTGTACAAGATAATAAGAGGAATAGATAGAGTGGATAGCCAGCGCCTCTTCTCCAGGGCACCACTGCTCAGTATAAGAGGACATGGCTTTAAGGTAAGGGGTGGGAAGTTCAAGGGGGATATTAGAGGAAGGTTTTTTACTCAGAGAGTGGTTGGTGCGTGGAATGCACTGCCTGAGTCAGTGGTGGAGGCAGATACACTAGTGAAGTTTAAGAGACTACTAGACAGGTATATGGAGGAATTTAAGGTAGGAGCTTATATGGGAGGCAGGGTTTGAGGGTTGGCACAACATAGTGGGCCGAAGGCCCTGTACTGTGCTGTACTATTCTATGTCTATGTCTATGTATGTAGGGCTCTCAGTAGTACTAGACGGACTGTTAACTGTTAACCACTTATTACCAAAATGGCTTCTCTGAGATGTTATATTAAAATGGCTTCTCATACTGTTAACTGCTGAGCAAGGGGTTCTGTGTAACAGCAATGTTTGGGTTATACGATGTGATAATGGAAACTGTATTCATTTGTTAGCCAATGGAAGTCACGTTCTGTTATCTTGTATATGTGTGCTGAGTTGAGGAACGCGGGCTTTTTTTGGGAGGCGGGCAGAGAGGGCGGATGTGTGAGGAACGGATAGCAGTTCCAGGGCGGCGGATACCAGACCTCGGGGGTTCGGAGGGTGGCCGGAGTCTCAGAAGGACGCTGTGGATGGATTCAGAGGTGTGAGCTCCAAAGTATTAAAATATTATGTGCACAAGACTGATAAGTTACTTATGTAGCGCCTTTTAGTTGTTGCTACTAACCCATCACCAAAAATTTGCTATAAAGTATAATTCTTCACTCGCACTTTGTATAATTTTTCATATTTGTGTCGTGGCTGATCATTGGGTGACTCACACCTTATCCGCACCAAAGCATTTGCACTGTTTGACGGGGTCGATGGCTATTCACCCTAGGCAATGGGAGTCAGAGGGGCAAAGAGGGGCATTTGGGGGCTCATCCGGGATTTGAATTCTGTCGGGATAAGGGGTAAGTCGCCCGGGTTAAATTAAAAGGGATGAACGTGGATAAGATCGAACTTTGATGTGAGAGCGAGGATATCCCAGTTACTCATGCCTGCGTATTAAGTGGGGTGGATATACGTACACTGGATGATGTGTTAATTCAATGTTTGAGTACGGTCAGAGCTATCGGTTAGGTTGCAATTGTAAGCAGAAAGATTTGCAAAATGGGGATTCAGCCTTTGTGCTGATACAGATGGGTGCTGACGTCAAGAAATTGGGACTGCCCCAGTCTATCAGTGACGTAGGTGAGGCGGGGCCATGGGGCGTGCACGCTGTCACAGAGGAAGGGTTTGAAGAGACACCAGAGGAGCTGCCCGAACTAGGGGCGGAGATTTTAGAGAGCGGGTCCAATCGTTTTTTAGGGATGAAGGAAGGGAGTGTTCAGATTTGGAGAATGTAATTAGTTCTCATTCCCCACGGAAGGGGGGAGGGCTCTGAGTTGGCCTCAGCCATTAACTGTTTGGTGAACCGGGCGGCGGATACGTGACAGAAGGCAAGAATTTTCTCTGGGAAAACCCCCATCCCCAATGAGGAGGATGATTACGAGTCCTGGGTAGAACATACCTCTCAGTTGCTAGGTGAGTGGCAGTGTTCTGAGGAGGAGAAGCGGCAAAGATTGGCGGACAGTTTGAGAGGGGCGGCAGCTGAGGTGGTAAAAGGGGTGAGAGTTAACCAGCCCCTGGCATCTTGGAAGGAGCATCTAGTCGCCCTAGAGGAGGCGTCTGGGCTGATGGGAAGCACGGTGGAGCTTTTAGGGGGGATTCAGAATCTGCGTCAGGAGAAAGGGGAAAAGCTTTCTGAGTACCTTCTCTGACTTGAACGTAGGCTAAATTGCTTGAGGCGCCAGGGGGTCATTTCGGCAGCTGAGGTGGATCGGACAAGGATCAACCAGATAGCCAGGGGCGTGCAGAGACACGATACGATCACTAAGAGCCTCTGGCAGTCTCGTAGAGTGCGTCCCCCCCATCTTTTGTTCAGTTGCTCAGAGAGGTCAGGGAGGAGGAGGACGAATTGGAAGCGGAAGAAGGCTCTGGTAACAAGGTATAGTCATCGGTAGTAGCCCCTTGTGGTGAAATGACCGGGGCCAGCTCCACGCAGGAGACATATAAGGGGGTCGCGGCAGGTGGGGTTCCTCTGCGGGAAGGGGCTTGCGGAGAAGGCCCCACCCAGAAGGGACGGACGGCACTGAGGCCAGGCAGAGGCCGGGGTCCTGCGAGGCAAGGCGTGTGCTATAACTGTGGGGAAGAGGGGCACTGCAGGTGGGAATGTGAACGGCAGGGAGCCCCTTGGAGGGAGAGTCCACGGGTGTCCCAGCAGGAAGAGGGGTCGGGAAACTTAGAGGAGACTCAGTGAGGGAACAGACTGGAGTCTCTGGGAAAATATGTTCCCAACAATGTGCCGCGGGACCCTCAAGAGGAAAAGACCCTATCCCAGAAGGACTGGTGGGGCCCCGATCCAGCGTGTCAATACGGATTGAGGGGATAGATGCAAAAGCCATACTCGACACGGGGTCGCAGGTCACATTACTGTACCGGTCATTCTACAATCAGTATCTGGCGCATTTACCCCTGACACCTTTCAGTGTACTAGAGATTTGGGGCATCAGTGATGGTGATTACCCATACGATGGCTACTTGTCTGTGAAACTGGAGTTCCTGGAAGCTGAGGTGGGGGTGTCTGAGGCTCATGAGGCCCTCGTACTGGTTTGCCCAGACCCCGGTGAGACTGGGGGTGTGTCAGTTGTGGTGGGGACCAACACCCCTATTGTGCGGGGCTCCTGGGAGCCTGCAAGGAGAAGGCGGGTGAAGACTTTATGGAGACTCTGTCAGTACACCCAGTGTTCCGAGCTGCTTTTGAGGAAGCGTGGGTTCGCCCTGGGCTGGACGTGACGAGTGAACGAGGCACTGTGTGGTGTGCCCAGTCGAAGCTCAGGGTGGTGCGGCCGGGTGAAGTAGCAAGAGTGATGGGGATGCCTAGATTCCCAGGGGTGCCTGAGGGTGAAGCCATTTTCGTGGACACCCTGATAGATCTCGAGATTCCCAGTTCGGGTGCTGGTGAGACCCGAATTGCAGAAGCCCTCAGTGGTACAGGCACGCAGGCTGGTGGTGATCGTCAGGGACACGACTGCACGGGAGGTCACCTTTAAGCGAGGAATGCCTCGGGCGCATTTGTTCCCAGTGACGGTGATGCATAGCGCCCCCGTGAGGCCAGCTGGGGGAGAGCTGTCAGGAAAAAGGCCTAAGTTGACTGCTGAAGCTTTTAACTTTGGGGCATCACCTGTACCGGAGGGTTGGAAACGGAGGCTGGTGGAGAAGATGTTGATGATGACAAATGTTTTTTTTCCCTTGACGCGTTTGATGTGGGTTGTTCCAGGAGCACTCGCCACACCATACAGGTAACTGAGGATACTCCGTTTAGAGAACGATCACAGCGATTGGCCCCTGCAAATGCGGAAGACGTGCGGCAGCATTTGAGCAAGTTGAAGGAGGCCGGGATCATCACGAAGTCCCAAAACCTGTATGCGTCTCCTATCGTATAGCCTGGAAGAAGAATGGGTAAGGTTCGAATGTGTGTGGACTATAAAGCACTGAACAGGAGCACGGTCCCAGATCAGTACACGGTCCCCTGGGTGGAAGATGCGCTGGCCTGTCTGAGTGGGGTGAAGTGGTTTAGCATGCTGGATTTGAGGAGTGGGTATTACCAGATCCCGATGAGTGAGGCCGATAAGGAGAAGACGGCCTTCATTTGCCCTTTGGGCTTTTACCAGTTCGAACAGATGCCCCAGGGCATATCAGGGGCCCCTGCCACCTTCCAGAGGGTCATGAAGAAGACAATGGGGGATATGAACCTGCTCGAAGTGTTGGTATATTTGGATGACCTCATAGTATTTGGATCCACCTTGGAAGAACATGAAGCGAGGCTAATGAAGGTGCTCAACCAGCTGAAGCAGGAAGGGTTGAAGCTTTCCCTGGACAAGTGCCAGTTCTGCCAGACGTCTATGAGCTATTTTGGACACATTGTCTCGCAGCATGGTGTAGCGACAAACCTGGCTAAGATCGAAGCAGTGACCACCTGGCTGAGGCCCCAGACCGTGAGTGCTCTGCGCTCATTCCTGGGGTTCTGTGGGTACTATCGGAGATTCGTGAAGGGCTACGCCAGGGTGAGTCATCCCTTGAAGCAGTTTCTGCGTGGCTACCCTCCCCTGGGACAGAGAGGGAAATGGAGGAAAGGACAGGAGGTGGGAGAATATTTGAACCCGTCAGAGCCCTTCAGACAGAGATGGGATGACAAATGTGAAGCGGCTTTCCAGCCACTGAAGGAGATGCTGACTCAGGCGCTGGTGCTGGCTTTTGAGACCCCCAATTGCCCCATGTGCTACACACTGACGCCAGTCATAAGGGGTTGGGGCTGTTCTATATCAGGATCAGGGCGCTGGCCTGAGGCCTGTAGCGTTTGTCAGCCGGAGCTTGTCACCTTTAGAGAGAAACTATCCCACCACAAGTTGGAGTTCCTGGCGTTGAAATGGGTGGTGGTGGTGGATCAGCTGAGTGACTATCTCTACAGGGCTAAGTTTGAGGTGCAGACAGACAACAACCCGGTCACTTACATGTTGACCTCGGTGAAACTGGATGCCACAGGCCACTGGTGGCTGACGGCTTTGTCTTCATATGATTTCAGCCTGAAGTACCAGCCGGGGAGCCGGAACGTCGAAGCGGATTCGCTGTCCTGACTGGGCCATGAAGAGCTGGGGAAGGACGAGGAGTGGGAGAGTGTTTCTGCCGCTGAGGTGAAGGCAATGTGCCAGTTTGCTATCACCGTGCAGGCTGAGGAGAAGGAGAAGGATCTGCCTCTTATCATTTCTACCATCAGGGAGGAGGCACAGGAGCTTGAAGACCCTCACTCAATGCAGTAGGAACAGATTCTTCCCTTCCACCTTCAGATTTCTGATCAGTTCATGAACCCATAAACACAACGTTGTTTTCCCTTTCTTTGCACTATTTATTTGTTCTGAGATAATTTCATGACTTTACATGATACTGCAGCCTCAAAACATAAAAAAGCTCACATCATCTAATTCAGTGATAATTCAGTGATAACCAGATTCCGATTACCAGGGAACACCACCTTGAGTGAGATGGCAAAGGAATATTAATTAACCACATGGACTAGATCTGGTCATCATGCCGATATCACAACATCTAATCTGGTTGTAGTCACAGACTGTAATGAGGGTAAACACACTGGTCGATATCACGACTATCTTTCACTTTAATATGAACAGCAGATAATTCTCCACCATCAGTATGCTGCCACACGAAACAAATAAAGGCAGCATGGAACATTAATGTTCTTTTATGTGAATAATCCAGTGACTCAATTACTGAAAGATTTTAAAGGCAATAATTTCCTTTGAGTGTTCATTTGCTGATTCCCTACATGGCTGCTGACAGAGTTTCCTGAATTATTGTTCTTACTCGCAGTTCGTCTTCTTTTGCAATTGATGTTTGTCTGTCTTTGTTAGTTTACATATAGTTTTTCATATATTCTGCTATATTTCTTTTTTCTCCCTGTAAATGCCTGTAAGAAAATTATCTCAAGTTAGTGAGTCAACTGAAATGAACCACAGAAACTGCAGCTCACTGGATGTCTCTTTGCTTCTCGCACCATTCCCTGTAAACACTAGAGATTGTTATGTGTGAAAATCTCAGGAGATCAGCAGTCCCTGAGATACTCAAACCACCCCATCTGGCACCAACAATCATTCCCCAGCATTTAGATCACATTCCTTCCCCACTCAGGTGTTTGGTCTGAACAACACCTGACCTCTAGACCATATCTGCATGTTTTTATGCATTGAGTTGCTAACACATGATTGCCTGATTAGATATTTGCATTGATGAGCAGGTGTACCTAATAAAGTGGCTATAGAGGTATTTGATCATGGCTGACTTATTATCTCTCTTAATCCCATCCTTCTGCCTTTACCCCATAACCTCTGATGCCCTGACTAATCAAGAATCTATCTACCTCCAATTTAAATATACCCAGTAATTTGGCTTCCACAGCCATCTAGGGCAATGAATTTCATGAATTTACTTTCCTCTGACCTAAGGAATTCCTCCTCATCTCTGTTCTACAGGAATATTTTTTTATTTTGAGGCTGTGCCCTCTGCTCTTAGAAATCCCCACTATAGGAAACATCCTGTCCACAACCACTCTGTGGAAGCCTTTCAATATATGGTAGGTTTCAATGAAATGCCCCCTCATTCTTCTAAACTCCAGCAAGTACAGGCTCCAGATCATGAAATGCTTGTCATATGTTAACTCTTTAATTCCTAGGACATTTCTTCTGTGGATCTTCGCCATCTTTGCGTAGATATGGAGCCCAAGAATGCTCACAATAGTCCAAAAGCCTTAAGTCTCACACCACCAGCTTCAAGGACAGTAATTACCCCCTCAACGATTAGGCTCCCGAATCAATGTGGATAACTTCACTCACCTTGACACTGAACTGACTTCACAACCACAAATTCACTTTCAAGGACTCATGTTCCCAATCTGTATATATATATATGCATGTATGTGTTTATGTATGTAATTGCACAGTTTGTCTTCTTTTTCATATTGGTTGTTTGCCAGTCTTTGTGTGTAGATTTTCACTGATTTTATTGTATTTCTTTGCTCTACTACAAATGCTTGCAAGAAATTAATCTCAGGGTTGTACATGGAGGCATATATGTACTTTGATAATAAATTTACTTTGAACTTTGAAATTTGAAACGTGCTCTGAACAATGCCTTATGAAGACTAACTATTACATCCTTTTCGTCTTTATATAATGATGAACCCCAATGAAGATTTCTCTGAAGCTACAACTTAGTACAATTATTATCAGTTATTTTGCCGGCTGTTCTTTGCATAAGTCTTGTTTAAAATCTTGATTACTGCCATTAAGACCCATTGGTATTTCCTACAGAGATTATCAGCACTCTCCAAGAGATTTATAGGGCCATTGTGCAGTGCTTTTCATGAAATCATCTTCACAGGCAGAAAAAAATTAAAAAGTAAACAAATGTATAATTGGTATACAGTATTGAATACCAATATTTAGAGAATCATTCAACACATATTGCCTTTAGAAGTCTGTCTGCTTATTGTAAAGCAGCAAGGGGATTTACAGCTCAATATTATTAATTATTATTATTATTTGTTTATTTTTGTATTTGCATCGTCTGTCTTCTTTTGCACATTAGCTGTTTGTCAGTAGTTGTTTGTAGATTTTCATTGATCCTATTGTATTTCTTTGTTCTACTGTGAGTACCGGCAAGCAAATTAATTTCATGGTAATATATTTCATTACTAAGATACTCTCATTCTCAGAATACACTGATAATAAATTTACCTTGAACTTTGAACCTTTGGAACTGTGAAATATGACAATAAGATATAGGAGCAGAGTTAGGCCATTTGGCCCGTCGAGTCTGCTCCATCATTCATTTCTCTCTGTGACGTAGGTTCCTGTCTTCTCCCTGAATCCCTTCAGGCCTGGAATAATCAAGAATCTATCAACCTCTGTCTTTAAATATACCCAAAGATTTGTCCTCTATAGCTGCCTGTGGCAATCAATTCCACAAATTCACCACTCTCTGGCCAAAGAAATCCCTTCTCGTCTCCTTTTAAAATGATGCCTTCTCTGTTCTGAGGCTGCATCCTCTGATCTTAGACTCCCCCAGCATCCTCTTCCATGTCCACTCTTTCAATGCCTTCCAAAATTCGATAGGTTTCAATGAGGTCATCCCTCATTCTTCTGAATTCCATTGAGTTCAGACCCACAGCCATCAAGCACTCTTCATCTGACAAGACTTTTAATCCTGGAGTTTTTTTTGTGCTCCTCCTTTGAACCCTCTCTAGTGTCAACCCATCTATTCTTAGATTAGGGGTCCAGAACTGCTCACAATACTTCAAGTGAGGCCTCACCAGTGCCTTATAATGCCCAAACGTAATGTGCTTGCTTTTATATTCTAGTTATAGCTTGCAGTAGCGTAGAAAAAGTCACAATAAAAAACAAAACTTCCTAATTCACACAAACACAAGGGATTCATTGCATATATTTTTGATATTCAATATAAGGAGGTTATTCTACTTCATGCTTTATCCAACAATCTAAGGACATTAGAACATTAGAAAAGAAGAAGAAGGATATAAAGTGGGTTATGTGGCCACTCAAACTGTAACCATTCATTGGGTGTTTTAATCTGAGCTATTCTAAACTGGTATCTGTACTCCTGACTCCCACACAGCCAAGAAATCTGTTTAGCTCAGTCCTGAATATGATTGGTGGCCTCAAGATGGCAACATCTATCATCAAAAATGCCCACTCTCTGGGTCATGCCAACTTTTCAAATCCTACACCACCAGGTTGAAGTTCAACCATTCAGCTATATAGGACCCTGGTCAGACCCCACTTGGAGTACTGTGCTCAGTTCTGGTCACCTCACTACAGGAAGGATGTGGAAACTATAGAAAGGGTGCAGAGCAGATTCGTAAGGAAGTTGCCTGGATTGGGGAGCATGCCTTATGAGAATAGGTGGAGTGAACTCGGCCTTTTCTCCTTGGAGCGACGGAGGATGAAAGGTGACCTGATAGATGTGTATAAGATAATGAGAGGCATTGATCGTGTGGATAGTCAGAGGCTTTTTCCCAGGGCCAAAATGGCTAACACAAGAGGCCACAGTTTTATGGTGTTTGGAAGTAGGTACAAAGGCAATATCAGGGGTAAGTTTTTAACGCAGAAAGCAGTGAGTGCGTGGAATGGGCTACCGGTGACGGCGGTGGAGGCAGAAATGATAGAGTCTTTTAAAAGACTCCTGGACAGGTACATGGAGCTTAGAAAAATAGAGGGCTATGGGTAACCCTAGGTAATTTCTAAAGTAAGTGCATCTTTGGTATTGTGGGCTGAAGGGCCTGTATTCAGTTCTTGAACCAACCTGCACAACCTTAATCCCTGCTTCAGTCTGAAACATCATGACCACTTTACAATGCAGTAGACTTAGATTTCTGTTATAATTATTTTCTTTCTTGTAAAATTTATATCCAATTTTTGTTTTATTTGTGAATATTGTCTATCTGAAGCTATGTGCCTGTAAAGCTATTACAACTAAGTTTTTCAGTGCACCTGTGCCTACATGAACTAGTGCAAATGAATCAGAATCAGAATCGGATTTATTATCACTGAGATATAAGACCATAAGACCATAAGATATAGGAGCAGAAGTAGGTCATTCGGCCCATCGAGTCTGCTCTGCCACTTAATCATGGGCTGATCAAATTCATCCAGTTATCCCCCTTCCCCTGCCTTCTCCCCATATCCTTTGATGCCCTGGCTAGTCAAAAACCTATCTGTCTCTGCCTTAAATACACCCAATGACTTGGCCTCCACAGCCACTCGTGGCAACAAATTCCACAGATTTACCACCCTCTAACGAAAGTAATTTCTCTGCACCTCTGTCCCAGGATACTGATAGACTTTTACCGCTGTACCATTGAGAGCATACTCACCAACTGCATCTCAGTGTGGTACGGCAATTGTCCCGTATCGGACCGCAAAGCATGCCAATGTGTGGTGAAAATTGCCCAGCGGATTATCGGCACCCAATTGCCCACCATTGAGAATATCCACCATAAACACTGCCTGGGCAGGGAAAAAAGCATTATCAGGGATGCATCTCACCCTAACCATGGACTTTTTACTCTCCTCCCATCCGGTAGGCGCTACAGGAGCCTCCACTCCCACACCAGCAGGCACAGGAAGAGCTTCTTCCCTGAGGCTGTGACCCTGCTGAACCTCACATCACAGCGCTAAGCAGTATTGCATCCATATTGTACTGTCTCAGTACTTTTATATTTCTGTGCTGTAGCACTTACTTTTTATTCACAGTTATTTTGTGAATAACACTATTGTTTATATTTTTGGTCAGATGCTAACTGCATCTCATTGGCTTTGTATCTGTACTCGGTACAATGACAATAAAGTTGAATCTAATCTAATCTAATCTAAATGGACGTCCTTCAGTCCTGAAATCGTGCCCTCTTGTCCTAGACTCCCCTACCATGGGAAATAACTTTGCCATATCTAATCTGTTCAGGCCTTTTAACATTCGGAATGTTTCAATGAGATCTCCCCTCATTCTTCTGAACTCCAGGGAATACAGCCCAAGAGCTGCCAGACGTTCCTCATACAGGAACCCTTTCATTCCTGGAATCATTTTTTGTGAATGTTCTCTGAACCCTCTCCAATGCCAGTACATCCTTTCTAAAATAAGGAGCCCAAAATTGCACACAATACTCCAAGTGTGGTCTCACAAGCAACTTATAGAGTCTCAATATCACATCCCTGCGCTTATATTCTATATCTCTAAAAATGAATGCCAAAATTGCATTCGCCTTCTTCACAACCGACTCAACCTGGAAGTTAACCTTTCGTGTATCCTGCACAAGGACTCCCAAGTCCCTTTGCATCTCTGCATTTTGAATTCTCTCTCCATCTAAATACTGGTCTGCCCTTTATTTCTTCCACCAAGGTGCATGACCTTACATTTTCTAACATTGTATTTCATTTGCCACTTCTTTGCCCATTCCCCTAAACTATCTAAGTCTCTCTGCAGGCTTTCTCTTTCCTCAACACTACCCGCTTCTCCACCTATCTTTGTATCATTGGCAAATTTTACCACAAATCCATTAATACCAAAGTCCAAATCATCGTAAAAAGCAGCAGTCCCAACATCGAACCCTGTGGAACTCCACTGGTAACTGGCATCCAGCCAGAATAGGATCCCTTTATTCCTACTTCATTTTTTACCGATCAGCCAATGCTCCACCCACACTAGTAACTTCCCTGTAATTCCATGGACTCTTATCTTGCTAAGCAGCCTCATGTGTGGCACCTTATCAGAGGCCTTCTGAAAATCCAAGTACAGCACATATACTGCATCTCCTTTGTCGACCCTGCATGTAATTTCCTCAAAGAATTGCAGAAGGTTAGACAGGCAGGATATTCCTTTTAGGAAACCATGCTGGCTTTGGCCTATCTTGTCATGTGCCTCCAGTATTCCGTAATCTCATCCCTAACAATAGATTCCGAAAACTTCCCAACCACTGATGTCAGGCTAATAGATCTACAGTTTCCTTCCCGCTGCCTCCAACCCTTAAAAAGCGGAGTTTTTTTTTACAATTTTCCAGTCATCCGGTACAATGCCATGAAGTTTGTTGTTTGCGGCAATGGTATAGTTCAATAGATAAAATACTGTAAGTTACAGTGATAAAAATATATAAACTAATTAATTAGTGCAAAAAGAGAGCAATTAGTGGTAAAGAGAGCAAATATGGTATACATACTTTGATAATAAAATTACTTTGAATTTTAAACTTTAAACTCTGTTCAAGCTTTCCCCACAGGACAACCCGGGATTCCCAACCAGGGGTCTACTGACCCCTTCCTTAATGGTATCGGTCAAAGGCACAAACAATGTTCCAAGGTTCAACTCAGGGAAACTTACCAATTCTTATCGATGCACTGTAGAAAGCATTCTATTGGGATGCATAACAGCTTAGTACGGCAGCTGCTTAGCACTTGACCACAAGAAATTGCAGAGAGTTATTGACACAGCTCAGTACATCATGAAAACCAGAGATAACATGGACTCTGTCTGCACCTCTCACTGCCTCAGTCAAACAACCAGCATAATCGAAGCCCCATCCACCTTGCACATTTTCTCTTATCCTCTCTCCCATTAAGCAGAAGATACGAAAGCCCGGAAAGGACTTACCACCATACTCAAATTCCATCCGGCTGCTATTGAACGGACTTCTTGTGTGACAGATTGCAAGCCTGACCTCACAATTTATCTCATTATGGTCTTGCATTTTATTGTTTACCTGAATTTTACTCTCTTTGTAGCTTTTACACTTTATTCTGCATTGTTATTGTTTCACCTTGTTCTGGATTAATGCACTGTATAATCATAAGAGCTGTTGAACGGTACGCAAAACAAGCTTTTCACTGTCTTTTGGTAACTGACAATAATAAACCAACTTCAGTTTCAGTAAACTATGCCATGGATAGTCCCATGCCTAGCTGTAAAAGGAGGAAGATTAGGCATGAAGCTAGCAAACTTATCCTGTAAAATCCTAGTGCTAGACATATGCCAATAAAAACTCCATAATACCTTACCCCTGGGAGAGGAGGTATCTTCGAAGATGGGCTACATCAGGGGACAATTTGAAAGGCTAGCCCAGGATAGAGGACTCTGGTGAACTGCTTTCAATGGACAATGCCCCTTTCGGGGTGACATCCATAAGAAGAATTCCCAATACATTTCACTGAGCTACCTCAGTACAAGAACATCTAGGTATCAGATTTTAGATGATTGATAGTAAAGTCATATAATCATAGAACACTTCAGCAAAGAAATAGGCTCTTTGGACCACCAAGTCTGCACCACACCATTTAAACTGCCTTGTCCCATTGACATCACCAGAACCATAGCTCTCCTTAACCGTCCGATCCATCTACCTATCCAAACTTCTTTTAAACATTAAAATGGAGGTTGCATGCATCACTTGCACTGACAACTCATTCTACACTCTCACAACCCTCTGAGTGAAGAAGGTTCCCCTCATGTTCCCCTTAAACATTTCCCCTTTCACCCTTAACCCATGACCTCAAGTTGTAGTCCCACCAAACCTCAGTGGAAAAAATCTGCTTGTATTATTTTATCTATGCCCCTCATAATTTTGTGTACCTCTATCAAATCTCCCCTCAATCTTCCATTTTCAAAGGTATAAAGGCCCAACCTGATCAACCTTTCCTTATAACTCAAGTACTCCAGTCTTTGTTAATTTTCTGTGTACTCTTTCAACCTTACTTATATCTTTCCTGCTGTTAGGTGACCTAAACTGCACACAATACTCCAAATTTGGCTTCAGCAATGTTTTATACAACTTCAGTATAACATCCCATCTCCTATCCTCAGTATGTTGATTTATGTAGGCAAATAGCCCAAAAATTTTCTCTATAACCCCCATCTACCTGTGCTGCCAATTTCAGTGAATTATGGACCCATATTCCCAGATTCCTTTGTTCAACAGCACTCCTGATGACACAGGCAGCATTTGCTGATGTAAATTTGCTGATGACACGAAGTTTGGGGGTGATGTGGATAGTGTGGAGGGTTGTCAGAGGTTACAGTGGGACATTGATAGGATGCAAAACTGTGCTGAGAAGTCGCAGATGGAGTTCAACACATAAGTGTGAGGTGGTTCATTTTGGTCGGTCAAATATGATGGCAGAATATAGTATTAATGATAAGACTCTTGGCAGTGTGGAGGATCAGAGGGATCTTGAGGTCTGAGTTCGTAGGACACTCAAATCAGCTGTGCAGGTTGACTCTGTGGTTAAGAAGGCATACGGTGTATTGGCTTTCATCAATCATGGGATTGAGTTCAAGAGCTGAGAGGTAATGTTGCAGCTATATAGGACCCTGGTCAGACCCCACTTGGAGTACTGTGTTCAGTTCTGGTTGCCTCACTACAGGAAGGATGTGGAAACCGTAGAAAGGATGCAGAGGAGATTTACAAGGATGTTGCCTGGACTGGGGAGCATGCCTTATGAGAATAGGTTGAGTGAACTCAACCTTTTCTCCTTGGAGCGATGGAGGATGAGAGGTGACCTGACAGAGGTGTACAAGATGATGAGAAGCATTGATCGTGTGGATAGTCAGAGGCCTTTTCCCCAGGGCTGAGATGGCTAGCATGAGAGGGCACAGTTTTAAGGTGCTTGGAAGTAGGTACCGCGGAGATGTCAGGAATAAGTTTTTTACACAGAGAATGGTGAGTGCGTGGAATGGGCTGCTAGCGACGGTGGTGGAGGCGGATACAATAGGGTCTTTTAAGAGTCTCCTAGATAGGTACATGGAGCTTAGAAAAATAGAGGGCTATGGGTAACCCGAGGTAATTTCTAAGGTATGGACATGTTCGGCTCAGCTTTGTGGGCCGAAGGGCCTGTATTGCGCTGTAAGTTTTCTATGTTTCTATCTACCGCGATGAAATTCTTTCAGAGGATGGTCATGCCTAGAACCAACTCCTGCCTCAACAAGGACCTGGACTCACTGAAGTTTGCCTATTGTCACAATAGGTCAATGGCAGACTCAATCTCAGTGGCTCTTCACACGGCTTTAGATCACCTGGACAATGCAGACACCAGAGTCAGGATGCTTTTTGTTAACTATACAGTAGCTCAGTGTTAAGCACTGTCATTCCTACAGTCCTAATTGAAAATCTACAGAACCTGAGCCTCTGTACCTCCATCTGCAATTAGATCCTCAGCTTCCTAACCAGAAGACAACAACCTGTGTGGATTGGTAATTAACAAATTCTCCTTGTTGACAATTAACACTGGTGCACCTCAGAGATGTTATTGCTTAGCCCACTGCTCAACTCTCTCTATACTCATGACTGTGTGGCTAGGGATAGCTCAAATACCATCTATAAATTTGCTGATGATACAATCATTGTTGATAGAGTCTCAGATGGAGACGAGAGGGCGTACAGGAGCGAGATACACTAGCTAGTTGAGTGGTGTCACAGCAACATCCTTGCACTCAATGTCAGTAAGACCGAAGAGCTAATTGTGGTCTTCAGGAAGGGTAAGACAAGGTAACATTGACAAATCCTCATAGAGGGATCAGAAGTGGAGAAAGTGAGCAGTTTCAAGTTCCTGAGTTTCAAGATTGCTGAGGATCTAACCTGGTCCCAACATATCGATGTAGTTATAAAGAAGGCAGGACAGCAGCAGTGTTTCATTAGGAGTTTGAGGAGGTTTGGTTTGTCAGCTAAAATGCTTGAAAACTGCAGATGTGCCATGGAGATCATTCTGACAAGCTGTACCACTGTTGGTATGGGGGGGGGGGGCGGGGACTGCTGATGCACGTAATCGAAAGAAGCTGCAGAAAGGAATAGAATTTGTCAGCTCCATCTTGGGTACTATCCTCTGTTTCATCCAAGACATCTTCAAGGAGCCAAAGGGCAGTCCCTCTGAAAGGTGGTTTCCATCATTAAGGACCCCATCACCCACGCCATGCTCTCTTCTCACTGTTACCATCAGGAGGGAGGTACAGAAGCCTAAAGGTGCACACTCACTGATTCAGGAGTAACTTTGTCCCCTTTGCAATCCGATTTTTAAATGGACATTGAACCCATGAACACTGCTTCACTTTTATTATTTCTGTTTTCGCACTGCTATTTTTAATTTTACTATTTAATATATGCATATATATATATACATACACTTACTATAATTCACTTATTTATTTTTATCTATATTTAACATGTATTGTATTGCACTGCTGACACTAAGTTAACAAATTTCACGATATCTGCCAGTGATATTCAACCTGAATCTGATACTGAATCTTGGAATACCTTCCACTAACTTTCCCACTGCTGATGTCAGGCGCACCAGCTTATAATTTCCTGGTTTATTTTTAGAGCTTTTCTTAAACAGTGGCACAACACTGGCCATTCTCCAATTCTCTCATACCTCACCTGTCACTAAAGATGATTTAAATATCTTACCTCATCCTCTGTAATACCTATGGGGTCCATGACTTCACTGCAGCTTTACCTCACTTCTGCAGACTCTGTGTCTGTCTCCCAAGAGAATACAGATGCAAAACAATGCATTTATGATCTCTCCCATCATTTTTGGCTCCACATGTAGATTGTATGATTTTATATCTGATTGAAGAAGGGCATCGATAAGGTGAACAGCTACCATCTTTTTCTCCAGGGAAAAGAGTAAAAACATAGAGACTGAACGTGAGAGGGAAAATTCTTGAAAATGACCTGAGGGGCATAGTTTAACTCTCAATGCAAGATGAAGTTATGGAACAATCGACTAGAGGAAATGGATGATACAGGTACAATAACAACATTTAAAAGACATTTGGACAGGAATCATTTTGAGCTATATGGGTAAACAAGAGCAAATAAGATCAGCTTGATGGGCACCTTGTTCAGCATGGCCCAACTGAACTGAAGGGCCTGTTTCCAAGCTGTTTTGGCTCCATAACTTAATGACACATAAACAAAAACTGTTGCTACTAACAAGAAAAAATCTGCAGATGCTGCAAATCTGAGCAACACACACACAAAATGATGGAGGAACTCAGCAGGCCAGGCAACATCTATGGAAAAAACTACAGTCAACCCTTCAGCAGGGCTAACTGTTGTTACTAATTTTGAAGAAATTAAATCACTGAGTATCACTTGCTGAAGGTTTATCAGGCCAGACCACACATGGAGCATTGTGAGGAGTTTTATCTTATAAAACACTTATCTTAGTGTTGGCATTGGAGAAGATCAAGGTTCAGGAAAATGATTCTAGGAATGAAAGGGTTAACATATGAGGAGTGTTTGATGGCTCTGGGCTTGTACTTGCTGGAGTTTTACAAGAATGGGGGGATGTGGGGATATCTCATTGAAACTTATTGAATATTGAAAGACCGAGATAATGTGAAGTGGAGGGTATGTTTCCTACGGTGGAGACTAGCACAAGACAGAGGCAAGGCCTCAGAATAGAAGGACATCCCTTTAGAACAGAGATGAGGAGGAATTCCCTTGACTAGAGAGTGGTAAATCTGTGGAATTCATTGCCACATATGACAGTAGAGGCCAGGTCATTCGGTATATTTAAAGCAGAGGGTGATGGACTCTTGATTAATCAAGGCATCAAAGGTTACAGGGTGAAGGTAGGAGAACGGTGTTGAGAGAGGTAAAATTCAGCCATGTTGGAATAGCAGAGCTGACCCAATGGGCGAACAGCCTAATTCTGCTCCGATTTTTTATGATTTTGTGGTCTTACGGTCTTTTTAGGAAGGTATGTGTAATGAGGATCTCAAACATGCATAAATATCTCAAGCATGTGGAGCCATTTATCTGTTACTCCTTCATGCCTCTGGGCACATCAGTGCATTATCACATTATGAAGGGCCCAAACTAAAAAAACAATAAAACTGCAAACTTTATGATAATTGTTCATTAACTTACCTGAAATTAAAATTATATCGCATAATCTTCAAAACTCTATCTGCACGCTACCAGTTCTCGAGATAGATTCCTATCTCACTTGCATAACACAAGAGATTCTGCAGGTGTTGAAAATCTGCAAAAGAATTCTGATGAAGCATTGGTCTGAAATGTTGTCTCTGCATTAGGACTGGAAAAGAAGGAGGAAAAAGCCAGAATAATAAATTGGGGGGAGGGTGGGGAGGACAAGCACAAAGGTGATAGGTGAAGCCAGGTGGGCTGGGGTGGGGGGATGTAGTAAAAAGCTGGGAGATCATAAGTGGAAAAGACACTTGAGCTGGAGAAATCAATGTTTATGCCATTGATTTCACCCCTCGTTCTTTATTTCCCCACTCCTACCTCTTCTCCTCACCCCCTCCTCCTTCCCTTTTTCCCAAGGTCCACTCTCCTTTCCTATCAGGTTCCTTCTTCTCTAGCCCTTTGCCCTTCACCTTTCCTTTCCAGTTCTGATGAAGGGTCTCAACCCAAAATGTTGACTGTTTATTTATTTCCATAAATACTGCCTGACCTGTTGAGTTCCTCCAGCATTTTCTGTGTGTTGTTCTGGATTTCCAGCATATGCAGGATTGCTTGTGTTTATTATTTCAAGCACAATGTTTGAGGTCACAACAAACATGGACCAAAGAAATATTTATTATTTTCTGCTGAGGTAACTGACATTGGTCTCCTGTTTTCCTACCACTTTTGTTGTTAATGTTAAGGATAACCATCATTTATTAATTCACCCAAAAGAATTGGGAGATTCACAAAACACTGGAGGAACTCAGCAGGTCAAACTTTATTCTTCTTAACTCCCACCACCCCTACTGGGGCATAGGTTGCCATCGGCAACTCACCAGAGTCCTCTGCCCTGGGACAGTCTTTCAATTTGTCCCCAGTGTAGCCCGTTGAGGATCCTGCCTCTCCCAGGGATGAGCTCTCTGGAGCTTCCATTGGTGTTTCTGTAGCTCTGAGCTAGCCTCATGTCCAAATCTCTCCCTTTCTTTGTCAGGCTTGAGACTGGCCATTGGGAGTTCAGCAGGCCAGCATCATCTGTGGAAACAAATCAAAAGTCAATGTTTTGGCCTGAGAATTTTCATCAGGAATGGGTACTTTTTCTGCTGTTTTGCATTCCTCCAGGTCTTGATACCATTTATTGATGTTTTGTCTTTTCAGCAGCGGTCAGACCATTTTATCCAATTGAATTAATAGACTTTTGTCAACAGCAAGCAAACAGGTCGATGCACCGAGCTGGCTTCAAAAGTCAAATCATTATGGCAAACTACCACAAGTCCATTTTGAAGCAAGTAATCATTAATTGTAAGGGCACTTGAAGGAAAAGACTTACATCTGTTGTTACTTTAAGAACACTTAAATAAAGCATTAACTCTTTCAGAGGAGGATTGTAAATCCTGCATCAGCAACAGATTATTTTCTTTATTGCAATCTCTTTAAATGCAGGGGGTATCAATGAGAGCAGTTACATAATTTCAGAACCAGAGTCAGAATCAGGTTTAATATTAGTGGCATATATGGAGAAGTTTGTTGTTTTCTAGCAGCAGTACATTGCAGTAAAAACTATAAATTACAGTAAGAAATATATAAAAAAATCTAATTAAATATGTAGTGCAAAAAGAGAGAAGAATAAAATTAGCAAAGTAGTGAAGTAGTTAGGCAACTAAAAAAGTCATTAAGTAGGCCAAGGTGTAATACAAAAGCAGGCTAACCAATATTATTAAAGAAGATACCAAAAGTTTCTTCAGATATATAAAGTGTAGAACAGAGGGGAGAGTGGATATGAGGAAATGATGGAACTAAATAAGCATTTTGCATCAGTCTTCACCTGGAAGACTTTAGCAGTATGGTGGAAATTCCGGGTGTTATGAGTCATGAAGTGCGTGAAGTTTCCATAACTAGAAAGAATGTTCTTGGGAAACTCCAAGGTCAGAAGGTAGATAACTCACCTGGACCAGATGGTGTACACCCCAGAGTTGTGAGAGAGTTGGCTGAAGAGATTGTGGAGACACTAGTAATGATCTTTCAAGAATCACTAGATTGTGGAATGGTTCCAGAAGATTGGAATATTGCAAAATTCACTCCATTCTTCAAGAAAAGAGTGAGGCATAGAAGGAAGGAAACTATAGGCAAGTTAGTCTGGCCTCAGTGGTTGGGAAGATGTTGGAGTCGATTATTAAGGAAGAGGTCTCAGGGTGCTTGGAGACGCATAGCAAAATAAGCCATAGTCAGAATGGTCTCCAGGAAAAATCTTGCCTGACAAATCTGTTGGAATTCTTCGAGGAAATAACAAGCAGGACAGACAAAGGACTGTCAGTTGATGTTGTGTGCTTGGATTTTCAGAAAGTCTTTGAAGACGTGCCACATATGAGGTGCCACAACTCAGATGTCTGGATAATTGGGACCTCTTCTAGGCCAGGTGTAAACCTGTACAAAAAGGATGGATTGCACTTGAATCTGAGGGGCACCAGTATTCTTGTGGCCAGGTTCACAGAGCTGTTGGGAGCGATTTAAACTTATATGGCAGGGTGATGGAAACCACTATGATAGGGCTGAGGACGAGCCAGCAGGTTAACAAGTAGATATTGGGTGTAACATGATTGTAAGGAAGGACAAGCCAATGATTGGGTACAAATGCAGACAGAGCAAAGAGTTAAAGTGTACCACAAGGCACAATTCAAAAGGACGAGGAATGCAGAACTGAAGATGCTGTATTTAAATATGCATAGCACTCGGAATAAGGTAGACAAACTCGTGTTGCAATTACAGCTTGGTTGGTATGACATTGTGGGCATCACTGAGTTGTGGCTGAAAGAAGGTCATAGTTGAGAGCATAACATCAAAGGATATATTTTGTATCAAAAGGACAGGCAGGAAGGCACAGGCATTGGTGTGGCTCTGCTGCTAAGAGATGGAATTACATCTTTAGAAAGGGTGACATAGTGTAAGAGAATGTTGAATCTTTGTGTGCGGAGTTAAGAAACTGTAAGGATTTTTAAAAAAACATGATGGAAATCATATATAGTCCTCCAAATAGTAGCCAAGATGTGGCGTTGAGATTGCAAAGGGAGCTGGAAAGGGCATGAAATAAGAGTAATATCTCAATTGTAATGGGAGACTTCAATATGCAAGGAGATTTGGAAAATGGGGTTGGTGTCAGATCACAAGAGAGGGAATTTGTTGAATGCCTATGAGATGGCTTTATAGAGCAGCTTGTGCTTGAGCTTATTTGGGGAAAAGCTATCTTTGACTGAGTATTGTGTAATAACCCAGAACTTATTAGGGCACTTAATGTAAAGGAACTCTTAGGGAGCAGTGATCATAAATATGATTGAATTCATACTACAATATGAGAGGGAGGAGCATAAGTCAGATGTATCCGTATCGCGATGAAATAAAGAGAATTGTAAAGGCATGAGGAAAGGAGCTTGCCCAGGTGGATCGGAGAAGGATACTGGTGGGGATGATGGTAGAGCAGAGCTGACTGAAGTTTCTGGGGAAGTTCACAAGACATAGGATAGTTATGTCCCACAGAAGAAGGAGTACTTAAATGGCAGAGGTAGGCAAGTGTGGCTGATGAGAGAAGTTAAGGACTGTATAAAAGCCAAGAAAAGGGCATATAAGGTAACAAAAGTGAGTGGGAAGCTGAATGATTGGGAAACTTTTAAAATCCAACAAAAGGCAACTAAAAAAGCTATAAGAAGGGAAAAGATGAAATATGAGAGCGAACTAGACAATATTATAAAGCAGGATACGAAGAGTTTTTTTCAATTGTATAAAAAGTAAAAGGGAGGTGAGAGTTGATATTGGACCACTGGAAAATGATGCTGGTAAGGAAGCAATGGAAGGCAAATAAATAACAGATGAACTTAATGGGTACATGGCTTCTGTCTTCACTGTGGAGGACACTGGCTGTGTGCCAGATATCTGTGAGTATCAGAGAGGATGTGTGAGTGCCATTACTATTACAAAGGAAAAATTGCTAGGCAAACTCAAAGATCTTCAGGTGGATAAGTCACCAGGACCAGATGGACAACATCCCAGAGTCCTGAAAGTGTTGCTGAGGAGATAATGGATACATTGGTCATGATCTTTCAAGAATCACTTGATTCTGGCATGGTCCCAGAGGAATGGAAATTGCAAATGTCACTCCACTCCTTAAGAAGGGAGGAGGACAAAAGAAAGGAAATTATAGGACAGTTAGCTTAACCTCAGTGGTTGGGAATGTGTTGGAGTCCATTATTAAGGATAAGGGTTCAGAGTACTTGGAGTCTGATGATAAAATGCAAAGTCAGCATGGTTTCTGTGAAGGGAAATCTTGCCTGACAAATCTGTTACAGTTCTTCAAGGAAGTAACAAGCAGGGTAGACAAAGGAGAGGCAGTGGATATCATTTACTTGGATCTTCCTGTTCTGCATTGTGTTTATTTACTTTGTTAATCGAGTAGCCTGGTTGGTGGGGTGAAGATAGGTCTCTACCAAAGGAGGTATAAGACACTCCTTCCCTCCACTAGCATGCAGATCACCCTTGAGCAAGGTGTAGCACCTGCTTCGCCCTCCCGTTCATTGTCACATGAAGCCACATGATGGTTGTATGAGCAGTTGGTACATATCACAAGTAAGAGAAAATCTGTAGATGTTGGGAAGATCTGAGCAACACACACAAAATGCTGGGGGCACTCAGCAGCCCAGGCAGCATCTCAAACAGTCCAATTGACATTTCAGGCCAAAACCCTTCAGCCAGTCCTGCTGAAGGGATTCAGCCCGGAACATCGTACTCTTTTTTCATAGATGCTGCCTGGCCTGCTGCGTTCCTCCAGCGTTTTGTGTGTGTAAATTGATCCTTGTTAATTGTCTCATGATTAGGTTTGGGTTAATTGTGTTTGTTGGGGATTGCTGGGGGCAATGTGGCTCAAAATTCCAGAAGGGCCTGCTCTACACTGAAACACTAAATAAATAAATAAATAAATAAACTGAGGAGATCAGGAAGAGAGAGAAAGGCACAGAGGGGAAGCAGGTTACTTTAATGCTTTGGGTTTGAGAACCTTTTATCAGAACAGAAAAAGAAAGAAAATCAACTTTGTTTTAGTAGCAGAGTAAATGGGGAATAGATTGATTGAAGAAGGGTAATATCTCTGATAAGATGAGACTAAATGAGTAAATGTAACTGCAAGAGCAGTATGCCCACCTGATTTTTGATGTGGTTCTGAGATAATTAATGGACTGGGCACCTGGGCAAACTCCTTGGGTTTGTTTGGACCGAAATCAAAGGGTCTCATAGAACACAGAATACAGCGTCACAGCACAGCCCCAATGATGTTGCGACTTTTAAACTGCTTTAAGATCAATCTAACCCTGCCCTGCAATGAAACCTTCCGGATTTCCGTCATTCATGTGCCTAAGAGTCCTTTAAATGTCTCGAACATATCTGCCTCTGTCACTCTCTCTGGCAGGGCATTCCACACACCCGCCACTCTCTGCATAATTAACTTAATTCCAATATCCTATTTATACTTTCCTCCAATCACCTTAAATTAATGCCACCTCATATGAGCAATTTTCTCCTGGGAAGAAAGTCTCTGGCTATCCGCTGGATATGTGACTCTCATCATCTTGTACACCTCTATCAAGTCTCTCATTTTCCTTTGCTCCAAAAATAAAAGCCCTGGCTCACTTAAACTATCCTCTGCTCCCTCTCCAAAGTTTCTACACCCTTCCTATAATTTGGCCCTTTTCAGAGCCATATTTGCGTTCTAAATGAGACTCCTGAAATAAATGCCAAAAGCTATCACTCCTGGGAAGGGCACTGAACCAATCAGTGGGATAGTTGCCAACACCTCAGCTGTCTCCAGCATGAGATTCCCCCACCTTTTCTGGTTTCACCACTAGCAAAGGTGAAGACCGAAGCATAACACATTCTAAATTGTTTTCCTTTGTTCTCTGTTGCATCTCCTGGCAACCATACACCTGATATGACAGGCACCATCTGCTGCTGTTGAACGTTATTTCCACAGAACTGTCACTAATATTAACAATTGGCTGCTAATGAATTTACGGTGTCATTCTGTCTAGTATTAACTATTTATTCCAAGTTGATCGGCGGATCTATTCAGATACAGGACAGAGCAATGCCAACATGTTTTGTTCAATGTGATTAATTGCTATTGTCTCTGACAATAAATCCCAGCTTTATGGATCTTTCTGCTATCCTGGCAAAAGGGAGATGCTCCAGTTAAAGATGCCGTAACCTTCTTTCCCCATTGATTTTTGCACTAGTTTTTGTAAAGACACCCTTAGTTAAATGATCTTGACTGAACAATATTAACAATGTTGATGAACTGAGGAACCTTGGGGTCCTGGAAAGTGGCTACAAAGTGGGAATGATGGTATTAAATGCTGAGCTATAGTTGATGAACAGCATCCTGACATCGGTGTTTGTGTTGTCCAGGTGGTGTAAAGCCGTGTGGAGAGCCATTGAGAATGCATCTGCAGTTGACCTATTGGAGCGATAGGCAAATTGCATAGGAAGGATGTCAAGGCTTTGGAGAGGGTACAGAAGAGGTTTACCAGGATGCTGCCTGGATTAGAGAGCATGTGTTATAATGAGAGGTTGGACAAACTTGGGTTGTTTTCTCTGGAGTGGCAGAGACTGAGGGGAGATCTGAAAGAGGTTTATAAGATGATGAGAGGCACAGATAGAGTAGAGAGACAATATCTTTTTCCAAGAGTTGAATGACTAATACCAGAGGGCATGCATTTAAGGAGAGAGGGAGTAATTGCAAAGGAGATGTGAGTGGCAATTCTTTTACACAGACTGTGGTGGGCGCATGGAATACACTACCAGAGGTGGTGCTAGAGGCAGATCCATTAGGAACATTTAAGAGATGTTTATACAGGAACATGAATGAAAATGAGGAAAATGGAGGGATATGAACATTGTGTAGGCAGAAGGAATTAGTTTAATTTTGCTTACTAATTTATTTGGTTTGGTGCAACATTTTGGGCTGAAGGAACCGTTCCTGTGCTATACTGTTGTATGTTCTATGTACTGTCAATTCACTCACCTACAAATTGGGACCTTGTAAGGCCAATTAACCTCCCATCGGGATCACAATGAGATGTGGAAGAAAACCCATGCAGTGACAGGGAGAGCATGCAAACAGCACTCCCCCGCATTTGGATCGAACCTGTGCCATGGGAGCTGGGATGTTGCAGTGTTACTGATCGACCATAAGACATAGAAGCTAAAGAAATTCCTCCTCATCTCAGTTCTAAAGGGTTGTCTTTCTATTCTGAGTTTGTGTTCTCTGGCCCCACACTCTTCCACTATAGGAAACATCCTCACCATATCCACTCTATCTAGGCCTTTCAAGATTCAACAGGTATCAATGAGACTCATTCTTTATTCCTCTAAGCTCCAGTGACTCCTGGCCCAGAGTCCACCAAATACCCCTTGTATATCAACCCTTCATTCCCAGGATAATTTTATTTATTTACTATTAATTTATTGAGATACGGTGCAGAGTAGTCCCTTCTAGCCTTACAAGCCCCACCACCCAGCAACACAGCCCCCACCCCCGATTTAACCATATCCCCTGGATCCTCTCCAATGCCAGCACGTCGTTTCTTAGATAATGGGTCTAAACGGCCCAGACACACCCCATTATCAGTCCTAAAGTCACACAACATGGAAGCAAGCCATTTGGCCCAACTTGTTCATGCTGACCAGTGAGCACCTTTCCATACAAACTCCATTGCCCTGGAGTCCTACATATCCCTGTATTTCCAAATGATTCAAGAGCCCGTCTGGATACTTCTGAAATGTGGTCAGTAACCCAACTTCAATTACCCTCACATGTACTCAACAATCTGTGGATGAAGGAGGCCTCCTTAGATCCCCTCTCAATATCTTCCTCCATACCCTTAAATAGAGTCATAGAGTCATAGAATGCAAAGAACAGAAATAGGTCTTTTGGCCCATCTAGCCTGTGCCGGCCTGGTCTCCTGCCTAATCCCATCTATCTGCACCCAGGCCATAGCCCTCCATACCTCTCTCATCCATGTACCTATCCAGACTTCGCTTAAATGTCACGATCCAACCCACATTCACCAATTCTGCCGGCAGCTCATTGCACGCTCGCACCACCCTCTGAATGAAGGATATCCCCCTCAGGCTTCTCTTAAATACAGTATTTCACTTTTCATCCTAAACCTAGGACCTCCAGGTCTAATCATACCCAAACTGAAGAGAAAAAGCCAGCAAACATTCACCCTATCAATATTCCTTATAATTGTGTATACTTCTATTAGGTCTCCCCTCATTTTCCTGCACTCCAGGGAAAAAAATCCTTCAGTCTATCTACTACTGTTATGGTGCAAAGTTTTCTGCAGTCTACCCTAAGTCAACCTCTCTTAACTCAATCATTTCTCCTCAATTAGTCAATCATGTCCTCTTTTAACTTCCACTGCTTCAGGGAAAGCTTCCAACTCTATAGATTAGATTTACCTGCAAGTCGAAGCTTCCAGTCTACCTCGGCAAGATCTTTATTGTAGTTGGCCTTCACCCCAGTTTAAGACCCTTATTACCAGATTTCAGTTAAAGAATAACGGCCACCAACAAGGTCTCATTGCTAGCACAGAGAGCAGTTTACTGTGCTGTTTATTGGTGACTGTTAACTGTGCTGTGCTCTGCATGCATTTTAAATGATATTTTATTAACTTATTTATGATAATATTTGTTATATGTGCTCAGTGTGATATATTTACTGTGGATGCACTGTGCCCCCGAGGAACATTGTTTTGTTTGGTCACATATATGTACTGACAGAAAACAGTAAACTTGAACTTGAATTTATGCAGACAGATTGGATTACCTGAACTTTGTTTTCCCTGCAATGAAGGAGGCTGAGGGCTGACCTGTTGGAAATTTATGAAGTCATAAATTTATGAATATTGTAGATAATCAAAAAGTTTGTTTTCCTCTGGTAAAGATATCAAAAACAAGAAGGCAATATTTTAAGGTGAGAATTAGGAATTTTAAAGGGAATCTGACTGCTCAGTTATTTTTTTACACAGAGAGTAGTTTATATGTGGAACATGCTGCCAGAGGAGCTGGAAGAATCAGATATAATCACTCTGTTTAAAAGGTATTTAGACAGTTAAATTGGTAAAGCATAGAAGGATATGGACCTAAATGTGGGAAAATTGGATTAATTTTGATGGGCAAAATTTCATGGTGGAAGTGGTTGGCCAAAGTACCTGTTCCTGCACTTTATGACTCTGATTTTACAACTGAAAGGAAAATATCAGGAATATTGAGCCAAGGTATTCTGTCTGGGGCGTATCTCTCTGACAATTCTATCACATGAAAGCAAAATACGACAGATGCTGGGAAAGTGTTAAAGACAGAAAATCCATGGGATGCTCAGTGTGGGCATATCAGTTCAACGCAAATATTTATCCTTCGCACATTCCTCTCCCAGCACTCTTCACCTAAATCTATCACCTTAGCAACACACCCATCCATGGTATGGTCATCAGAAGACAATAGTTCCACATCCCACTCCCAAGTAATGAGCTCAAGCAACTGTCAAGCCTTTTGAATCTGACTATTCCATGGATTAATTGTTAACACTGGAATGTTGTTTTCTTTGTAGCCAGAGGGTTTTTTTTAAAAGGATGACCACCAGTTCTTTGTTCTCAGCTCTTTTACTTTTTTTCCTTTGTTTATTCTCTACTCTTGATAACTTAATAAATAACTGTAAACAATAAATTTTATTCTCATTCTTAAGACTTCCAAATCTCTAGATCATAAAAAATGCCATAATCAGTCTGCTGTATTTTGCACTGAGGAATGCCTCACTATTGGAGGCCCCATGGAAAAATTCCCAGCGATGGGTGTCACAGTCCCTTCCAAAGTTCAATGTGCATTTGTTATCAATGTATGTATACTATATACAATCTTGAGATTCATCTTCAAGTTCAAGTTTAATTGTCATTGACTCATACATGAATACCCATGAACACAGCCAAATGAAACAGTGTTACTCCAGAGACAAGGTATAAAACACTGTACCAACAGTCAGAAACAGCACAAAGCACATATAGCACATACAAAATATCAGTAAAATACAGTCACACAAAAAATATAGTCCAAATCCCTGAGCCCATGAATGTTGCCATCGTCTGCAGTTGAACACAATCTATCTTGTCTTCTATGATGTGAATGTTGAAGAACAGCATCAACTCCAGCGTGTACGTCATGCCACCAACACTCTGGTGGAGTGTGCCAGCTCCGATCCCTCTCTCCTAGGTGACACCGCGGCTTGAGGCCATGAATCTCCCCCACCATCCTACCCTGCCGCTCGCCAATGAATCAGATTTGCAGCATTTCAAATTACCAATGTCCCACAGGGTCTTGCGATCATAAAAAATAAGTTTAACAAAGACAGTAACACCATTGGTTGGCACCATAGAAACCATTGTATCTGAGTGTGCCACCATCTTACTGAAAATCTTGCAGGCAGCCACAAAACAAAGAAATACAATAGAATCCATAAAAAGAAAACACAGACAACAAAAACCGTCGAACATCCAATGTACAAAAAAAGAACAAATCATGCAAACAATAAAAAAGTAAGCAAATGATAGACAGAAGCACAGAGTTCCTGAAATGAGTGCACAGCCTCAGCACCGCAGCTGTATGTGGAGCCCCGTGACTGCAGGCCACACCTGCTGCAGAGTCAGTTCAGTGCAGAGGAGGATGTGTGCGAAGGAGCAGTGAGCTGAACACTGGGTCGATCTTCACCTGAGGCTGTCTATATACACATGGCAATAGGAACCAGATTTCCTCACCTGACTTCTCAGTTTACCCTGTGCTCTTCGCAGAATCATAGAATAGTTGGCTCAGGAATCCCACTGTGCCTCATGGAGTGGCCATGTCAGGAGGCAGTGGGTAGATTCCAGCCTCATGCATGGAACTGGCAAGTGAAGAAGTGGACTGTTTTAGGGGGATGGACCTGGACCAGCCCACTCCATCAGTAACTCCTCACCCCTAGAAGGTGAGTAATCATTTGTTGCTGCATTCAAACACTACTTAAGTACCAGAGTACGTTTAGAGTCAATATCCTTTTAACTTCATGGTGAGTGTGTCCTTAGTCAGCCTGCATTGTCACTCAGTTGTTTGTCTGTTCCGCATAATTTATTTTCCTTTTGGATTTATTTTTCATGCATGAAATATAAACATAACTTACCACAGACATTTACTATTTTAAAGGCTTTTCAAACACTTGAGTGAGTCAGGATGTAGGAGGTGTCTTAGAAGTACATAAATGACTTGCTTGTTCTTTTGCTGCGGGCTTTTCATTAGACGATCTGTTTATCAATGAAAAAGAGAAGAAAAATGCATTGGAGTCATAGGCTCATACAGCATTACAACGCATAAACAGGCCTTTCAGCCCATCTAGTCCATGCTGGATTATTATTCTGCATAGTCCCATCAACATGCACCTGGACCATAGCCCTCCATAGCCCTCCCATCCATGTACTATACTTATCCAGACTTACCTTAAATGGTGAAGAACCTGCATCCAGCACTTCCATTAGCAAGACACTCAACACTTACAAAACCCTCTGAATGAAGAGGTCCCCCTCATGCTCCTCTTAAATTTTTCTTTCATCCTTCACCGATGAATTCTAGTTCTAGTCTCACCTTAGCTCAGTGCAAAGAGTTTGCTTGCATTTACCTTATCAATGCCCCTCATAATTTTATACACCTCGATTAAGTCTCAGTAGGGGACACTATAGTGTAGTGATTAGCACAACGCTTTACAGTGCCAGCGACCCTCATTCAATTCCACCCACTGTCCGTAAGGAGTTAGTACGTTCTGTTCATGACCACGTGGGTTTCCACAATCTTCCATAGATATCCAGGTTATGGTTAATAAGTTGTGGCCATGTTATTTTGGCACCAGAAGTGTGGTGCCATTTGTAGGCTACTCGCAACTCATCCTTGGTCTGTGTTGGTCGTTGACACAAATGATGCATTTCACTGTATGTTTCGATATCTTAACGTAGCTGTGACAAATAAAGCTAAACTATCTATCTATAATCTCCCCTCTTTCTCCTACTTTCCAGAGAATAAAGCCCTTATCTATTCAACCTTTTCCTATGACTCAGGTTCTCAAGTCCAGGTAACATCCATGTAAATTTTCTCTGTACTCTTTCAATCTTATTGATATCACCAGACAACAAAGATGTTGCTTCCTGAATACCTTTAGGTGTATCTTATGAACTTTCAGCTACTGATCACAAAAATCACCATTAAATTTCCCTATCATGCAGTAATTTTTAAATAAACTTATGTTTATTATTTCAATTCATAATTCAAGTCGATTAAAATGTTGCCTACAGTGTAAGCTGGAAAGTTTCTTATCTTGTCCAGGCATGCTTGGGCATTGCTTAGGCAGCATGGCTGCTGCATGGCAGGACAGATTTTAGTAATAATTATTGGGTTCAGGACTGTAAGGATGGAATTTGCTATCACCAGGCACAAAAATTTCTATGAAGGATTTTGATATTTGAGACAGATGCTTCCCAGAATAACTGATGCCAAGATTAAGGAAAGTGTTTTTGTTGGTCCACAAATCAAACAGGTCATCAATGACAGGAAATTTGAAGAATTTCTAGCGGGACTGGAGAAAATCACATGGAAGGCATTCAAGGAAGTTGTTGAAATTTTTCTTCGCATCTACAGAGTACCAAATTACATGCAGCTGGTTGAAAGCATGCTTCAAGCATATAAAACCATGAAATGCAACATGTCACTAAAAATTCATTTTCTGCATTCCTATTTAGACTTCTTCCCTGTAAATCTTGGTGCTGTTAGTGACGAGCATGGTGAAAGGTTTCACCAGGACATTGTGGTCTTGAAGAAAAGTTACCAGGGAACTGGAATCCATCAATGCTGGCGAATTATTGTTGGACACTTAAGCGAGAAGCCTCAGACACTGAGTACAAATGAAAATCATTAATAAAATATTTTTAACTTAGTTGAACTATTGCAAAACATCAGCACCATTATGCAATTAAACACATTATATTCAATAAAAGTTAATTTGTTGTTTCTCCAAATTCCTACGTGATACAAGTAGTCTGAGATCGTATTTGTGTTCATCTTCAAGCAGTCTATGATAAAAAAAAAATTCTGAGGAAGCAACACTTATGAAAAAATTTGTTGTCCAGTGTATCTTTCCTGTAGATACTGTAGGTGACCAAAACTGCACACAATATTCCAAAGGTTCTGGTTTGTTTAAAAGCTCCCTTTATGAACCTACCTAGCTGTGATACCACTCTCAAGGAATTACGGATCTGTATTCCCAGATCCATCTGTTCTACTGCACTCCTCAGTGCCCTACTGCTCACTGAATGAAGGAACCAACAACATTTTATGACCTACTATCAGATATCCAATATTTAAGTTGGTGGTATCAGATGAAGTTTAATTATCACTCAAGCATACATGAACACAGCTGAACAAAACCGCGTTCCTCTGGGGCCAAGGTGCAAAACAGAGCCTGCACAACACAGCACAAAACATACACAGTACAACACAGCACAAAACATATACATTACCAGACAGCACAACACAGCGCAAAACATACACAGTACAACAAAGCACAAAACATATTCATTACCAGACAGCACAACACAGCACAAAACATATATATTACCAGACAGCACAACACAGCACAAAACATACACAGTACAACAAAGCACAAAACATATTCATTACCAGACAGCACAACACAGCACAAAACATATATATTACCAGACAGCACAACACAGCACAAAACATACACAGTACAACAAAGCACAAAACATATTCATTACCAGACAGCACAACACAGCACAAAACATATATATTACCAGACAGCACAACACAGCACAAAACATACACAGTACAACACAGCACAAAACATACCCTGCACAACACAGCACAAAACATATATATTACCAGACAGCACAACAGAGCACAAAACATACCCTGCACAACACAGCACAAAACATATATATTACCAGACAGCACAACACAGCACAAAACATACACGGTACAACACAGCACAAAACATATATATTACCAGACAGCACAACACAGCACAAAACATATATATTACTAGACAGCACAACACAGCACAAAACATATACATTACCAGACAGCACAACACAGCACAAAACACACTCAGCACAACACAACACAAAACATACACAGCACAAAAACACACAGCAAAACACAGCACAAGGCACACACACACAATACATTCAAGATAGCAAGAAAACATGCAGTCACTCAAAATAAAATAAAAAGCCCAAATTCCTGAGTACCATGTCCAAAAACTGGTGGTGGGCAGTTCCCAGCAGCCTGCAGATGAACGCACACACACAAATGTAATGTTTGTGTTCATTTTGAGAGGACTAGAATATAAAAACAAGGATGTAATGCTGAAGGTTTATAAGACAATGGTAAGACCAAACTTGGAGAATTGTGAGCAGATTTGGCGCCCCTAACCTAATAAGTGATAAGCTGACATTGGAGAAGGTCCAGGAGAGGTTCACAAGGAAGATTCTGAGAATTAAAGGATTAACGTATGAGGTGTGTTTGATGGCTCTGGGGCTATTCTTGTTGGAATTTAGAAAATTGAGGGGGGATTTTATTGAAACCTGTTGAATATCGAAAGGCTGAGATGGAGTGGATGAGGAGAAGATGTTCCCTATAGTGGGGAAGTCTTGGTTCATAGGGCACAGCTTCAGAATAAAGGGATGTCCATTTAGAACAGAGATGAGGTGGAATTTCTTTAGCCAGAGGGTGATGAATCTGTGGTGGTTAAGACTAGGGTTTTGTGCCTTTTAGAATCAAAACCAGAATCAGGTTAAATATCACTGGCATATGAGATGAAATTTGCTGTTTTGCAGCAGCAGTCCACACTACTAAAAACATCAAATTACAAAAAGAAATATATGTAAAATAAATTAAATAGTAGTGCAAAAAGAGAGCAAAAAAAAGAAAAAAAATTAGTGAGGTAGTGTACATGAGTTCATTGTCTGTTCGAGAATTTGATGGTGGAGGAGAAGAAGCTGTTTGTGAAACATTAAGTGTGTGTCTTCAGGCTCCTGTACCTCCTCCTTGATGGTAGTAATGAGATGAGGCATGTCCTGGGGGACGAAGGTCCCTAATGAGGGATGCCACCTTTCTGAGGCATTGTCTTTTGAAGATGTCCTCGATGCTGGGGAGGCCAGTGCTCGTGACAGAGCTGGTTGAGTTTGCAACCCTCTGCAGATTTTTCTGCTTAATAGAGAAATCAGAAGTGACTAAAGAACAAAATCCTGCATGAACCTTTGAAAAGAAGAGACAATTTGTTACGCTCACCTTTTGGCTGCAAGTTACAGAAACAACTCTTCTCTCTGAGATAACCTCGGCATTCTGCAGTCCAAACCATGCACCTACAATTAGTCTTTATCAGATGCCACAGGTTCAGTCACAGATGCCAGTGTATGTAATAAGTAGCTTGATGTGTCAGACGCAATTGGTTTCCTGAAATCTATTTTTCTGATTTTAGCATCTGCACAGAGTAGTGTGGCTCCCTGCCAGAGTTGGAGCTTTTCAATGTTTTGAAATAAGCAGCCTTCAGTTGAACAGCTGTTGCTGCAATAACTGTAAAAATCTCGAAGTCAATAGTGCGATCTTTAACAAAAAAAAACCTGCCCTTGTCAGCAATGTTATTATTCAGGCAAGTAGGTGAAGGTTTTGTCTAAATAAACATGTCTTTCAGCAGACCTTATCCAGCAACATCTCTTCTTGCCATTAGATATTTAACATTTTCAGAATCTCTGTACCAAATTCAAAAGATTTGGATAATGATTACTTTTCAGTCTTGCTGATATCAGCAAGGCAGTGAAACTGCTGCGACCATTAATTCGCTTTTGGCCACCTTAAGTGGGTTTTAATTGTTGTATTATCTCTCCCTTTTCCTCTCTCTCTCTCCCTCTCTCTCTCTCTCTCTCTCTCTCTCTCTCTCTCACTTCCCACCTCCCTATTGCCCCTCAATCTTTCCTCACTTCTATTTATTTATTGAGATACAGTGTGGAGTAGGCCCTACCCAACCTCCGAGCCGTGCTGCCCAGCAATTCCCCGATTTAATCTGCGTCTTTGGACTGTGGGAGGAAGCCTATACAGACATGGTGAGAATATAAAAAGTCCTCACAGGCAGTAGCGGGAATTGAACCTGTAGTGTAAAACGTTGTGCTAACCACTGCACTACTGTGCCGCCTCTATCACAGCTATTCCTTTAGTTGTTCCACCACCCCAGCAACATTCCCTACCTCTGTACTTTCCTACAGCCTGTTACATAGCTGATAAATATAGAAACTGCAGGACACGCTGAGCCGGGCTATAAACTTTTATAGATGCACAGTGGAGACTATCCTGACGGCTGGTATGGAAACCTAAGGCCCAACAATGAAAAAGTCTACAGAAAGTGGTGGATACAGCCCTCCCCACCATTGAGCACATCTGCATGGAGCACTTCCATAAAATATCAGCATCCATCATCAAGGACCTCCACCATCCAGGCCATGCTCCCATCTCACTGCTGCCATCAGGAGGGAGGTACAGGAGCCTCAGGACCCACAGGACTAGATTCAGAAACAATTACTACCCCTCGCTCTCAGGCTCCTGAACCAATTCTGGTCTCAAACCTCAACTGCTTGCAGCTATACCCATCAGGGGGCTTCAGGAGTAAACCCTGAGGAAAATTCTGGCGCTGGAGTCCCTACATTGACTTCAACGATGATGAGCTACTCCTACAATGTCGCTGATGCCAAACTGTATCAGTCTCCCCTATTCCTTTGGATTCATCAGCTGTATTGGGAGGGGAGCCAGCTGCATGGGCCACAGCTACTGCCCTCTACAGTGCCTATGGCCTTGTTTATTATCAAGGTCCCACACAAGAGATTAGTGTGCAAACTTAAAGCACACAGTATTGGGGGTAAGGTATTGATGTGGATGAAGAATTGGTTAGCAGACAGGAAGCAAAGAGTGGGAATAAACGGGACCTTTTCAGAATGGCAGGCAGTGACTAGTGGGGTACCGCAAGGCTCAGTGCTGGGACCCCAGTTGTTTACAATATATATTAATGACTTGGATGAGGGAATTAAATGCAGCATCTCCAAGTTTGCGGATGACACGAAGCTGGGCGGCAGTGTTAGCTGTGAGGAGGATGCTAAGAGGATGCAGGGTGACTTGGATAGGTTGGGTGAGTGGGCAAATTCATGGCAGATGCAATTTAATGTGGATAAATGTGAAGTTATCCACTTTGGTGGCAAAAATAGGAAAACAGATTATTATCTGAATGGTGGCCGATTAGGAAAAGGGGAGGTGCAACGAGACCTGGGTGTCATTATACACCAGTCATTGAAAGTGGGCATGCAGGTACAGCAGGCGGTGAAAAAGGCGAACAGTATGCTGGCATTTATAGCGAGAGAATTCGAGTACAGGAGCAGGGAGGTACTACTGCAGTTGTACAAGGCCTTGGTGAGACCACACCTGGAGTATTGTGTGCAGTTTTGGTCCCCTAATCTGAGGAAAGACATCCTTGCCATAGAGGGAGTACAAAGAAGGTTCACCAGATTGATTCCTGGGATGGCAGGACTTTCATATGAAGAAAGACTGGATGAACTGGGCTTGTACTCGTTGGAATTTAGAAGATTGAGGGGGGATCTGATTGAAACGTATAAAATCCTAAAGGGATTGGACAGGCTAGATGCAGGAAGATTGTTCCCGATGTTGGGGAAGTCCAGAACGAGGGGTCACAGCTTGAGGATAAAGGGGAAGCCTTTTAGGACCGAGATTAGGAAAAACTTCTTCACACAGAGAGTGGTGAATCTGTGGAATTCTCTGCCACAGGAAACAGTTGAGGCCAGTTCATTGGCTATATTTAAGAAGGAGTTAGATATGGCCCTTGTGGCTACGGGGATCAGGGGGTATGGAGGGAAGGCTGGGGCGGGGTTCTGAGTTGGATGATCAGCCATGATCATAATAAATGGCGGTGCAGGCTCGAAGGGCCGAATGGCCTACCCTGCACCTATTTCCTATGTTTCTATTGTAATGCCTGCACTGTTTTGTGCACTTTATGCAGTCCTGGGTAGGTCTGTAGTCTAGTGTAGTTTTGTGTTGTTTTACGTAGTTCATGTCGTTTTTGTATTGTTTCATGTAGCACCATTGTCCTGAAAAATGTTGTCTCTATTTTTTATTGTGTACTGTACCAGCAGTTATGGTCGAAATGACAATAAAAGGTGATTTGACTTGACTTGCTCTCCATTCTGCCCCAGTTTGTGTATTGAAATCCATTCAAGTTTAATTGTCATTCAACCATACGTGAATATTCATGATACAGCCAAATGAAGCAGCATTAATCCAGGGTCAAAGTGCAAAAACAGGATAAGTAGTCACAGACAGCACAAAGTACACATAGCATGTATAAGATAGAAAGATGCAGCCACTCAATAAAAGAGACCAAACTCAAGCCATCCGATGCTGCCAACAGGGTTGCCAAATTTCTCACTCCCAAATAAGGGACAAAAGTAGCAGTCAAATATGGGACCCTTATGTTCACCCTGAGAAAGACTACCATGACCATGAAGCCTTGCGCGGGCACCTGTGTGCGCGTGTGTGACGTGTGCATACGTGACATGCATGTGCATGTACGTGCTGATTTTTTTCTACAAATTGATTTTGGCTTAATCTTCCCGATTTTGATACTCTGTACATACATTATTTCCACTTTATATAGGCTGTATATTTATCATATCATTCCTGCTTTTACTATATGTTAATGTTATTTTAGGTTTTATGGGTTATTGGTATGATTTGGTAGGTTATTTTTTGGGTCTGGGAACGCTCAAAAATTGTTCTCATATAAATTAATGGTAATTGCTTCTGTGCTTCAGGCCATTTTGGATTATGAACGGTTTCATAGGAACGCTCTACCTTAGCTGGAGAAATATTGGACAAGGGCGGTGCCGTATGGGACAAACCAATTTAGCCCAATATACGGGACGTCCCGGCTAATACGGGACAGTTGGAAACCTTAGCTGCCAAGATCTATAGACAATCAGCACAGAGCTTTCTTTCTGCTGAGCGAGCACTGGTGGGAGGTAGTGGGGGGATGCAGAACAACTCCAGCTTAGGTGCTGCACCACACTGCCCCGGGTGGAGCGCACTGCATCCTATGCCTCTCCCTGCCAATTGTAAACAGGCAACACCGCAGCTTGCGGCCTATCCTTTCACGTACGAGATAACAAGTAGGTGTAGCACATCAGTAAAATACAACCATGCAAAATATATGTGTATATAGTCCGCTACTCTGCCCAGCGAATACTGGGGTGGGGGGTGGTGGCAACACCAATTCCAGCCCCAATACGGCACCACACCAGCTCTGGTGAAGCACACCGGCTCCAGAGCCTCTCACCCAGTGGCTGTAGACAGGTGTAACCGTGGCTTGGGACCCTGAGTTGAGCTGAATGCCGCCAAGGTCTGCAGTCGAGCATAATACAGCTTGTCTTCTGCCAATTGAACACCTGGGAGGGGGGCAGTGCTGACTCCAGCCTGGACACCATGCCACACCACCACCGGTAGAGTGTGTTGGTTATGACACCTCTCTCCTGGTGGCTGTAAACACCTGGCTTGAGGCCCAGCGTTGGTACGGTCAGGACCACGAGCTCCCCTGCCACCTGCCCCTGCTCTCCACCATTAAATCATTAAATCGGATTTACCGAATTCCACATTAACTATGTCCAAAAGGATCTTGTGATCACAAGAAGAGCCATCAAGCCGGTCACCCACCATTAGACTGTAAGCCTCCTTCAACTTGGGCAGCAGCACGATGTGCAGCTCCTCCATCTCCTCAGCCAGTGAGCAACTCGCTGATGGATAGACCTGCATTGATTTAAGTTCTTAATATTCAGCAGAATCCTGTGATCATTAAAAACATTTAAGTTCAGCAGTAGTGCCTTTTGTTGACCGTGTAGAGGCCACAGTTACTGAGTATGCCACCATCTATCACGTAGACAGCTAGGAACAGCACAGAATTCAGAAATCTGAGTTTTTGTTTTAAATTAGAGATGTGATCACCTGACTGGCAGAACACAGTACGTGTGCTTGCAACACTGTGTGGCCGACAGAGTGATCAGCAGCACTGGGGCTCCACAGGGGACTGTCTTGTCTCCATTTCTCTTCACCATTTACACCTCGGACTTCAACTACTGCACAGAGTCTTGTCATCTTCAGAAGTTTTCGGGTGACTCTGCCATAGTTGGATGCATCAGCAAGGGAGATGAGGCTGAGTACAGGGCTACAGTAGGAAACTTTGTCACATGGTGTGAGCAGAATTATCTGCAGCTTAATGTGAAAAAGACTAAGGAGCTGGTGGTAGACCTGAGGAGAGCTAAGGTACCGGTGACCCCTGTTTCCATCCAGGGGGTCAGTGGGGACATGGTGGAGGATTACAAATACCTGGGGATATGAATTGACAATAAACTGGACTGGTCAAAGAACACTGAGGCTGTCTACAAGAAGGGACAGAGCTGTCTCTATTTCCTGACGAGACTGAGGACCTTTAACATCTGCCGGACAATGCTGAGGATGTTTTACGAGTTGGTGGTGGCCAGTGCTATCGTGTTTGCTGTTGTATGCTGGGGCAGCAGGCTGAGGGTAGCAGACACCAACAGAATCAACAAACTCATTCGTAAGGCCAGTGAAGTTGTGGGGATGGAACTGGACTCTCTGACGGTGGTGTCTGAAAAGAGGATGCTGTCTAAGTTGCATGCTATCTTGGTCAATGTCTCTCATCCACTACATAATGTACTGGGTGGGCACAGGAGTACATTCAGCCAGAGACTCATTCTTCCGAGATGCAGCACAGAGCGTCATAGGAAGTCATTCCTGCCTGTGGCCATCAAACTTTACAACTCCTCCCTTGGAGGGTCAGACACCCTGAGCCAATAGGCTGGTCCTGGACTTATTTCATAATTTACTGGCATAACTTACATGTTACTATTTAACTATTTATGGTTCTATTACTATTTATTATTTATGGTGCAACTGTAACGAAAACTAATATCCCCCGGGATCAATAAAGTATGACTATGACTATGACTAAATGAGATACCTATGTAGAAAAAAGAAACAATCTGCTGAAGGAACTCAACAGCACCTATAGGGGGAATGGAATTGTCGGGATTTCAAGTTGAAACCTTGCATCAGGTGTGTCCTGAAACATCAATGATTCCTTTCCTAACCAATGCTGTTCTTCCACTAGGCAGTGGATAGCATAGCACTGTATCGTTGCTGTTAGCGTAATGCTATTACACACCAACTTATCACAGGAACCAACCTCCACTCCATCGGCTCTGTTTAGATTTCTCACTGCCTCGGTAAAGCAGCCAGCATAATCAAAGACCCCACCCAGTCAGACATTCTCTCTTCTTCCTCTTTCCAACAGGCAGAATGAACAAAACTCTGAAAGCACATACTGAACTGTCTCTATCCTATTGCATGTCTCCCTGGTACAATAAAATAAAACTCTTGACGCGATGATGTAGTAGTTAACCTAATTCTATTACAGCACCAGTGACCCAGGTTCAATTTCTGCCACTGTCGGTAAGGAGTTACCTTAATTCTGACTCTAATTCTTTTTCACAGAGATAGCACTTGTGTTGACTGCTTGACAGTGCAGCTGACATCAGCTCCAAATGCTCCTGTTAAGCTTACTAGCCTGAGATCAGTTCAGGAGCAGGTCCCTAATGGAATTATTCGGAGAAAATGAAACAAAACAGCACAGCAGCGCTTGGGTCCTTCAGTCCATGATGTTGTGTTGGCTTTTTAACCTCCTCCAAGATCAATATAACCCTCTCTTCCCACATATCTCTCCAATTTTCTTCCATCCATGTGCCCATCTCTTAAGTCACCTTCAAATTATGCCCTTTGATACTAGCCTGGTAAAAAGGCCATGGCTGTCCATTCCATCTGTGCTTCTTATAATTTCATTCATGTATTTAGGGAATACGCCCTTCCAGTCCTACAAGCTGTGATGCCAGCAAACCCCAATTTAACCCACAGGACAATATACAATGACCAATTCACCTACTAACCAGTACGTCTTTGGACTGTGGGAGGAAGTCCACACATTCCATGGGGAGAATGTACAAACTCCTTACTGAACTCCAAACTCAGATGGCCCAAGCCTCAATAGCATCGCGTTAACCGCTACACTACCATGGTGCCCAGTACTGTTCGACTCACTGCATTCTTCCAGCAGGTTGTTTGTTAACGTGAATCCACTCTAAGTTCAAGTGTGTGCAAAAGTCTAAGTGCAAAAATGATTCAGAACTCACATAGAGTGGAGAAGAATTGAATTGAATGTCCGAGATCTTTGTCACATGGGATAATTTAACCGGAGTCTGTTTTAACTTCCTTCCTGTGTATTCCGGGTTGGACTCCTCTGTAGATGTTGCTCCCCACTATTAGCAATTAGTGGATCTTTTGTGCTTTTCTCATGGATTGTTCACGTTAAACCTCTAACTTTATCATATTGCAGTTGCCTTCAGCAGTGTGCTTTCCTTCAAGAATACAGCAGGATGAAACAAATATGCTCAGAATGCCATTTAAATCTCATTGCGTTAAAATAGTTTTAATTCTCAAAGGGCCAGTGTGCCGCATAATTTCACCATCTCCATTACAAAATGGATATTTCTGTAAGAAGTTACATGTTAGAGTCATTTCTCTTGCATTCTAAACAAGTGATTTTTCACACTTTGGAAAAGCAACATTATTACATTTTCATAAACTCTGCACTTCTCCGTATTCTAATGAACATTGATTTTATGCCTCAAACTCAAAATGATCATTAAAAGCTGATATAAAATCTTCCTTGTTTATTATTATTGTTCTTTATTTTTTCTCAGCTCAATCTGGTAAAACCTGAGCTACGGCCACAGACAAGCAAAGTCATTTCTCAATTGCTAGTTACTTTTGGAGTTCATTTTTATTTGCGTTTAGTGATGTATACTTCTTATCGGAATTTCATGTGTTCACGTGGAGTGATGAATCCTGTTTCCATTGCTGAAAATATATCCTTAGAAGTTCTAATTGACTGTTGTTTATTTTTTTAATATATGTTATTTCTCTTCCTCTTTCTGTCCTAGGTAGTTTTAAACTAAGTGTGTACAAGTGTACATTGTATTTTCTAAAAATTGTCATTTCAGTTCTTATTTTTCTTTGTAAATGTAATGCCCTGATTTAATGGTTGATATTTTTCTCTGTTATGCTTTGCTGTTCTTTATGCAAGCTACTTGTCTGGGATACTGTTGAAGATAAGAGACAGGAGAAGTGTTGCTATCCAATGGGGACGAACGGATTCAAGGGAGGTTCCTCTGGTGAGGGACAATAAGGTTGAGCTTGAGGCTTTTGAGAGGGAAGCAGAAAGAAGACGTCAGCGAGGAGAGGTCGGAGGAGTTGACCCGGAGCGGAGCCATGATTCGATGAAGCCCTGGGAGATCAAAGGAGGATCGGCGAAGGGGAAACCGTGAGCTCCAACTTGTGCATTTAAAATGGGTCCTTATCTCTCTTTGCTTTTTCCTTACTAACCCTTTAGTCAAATTAAGAATTATAAAGCTAAATTGTTTAATTGTATGTAGTCTGTTATTGCGTGGTGCTTATTTGTAACAGGGTAACGAATCATACAGCATCCATACAAACAGGGGGATTTGGTGGGGCTCACACTTCATTCTCCCACGTTTAGCGGGGCCAGAATGTCTCATCCCTAGAATTACACAGCTGACGGAACCAGAGTGTTACATAAATCTTCCCGATTGGTTTCAGATCAAGATATTATGCCAAAAGAATATGTTAACAAGGGTATAGTGAAAGTGCTTAATGTCTTTGTTATATTTTTACTATTGAACTTTGTTTGGCAGACTTTCTTAAGCCTTGAAGTAAATTCTGTTGAAAGTTTTCTCTTTATTGCGCTATGATTTACTATTATTATTATTATTATTAATATTATTATTATTATAGATTTTTTTCCTCAGCTCAAACTAGCATCGCATGGCATTACTAGGCTTACTCATTTCTCAATTGTTAGGAACTTTTGGACTATTCTAGTGGTGTTTAGAGTTGTGGCTTTGTACAGATTTGCATAAATCTGCCTGTGTTAAATTGTTTAATGCTATTGTGTAGTGACTTTGGAATGATATCAGCTGTAGTTATTACAATTGGGACAATATATACCCTGTTCATGTTCCATAGTATTTAGAAACATAGAAAATTTACAGCACAATACTGGCCTTTCAGCCCACAAAGCTGTGCCGAACATGTCCTTAACTTAGAAATTACTTCGAGTTACCCATAGCCCTCTATTTTTCTAAGCTCCATGTACCTATCGAGGAGTCTCTAAAAAGACCCTATCGTATCCGCCTCTAGCACTGTCGCCAGCAGCCCATTCCATGCACTCACCACTCTCTGTGTAAAGAACTTACCCCTGACATCTCCTCTGTACCTATTTACAAGCACCTTAAAACTGTGCCCTCTCACGCTACCCATTTCAACAGTGGGAAAAAGCCTCTGACTATCCACACGATCAATGCCTCTCACCATCTTATACACCTCTATCAGGTCACATGGTAAACACAAAATAATCTGCAGATGCTGGGGTCAAAGCAACACTCACAACACGCTGGAGGAACTCAGCAGGTCGGGCAGCATCCGTGGAAAAGATCGGTCGACGTTTCGGGCCGGATCACCATTGGGGATTTTAACATGATATCATGATCATCGTTGGGAATTTTAACATGAAAGTGCATTGGGAAAACCAGGAGAGTACTGGACCTCAAGAGAGAGAATTTGTAGAATGTCTAAGGGATGGCTTTTTAGAACAGCTTGTTGTTGAGCCCACAAGGGTTTCAGCTGTGCTGGATTGGTGTTGTGCAATGATCCAGAGGTGATAAGAGAGCTTAAGGTGAAGGAGCCCTTAGGGAACAGTGATCACAATATGATCGAGTTCACTTTGAAATTTGAGAAGGAGAAACTAAATTCCAATGTGTCGGTATTTCAGTGAAGTGAAGGAAATTACAATGGCATGAGAAGGGAACTGGCCAAAGTTGCCTGGAAAGGGACAATAGCAGGAAGGATAGCAGAGCAGCAATGGCTGGAGTTTCTGTGAAAAATGAGGGAACTGTAAGACAGATACATTCCAAATAAGAAGAAATTTCTGAATGGAAGAAGGACACTACCATGGCTGACAAATTAATCCAAAGCCAAAGTAAAAACAAAAGAGAGGGCATACAAGGAAGCCAAAGGTAGTGGGAAGGTAGAGGATTGGGAAACTTCTAAAAACTTGCAGAGGGAACTAAGAAAGTCATTAGGAAGGAAAAGATTAATTATGAAAGGAAATTGGCGACTGATATCAAAGAAGATACTAAAAGCTTTTTTAAGTATATAAAGAGTAAAAGAGAGTTGAGTGTAGATATAGGACTAATAGAAATGACGCTGGAGATACTGTAATGAGAGATGCAGAGATGGCAGAGGAACTGAATGTGTATTTTTCATCAGTCTTCACAGTGGAAGACATCTGCAGTATACCAGACATTCAAGTGTGTCAGGGAAGTGAAGTTTGTGCAGTGAAATTACGACTGAAAAGGTGCTCAGGAATCTTAATGGTCTGAGGGTGGTTAAATCTCCTGGACCTGATGGAATGCACCCTTGGGTTCTGAAGGAAGTAGCTGGAGAAATTGCGAAGGGGTTAACAATGATCTTTCAAGAATCAGTAGATTCTGGCATTGTACCGAATGATGGGAAAATTTCAAGTGCTACTCCGATATTTGAAAAGGGTGAGAGTTAGCAGAAAGGAAACTATAGACCTGTTAGCCAAGCATCAGTAGTTGAGAAGTTGTTGGAATTGATTTTTAGAGATGAGATTATGGAGTACCTGGAGGCACATGACAAGATAGGCCAAAGTCAGCATGCTTTCCTGTAAGGTAAATCCTGCCTGACTAACCTACTGCAATTCTTTGAGGAAATTACATGCAGGGTGGACAAAAGATTTGCAGTAGGTGTACTTGGATTTTCAGAAAGTCTTTGACAAAATGCTGCACATGAGGCTTCTTGGCAAGGTAAGAGTCCATTGAATCACAGGGAAGTTACTAGCGTGGGTGGAGCATTGGCTGATCAGTAGAAAACAGAGAGTGAGAATGAAGGGATCCTATCATGGCTGGCTGCCAGTTACCAGTGGAGTTCCATAGGGGTCGATGTTGGGACTGTTGCTTTTTATGATGTTTGTCAATGATTTGGACTATGAGATGAATAGATTTGCCGATGATACAAAGATAGGTGGAGGGGCGGATAGTGTTGAGGAAACAGAGAGCCTGCAGAGAAACTTAGATAGTTTAGGGGAATGAGCAAAGTGGCAAATGAAATATAATGTTGGAAAGTATATGGTCATGCACTTTTGTGGAAGAAATAAATGGGCAGACTATTATTTAGATGGGGAGAGAATTCAAAATGCAGAGATGCAAAGGAACTTGAGAGTCCTAATGCAGGATACCCTAAAGGTTAAGCCCCAGGCTGAGTCAGTGGTGCAGAAGGCGAATACAATGTTGGCATTCATTTCTAGAGGTATAGAATATAAGAGCAGGGATGTGATGTTGAGGCTCTATAAGGCAGTCGTGAGATCACTCGTGAGTCACTCGTTATTTCCCATGGTAGGAGAGTCTAGGAGAAGAGGGCATCACTTCAGGATTGAAGGATGCCCATTTAGAACAGAGATGCAGAGAAATTACTTTAGTCAGAGGGTGGTAAATCTGTGGAATTTGTTGCTATGAGCGGCTGTGGAGGCCAAGTTATTTGGGTGCATTTAAGACAGAGATAGATAGGTTCTTGGATAGTTAGGGTTGGTGCGTGGCCAAGTGGTTAAGGCGTTCATCTAGTGACTTGAAGGTCGCTAGTTCGAGCCTTGGCTGAGGCAGTGTGTGTGTCCTTGAGCAAGGCACTTAACCACACATTGCTCTGCGACTACACTGGTGCCAAGCTGGTGGGTCCTAATGTCCTTCCCTTGGACAACATTAGTGGTGTGGAGAGGGGAGACTTGCAGCATGGGCAACTGCTGGTTTTCCATACAACCTTACACAGGCCTGCACCCTGGAAACCTTCCAAGGCACAAATCCATGGTCTCATGAGACTAATGGATGCCTATAAGTCAGGACATCAAAGGATATGGGGAGAAATCAGGGGAGTGGGGATGACTGGAAAAATTGGATCAGTCATGACTGAATGGCGGAGAAGACTTGATGGGCCAAATGGCCTATTTCTACTCCTATATCTTATGGTCTTATAGTTTATCCTGTACTATTATATCTGGTCAGTTCTTATTGGTTGTCCTATCTGTAATAATGCATCGGTCATAATATAATCTGTGGGACTCTGACTCTAAAAGTGCATCAGGCTTGTATTGTAAGGTATGGTGTGTTTTATGAGTCTGGATTTTAAGGCAAGATTTTGATGAATGATATTTGCTACTTGATTGTGCCTGTGTAAAGAATCAGACTGAGTTAAACTGCTGCAGGATCCTGTCATGTGCTGGTTTGATTCTTGTTTCTCTTAGCATTTTCTGCACTTATCTTCTTGAATTTGTTGGTCTTTTATTATGTAGTTCTTTTTTTTAGTGTTAATCACCTGGTTCTGTAATACCAGAAGGAAACCATCTGTTTCTGGGAACTCTGAGCCAGGCTTTCATCACTTCATTATCAGCATCTAGTCAGCTCTGATCTTGGGGATGTCTTCCATGGTGGGTCATGCTCTTACATTGGTTAACTTCTTCCTCTATAGTGATAATTTCTCCATTTCTCTAGATTGTGTTTTCAGTGAAGTTTAGTAGTGTGTACTTCAACATTTCATATGCTTATGTGAAGCGCTGGGTCCTGTTTTTGTTATTGAAAATATATCCTTGGAAGTTTCATCTGACCGTTGTGTAAATATTTTATATCTGTTATTCCCCTTCCTCCTTCTGTCCTAGGTAGTGTTAACCTAAGTGCCAAAAGAATACATAATATGCGCAGAGCAAAAGCGCTTCTTGTTATATTTTTACTATTGAGCTCTGTTTGGCAGAATTCCTTCAGCATTGAAGCAAATTCTGTTGAAAGTTTCCCCTGTATCGCACTAAGATTTACCATTATTATTATTATTATTATTATTATTATTAGAGTTATAGAGCACTACAGCACAGATACAGGCATTTTAGCCCACCTGGTCTATGTCAAATTAGTATACTGCATAGCCCTATCGACCTACACCTGGACCATGGCTCTCCATACCCCTCAAATTTCTCTTAATTTCTCTTAAATGTTGTATTTCATCTCGCATCCGCCACTTCCACTGGCAGCTCATTCCACACTCACACCACCCTCACACCACCCTCTGAGTGAAAAAGATCGCCCTCATGGTTCCCTTAAATATTTCACCTTTCACACTTAACCCATGACCTCTAGTTCTAGTTGTATCCAACATCGTGGAAAAAGTCTGCTTGTATTATTTTATCTATACCCCTCATAATTTTGTATAGCTCTATCAAATTTCCCCTCAGTCTTCCATTTTCAAAGGAATAAAGGCCCAACCTGATCAACCTTTCCTTATAACTCAAGTACTCCAGTCTTTGTTAATTTTCTGGGTACTCTTTCAACCTTACTTATATCTTTCCTGCTGTTAGGTGACCTAAATTGCACACAATACTCCAAATTTGGCTTCAGCAATGTTTTATACAACTTCAGTATAACATCCCATCTCCTATCCTCAATATGTTGATTTAGGTAAATGGCCCAGAAATTTTCTTTTCAACCCCTAACTACCTATGCTGCTGCTTTCAATGAATTATGGACCCATATTCCCAGATTCCTTTGTTCTACTAAAACCCTTAGTGTCCTACTGTTCACTGTGTAAGACCAACCCTCGCTGGTGTTATTAAAGTGCAACATCCGACAAGATGCTGAACCGAGTGATCCACAAGACAACACATGCTTCAACCTCCGCCGCTGAAATGGACGACAGCGCCACTGCCTCCGGCCAAGGTGTGGTCCTATCAACGATGGTGAGAAGGTGAGTAAACCCCTGGAACAGGGGTAAGGGGTCGACAGGCCAACAAATCCACATTCACGTGGTGGAAAGAGCCAAAGGAGCCTTGCCATGTCAATGCATTTTTGTACGTTGACAAGTCAAACAACCACTAGCCCAGTCCCTGACAACCTTCTTAAGCCCCTGACACACAAACTTTTCGGTCACCAGTTTCTGCGATGCCCTCCGGCCCAGGTGACGAAGCCCATGGACGGCATCGAAAACACGTCGCAGCCTGCTTGCTGGCACAACCAGCCTGGGTCGCCCAGTTGACACAACACACAGTAGTGAAATGCCCTAATCACCGAAAGCAACGTCCGCCAATTTCAACCCTGTGTCTGCTGAACGCAGCACCTGCACACTTGGGTCCAATACGTGGTCTGCCACCATCTGGGTTTTCTCCACGCCCAAATGAACAGCACCAGTGAAGGACCGGGAAAGGCAGTCAACCATGAGGTTACACTTCCCTGCAACATGCTGGATGTCCTTGCTGGATTCTGAAATAAAAGGAATGGCACTGCTGTGGAGCAGACCAGAGACCTTAGGCATGGTGAATGTTGGGGGCCACAAAAGCCATAAATGGACGGACCTCTAGGAGAAAACAAAAATGTTGCACTGCCAAGTACAGGCCGAGAAGCTCACAATCAAACGTGCTGTACTTGCGCTCGCAGGGACAAAGCTGATGGCTGAAAACAGCAAGATGTGCCAAACACCATTGACAAACTGCTCGTCGTGCACTGCGCTGACCGCGCAATCTGACACATCTCTGGAGCGATCAACTGGCGCATCTAGGAGGGGGTCCACCAGCAGCATTCCATTAAACAATGTCTGCTTAGTGTCCAAAAACAACTTTGACCGTTCCTCCATCCAGCCCACAAAGTGCTTGGCTGCTTTGCCCTTGAGGGCCTCATAGAGGGGGTGCATCAGCTAAGCCGCTTTGGGGACAAAACGGTGATAGAATTTCACCATGCCCAAAAACTTCTTCAGGGCCTTAACAGTGACTGGCTGAGGGAAATGCTCATCAGCCTTCACTTCAGCTGTCAGGGGAACTGCCCCCACTGCACTGACACAGTGTACGAGGAAATCAACCACGGACAGTCCAAACTGGCCTTTGTTGGGTTGACGATAAGACCGTGCTGACTAAGGCATTCAGAAGGGTTCCCAAGTGTAAGAGATGTTCGTCCCTGGAAGAGCTAGTGAGCTGGCTACTGAAATATCATCCAGGTAAGCAAACAGGAACGGCAAATCCCTGCAACACTGTCCATGAGGCGCTGAAAGGTCTGGGCTGTGTTCTTCAGCCCAGACGGAATTCAATCGAATTCAAACCAAATGGTATAATAACAGTGGTTTGAGGAATGTCATTCAGGTGGACGAGGACCTGGTGATAACTGCAAACGAGGACAGCCTTCAAGAACATAATTTTCCCTGCCAGGCGGGTGGAGAGATCCTGGATGTGTGGGATTGGGTGTCGGTCAGGGATTATGGTGATGCTGAGGTGGCGGTCATTGCCATGTGGACACCACGCACCCCCCTAGTTGTTGCATGATGTGGAGAGGGGAAGCCCGTGAACTGCTGAATTGTCTGATGATGCCCAGGAACCCCAGGTCCAACTCAGCCTTGACAACGGCTAATTTCTCCAGGCTGACACGCCTGGCTTGGGCATGAACGGGTGAGCCGGTGGTGAGGATGTGGTGCTCCACCCCGTGTTTATTGGTGGAGGAGGAGAGAATGGGAACTCAGTGAAAAGGCAGAGGAATTATTCGGAGGCGGAAAGGGCACTGGAGATCTTTGAAATGCCGGTGGTGCTGTGTGTGCTGGAGAAGGAGTCGAAAGTCTCTGCATTGAAGGTGTGCTGGTTTTGGATGTCAACGAGAAGGCTGTTGGCACAAAGGAATTCGGCCCCAAGCAGGAGTGTAGACCGCGCTGCCAACACAAAATTCCAGCGGAATTTCTGCCTGCCGAAGTACAATGTCATCTCACGCTTACCAGAAGTCCGGATGGCGTTGTCGTTCACTGTCTTGAGAGACGGTCCACATTCTCCAGTTCGTAGATTCAATTCAGATGTGGGCAGGATGCTCACCTGAGCACCTGTGTCACAGAGGGATCAGCACCCGGAAGCAGTGTCTGTAAAGAACAATAAACTGCCCGACCTGCCGATGCCCATAGCAGCTAACAGCAACCGGCCATTGTTTCCGACCTCCTTGGATCTGCAGGGTGGGCTGCACTTCTTCTCTCTCAGCCCAAACCTCGTGTGGTTGAAACACAGGGTAGGAGACCATTGTTGACCTACAATGATTGTCTCACGTTCATGTGGTGGCAAGGCAGCGAAGTCGTCCGGCCGCATGGTTACAAAGGCCCTCTTGGTGAGGGAAAACACCTTGTCAGCCTCTCCCGCGAGAGCCCGGAGGTCTTTGAGGGGAGAGCCAGCAGATCTGGCCACACCTCGCCTGATAGTTGTTGCAGGAAAACTCTCTGAAGATGAAACACAGCTGATGTCCACCAAGAAAGGACAACATGTGATCCATCAGCTCTGAGGACTCGCAGCCGCCTAAGCTGGGCAGTGAGAGGAGCCGACGGACGCTCTCAGACTCGGAAAGTTCAAAAGTCTCTAGAAAGAGTTGCTTAAGAGTCTCGTACCTGCTAACTTCTGGGGGATGCTGCAGGATGCTCATCACCCTGGTCACCATAGAACTGTCTATTGTTGCGACGACATAGTTGTATTTCATGTCGTCTTGTGAGATTCTTCGCACTGCGAGCTGGGCCTCAGGCTGAGCCAACCAACCAGCAGCATTTTCCTACCAGAATTCAGGGAGCTTGAGTGCAACGACGTTTACAGCCATGATTGTAAAATGAGCAAAATCATTCCGGAATCATCCGGAGGAGTGCCAGGGTCACCAATGTAGGAGTGTCAACAAAAATCAACACGAGTGTAATTGCTTCTAACATACACTTTATTCCATCAACAAAGAAATGGTGACGTCATAACACAACGGAACATGTAACATGCTCGGCGAACTTAACTCTTAACAGTCTGGGTGAATTCTGCCTAATGAAATTAAGAAGTCCCTACAAATTGCCATTATTGGAAATATTTGACTAGGTATCACTGCTACATAAAATACATTCATACAGCATTGCGTGAAGCTATTCAATCCATCAACTTTGTCCACAATTTCAAGCAGCTTTCTTTTTAATCCCAAATCTTCTTTTTGCAAACCCTTTATCTTTTTTAAACCTAATTTTATTTTGTAGGTTGTTAACATTGTTTCTGCCAACAGTGTATGCAGAATGTTTTTTTAAATTTTGTTGGAGATACAGTGTGGAAGAGGCATTTCCAGCACAACGAGCTGCACTGTGCTGCCCAGCAACATACCGATTTAAGCCTAGCTTACTCGCAATGAGCAATTAGTCTAGTAACTGGTTCATCTTTGGACTGTGGGGGAAACTGGAGCACCCAGAGGAAACCCATGGGATCACGAGTAGAGTGTGCAAAATTCTTACAGATGATGCTGAAGTCATGTCTTGCCAACTGCTAAGCTGTCATAGCGCCCAGGGTCACACCTATCTGTATGAAGGAAAAATAGTCATTATCTTCACCCTGTTCTGTTTTCCAATGACCCTTCATCTGTTTCCTCTCATTACCAAGGACCTGGAGGCCCAGAGGCAGCCCGTCCTGCCACTGGAGGCCTCCACGTCTGTGTGAGAAGCTGGAGGTTTGGTGGGAAGGTGGGAAATAAGATCATAACACCGTAAGATGTAGGAGCAGAAGTAGGCTATTCAGCCCATCAAGTCTGCTCCGCCATTCATTCATGGGCTGATCCAATTCTTCTAGTCCTTCCCACTCCCCTGCCTTCACCCCATACCCTTTAATGCCCTAGCTAATCAAGAAATTATCTATCTCTGCCTTAAATGCACCAAATGATTTGGCCTCCACAGCCGCTCGTGGTAACAAATTCCACAGATTTACTACCCTCTGACTGAAGTAATTTCTCCGCATCTCTGTTCTAAGTGGATGTCCTCCAATCCTGAAGTCGTGCCCTCTTGTCCTAGAAAGGGGCATGTTTTTCTGCTGTTGTCTTGTGTTGTTGCTGCTGAATGGTTCTGCTGAAGATTACAGGCTTACTCTGCTGGTGCCAGAATGTGCTGTCCCAGTACATCCTTGAGTGTGTTGGTTGTTAACACGAACGACACATTTCCCTCTGTTTCGATGTACACGTGATAGCTAAACCTAAGGCTACGTCCACACTATGCCGTATAATTTTGAAAACAAAGCTTTTTCTCTTCGTTTTGACCCTCCGTCCACATTGAAACGATGTTTTCATCCCCCGAAAATTGAGCTTTTCTAAAACACTCTCTAGAGTGTGTAAATTTGAAAACAATTGTTGTGCGTTTTAGTGTGGACGGGATAAACAGAGATATTTTAAAACGCTGTCATGACAACACCACAACAATGCTTTTTCTGCTTCTGCTTGGTACTGCGCAAGCACTGCCGGACGGCTGTTATAACACGCAGTCGGTGTGAACAGTGTGAGAGTTAAATTGTAGAAAACATAGAAAACATAGAAATATAGGTGCAGGAGTAGGCCATTCGGCCCTTTGAGCCTGCATCGCCATTTATTATGATCATGGCTGATCATCCAACTCAGAACCCTGCACCAGCCTTCCCTCCATACCCCCTGATCCCCGTAGCCACAAGGGTCATATCTAACTCCCTCTTAAATATAGCCAATGAACTGGCCTCAACAGTTTCCTGTGGCAGAGAATTTCACAGGTTCACCACTCTCTGTGTGAAGAAGTTTTTCCTAATCTCAGTCCTAAAAGGCTTCGCCTTTATCCTCAAACTGTGACCCCTCATTCTGGACTTCCTCAACATCAGGAACAATCTTCATGCATCTAGCCTGTCCAATCCCTTTAGGATTTTATACGTTTCAATCAGATCCCCCCTCAATCTTCTAAATTCCAACGAGTACAAGCCTAGTTCATCCAGTCTTTCTTCATATGAAAGTCCTGCCATCCCAGGAATCAATCTGGTGAACCTTCTCTATACTCTCTCTATGGCAAGGATGGCTTTCCTCAGATTAGGGGACCAAAACTGCACACAATACTCCAGGTGTGGTCTCACCAAGGCCTTGTACAACTGCAGTAGTACCTCCCTGCTCCTGTACTCGAATCCTCTTGCTATAAATGCCAGCATACCATTCGCCTTTTTCAGCGCCTGCTGTACCTGCATGCCCACTTTCAATGACTGGTGTATAATGACACCCAGGTCTCGTTGCACTTCCTAATCGGCCACCATTCAGATAATAATCTGTTTTCCTATTTTTGCCACCAAAGTGGATAACTTCACATTTATCCACATTAAATTGCATCTGCCATGAATTTGCCCACTCATCCAACCTATCCAAGTCACCCTGCATCCTCTTAGCATCCTCCTCACAGCTAACACTGCCGCCCAGCTTCGTGTCATCCGCAAACTTGGAGATGCTGCATTTAATTCCCTCATCCAAGTCATTAATATATATTGTAAACAACTGGGGTCCCAGCACTGAGCCTTGCGGTACCCCACTAGTCACTGCCTGCCATTCTGAAAAGGTCCCGTTTATTCCCACTCTTTGCTTCCTGTCTGCTAACCAATTCTCTATCCACATCAATACCTTACCCCCAATACCGTGTGCTTTAAGTTTGCACAACAATCTCCTGTGTTGGACCTTGTCAAAAGCCTTTTGAAAATCCAAATATACCACATCCACTGGTTCTCCCCTATCCACTCTACTAGTTACATCCTCAAAAAATCCAAGAGATTCGTCAGACATGAGTGAGCTTTTTTGACTAGATCCCCTAAATTGATTTGATTGAGTCTATCTTTAAAAATATTAATGTCAGAAATACTACGTAGGTCTGGCGGCGGAAGATTCCACTCTCTTGTTGATCTTGGGCAGAGGACGGCTTCATGTGTGTGTTGTTTATTTTATTGTCTACGTTAATAACTTGTTTGGAGTTAAACACCTCCACATTCTCCACTGCTTTGCTGAGTTTGTAGTCGTTTGTAACTCGCAGAAACATCTCGACTTCATTGTCTGTCTAAACAAAGAAGTCCGGTCTGCTTTTTCCAGCGGAGGTTTTCTTTGTATTCCTCGAAGACATTGTTGAAAACTTTCTTTCGCTGTTGTTGTTGGTACTCTAGTTTTTGACCAATGGAAATAGCACAACGCCGCTGCGGAAACGTAAATATTATACCATTTCCTCTTCGCTTGTTTTCTGTAGATGTGTCTGCACATGCCCAGTAGGAGTAGATTCGCCCAAATATCCATTTCAATGTGGACAGAGATATTTTGAAAAACGCCTAGTGTGGACGCCTGTCATTTTTACTGGAAATCGGCATTTTCAAAATTATCCAGTCTAGTGTGGGCGTAGCCTGAATCTGAAACTGAATTCGCAATTACTCATCTGCTAATGGAAATAGTTTTGACATATTTATTCTTAACAGAATGCTTTGCAATTTTCAACAACTGTATTAAATCTTCACCTGGCCCTGTATGCTCTGATGAGTGCTTCTATGTAGAGCAGGGTAGTAAATGTTGATTTTGCCAGTACTACAACGTCCCTAAAGGAAAATCAATCTTCGGTTTATTAATTTTATTTCACTGAGGTATCAGACAAGAAATATCTTGTGATCACAAACTTTCTATCGGAGTTAAAGAGCTTTGGGGTAATGTTGCAGCTCCATAAAACTCTTGTCAGATCACACTTGAAATATTGTGCTCAGGTCTGATCACCTCATTATAGGAAGTATATGGAATCACTAAAGAGGGTCCAGGGGAGATTTACCAAGATGCTGCCTGGACTAGAGAACATGTCTAATGAGGATAGATTGAGAGAACTAGTGCTTTTCTGTTTGGAGTGAAAGAGGCTGACAGGCGATAGAGGCATAAATTGAGTATATAGCCAGGGACTTTTCCCAGGGCAGGTATGACCCATACAAGGGGTCACTGTTTTAAGGTAAAGTCTAGGGAGGATGCCAGAGGTAAATTTCTTACACAGACAGTGGTAGCTGCATGGAACACACTGTCAGGGTTGTTGGTAGAAGTAGATACATTTGGGACTTTTAAGATATTCTTAGGCAGGCACATGGACAATAGAAAAATGGAGGACTATATAGGAGGGAAGGATTAGTTGATCTCAGTGTAGGTTAAAAGGTCAGCACAACATTGTGGGCTGAAAGGCCTGTACTGTGCTGTATTGTTCAATGTTCTATGTTTTGCACAGTTAAGGTGACCCACAAACAACATAGATTAGCACAATGAATTGGGTGGTGGAGGCAATTGCTCTCACAGAACATTATCACTTGAACTGCCATTGAAGAGCAGACTACAGCCAAGTATTGGAAGTGGGGAGAGTAAGATAGGTCCTTGGTAAATGGCATGAACATGTTGGCCTTAAGTACCCATTTCAGCACAGTCCTTGTGGATTTGATTTGATGCAAGAGGCATATTTTACTGTACGCTCTGTGTTATATTGCTCGATGACAAAAACCCAAAATGTTTTCTCTTCGCAAGCCTCTCCTCTCTCTGCATGTGTCATGTTATGAAGACTTTTAATGTTCAGTCCAAATATTATCTCCCTATAAGTGTTCACTCAAGTTTGAGAATAAAATTGTCAGCGTTTTCCAATGATTTCAGCATCAACTCAGTCATTATCTGTAATTAAAGTCAAATTAGCAATACTCCAACACTATTAAATATTAAAAGTAATGATGCAGCTGCAAGCCAAGTGCCAGTGCGATAAGACGTGGATTTGCATCACTTAAGGAATTTGCTGGTAAATTCTGCTTCTGACTGACGTCTAAGCAAGAGTCAGTGGCTTCTTTTGTATCAGGGGCTGCATGTGATTCTCCTTCATTTCTGAGTCGAGAACAATCATATTCAGTCCTGTTCCAGGAATGTGTAATCCTGGATGACAAGAGAGGCTTGGAAGGGAAGAGTGCTCCATCGTCTGTAATGACACCTTAGAAATGAGAATTTAAACCCAGACTCTCAGTTGCCTTTCTCAAACAGGCGTAAAGGATCCCTGCATTAACCTGAGGGGAAAATTATTCTCTTGGTTATTTGGATTGGAACTGGAACTGGAATTAGAATTGGTTTATCTTCAGATGTACTAAGGGAAAGTGAGAAGCTTGTCTTAAATAGTATTATATTTAGAGATTCCAGACAGTAACAATTTCTGACCAAATGTTGACATGTGGCCCAATTATACCCATGTGACTAATTAGCCTACGAACCCATATGTCTTTGGAATGTGGGAGGAAACCAGAGCACCCAGTGGAAACCCATGTGGTCATGGGTAAAATGAACTGAATTGAATTGAATTGACTTTATTGCTTACATCCTTCACATACATGAGGAGTAAAAATCCTCACATTACGTCTGTCTAAGTGTGGAATGTGCAATTTGTAGTAATTTCTAATAACTAGTAGGTACAACAGGACAGTCAATTAAACATAGAAATACAATTGTATCAGTATGAATTAATCAGTCTGATGGTCTGGTGGAAGAAACTGTCCGGAGCCTGTCGGTCCTGGCTTTCATGCTGCGGTACTGTTTCCCAGATGGTAGCAGCTGGAACAGTTTGCGGCTGGAGTGACTCAGGTCCCCAATGATCCTTCAGGCTCTTTTTAGACACCTGTCTTTGTAGATGTCCTGGATAGTGGGAAGTTCACATCTACAGATGCGCTGGGCTGTCCACACCACTCTCTGCAGAGTTCTGCAATTGAGGGAAGTACAGCTCTCATACCAGGCAGTTATGTAGCCAGTCAGGATGCTTTCAATTGTGCCCATGTAGAAAGTTCTTAGGGTTTGGGGGCCATATCAAACGTCTTCAACTGTCTGAAGTAAAAGATGCGCTGTTGTGCCTTCTTCACCACACAGCCGGTATTTACAGACCACGCTAGATCCTTAGTGATGTGGATGCCAAGGAGCTTAAAGCTGTTCACCCTCTCAACCCCAGATCCATTGATGTCAATAGGGGTTACCCTGTCTCCATTCCTCTTGTAGTCCACAAAGAGCTCCTTTGTTTTTGCGACATTGAGGGAGTGGTTGTTTTCTTGACATCACTGTGTCAGGGTGATGACTTCTTCCCTGTAGGCTGCCTCATTATTATTTGAGATTAGGCCAATGTAGTCAGCAAATTTAATTAGCAGATTAGATCTGTGGGTGGTGACACAAAGGAGGGGGTTTAGGACACAGCCCTGAGAGGCACCTGTGTTGAAGGTCAGACGGGCAGCGGTCAGGGAGCCCACCCTTACCACCTGCCAGCGATCTGACAGGAAGTCCAGGATCCAGCTACACAAGGCAGGGTGAAGGCCAAGGTCTCTGAGCTTCTTGTCGAGCCTGGATGGAATTATGGTGTTGAATGCTGAAATGTAGTACAAGAAAAACATTCTCCACATATGTAAGGAGAGTGTGTAGAGCTGTGTCTATTGCGTCATCTGTCAATCGATTGTGTCGGTAAGCGAATTGTAGGAGGTCCAGCGTGGATGGTAGTAAGTTGCAGACGTAGTCCTTGACCAGCCTCTCAAAGCATTTACTTATTATTAAGGTGGGTGCGACAGGATGCCAGTCGTGCAGACATGTTACCTTGGTCTTTTTAGGTACAGAAACAATAGTGGATATTTTGAATCTGGAGGGCACTCTACACTGGGAGAGGGAGAGATTAAATATGTCCGTAAACACACACCTGCCAGCTGTGCCACGCACAACCTGAGCACCATCCGGACCCGCGGCCTTGCGACTGTCCACTCACTGGAAACACCCGCGTACTTCAGCCTCAGAGAAGCCCAAGGTGCAGGTTGCTTCGGTAGCTCAGAGCTGGTGACAGCAAACCGAGGGTAAAAATGATTAGACTCATCTGGGAGAGAGGCAGTGTTGTTGGAAACACCATTGCATTTAGCTTTGAAGTCTGCGATGGTGTGCAGACCTTGCCATAAACTACGTGTGTTGTTGGTGGAGAGCTGTGTGCATAAACTCCTCACAGGCAACAGCAGAACTGAACCCGGATGCTGCAACAGTGTTACCTTAAACACTATATTAGCGTGCCATGATCATACAAGTCACTTTGTAACATGGAGGGTTGAGGCAGAACAAAGGAAAGCAATAACTGAATGAAGAATTAAGTACAGTGCAGGTGAACAATACTGTGCAAAATCATAATGAGGTGATAATCAGACAATCTGATCATAATAGAGAACCATTCAATGGTCTAATAAGTACTCCAGTTTGAGAACTGTTTGGGGGGTTGGGGGTATGAGCTCCCTGGGGGAAGCAAGGGAAGCAACAGTGGCCGTGTCTCTGGCACTGAGTTTGGCCGTGTAGCTTAGAAGGGTAGGGAATTGAAGAGGACGTCAGCAATAATAGGGGACTCTGTAGTCAGGGGGACAGACAGGTGATTCTGTGGGCACGAACAGCACGCATGGATGGTAGCTTGCTCCCGAGGGTGCCAAGGTCTGTGATGTTTTTGAATGCATTCACAATATCCTGAAAAGGGAGGGTGAGCAGCCAAAAGTCGTGTAACATATTGGTAGCAACGTCAAGAGTAGAAAAAGGGAGGAGGTCCTGAAAACAGAATGCAGAGAGTTAGGAAGAAAGCTGAGAAGCAGCACCTCAAGGGTAATAATCTCGGGATTGCTGCCTGTGCCATGTGACAGTTAGGGTAGGTAACAGAGGGCAACGATTCAGATTTCTGGATAATTAGTTCCTCTTCTGGGACAGGTGGGACTCACACCAAAAAGACGGATGTCACTTGAATCCGAGGGGACCAATATTCTTACAGGCAGATTTACTCATGTTGTTGGGAGTGGTTTAAACTAATATGCGAGGGTGATGGGAACCAGTATGATAGAGCTGAGGATGAGCCAGCAGGTTTACAAGTCGATGATGGATGTAACATGAATATAAGGAAAGACAAGTCAATGATTGAGTGCAAATGCAGACAGAGACAGTACTACAGAGACAAAATTCAAAAAGGCAAAGAATGCAGGACTGAAAGAGCTGTATTTAAATGTGCATGGCATTCAGAATAAGCTGGACGAATGCATGGTACAATTAGAGATTGGTTAGTATGACGTTGTGGGCATCACTGAGTCGTGGCTGAAAGAAGGCCATAGATTGGAGCTTAACAACAAAGGATATACTTTGTATCGAAAGGACAGGCAGGAAGGCCGAGGCAGTGGTCTGTCTCTGTTGGTAAGAGATGGAATTACATCTTTAGAAAGAGGTGACCTAGGATCAGAATATGTTGAATCTTTGTGGATGGACTGAAGAAACTGCAAAGGTAAAAAAATCATTATGGGAGTCATATATAGGTCTCCAAATAGTAGCCAAACTGTGGGGTTGAGATTGCATAGGGAGCTGAAAAAGGTATGTAATAAGGGTAATGACACAATTGTAAAGGGGAACTTCGATATGCAAGGGAATTGGGAAACTGTGTACATACATCTACTGGTGCTTCTGGACATACCTTCAGTGATGTTCCTGGAATCATCGGGTGTTTTGGGTCTTTCAACATCATACAACCTCCTCCAGGTGACCCAGCCGGGGCTGATCAGACCCCAGCTTGAGTCCAGATGGCTAGCTACTTATGACTCCATGGCTCCCCTCTTTTGAGCCACAGCCATCTTGAGGCCCTCTCTGCCGCATCGGTGGTACTGCCGATGGCTCTCCTCTTCCTCTCTCCCTCAATGCCCAAATCGCTGAAGGCTCTAACTAAAGAATGGGCTACGAATCCCCTACAACCAACCTCCACCGGGAGACACCTCACTCTCCATCCAGCCTGCTGACTGTTGCTGACCAGTCCTGCGTACTTGGAGAGCTTCCTTTCACAGGCCTCTTCCAAGCTATCTTCCTATGGGACTGTCAGCTCCAGCAGCACCACTTGCTTAGTAGACTCAGACACAAGGACAACAAGGGAAATTTTACAGATGCTAGAAATCCAAGCAATACACACAAAATGCTGGAGGAACTCAGAAGACCAGGCAATATCTATGGAAAAGAGTACAGTCTGTGTTGTGGGCCGAGACCCTTCAGCAGGACGCAAGAAAAAAGATGAAGAGTTGTGTTAAAAGGCAGGGAGGAGGGGAAGGAGAAAAACAAGGCTGTAGGTGAAAGCGGGAGGGGGAAGGTTGAAGTGAAGAGTTAGGAAGTTAATTGGTGAAGGTGATACAGGGTTGGAGAAGCAATGGAACAGGAGCATCAAGGGGAGGTGATGGGTATGCAAGGAGATATAGTGAGAGAGGGAAAAGGAGATGTAAGATGATACGAAGATAGGTGGAGGGGTAGATAGTGCTGAGGAAGCAATGCGATTGCAACAGGACTTAGACAAATTGGAACGATGGACAAAAAAGTGGCAGATGAAATACAGTGTTGGGAAATGTATGATAATGCATTTTGGTAAAAAGAACAATGGTGCGGACTATTATCTCTGTGTGGAGAAGGTTCAAACATCAAAGGTGTAGAGTGACGTGGGAGTGCTCGTGTAAGACTCCCAGAAGGTTAATTTACAGGTTGAGTCTGTGGTAAAGAAGGCAAATGTAATGTTGGCATTCATTTCAAGGGGAATAGAATATAAAAGCAAGGAGATAATGCTGAAGAATTATAAGCCATTAGTCAGGCCACACTTGAAGTATTGTCAACGGTTTTGAGCCCCATATCTCGGAAAAGATGTGTTGTCATTGGAGAGAGTCCAGAGGAGGTTCACGACCATTCTGGGAATGAAAGGGTTAACATATGAGGAGCATTTGGTAGCTTTGGGCGTGTACTCACCGGAATTTGGAAGAATGAGCAGGGATCTCACTGAAACCTGCTGAGGTTGGAAGCTGTTGGAATAGATTCTTAGAGATAGGATCTATAGGCATTTAGAGAATCATGGTCTGATCAGGGACAGTCAGCATGGCTTTATGAAGGTCAGATCGTGTCTAAAAAGCCTGATAGAGTTCTTTGAGGAGGTGACCAGGCATATAGATGAGGGTAGTGCAGTGGATGTGATCTATATGGATTTTAGTAAGGCATTTGACAAGGTTCCACACGATAGGCTTATTCAGAAAATTAGAAGGCATGGGATCCAGGGAAGTTTGGCCAGGTGGATTCAGAATTGGCTTGCCTGCAGAAGGCAGAGGGTGATGGTGGAGGGAGTACATTCAGATTGGAGGATTGTGACTAGTGGTGTCCCACAAGGATCTGTTCTGGGACCTCTACTTTTTGTGATTTTTATTAACGACCTGGATATGGGGGTAGAAAGGTGGGTTGGCAAGTTTGCAGATGACACAAAGGTTGGTGGTGTTGTAGATAGTGTAGAGGATTGTCAAAGATTGCAGAGAGACATTGATAGGATGCAGAAGTGGGCTGAGAAGTGGCAGATGGAGTTCAACCCGGAGAAGTGTGAGGTGGTACACTTTGGAAGGACAAACTCCAAGGCAGAGTACAAAGTAAATGGCAGGATACTTGGTAGTGTGGAGGAGCAGAGGGATCTCGGGGTACATGTCCACAGATCCCTGAAAGTTGCCTTACGGGTGGATAGGGTAGTTAAGAAAGCTTATGGGGTGTTAGCTTTCATAAGTTGAGGGATAGAGTTTAAGAGTCATGATGTAATGATGCAGCTCTATAAAACTCTGGTTAGGCCACACTTGGAGTACTGTGTCCAGTTCTGGTCACCTCACTATAGGAAGGATGTGGAAGCATTGGAAAGGGTACAGAGGAGATTTAGCAGGATGCTGCCTAGTTTAGAAAGTATGCATTATGATCAGAGATTAAGGGAGCTAGGGCTTTACTCTTTGGAGAGAAGGAGGATGAGAGGAGACATGATAGAGGTGTACAAGATAATAAGAGGAATAGATAGAGTGGATAGCCAGCGCCTCTTCCCCAGGGCACCACTGCTCAATACAAGAGGACATGGCTTTAAGGTAAGGAGTGGGAAGTTCAAGGGGGATTTTAGAGGAAGGTTTTTTACTCGGAGAGTGGTTGGTGTGTGGAATGCACTGCCTGAGTCAGTGGTGGAGGCAGATACACTAGTGAAGTTTAAGAGACTACTAGACAGGTAGATGGAGGAATCTAAGGTGGGGGCTTATATGGGAGGCAGAGTTTGAGGGTCGGCACAACATTGTGGGCCGAAGGGCCTGTACTGTGCTGTACTATTCTATCTATGGAGTTTTGAAAGGTCTTGATAGGATGGATATGGAGAGGATGCTTCCTATGGAGAGGGCATCCAGAACAGGACAGCACAGCCTCAAAATTGAGGGGTGACCTTTTAAGACAGAGATAAGGTGGAATTTTTTTTGGCCAGTAAGTATTAAATCTGTAGAATGCTCTGCCACAGACAGTGGTAGAGGCCAAGTCCATGGGTATATTGAATGCGGAAGTTGATCATTTCCTGATCGGTCAGGGCATCAAATGATACGGTGAGAAGGCAGGTGTGTGGGGTTGAGTGGGATCCGGGATCAGCCATGATGGAATGGTGGAGAAGACTTGCTGGGCTGAATGGCCTAATTCTGCCATTCTTATTGTCTAGTCATCTTATGGGATGGCATTTTTACAAGTAACAGAGTGGGAAGAAGTATTGTCCAGGTGGTTCTGAGAACCAGAGGGTTTGTAATAGATATCAGTGGATAAGCTTTTCCCAGAGGTAGAGGCAGGGAGATGGAGAAAAGGGAGAGATGTGTTGGAAATGGACCAGGTAAATGTCAGGATACGATGTAAGTTCTCTCCTTGCTTGCCCATTGCCTCAGTCTGGTGCCCCTCTCCCTTTTTTTCTTTCTTCCTTGGCCTCCCGTCCTCTCTGATTAGATTCGCCCTTCTCCAGCCCTGTATCTCTTTCACCAATCAACTTCCCAGCTCTTTACTTCACCCCTCCCTCCCACTCCTGGTTTCACCTGTCACCATGTGTTTTTGTTCTTGCCTTCCCTCTACACTCTTGCTCTAACTATTCATCTTTCTCCAGTCCTGCTGAAGAGTCTCGGCCTGAAACGTCGCCTGTACTTTTTTTCCATAGATGCTGCCTGGCCTGCTGAGTTCCTCCAATATTTTGTGTGTGACACATTTCACTGTTTCGATATCAGAACTGGAATCAGGTTGACTATCACTGACATATGTCGTAAAATTTGTTAGCTTTGTTTCAGCAGTACATAACATATAGAGAAAACTGCAAATTACATGAAGTATATACAAGTATATATAAATAGTTCAATTAAATAAGAAGTGCAAAAGTTAGGAAATAAAAATGCAGTGAGGTGGTGTTCATGGGTTCAATGTCCATCCAGGAATTGGATGTCACAGGGGGAGAAGCTGTCCCTCAGTCACTGAGTGTGGATCTTCAGGCTTCTGCACCTCCTTCCCGATGGTGGAAATGAGAAGAGGGTATGACCTGGATGGTGAGGATTCTTAATGATGAACGCCACCTTTCTGAGGGGCCACTCCTTGAAGATGTCCTGGATACTACTGAGGCCACTACAGCTCCATGATGGAGCTGACTAATTTTACAACCCTCTGCAGCTAACTTTGATCCAGTACAATAGTACCCCCTACAGCAGATGGTGATGAAGTCACTAGAACTCTAGAAATTTCCAAGTGTTTTTGGTGATGTACCAAACCTCCACAAACTCCTAATGATAGATAGCAGCTGTCTTGCTTTTATCTTAAGCCAACAACAGCACGCCAAAGTCCTCAGTCCTAGCCCAAATGTTGATTGGCCTCGTGTCTTCTGCTTTCAATACCTGACTTCATAAGTCTCCCAGGCAAAGATCCTTCCTCTCCCAGGGATGAAGTTTTTGGAACTTCTAATGGCGTTTTTACAGCACTGGGTTTTTACAGGATAAGGTTACCAGCCTATGCCCAACCCTTCTCCTTTTGCAGACAGGCTCGTGACCAAGAATGGCAGAGTTTATCTTGTTGTACATGTGATATATAAATCTCAATCTGATTTTACCTGATGTAAGCTCCTGACAGACAGCACCCAAGGTCCGGGTTGGATCTCTGAAGCAGGAGCAAGGCTGCAGCACTGTGCTGTTCTGAAAAACCACACGGGTAATGAAATACATAGACAGAATCAGAATCAGGTTTAATATCACTGATATATGTCGTGAAATTTGTTGTTATGTGGCAGCAGTACACTGCAATAGATAGTAATAAAACTGTGAATTACAGCAGGAAGTGTATGTACATTAAAAAGTTGAATGAAATAAGCAGTGAGATAGTGTTCATGAGTTCAATGTCCATTCTGAAATCTGATGGCAGAGGGGAAGAAGCTGTTCCTGAATCATTGAATGTGTGCTGTCAAGCAACTGTAATGAGAAAAGGGCATATCCTGGATGATGGGGGTCCTTTATGATGGATGCCACCTACTTAAGGCATCGCTCCTTGAAGCTGTCCTGGATATTGGGCAGGCCAGTGCCCATGATGGAGCTGATTGAGTTTACAACTCTCTGCAGCTTAATTCAATCCTGTGCCATACCCGCTCCCCCATACCAGACGGTGATTCTGACAGTTAGCCAGCTAGATTGCTTTTTACGGTACATTTGTAGAAACTTGCCAGTGTCTTTGGTAACATACTAAATCTCCTAATGAAATGTAGCCACCGTCATGCCTTCATTGCAAATGTATTAGGCTCAGGATAGATCCTCAGAGATGTTGATACCCTGGAACCTGAAATTATTGCTCCCTCTAGGTGGATTGGTATGCGTTCCTTTCTAAAGTCCACAATTGGTTCTTTGGTGTGACTGGTGTTGAGTGCAAGGTTGTCACTCCGATACCACTCAACTAGTTGATGTATCTCACTCCTGTACTCTTTCTCATCACCATCTGAAATTCTGCCTGCAATAGCATTCTCATCAGCAAATTTGTAGGCGGCATTTGAACTGTGCCTAGCCGCACAGTCATGGATGTAGAGAGAGAGCAGGGCACGATACAGGTCCTTCAGCCCACTGTGTTTATTTTATTTAGAGATACACCGTGGAACAGGCCATTCTGGCCCAAAACCCACACCACCCAGCAACCCACTTATTTTACCCTAGCCTATTCACAACATAATTTACAATGACCAATTAACCTACTAACCGGTATGTCTTTGGACTGTGGGAGGAAACCGATGTATATCGTCAGAAGAATGTACAAACTCCTTACAGACCGCGTTGGAATTGAATTCTGATCTCCAATACTCCAAGCTGCATTAGCATCACGCTAACCACTACACTATCATGATGCCTCGTGTTGTGTCAGCCTATTAATTTACTCTGAAATGAATCTGAATTTAAACCAAGCAACTGAACAACAAGTTGCTTCCTAGTGCAATGAAGCAGGATAAAACTTGTTTCTGAATCAAACCTTTAAGAAGCATTGGACAACATTTTCCTCACAATGCTGCCCTGATTACCATCCACTTCCCCAATTTATTCCGTCGTTATTTATGCATTCAATTGGCAGTCAAGTTACATTTCATACTTGGCAGCAATTCACTTCCCTTCAACTTTCTGCAGAATCAGCAACCTATCGTCCCTCAAAAATATTTCAAGACAGCCAATGATTACTATACTTAGAGGCAATCCAATCCATCAGTTAGCAATAACAAGCTCAACACTAATGGATAAGAGTTGAAACATCTTAACAAATCCTAAACAGACATCAGTTCTGACAAGACGTTGTTCTTTGCTCTTCAAATGAATGCAATTTAGTTTCTTTTATCTGTTCAACTCAATAATAATATTCAAGCATTTTCTCTGCCTTTGCTCGACAACTTCCATGAATAAAATTCCATTAAAGTTTGGAAGTATTGCTGTAACTTTCTAAGCAGCCTTGACTCACTTGACCATCAGCTCAATGCAGATGTCCTTCTCGGATTTGTGTAGAACTTAGAGCTGGCAAACATATTTTTTGAGTTCTCTATTGCTATTTGTCCTTGCACAATCTCCATCAGTTGAAGGGCGACGTGTGAAGCACATCAATATCTTTCCATGACACAAATCCAGCAAGCAGCTTCAATAAATCTTCAGCTTTTATGTCATTCTTGTTTGTCCTGCTCTTCAATCGCTGCTCCAAGATACATTTCTATCAAAATAGAAACAAAGAATTGGTTGGCCATTACTGCTGATCCCAGTGATTCATTCAAGGCCACCAACATTTTACCTCTGTTCAATCTCTGACGGTTCATTAAAAACATTATTTCATATTATTGTGTTTTCCGAACTACTGCGAGAAGTCAATGTCTCAAGGTTTTTGCGACATCATTTTCATTCTTGTTGAACAATAGGGTTTTTGTCAAGGCAAGCAGCAAAATAGTTCTTGATATTGGTCAAATGTTTCATTTGATTATTTCTGTTGCTTTTCATATTCTGAGGTCCTGACCACCATTTTCTGCGCATGTTTTACTTTGGCTCAAGTTTGATGTCCTCATTTGATCTTGTATCCTTCTCTCCTCCTCCAATTAGAGATTAGCTTTAGTTGTTGTCATGTATACACGTGTTCTATGTTGGCCGTTGTCACATGTTCTGATCAACATATTCCAAGGACATGCTGGGGCCAGCTCACAAGTGTCACCATGCTTCTGGGTCCAACATAGCATCTCCACAACTTACTAACCTGCACATGTTTGGAATATGGGAGGAAACCTGAAAACATGGAGGAAACCCACATGGTCATGCAGAGCAACATACATCAAAGCTGCTGGTCAGGCAGCATCTCTAGGAGGAGGTACAGTCGACATTTTGGGCCGAGACCCTTCATCAGGACTAACTGAAGGAAGAGCTAGTAAGAGATTTGAAAGTGGGAGGGGAAGGGGGAGATCCAAAATGATAGGAGAAGACAGGAGGGGGAGGGATGGGGGAGGGATTCATGCAGAGAACGTACAAACTCCTTAGAGACAGCAGCAGGAAGTGAACCCTGATCTTACAGCTGTCTCTGCAAAAGCATTACACCAGTTGCACTGTCTTGACCTTTTGTCATTGCTAACGACAAGATCATGGGGGAACTCTGCACTTCAGGCAGGATCAGTGAGAGAAATGGACAGTTGATGATTTGGGTCAAGATCCCTGATTGTGTGCAGATGAAGGGTCTCAACCCAAAATGCTGACTGTCCATTTCCTTCCACAGATGCAGTGCGACCATTTGAATTCCCTGCAGCATTATGTTTGTCGCACCAAATTTCAGCATCTGCAGTCTTTTTTGTCGCTGGTTTTCATCACTCCATTTTTCAAGTTCAAGTTCAAGTTTATTGTTATTCAATTATATGCATGTATACCACGAAATGAGCCAAATTTCCTCCACACCAAGGTGCACAACACAATATAGATAACACACACCTAACATGGAAAGTAACATTACCACAAATAAGTTTTCTATACTGAAGTGAATATATGACACAAAGAAGTAAATAGTATAACGCTACTGGCACTTCATACGTGTTGAGACCTGGGTAGTGACATGGAGTTTAGTAGTCTTATGGTGTGCGGAAGAAGCTGTTTCCCACCAGAACAGTTCTTGCCCTAATACTACAGTACCAACTACCTGATGGTAGGCGGGGTCAATGGAATTATTCATGAATTGGCTGTTTAAATTCAGAAAGTCTGAAGTCTTTCGTATCAGTCTTCACTGCAGAATGCCAGAAAAGCGTGAGTGTCATGGGGCACAAGTGAGTGTTGTTGCTGTTACTAGGAGAAGGTGTTTCGGAAGCTAAAGGATCTGAAAGTACGTAGATAAGTCATCTGGACCAGATGGACTACACTGCAAGGTTCTGAAAGAGGTAGGTCATGAAGGTATTAGCAATGATCTTTCCGGAACCACTATATTCTGCATTGGTTCTGGAGGACTGGAAAATTGAAAATGTCTCTCAATTCTTTAAGAAGAGATGGAGGCAAAAGAAAGGAAATTATATACCAATTGGCCTGACTTCAGTGATTGAAATGAAGTTGGAGTCCATTATTAAGGATGAGCTATTGGGTTACCTGAAGACGCATGGCAAAATAAGCTGAAATCAGCATGGCTTCCTTCATGGGAATCCTTGCCTGACAAATCTGTTGGATTTCTTTGAGAAATTAACAAGCAGGATAAACAAAAGTGAGTCACTGAATGTTGTTTACTTAGATTTCCAGAAGGCCTTTGACAAGGTGCCACACATGAGGCTTGCATAACAAGATAAGTACCCATGGTATTAAAGAAAACATACTAGCATGGATAGAAGATAGGCTGACTAGTAGGAGACAAAGTCATGGAATAAACAAATCATTTTCTGGTTGGTTGCTGGTGACTAGTGGTGTTCTACAGCAGTCTGTGTTAGGACTGATTCTTTGAACGTTATACGTCAATGATTTGGATAAAGGAATTAAAGGTTTTCTGGCCAAGTTTGTGGACAATACAAAGACAAGTGGAGATGCAGGTAATATTGAGGAATCAGGGTATCTGCAGAAGGAGAATGAGCAAAGTAGTGTCTGATGGAATATAATGTAGGGAAGTGTGTGGTCATGTCCTTTGGTAGAAGGAATAAAGGTGTGAGCTGTTTTCTAAGTGGGGATAAAATTTAAAAATGCGAGGTACAAGGGGACTTGGGAGTCCCCGAGCAGGATTCCCTAAAGGTTAACTTCCAGGTTGAGTAGAAGGTAAGAAAGGAAAATTCAATGTTATCATTAATTTCAAGAGGACGAGAATGCAAAAGCGAGGATGTAATGCTGAAATAAAAGGGTTAACATATGAGGAGTGTTGAATGGCTTTGGGCCTGTACTTAAACATAGAAACATCGAAAACCTTCAGCACAATACAGGCCCTTCGGCCCACAAAGTTGTGCCGAACATGTCCCCACCTTAGAAATCACTATGCTTACCTATAGCCCTCCATTTTTCTAAGCTCCATGTACCTATCCAAAAATCTCTTAAAAGACCTTATTGTATCCGCCTCCACCACTGTCGCCAGCAGCCCATTCCATGCACTCACCGCTCTCTGAGTAAAAAACTTACCCCTAACATCTCTGTACCTACTCCCCAGCACCTTAAACCTGTGTCCTGTTGTTGCAACCATTTGAGCCCTGAGAAAAAGCCTCTGACTATCCACACAATCAATGCCTCTTATCATCCTATATGCATCTATCAGGTCACCTCTCATCCTCCGCCGCTCCAAGGAGAAAAGGCCGAGTTCACTCAACCTATTCTCATAAGGCATGCTCCCCAATCCAGGCAACATCCTTGTAAATCTCCTCTGCACCCTTTCTATGGTTTCCACATCCTTCCTGTAGTGAGGCGACCAGAACGGAGCACCGTACTCCAGGTGGGGTCTGACCAGGGTCCTATATAGCTGCAACATTGCCTCTCGGCTCCCAAGTTCAATTCCACTATTAATGAAGGTCAATACACCGTATGCCTTCTTAACCACAGAGTAAACCTGCGCAGCTGCTTTGACTGTTCTATGGACTCGGACCCCAAGATTCCTCTGATCCTCCACACTGACAAGAGTCTTACCATTAATACTATATTCTGCCATCATATTTGACCTACCAAAATGAACCACTTCACCATTATATGGGTTGAATTCCATCTGCCACTTCTCAGCCCAGTTTTGCATCCTATCAATGTCCCGCTGTAACCTCTGACATTCCTCCACACTATCTACAACATCTCCAACCTTTGTGTCATCAGCAGACTTACTAACCCATCCCTCCACTTCCTCATCCAGGTCATTTTTAAAAATCACGACGAGTAGGGGTCCCAGAACAGATCCCTGAGGCACACCATTGGTCACTGACCTTGACCTCCATGCAGAATATGACCTGTCTACAACCACTCTTTGCCTTCTGTGGCCGAGCCAGTTCTGAATACACAAAGCAATGTCCCCTTGGATCCCTTGCCTACTTACTTTCTCAATAAGCCTTGCATGGGGTACCTAATCAAATGCCTTGCTGAAATCTACATACACTACATCTACTGCTCTTCCTTCATCGAAGTGTTTAGTCACATCCTCAAAAAATTCAATTAGTCTCATAAGGCACGACCTGCCCTTGACAAAGCCATGCTGACGATTCCTAATCATATTATGTCTCTCCAAATGTTCATAAATCCTGTGTCTCAGGATCTTCTCCATCAACTTACCAACCACTGAGGTAACACTCACTGGTCTATAATTTCCTGAGCTATCCCTACTCCCTTTCTTGAATAAAGGAACAACTTCCGCAAACCTCCAATCCTCCAGAAGCTCTCCTGAACCCATTGATGATGCAAAGATCACGGCCCGAGGCTCAGCAATCTCCTCCCTCACCTCCCACAGCAGTCATCCCGGTCCCAGTGACTTATCCAACTTGATGCTTTCCAAAAGCTCCAGCACATCCTCTTTCTTAATATCTACATGCTCAAGCTTTTCAGTCTGCTGCAAGTCATCACTACAATCACCAAGATCCTTTTCTATAGTGAATGCTGAAGTAATGTATTGATTTAGTACCCCTGCTATTTCTTCCGATTCTATACATACTTTCCCACTGTCACACTTGATAAGTCCTATCCTCTTGCTCTTCACATACTTGTAGAATGCCTTGGGGTTTTCCTTAATCCTGCTTGCTTAGGCCTTCTGATGGCCCCTTCTGGCTCTCCTAATTTCATTCTTAATCTCCTTCCTATTACCCTTATAATCTTCTAGATCTCTAACATTACCTGGCTTTCTGAACCATTTGTAAGCTTTTCTTTTCTTCTTGACTAGATTTATTACAGCTGTTGTACACCATGGTTCCTGTCCCCTACCATAACTTTCTTGTCTCATTGGAACCTACCTATGCAGATCTCCACACAAATAGCCCCTGAACAATTGCCACATTTCTTCAGTACTTTTCCCTGAGAACATCTGTTTCCAATTTAAACTTCCAATTTACTGCCTGATAGCCTCATAATTCCCCTTATTCCAATTAAACGCTTTTCTAACTTGTCTGTTTGTATCCCTCTCCAATCCTATTGTAAAGGAGATTGAATTATGATCACTATCTCCAAAATGCTCTCCCACTGAGAGATCTGACACCTGACCAGGTTCATTTCCCAATACCAAATCAAGTACAGCCTCTCCTCTTGGAGGCTTATCTACATATTGTGTCAAGAAACCTCCCTGAACACACCTAACAAACCCCATCTAAACCCCTTGCTCTGTGGAGATACCAATCAATATTTGGGAAACTAAAATCTCCCATCATGACAACTCTGTTATTATTATACCTTTCCAGAATCTGTTTCCCTATCTGCTCCTTGATATCCCTGTTACTATTGGGTGGCCTGTAAAAAGCACCCAGTAAAGCTATTGGCCCCTTCCTGTTCCTAATCACCACCCACAGGGACTCCGCAGACAATCCCTCCATGGCGTCCACCTTTCTTCAGCCGTGACACTATCTCTGATCAACAGTGCCACACCCCCACCTCTTTTGTCTCCCTCCCTGTCCTTTTTGAAACACCTAAAACCCAGCACTTGAAGTAACCATTCCTTGAAGTACTTGCTGTACTATGCCCTCATTTAGAAGAATGGTGGTGGTGGGGTCACATTGAAACCTATTGAATATTGAAAGGCCTAGATAGAGTAGATGTGGAGAGGCACCTATGGACATGGACCCCAAGATAAATTCAAGTAGATCTGGTATACTCACAATTAGGGAAACAGTGCAGTCGGTTTGTGCATCATGAGTTCCCACAACCAAGGTTCTGATCATCACCAACTAATCTGCATCATTGATGTTGATTGAGAGACAAGCATTTGCCATGACACGAAGATATAAACATTCTGAAATATGGATGGATCGGTCATAAAATGGTACATAAAATATGTCAGTGCGTTTATTTTTCTAATACTAATGACAACTAGACCAGTTTCGTAGGAATTATAATCTCCACAAAATTCAAGTGCATAATCTTTCTTATTAAATGAAAGAGATTGTTTCTTATACACAATGAGTAAATGTATCTTTGTAAGAATGGATTGATCACTGTGTAAAAAGCACTGTCTGTTAGGCCTGCTAGTGTTTAGGGCAGCAGTGAAAATCCTCTGTCTTTCGATGTTCAGGTCTTCCCACATCATGCCGGCAGCCTCCTCTCAGTTTTCACTGTTGCGTGTCCCGGGTGAAGACTCAGGAATACCGTCATACACGATGCAGAAGGATTGTTCATTGCTGCCTCCATAACAGTATTGTTTGACAAGTCAGGATTGTTAGCCCTGAGTTGAGCTCTTGAACTTGGAGGACCAGTGATCACCATATAAGCCTCAAGCTATATAAAAATTGCTCTGATTTCTGAGTCTGTTGTTGACACCTTTCAAAACTGTAGCTTAAAATCCTGCATTAATATTTAATATGATGAAATCTACTCATTTTAAAATGTGGAAGATGTTACACTCGCGTGGAAATTACTAGAACTTACAACTTAAAACCCACATAAAAGCTTACATTTTGTATGATTTATTTACTGTTGCAAACAATTGTAATGTTATATATTGCAATCTACTGCTATTGAGGAACAATTAATTTTGTGACACACACTCAGTGGCCACTTTATTTGATATGCCTGTACACCTGCTTATTAATGCAAGTGGTGCATGCGGTTTGATTTCAATGCTTAAGGGAAGTTTGGATTGGTATATGGATGGTAGGGCTATGAAGGGCCATGGCCCCAGTGCAGGTCGATGGGAGGAAGCAGTTTAAATGGCTCGGCATGGACTAGATGGGCCAAAGGGCCTATTTCTGTGCTGTAGTTTTCTATGACTCTGTGACTCTAAATATCTAATCACCCAATCATGTGGTAGCAACTCAATGCACAAAAGCATGCAAGGTCAAGAGGTTCAGCTGTTTCTTTTTCAGAACAAATGTCAGAATGGGAAAACAATGTGATCCAAATGACTTTGACCATGCAATGATTGTTGGTGCCAGACAGCATGGTTTGAGTATCTCAGAAACAATTGATCTTCTGGAATTTCTATACACAACAGTCTCCAGAGTTTACAGAGGGCAGTGCGAAAAACAAAAGACATCCAACAGGCTGCAGTTCAGTGAGCAAAAACACCTTTTTAGTGAAAGAGGTCAGCGGCAAACAACCAGACTGGTTCAAGCTGACAGGAATTCGATTAACAACATATTACTACAGGGACGTGCAGAAGAGCATCTCTGAATGCACGAGACATTGAACCTTGAAGTGGGTGGGCTAGAGCAGCTGAAGACCATGAACATACGCTTACTGAACACTTTAATCTACATGTAGACTGGGTGAACCAAATTGGTAAAGGTGCTGAGGAAGAGGATTTCTTGGAATGTATGCGGGATGGTTTTTTGGACCAACATGTCGAGGAACCAACTAGAGAGCAGGCTATTCTGGACTGGGTTTTGAGCAATGAGGAAGGGTTAATTAGCGATCTTGTCGTGAGAGGCCCCTTGGGTAAGAGTGACCATACTATGGTGGAATTCTTCATTAAGATGGAGAGTGACATAGTTAATTCAGAAACAAAGGTTCTGAACTTAAAGAGGGGTAACTTTGAAGGTATGAGACGTGAATTAGCTCAGATAGACTGGCAAATGACACTTAAAGGATTGACGGTGGATATGCAATGGCAAGCATTTAAAGGTTGCATGGATGAACTACAACAATTGTTCATCCCAGTTTGGCAAAAGAATAAATCAAGGAAGGTAGTGCACCCGTGGCTGACAAGAGAAATTAGGGATAGTATCAATTCCAAAGAAGAAGCATACAAATTAGCCAGAGAAAGTGGCTCACCTGAGGACTGGGAGAAATTCAGAGTTCAGCAGAGGAGGACAAAGGGCTTAATTAGGAAGGGGAAAAAAGATTATGAGAGAAAACTGGCAGGGAACATAAAAACGGACTGTAAAAGCTTTTATAGATATGTAAAAAGGAAAAGACTGGTAAAGACAAATGTAGGTCCCCTGCAGGCAGAAACAGGTGAATTGATTATGGGGAGCAAGGACATGGCAGACCAATTGAATAATTACTTTGGTTCTGTCTTCACTAAGGAGGACATAAATAATCTTCCAGAAATAGTAAGGGACAGAGGGTCCAGTGGGATGGAGGAACTGAGCGAAATACATGTTAGTAGGGAAGTGGTGTTAGGTAAATTGAAGGGATTGAAGGCAGATAAATCCCCAGGGCCAGATGGTCTGCATCCTAGAGTGCTTAAAGAAGTAGCCCAAGAAATAGTGGATGCATTAGTGATAATTTTTCAAAACTCGTTAGATTCTGGACTAGTTCCTGAGGATTGGAGGGTGGCTAATGTAACCCCACTTTTTAAAAAAGGAGGGAGAGAGAAATCGGGGAATTATAGACCGGTCAGCCTAACGTCGATGGTGGGGAAACTGCTGGAGTCAGTTATCAAGGATGTGATAACAGCACATTTGGAAAGCGGTGAAATGATCGGACAAAGTCAGCATGGATTTGTGAAAGGAAAATCATGTCTGACGAATCTCATAGAATTTTTTGAGGATGTAACTAGTAGAGTGGATAGGGGAGAACCAGTGGATGTGGTATATTTGGATTTTCAAAAGGCTTTTGACCAGGTCCCACACAGGAGATTAGCATGCAAACTTAAAGCACACGGTATTGGGGGTAAGGTATTGGTGTGGGTGGAGAATTGGTTAGCAGGCAGGAAGCAAAGAGTGGGAATAAACGGGACCTTTTCAGAATGGCAGGCGGTGACTAGTGGGGTACCGCAAGGCTCAGTGCTGGGACCCCAGTTGTTTACAATGTATATTAATGACTTGGATGAGGGAATTAAATGCAGCATCTCCAAGTTTGCGGATGACATGAAGCTGGGTGGCAGTGTTAGCAGTGAGGAGGATGCTGAGAGGATGCAGGGTGACTTGGATAGGTTGGGTGAGTGGGCAAATTCATGGCAGATGCAATTTAATGTGGATAAATGTGAAGTTATCCACTTTGGTGGCAAAAATAGGAAAACAGATTATTATCTGAATGGGGGCCGATTAGGAAAAGGGGAGGTGCAACGAGACCTGGGTGTCATTATACACCAGTCATTGAAAGTGGGCATGCAGGTACAGCAGGCGGTGAAAAAGGCGAATGGTATGCTGGCATTTATAGCGAGAGGATTCGAGTACAGGAGCAGGGAGGTACTACTGCAGTTGTACAAGGCCTTGGTGAGACCACACCTGGAGTATTGTGTGCAGTTTTGGTCCCCTAATCTGAGGAAAGACATCTTTGCCATTGAGGGAGTACAAAGAAGGTTCACCAGATTGATTCCTGGGATGGCGCGACTTTCATATGAAGAAAGACTGGATGAATTGGGCTTGTACTCGTTGGAATTTAGAAGATTGAGGGGGGATCTGATTGAAACGTATAAGATCCTAAAGGAATTGGACAGTCTAGATGCAGGAAGATTGTTCCCGATGTTGGGGAAGTCCAGAACGAGGGGTCACAGTTTGAGGATAGAGGGGAAGCCTTTTAGGACCGAGATTAGGAAAAACTTCTTCACACAGAAAGTGGTGAATCTGTGGAATTCTCTGCCACAGGATACTGTTGAGGCCAGTTCATTGGCTATATTTAAGAGGGAGTTAGATATGGCCCTTGTGGCTACGGGGGTCAGGGGGTATGGAGGGAAGGCTGAGGCGGGGTTCTGAGTTGGATGATCAGCCATGATCATAATAAATGGCGGTGCAGGCTCGAAGGGCCGAATGGCCTACTCCTGCACCTATTTTCTATGTTTCTATGTTTCTATGTTTACCAGGTACAGCAGGTATTGAATAACATAACCATTAAGTGTATGTCACTGATAGGAGTGTGTGTCACTGACAGGAGTGTGTGTCACTGATAGGAGTGTGTGTTACTGATAGGAGTGTGTGTCACTGACAAGAGTGTGTGTCAGTGATAGGAGTCTATGTCACTGATAGGAGTGTATGTCAGTGATAGAAGTGTATGTCACTGATAGGAGTGTGTGTCAGTGACAGGAGTGTGTGTCACTGACAAGAGTGTGTGTCAGTGATAGGAGTGTATGTCACTGATAGGAGTGTGTGTCACTGACAAGAGTGTGTGTCGGTGATAGGAGTGTGTGTTACTGATAGGAGTGTGTGTCAGTGATAGGAGTGTGTGTTACTGATAGGAGTGTGTGTCACTGATAGGAGTGTGTGTCACTGACAAGAGTGTGTGTCAGTGATAGGAGTGTGTGTCAGTGATAGGAGTGTGTGTTACTGATAGGAGTGTGTGTCACTGATAGGAGTGTGTGTCAGTGATAGGAGTGTGTGTTACTGATAGGAGTGTGTGTCACTGACAGGAGTGTGTGTCAGTGAAAGGAGTGTGTGTCACTGATAGGAGTGTGTGTCACTGACAGGAGTGTGTGTCAGTGATAGGAATGTGTGTTACTGATAGGAGTGTGTGTCAGTGACAGGAGTGTATGTCACTGACAGGTGTGTGTGTCACTGACAGGAGTGTGTGTCACTGACAGGAGTGTATGTCACTGACAGGAGTGTGTGTCACTGACAGGAGTGTATGTCACTGACAGGAGTGTGTGTCACTGATAGGAGTGTGTGTTACTGATAGGAGTGTGTGTCACTGATAGGAGTGTGTGTCACTGACAGGAGTGTGTGTCACTGACAGGAGTGTGTGTTACTGATAGGAGTGTGTGTCAGTGATAGGAGTGTGTGTTACTGACAGGAGTGTGTGTCACTGACAGGAGTGTGTGTTACTGATAGGAGTGTGTGTCAGTGATAGGAGTGTGTGTTACTGACAGGAGTGTGTGTCACTGACAGGAGTGTGTGTCAGTGATAGGAGTGTGTGTTACTGACAGGAGTGTGTGTCACTGATAGGAGTGTGTGTTACTGATAGGAGTGTATGTCACTGATAGGAGTGTGTGTCAGTGATAAGAGTGTGTGTCAGTGATAGGAGTGTGTGTCACTGACAGGAGTGTGTGTCACTGACAGGAGTGTGTGTCACTGATAGGAGTGTGTGTTACTGATAGGAGTGTGTGTCACTGATAGGAGTGTGTGTCACTGACAGGAGTGTGTGTCACTGACAGGAGTGTGTGTCAGTGATAGGAGTGTGTGTCACTGACAGGAGTCTGTGTTACTAATAGGAGTGTGTGTCAGTGATAGGAGTGTGTGTTACTGACAGGAGTGTGTGTTACTGATAGGAGTGTGTGTCAGTGATAGGAGTGTGTGTTACTGACAGGAGTGTGTGTCACTGACAGGAGTGTGTGTTACTGATAGGAGTGTGTGTCACTGACAGGAGTGTGTGTTACTGATAGGAGTGTATGTCACTGATAGGAGTGTGTGTCAGTGATAAGAGTGTGTGTCACTGATAGGAGTGTGTGTCAGTGATAGGAGTGTGTGTTACTGACAGGAGTGTGTGTCACTGACAGGAGTGTGTGTCAGTGATAGGAGTGTGTGTCACTGACAGGAGTGTGTGTTACTGATAGGAGTGTGTGTCACTGATAGGAGTGTGTGTCACTGACAGGAGTGTGTGTCAGTGATAGGAGTGTGTGTCACTGACAGGAGTGTGTGTCACTGATAGGAGTGTGTGTTACTGATAGGAGTGTGTGTCACTGACAAGAGTGTGTGTCAGTGATAGGAGTCTATGTCACTGATAGGAGTGTATGTCAGTGATAGAAGTGTATGTCACTGATAGGAGTGTGTGTCAGTGACAGGAGTGTGTGTCACTGACAAGAGTGTGTGTCAGTGATAGGAGTGTATGTCACTGATAGGAGTGTGTGTCACTGACAAGAGTGTGTGTCAGTGATAGGAGTGTGTGTTACTGATAGGAGTGTGTGTCAGTGATAGGAGTGTGTGTTACTGATAGGAGTGTGTGTCACTGATAGGAGTGTGTGTCACTGACAAGAGTGTGTGTCAGTGATAGGAGTGTGTGTCAGTGATAGGAGTGTGTGTTACTGATAGGAGTGTGTGTCACTGATAGGAGTGTGTGTCAGTGATAGGAGTGTGTGTTACTGATAGCAGTGTGTGTCACTGACAGGAGTGTGTGTCAGTGAAAGGAGTGTGTGTCACTGATAGGAGTGTGTGTCACTGACAGGAGTGTGTGTCAGTGATAGGAATGTGTGTTACTGATAGGAGTGTGTGTCAGTGACAGGAGTGTATGTCACTGACAGGAGTGTGTGTCACTGACAGGAGTGTGTGTCACTGACAGGAGTGTATGTCACTGACAGGAGTGTGTGTCACTGACAGGAGTGTATGTCACTGACAGGAGTGTGTGTCACTGATAGGAGTGTGTGTTACTGATAGGAGTGTGTGTCACTGATAGGAGTGTGTGTCACTGACAGGAGTGTGTGTCACTGACAGGAGTGTGTGTTACTGATAGGAGTGTGTGTCAGTGATAGGAGTGTGTGTTACTGACAGGAGTGTGTGTCACTGACAGGAGTGTGTGTTACTGATAGGAGTGTGTGTCAGTGATAGGAGTGTGTGTTACTGACAGGAGTGTGTGTCACTGACAGGAGTGTGTGTCAGTGATAGGAGTGTGTGTTACTGACAGGAGTGTGTGTCACTGATAGGAGTGTGTGTTACTGATAGGAGTGTATGTCACTGATAGGAGTGTGTGTCAGTGATAAGAGTGTGTGTCAGTGATAGGAGTGTGTGTCACTGACAGGAGTGTGTGTCACTGACAGGAGTGTGTGTCACTGACAGGAGTGTATGTCACTGATAGGAGTGTGTGTTACTGATAGGAGTGTGTGTCACTGATAGGAGTGTGTGTCACTGACAGGAGTGTGTGTCAGTGATAGGAGTGTGTGTCACTGACAGGAGTCTGTGTTACTAATAGGAGTGTGTGTCAGTGATAGGAGTGTGTGTTACTGACAGGAGTGTGTGTTACTGATAGGAGTGTGTGTCAGTGATAGGAGTGTGTGTTACTGACAGGAGTGTGTGTTACTGACAGGAGTGTGTGTCACTGACAGGAGTGTGTGTTACTGATAGGAGTGTGTGTCACTGACAGGAGTGTGTGTTACTGATAGGAGTGTATGTCACTGATAGGAGTGTGTGTCAGTGATAAGAGTGTGTGTCACTGATAGGAGTGTGTGTCAGTGATAGGAGTGTGTGTTACTGACAGGAGTGTGTGTCACTGACAGGAGTGTGTGTCAGTGATAGGAGTGTGTGTCACTGACAGGAGTGTGTGTTACTGATAGGAGTGTGTGTCACTGATAGGAGTGTGTGTCACTGACAGGAGTGTGTGTCACTGACAGGAGTGTGTGTCAGTGATAGGAGTGTGTGTCACTGACAGGAGTCTGTGTTACTAATAGGAGTGTGTGTCAGTGATAGGAGTGTGTGTTACTGACAGGAGTGTGTGTTACTGATAGGAGTGTGTGTCAGTGATAGGAGTGTGTGTTACTGACAGGAGTGTGTGTTACTGACAGGAGTGTGTGTCACTGACAGGAGTGTGTGTTACTGATAGGAGTGTGTGTCACTGACAGGAGTGTGTGTTACTGATAGGAGTGTATGTCACTGATAGGAGTGTGTGTCAGTGATAAGAGTGTGTGTCACTGATAGGAGTGTGTGTCAGTGATAGGAGTGTGTGTTACTGACAGGAGTGTGTGTCACTGACAGGAGTGTGTGTCAGTGATAGGAGTGTGTGTCACTGACAGGAGTGTGTGTTACTGATAGGAGTGTGTGTCACTGATAGGAGTGTGTGTCACTGACAGGAGTGTGTGTCAGTGATAGGAGTGTGTGTCACTGACAGGAGTGTGTGTTACTAATAGGAGTGTGTGTCAGTGATAGGAGTGTGTGTTACTGACAGGAGTGTGTGTTACTGATAGGAGTGTGTGTCAGTGATAGGAGTGTGTGTTACTGACAGGAGTGTGTGTTACTGACAGGAGTGTGTGTCACTGACAGGAGTGTGTGTTACTGATAGGAGTGTGTGTCACTGACAGGAGTGTGTGTTACTGATAGGAGTGTATGTCACTGATAGGAGTGTGTGTCAGTGATAAGAGTGTGTGTCACTGATAGGAGTGTGTGTCAGTGATAGGAGTGTGTGTTACTGACAGGAGTGTGTGTCAGTGACAGGAGTGTGTGTCAGTGATAGGAGTGTGTGTCACTGACAGGAGTGTGTGTTACTGATAGGAGTGTATGTCACTGATAGGAGTGTGTGTCAGTGATAGGAGTGTGTGTCACTGATAGGAGTGTATGTCAGTGAGAGAAGTGTATGTCACTGACAGGAGTGTGTGTCAGTGATAAGAGTGTGTGTCACTGATAGGAGTGTGTGTCAGTGAGAGAAGTGTATGTCACTGACAGGAGTGTATGTCAGTGAGAGAAGTGTATGTCACTGATAGGAGTGTGTGTCACTGATAGGAGTGTGTGTTACTGATAGGAGTGTGTGTCACTGATAGGAGTGTGTGTCACTGACAGGAGTGTGTGTCACTGACAGGAGTGTGTGTCAGTGATAGGAGTGTGTGTTACTGACAGGAGTGTGTGTTACTGATAGGAGTGTGTGTCAGTGATAGGAGTGTGTGTTACTGACAGGAGTGTGTGTCACTGACAGGAGTGTGTGTCAGTGATAGGAGTGTGTGTCACTGACAGGAGTGTGTGTCACTGACAGGAGTGTATGTCACTGACAGGAGTGTGTGTCACTGACAGGAGTGTATGTCACTGATAGGAGTGTGTGTTACTGATAGGAGTGTGTGTCACTGATAGGAGTGTGTGTCACTGACAGGAGTGTGTGTCAGTGATAGGAGTGTGTGTCACTGACAGGAGTGTGTGTTACTAATAGGAGTGTGTGTCAGTGATAGGAGTGTGTGTTACTGACAGGAGTGTGTGTTACTGATAGGAGTGTGTGTCAGTGATAGGAGTGTGTGTTGCTGACAGGAGTGTGTGTTACTGACAGGAGTGTGTGTCACTGACAGGAGTCTGTGTTACTGATAGGAGTGTGTGTCACTGACAGGAGTGTGTGTTACTGATAGGAGTGTATGTCACTGATAGGAGTGTGTGTCAGTGATAGGAGTGTGTGTCACTGACAGGAGTGTGTGTTACTGATAGGAGTGTATGTCACTGATAGGAGTGTGTGTCAGTGATAGGAGTGTGTGTCACTGATAGGAGTGTATGTCAGTGAGAGAAGTGTATGTCACTGACAGGAGTGTGTGTCAGTGATAAGAGTGTGTGTCACTGATAGGAGTGTGTGTCAGTGAGAGAAGTGTATGTCACTGATAGGAGTGTGTGTCACTGATAGGAGTGTGTGTTACTGATAGGAGTGTGTGTCACTGATAGGAGTGTGTGTCACTGACAGGAGTGTGTGTCACTGACAGGAGTGTGTGTTACTGATAGGAGTGTGTGTCAGTGATAGGAGTGTGTGTTACTGACAGGAGTGTGTGTTACTGATAGGAGTGTGTGTCAGTGATAGGAGTGTGTGTTACTGACAGGAGTGTGTGTCACTGACAGGAGTGTGTGTCAGTGATAGGAGTGTGTGTTACTGACAGGAGTGTGTGTCACTGACAGGAGTGTGTGTTACTGATAGGAGTGTATGTCACTGATAGGAGTGTGTGTCAGTGATAGGAGTGTGTGTCAGTGATAGGAGTGTGTGTCACTGATAGGAGTGTGTGTCACTGATAGGAGTGTGTGTCACTGACAGGAGTGTGTGTTACTGATAGGAGTGTGTGTCACTGATAGGAGTGTGTGTCAGTGATAGGAGTGTGTGTCACTGATAGGAGTGTGTGTCACTGATAGGAGTGTGTGTTACTGATAGGAGTGTGTGTTACTGATAGGAGTGTATGTCATTGCTAGGAGAGTATGTCACTGATTATGATTATGAATGTCATGTTCTCTTTTCAATGCTTTTGATGTTGGTTTATGTTTGGGTGACACTTCATCTCTTTCACCATGATGATGTGTATTTTGAAGATAACTGTCTAAAGAGAAGAGAGATCGTTTATTTGCTAGTTATAAGCAGTAATTGAAAGTAAAAGTGAATTGTCCAAAGTATGCATTTTGGATGGATTAGGAATTTGTTTGGCAACTGCTCAGTCTCTGACTGCAAGAATCTGCAGACAGTTAACGATTTAGTTCAGGACATCACAGAAAGCAGCCTTCCTTCCAATGACACTGTTAATACTTCTTGCTTCTTTGTAAATTGGCCATCATGATCAAAGATCACTCTCACCTTGCCACGGGCATTCTCTCTTCTCCCCTCTCCCATCAGACAGAAGCCTGAAAGCTCATCCCGTTAGGCTCAAGGTCAGCTTCTACTCTGCTGTTAGTGGATCGGGCATCTTGTCCAATAAGATGGACTCTGGCCTCAAATCTACCTCATTATGATCTTGCACTTCATCATTTATCAGCACTGGATTTTTTCAGTTGTTTTACACTTTATTCAGCAAAGTTGCTGCTTTACCCAATACATAGTGAAATGATTTTATCGGAATGAATAATATGCAAGACTGTCTTTCACTGTGTCTTGGAACATTTGTTGTTGTGTATTTAATATTTCCATAGTGTTTGATATAGTAATATTGTAAATATATTGTTGATTAAGCAGACTTGTTCATTTATATAATTCATTATGGGTTATACACAAAAACATGTGGATTGGGTACATCATGACACTACTTCCTGATGCATGCTCGCCTTGCATGAAGTTAGGCTCACATTTTGGACTGCTGTGTCTTCCTTTGAATTAGGTTAATGTTTTAAAGATAAAACATTAATAGATAACATGACAATGGCGATTATTGTTTTATTATATGTAATGATACTACAGTATATATTTCCTTGGGAGTTTGAAGAGATTGGTATATCACCAAAGATTCCCACAAATTTTACAGAGATACTGTGGAGACGCACCACTGCTTGGTATGGAGGGGCTACAGCACAGGATCTGTAAAAGCTCAGCCATCTCCACCATGGGTACAGCTCTCAAAGAATACAATAAAATAGACTTTTGTCCTCACAGTCTACCTCCTTATGGCCTTACACCTTAATGTCTACCTGCACTGCACTTTATCCTGCGTTCTGTTATTGCTCTCTCTTCTACTACCTCAGTGCACTGTTGTAAGGAACTAATCTGTGTAGATGGAACGCACAGAACATTTTTCACTGAGACATGAGACTGCAGATGTTGTAACTTAGAGCAGCAAACAATCTGTTGGAGGAACTCAGCAAGCTGAACATCATCTCTGGGGGCAAAGGAATTGTCAACATTTCATGTAGAAACCCTAAATCAGGAACCTGAAACACTGACTCTTCCCTTCCCCTCACTAAAGCCAATCAACCTGTGAGTTCCTCCAGAAAGTTACTCGTTGCTCCTTCCAGATCTTACCCACTTATACACCTCTATCAAGTCACCTTTCATCCTCCTTCACTCCAAAGAGAAAAGCCCTAGCTCATTCAAACATGCTCTCTAATCCGGGCAACGTCCTGGTAAATCTCCTCTGCACCCTCTCTGAAGCTTTCACATCCAGAACTGAACACAGCATTCCATGTGGGATCTAACCAGGGTTTTATAGAGCCGCAACATTCCCTCTGTTGCATGCTCAAGGAGATCTGTTTTTTTTTGTGAGAATGATGTAATGGTCTTTTGGAGGTCACCTGATGTGACCTTCCCGCCGATGTGAGGTCACGTGATGACATGTGCCCCCCCCCCCCGTGACTATATAAGGGTCGACTCAGGTGACGCAGTGGGTTTTTTAGTTTGTAGATTTCCATGTAGAACATGTTGTGCCTCCGTTTCTGTTGCATGTTTGTTTTTGTGACGCAGTTTCATTTTTAAAACGGAAGGTGCGTCCTCTTACAAGATATTGTATTTGAACTGGAAATTTGTGGCTGGAAGTGCCAATTTACTCAATTTCGACATTTTGAAGGGAGAGTGAAGAATACATCGAAGTGAAGGATCGAGAGAAGTCGGCATCGTTTGGCAGTTTAATAAAGGATTGACCTTATTGAGTCTTCGTTGGAGAGAACCTGCATTGAGATAACTCTTGCAAAAGGGCAATGAGTTCATGCAGAAAGGTGCTCTCTCTCTAAAAGGAATTTAAGGTCAGTCGACTTAAACTGTTTATTTTCGGCATCGGGAATCCTGTGGACAGAAACAGCAGTAAAGGTGCATCTGTGAAGAAATCATTCTCCAGAGAAGTCTTTCCCAATTGAATGTGTAAAACTGTTGGACTTTTGAAGTTATGGCTTTAAGAACTATTTCTGACTGTATCGCTTTAAGAACTGTTTTCGCATTTAACTCTTTAAGAACCAGAGCCGAGTGGAGCTGATGAACGGCTGCGTACCTGTTTAACCCCCGGTTAAAGTTTTCCTTTTTGTTTTTTTTTCCCTTATCGCTTATACGTGTTTAATAAATGTTTGGTTGTTTTTATAAAACCTGTCTTGATTAATATTCATTGTTGCTGATTACGTAACACCTCGCAACACTTGACCTCAATCCCCTAACTAACGAAGGTCAACACACCATTGGCCATCTTAACCACACTTTCATTATGCCATACTTAATTTAAGGGAATTGTTCCCTAATTGATAATTATAAGTAATAATTCAATGGATTTATTTTAATTGCTTTTAATTTTACTTCCTTCAGTTAACTGTGACAGAGTCATGCCGTGACACAGTATGGAACAGGCCCTTCAGTCCAACTGCCCCATGCCACCCACAGCATCTTCCTTGCAAGTCTCTGTTGCCCATATTCAGCTCATCCCTCCGAACCCCTCCTATCCACGTATCTTACCAAATTCCTCTTAAATGTTGCAGTTGTACCTGCCTCAAATGCTTCCTCTGGCAACTCATTCCAGGTACTCATTACCCTCTCCGTGAAGAAGTTACCCTCTCAGGTCTCCCTTTAATCTCTCCGTTCCAATCTTGAATCTGTACCCTTTAGTTCTGGACTCCACAACCCTGGGGGAAAGACTATGACGAGGGATACAGACACAAAATGCTGGAGAAACTCAAGAGGCAGCATCTAGGGAAAAGAGTAAAGAGTCCAAGTTTTGAGCCAAGACCCTTCATCAGAACCACCCACCTTTATCCGCATCCCTTATGGTTTTATAAAATTCTGTGAGGTTGCCCTTCATTCTGTATAATTCAGGCCCACTAGTCCAGGCCACATCCTTGCAGATCTTGTTGACACCACTTTTCAAGGCAATCTTTTTCATAGAATCATGGAGTTCATAGCGTAAGAATTCCTTGGTTGATCTCCTATCTCTTTCAGTCCTCTGAAAGAAATTTCCAATCAGTTCTGCTATGAACATCGAACATAAAACATGGACCACACAGCATTACAGCACAGTAAAGGCCCGTCGGCTCATGATGTTGTGCTCGCCTGTTATCCCACTCCAAGATCAACCTAATCCTTCTCTCCCACATAGCCCTCAGTTTTTCATTCATCATGTTCCTACCTAAGAGTCTCTGGCGCTGCGGTAGCCTTCAAATTTCAGCGCGTTCTAGAATTTGCAGTTCAGTTCCAGTGCTGTTCTGTAAGGAGATTTCTCTCGTCCTCTTATTTTCCCCCACAGTCCAAAAATGTACTAGGTAGGTTAATTGGTCATGGTAAGTTGTCCCATGACTAGGTTGGAGTTAATTGGTTTTGCTGGGGGTTGCTGCAACGGCATGGGTCAAAGGGTTGGAAGGGTCAACTTTGTACTGTATCACTAAATAAAAATAAATAAATAAATGTCCCAAGCATATCTGCCTCTACCAGCACCCTACTTGTGTGTTACGTGTACTGACCACTCTCCATTTAATGGTACCATCCATAGCAGTTACCGTGGCATTATTACAACTTGGGGTGTTTGGAATTCAATTCCAAGGCTGTCTGTAAGAAGTTTGTACATTTCTCCCGACGAATGCATGGGATCCTCCAGTTGCTCTCGTTTCCTCCCATATTCCAAAGACATACGGTTAGCAGATTAATTATGTGGCCCTCCATTGGTTAATGTTGCCCATGGATGTTGCGTCCCAGCTATCTACGTTGTTGGTGCAGTGCAGTCGGTGGCTGGTGACTCCAACGTGAGAGTGGCAGTCTCTGTGGCAAAAACTGCACCTGGAAGTGTTCTCAGCTCTGCTGGAGATGCAGCATTGCTTCCTATAGACCCATTTGTCTTCTGCCACTTCCAGGATTTTTTCCTCGCCTGACTTAAGATATTGTTTCAGGCTGTTTCTCCATCTGGTTCAGTCAGCTGCAAGTTTCTCCCTGGACTCAGTGCTGATGTTCAACGCCTCCACGCCCCACTGCTGCGGGCGGCCAGCGATTCTCTTGCTAGAAGCCAGCTCACCACGGAGGATGTTAGGTGACATGCAGCCATTCTGCACGTGGCAGATATGGGCTCGTTGTACACTGCCATCTTTGTTTTGACTGTGTGTTTGGAGTTCTCCAGACTCCTGTGGCAAGACAGGTAATAGTTGTTGTTGCAGCCTTCCTGATGCGCTTGTCAATTTCTGCGTCCAAGGAGAGGTCGTCACTGATGAATGCCAGGTATGTGAACTGATTGGCTAACACTGATACTCAGCTCGGGCAGAGTGTCTGGCTTCAATAACGGGGTTCATCTTGTTGGATTTGGCATTTGTTTTCTAAGTCTACCTCCCAAAGGTAGCTAAGGCTGCACTGTAGATGGTATTCTGCAGAACTTCCCATTTCTCTCTGGCAGAGTTTCCAGGCTGCTGGGTACTCAGTTCTTTCTCGAAGGACTTAGCAAACTGCTCTAACATGTCTTGGTGAGACATCGCGCTGAAATCAATGTGAGGTTTCCCTTTTTGTTTAGCACAATGGAATTTCTTTTACAGAAGTCTGAACTTGCAACACACCAGTCAGTGGTCTGTGTTGCAGTCTGAACTATGGTAGGAAAGTGTGAAAAGCACACTACCGAAGAGGGAGCGCCTGACCAGTTGGTGCTAGTGTCTGAAGGGAGGGAGCCTCCAGCAAAATTTGTGTTGAAACTTGGTCTGCAAGTATGAGTTGGTGATACAAAAGTTATCGTATGGTACACGGCTCCTGCAGTCACTGTCCGCTATTGTTCATTTTGTCCACGCCAAAGTGACCTAGGCAGGAGCACCATGAGTCATGTTTTGCACCCACTCTGACTTTGAGAAAAAGATATTCCTTTCTAGTGGCTGCAAGGTTCTCATAAAACATCCTTTACCTCAGATGTGGAGACAACGTGGGAGCGTACACACTGACAAGAGTGACTGGGCCTTTTGTGGAGCTGAGGCAAAGAGCAAGAAGTCACTCATATCCATTGCTGCCTTCTTTCGCCATCTTCAACAATGTGTTCCTCACTGCAAGGCCTTCTTCATGCTCTCTAGGCTCATCAGGGCTCTTCCCTTACCAGAAAAAAAATGGTGTAATCTTTCTCCTGTTAATTTTTTTAGGCAGATGGGGCTCATCATCTGTGTTTGGCAATTTATCTAGAAGAAGGAAAACTCTGATCTCAAACCTTCACTGCCTTACAGCTATACCCACTCATAGGAAAGGCTTCAGGAATAAAGCCCAAGGAAAAATCTGGAGCTGGAGTCTCTAAGGCAGTCCTATGTTCAGCTCAACACTGACTAGCAGGTCCCGTAATGCTGTCGGTGCCAAGCTCTATCAGTCCATGTCATTCCTTTGGATTCACCAACCGCATGCCAGGGGGTATCTGCAATATGGGCAACAGCTTGCTCTCCATAGTGTACTGCTCTGACTTGACTTCTGCTTCACCCCATGACATTGGCACAACACAGGAAGCAGCAATTACTGGTTAAAAGCTGCTATGCTCTACTGACAGACAGTGTGGCAGCAGGAGTTGTCTCCAATGCTAGGAGAGATTCTTCGCTGTCACTGGACAGCTACTGCCAACCTAGATTGGGCAGCCCCCTGTCAAGGGGAGGAGAAGATGGCGGCACGACGCAACGCGCGTGCCTGCTCGGAAATGATATTGGTATTAGTTAAGTAGGTACCGTGCACAATCCTGATTTGATGGAGACAGACGTGAGAAGCACGGAACACCTGGAGTAACTTCTGAAATGCCCGCTTCGCTGCCGCTGCTACTGTGCGATCGAGAATCTCCGGAGGGGAAGGCCCTGAATCCTCGGCTTTGCCCATTGCCTGTCGCCGGGGCCGGGGTCTAAGTGACCGGCAGAGATGGTGCTCAGTGTCGGAGGGCTGGTCGGAGGCTCGAAGCTTTCGGACGGACTCAAGAGTTGGCTGTGGTTGGGTGCTTCCAGGGTGCCGCATCGGCAAGTTTGCGGCACTGGCGGTTCATGGCAGGGAGAGTTTTTCTTCCTTCTATCATCTGCATGAGATGATGGGACTTTCGAGAGACTTAGGGACTTTTTTTGACCGTGCCCATGGTCTGTTCTTTATCAAATTACAGTGTTGCTTTGTACTGTTGTAACTATATGTTATAATGATGTGGTTTTTGTCATTTTTTTCGTCTTGGTTTGTCCTGAGTTTCTGTGATATCACACTGGAGGAACATTGTATCATTTCTTAATGCATGCATTACTAAATGACAATAAAATAGGACTGCGTGTCCTCATAATCTAATCTAAAAGGGTGCTCTCCAGCCTTGGTCTGCTATCCTGCTTGGATGCATGGGGATCAGGTATTGCCCATCAGAAACTGCACTAAACAAGACAACACAATGAAAGAGACCAGGTCTAAAACTGGGCTGTTAGAATTTTCAGGCAATGATGACTGTCCTCTGTGATAGCTTCCAAGACATCAGACATGTCAAAAACACAGCTGTAATAAAGAAGGAGCACAAAAGATTTCAGGTTGGAGATAGCCACCCTCCAGGAGATGCCTCTGGCTAAGACGGGCACAATACAGGAGAAAAACTACACAGAAGTAGGTTCCTTGGTTCTGGGATTAAGTTAAGCTTGATTGGAGGGGGTGGGAGCTAGTTGCTGGGTGGTGTAGCACATTGGGCCCGAAGAGGCTGTTAAGTACTGAATTTCTGAATAAAAAATAAATAATCTACCTCCAATCTCCCCTATATTTTCCTCCAATTGCCTTAAAATTATACGATCTCACATTAGCCATTTCCACGCTCGGAAGAAAGCTTCTGACTATCAACTTGATCTATGCCTCCTATTATCTTATACATCTTTACCTCATCCTCTTTCACTCAAAAAAAAAGCTCAAACTTGTTCAACCTTTCCTCATAGACCGCTCCCTGATCCAGGCAGCATCCTGGTAAATTTCTCTTGTATTTCCATACCATACCTCTTAGGTACAGTCAAGGTCTCTTTACATGCTCCATAAATACAGTCCGTGGTCACTTTATTAGGTACCTCTTGTATGTATATTCATGATCTTCTGCTGTAATCCATCAACTTCAAGGTTCGACATGGAAGGCATACGGTGCATTGGCCTTCATCAATCATGGAATTGAACTTAGGAGCCGAAAGGTAATGTTGCAGCTCTATAGGTCCCTGGTCAGACCTCACTTGGAGTACTGTGCTCAGTTCTGATCACCTCACTACAGGAAGGATGTGGAAACCATAGAAAGGGTGCTGAGGAGATTTACAACGATGTTGCTTGGATTGGGGAGCATTACTTATGAGAATAGGTTGAGTGAACTTGGCCTTTTCTCCTTGGAGCGACAGAGGATGAGAGGTGACCTGAGAGAGGTGTATAAGATGATGAGAGGCATTGATTGTGTGGATAGTCAGAGGCTTTTTCCCAGTACTGAAATGGCTAGCACAAGAGGGCACAGTTTAAGGTGCTTGGACGTAGGTACAAAGGAGATATCAGGGGTAAGCTTTTTACGCAGAGAGTGGTGAGTGCGTGGAATGGGCTGCCGGCAACGGTGATGGAGACAGATATGATAGGGTCTTTTAAGATAGGTACATGGAGTTCAGAAAAATAAATGGCTATTGGTCACACTAGGTAATTTCTAAGGTAAGGATATGTTCAGCACAGTTTTGTGGGCCGAAGAACCTGTATTGTGCTGTAGGTTTTCTGTGTTTCTATGTTGTGTATTTGTATTTGCTCTTCTACATACCACTGTTGTAACACGTGGGTTGTTTGAGTTACTGTCACCTTCTTGTCAGTTTGAACCTGCCTGGCCATTCCCCTCTGATCTCTCTCATCAACAAGCCACTTCTGGCCACGCAACTGTCTTTCACTCGATGTTATTTCTGTTTATTTCACCATTCTCTGTAATCTCCAGAGACTGAGCAATGAAAACCTCAGGAGATCAGATGTTTTTGAGATACTCAAACTGTAGGTGTTCTTAATTTGGAGGAAATGTACATAATTCACAGCCATCAACATTGAGTTGAGGTTTCACTTTAAGAAGCTGGTCTGACATGTAGACATTATTACTTAAAGATTTTTAGGGCGCTTTTGTGTTGAGGTTGTGCAGTTCAATATAAATGTAGTACCGGTTTCATTAAATATGAAATGCCTCACTTTGTTTTATTTGTGAAAATCCACAAAAACTCTCCATCTGGCACCAACAATCATTCCACAGTCAAAGACACTTAGATCATATTTCTTCCCCATTCTGAAGTTCGGTCTGAACAACAAATGAACCTCTTGATTTTATGTTTTGAATTGCTGCCACATGATTGGCTGATTAGATATGTGCATTAATGAGCAGGTAAATAGGTGTACCGAATCAGGTGGCCATGAAGTGTAGAAAACCATACAGTACTGAACAGGCCCTTCGGCCCACAAACTTATGCTGCCCTTATAACCTACACCAAGATCAATCTAACCTTTCCCTCCCGTGTAGGAAGGAAAGGTACGTCGCATCCGGAGTTTCTCCGGTTAGCGGGCGATTTCCCTCCACGCCTCTCTGACGTAATGGGGAACCACGTACGAGGCAAGTTACAGCAGTGGTTTGCCATTGCCTTCTGCCGGGTGAGTTTCCAAAGAGATCACCAGCTCGTGACCCTGCAGGGATGGAAAGCGTGCAAGGGAGCCGGCTGGATTCGAACTCGGGACCTTTCGTCCCAAAGTCCAACGCTGATGCCACTATGCCACCAGCTGGGTCTCCCTCCAGTGTAGCCCCACATTATTTTCTTTCATCCATGTACCTATCTAAGTGTCTCTTAAATCTCCCTAATTCAGGGTTCCTAAGCTGGGTTTCATGGATCCCTTGGTTAATGACATAAAAACAGGTTGAGAACCCCTGCCCTAATGTCTATGCCTCCACCATCACCCCTGACGAACACCCATCCTCTGATGGGTGTTTCCATTCTTTCCATCCCCATATTTTCTTTATAATTTTTTATTATTTTCATATCACAACTGGCTGTCCCACCTAGCTCCACACCTTGCAGTCTGCATCACGTAGGTAGGGGCACTAAACCTCGCACTTTATATCATTCAGTCAAACTTCAGCCCATGCCACTCAGGGACTTGTGCTAATATTATTTTGTGACTGCATGTGCTGGATTGTAACTATGTGTGCTGTGTATGACTGTATGTACTCTGTCACCTTGGCCCCAGAGGAACAATGTTTCATTCAATTGTACACGTGTCTATGGCTGAATGAGAATTAAACCTGAATTTGAGACAAAACAGAAAATTCTCCTCTGCAGTAATCAGAAGTGATTGTTTAATTATTTTACTGAGGCCTTGACTTCGTATCTGAATAAACAGTCTGAGTTATATTAAATTAGAGTTAATAGTCTTGAAACAGATTCAAGAATGCTAGTACCTCACTTAGCACTCAGGATGCACTCTTGGCACTGACTGTGCTAATTAAATCATTACATACTGCGCTGTCATTGGCTGAGTGCCAATGATGTATTGTGCTGTCACTGGTCGAGCAAGTGTGAACAACACGGCTGCTTTTGCTGAAATAGCCGGCCACATTCAGCAAATAAGGTTAAAACTAGTTTTATCTGTCACATGTACTTTGAAAGAGAAAGTGAAATATCCAGCCACATTCAGCAGAAAAGATTAAGATTAGTTTTATCTGTCACATGTACATTAAAACAAAAAGTGAAATCAGTCATTCACATCAGCGCCCAACATTATCCGAGGATCGTGCTGGGGGCAGCCTGCAAGTATCGCCACACTTCCGTCACCAACACAGCATACCCACAACTCACTGACCCCAACTTGTACTTCTTTGGGATGTGGGAGGAAACTGGAGCACCCAGACGAAACCCAGGCAGTCACAGGGAGAACCTACGCAGAACCTAATTACAGACAGCATCAGGAATTGAAGCATGATTGCTAGCACCATAGACTGTTGTGCTAACTGCTATGCATGCATGCTGCCTAGCAAACCCAACATTCAGCAAGCTCGAGGAATTCTGCAGATGCTGGAAATTCAAGCAACACACATCAAAGTTGCTGGTGAACACAGCAGGCCAGGCTGCATCTATGGGAAGAGGTACAGTCAACGTTTCGGGCCGAGACCCTTCATCAGGACTAACTGAAAGAAGAGCTGGTAAGAGATTTGAAAGTGGGAGGGGGTGGGGGGAATCCAAAATGATAGGAGAAGACAGGAGGGGGAGGGATGGAGCCAAGAGCTGGACAGGTGATTGGCAAAAGGGATACGAGAGGATCATGGGACAGGAGGTCCGGGAAGAAAGACAGGGGTGAGGGGGGGACCCAGAGGATGGGCAAAAGGGTATAGTCAGAGGGACAGAGGGAGAAAAAGGAGAGAGAGAAAAAGAATGTGTGTATATAAATAAATAACGGATGGGGTACGAGGGGGAGGTGGGGCATTAGCGGAAGTTTGAGAAGTCAATATTCATGCCATCAGGTTGGAGGCTACCCAGACAGAATATAAGGTGTTGTTCCTCCACCCTGAGTGTGGCTTCATCTTTACAGTAGAGGGAGAAGTCAATGTTCAGCAAGCTAGCAAGTTATGACCATGTTATTTCTTTATTTCCAGTCATTTTTTTCATAGAAATATTATTTACTCCTGGGCTAAAAGTCATATAATAAATCAGTGTCCTACAGACAGTGTTAAGCAGGGTAGCATTTTATTTATGTATCTTACTTAGAGATACAACGTCGAACAGGTCCTTCCAGCCCAGATTAGCCACACAGCCCAGCAATGCACCTATTTAGCCCCAGTTAATCACAGTACAATTTACTATGACCTGTTAATCTCCTAAATGCAACATCTCTGGTCTGTGGGACGAAACTGTAGCATCCAGAGTTACCCCATCTGCACGTGGAAAAAGGTCGTACAAACTCCTTACAGACGATGCTGGGTTCGAACTCCTAACGCTGACGCCTCAGGCTGTAATAATATCACGCTAACCGCTACACTACCATGACACCCATTATAGATTTTCACATGGAAAATCTAGACTGGTCCTTCTGAAGCGTAACCTAGTGAATGACATTTTAAAGGCAGGTTCTATCAGCGCACTAATATTGATTTAAACGGTTTCCAAGCACTATGAAGTAATCAGTTCTTTCTGAACTATTGTCATAAAGAACAGATTATCAAGTCATTGAACAAACTTAGTTATGACATTGAGCTTCTCACAAATTTCCCGTTACATTTCACTACTTTGCAACTCGATATCTTTTTGACTGTGAAGAACTTTGAGATTTCTGTGATGATAAAAGATACCATAAATATACAAACTCCGTAGTTTCTTTTTTTTAGAAATAAAAGAATTATTAACCTTCTCATTCTAAGTCTTGGGAAGAGACTCAGAATGAATGTCCATGTTGTTCCCTGTTCTAACAGAGTGATCGCAGAATTTAAGACCTTCAGCTTTTATCATGGGATTCCTGATGTCTCAAGCATGGTCCTGAAGACCTAATAGTCCACACATCAAGTTGACCATTAAGTCAGAGCAGTACTTTGTGCAGCAATTCATGTTGTTATCTCACAATTCTACAAATCTGGTTGCTGTCTGCCTCGAGTATGCTCCATCTCTTCAATTTCCTCCAGGTGATCCATTCACTTCCTGACCATAAGACCATAGACATAGGAGTAGAATTGAGCCATTCAGTCCATTGAGTCTTCTCCACTCTTTGATCATGGCTGATATATTTTCCCTCATTACCACATTCTCCTGCCTTCTTGCCATAACATTTGACACCTTAACTAATCAAGACCCTATCAAGCTCTGCTTTAAGTGTTCCAAATAAATTGGCCTTCACAGATTCACATCTTCCTGGCTAAAGAATTTCTTCTTCATCTCTGTTCAAAATGGGTGTCCCTTTATTCTGAGGCTGTGCTGTCTGGACCCAGACACATTCAAAATTGGAAACATTGTCTCCATATCCATTCTATCGAGGCTTTTAAAAATTGGATTAGTTTCAATGGGATCCCTCTTCATTTTTCTAAACTCCATCAGGTAAAGGCCCGGACCCATCAAATTCTTCTCATATTATAACTCTTTCGTTCCTGGGATCAATGTTGTAACCCTTCTCCAGACACCCTCTAATACCTGCACATCCTTTTGTAGGACCAAGTTGAGGATGTATGGCTGAATGTATGACTGGACACTTTCCATACCAAATGAGTTATCTCCACTGTCTTGAACGAAAGTGCTAATGTTACTTCATTTTGGGGGGATCGGGGGAGGGTGATGAAACTGGAACAGTATCCATGGGAATAAGGCAGTATCTGTGGAGGGAAATGGACAGTCAATATTTTGTGTCAAAATGCTTCATCTGAACTGAAAAATAGACGAACTTAGAACAATAGAACATAGAGCATTACAGTACAGTACAGACCTTCAGCCCATGATCTTGTGTTGAATTTTTATCCTACTCTTAAATTAATGTAACCCTTCCCTCCTACACAGCCTATTTTTCTATCATCCATGTGTCTATCTAAGAGTTTCTTAAATGTCCCTAATGTATCTGCCTCCACCAACACCCCTGGCAGAGCATTCCATGGGCTCTCCACTCTCTGTGCAAATCAAAAAACTCTGTCATCTCCTCTATGCATTCCTCCAATCACCTTAAAATTATGCCCCCTCATATTAGCTATTACTGCCCTAGGAATTATCCAAGGCTGTCCACGATCGATGCCTCTTACCATCTTATGCACTTCTGCGAAGTCACCTCCCATTCTTCTTTGGTCCAAGTGAAAAACACTAGCTCATTCAACCTATCCTCATAAGACATGCTCTCTAGTCCAGGCAGCATCCTGATAAATCTCCTCTATACCCTCTCTGAACCTTCTAATTCCTTCTAACAATGAGGCAATCAGAACTGAACACTAGTGTGGTCTAACAAATGTTTTCTACAGGTGAGAACAATAAGAAGAAGCCGTGAGCAAGAGTTAGGCATGTGGGTGAAGCTGGGAGATGATAGGTGGCAGTGACAAAGGGCTGAAGATGATGTTATCCAATCAAAGAAGAGTGCTGAGCATGGAAAAAAAGTGTGGGAGGTGGGGAACGCAGATGGATGGTGCAATCCAGGTCATATCACGATCGAGGAACGTGTTTGTAGACCGGATATTGAACTTTTTGCTGTTGGATTCCGGCCATATTCCACCGAGATACAACACTGGGCGTCATGGGAGGTTGTTCCTGCCTGTGGCCATCGAACTTTGCAGCTCCTCCCGTGGAGGGTCAGACACCCTGAGCCAATAGGCTGGTCCTGGACTTATTTCCATCTGGCATAGTTTGCATTTTTTTGTTTGATTGTTTGTGGTTTTTGTATTGCTATATTTATGCTCTATTCTTGGTTGATGCAGCTGTAACAAAACCCAATTTCCCTCAGGATCAATAAAGTATATCTATCTATCTATCTATCTATCTATAGTAGGGGAGGGAAACCAGTAGGAGGAGTGTGTGGGTGATGGGCAGACAGAGAGGGGAAAATAGGAGGAAGTGACAGGATGATGGGGGCTAAGTAGGAAGGGAGGGAAATGGGACAGAGGTGAAGCAGTTGCCTGAATATGGAGAATTCAATGTTCACATCACAGGGGAATTTCATGCTTTCTCTCCACCTGCCCATCACCTCCATTTAGCTCCCTTCTTTCTTTCCTAACATAGTCCACTCTTCTCTCTTGGCAGATTCCTCCTTATACCATTTACCACTTCCACCTATCTTCTCCCAACTTCTCACTTCATCACTCCTCTTTCACCCTTACCTATCTCCTGCTAGCTTGTATTCCTTTCCCTTTCTTGCCCCCACCTTCTTATTCCGGCTGCTTCTACCTTCTTTTCTGCTCATGAAAGGTCTCGGCACAAAGCAGTGAGGGTTTATTCATTTCCATAGATGCTGCCTGACCTGTTGAGGTCTTCCAGCATTTTGTGTGTGTTGCTTTGGATTTCCAGCACCAATAGTGTTTAAACAATATTTATGCACGATTACTTATGTTCCCCACCATTCCTGTTATAGTCTGATTTTCTTTTCAAATAAAATTGTTAAACAATTTCAGAGCATAAACTAATGAATTACTCTCCAGTGCTCCCTATTTTGGAACAATTATTCCATTTTGATTTCAATAAATATATGGACAATAGCTTTTAAACTTGATTTCATTCTATTTGTATCAAGACTTTGTTCCTTTAACAAGTGACTAATTGTAAATTAAATTAAGCTTTTGACTTTGACAGCATTTCCTGATGAGTTATTTCTGTGTGTGAATAGCTCTGGGTAAAATTGACCTTTTGCTACCATTTTGGAGAGTGTAAATAGAGTCATAAATTCATTGAGAAATACAGCATGGAAACAGGTCCTTCAGCCCATTGGGTACATGCTGATTGTCTAACAACAATTCATATTAATCCTACATTAATCTAATATTATTTTCCCCACGTTCACTGATTCTAGACTCACTTATAGGGCAAGCTTACAGTGGCCATTTAACACACCAACCTGCATGTCTTTTAGAACAAACCAGAGTAACTGGAGATTTGAGAAGATTTGGTGTATCACCATAGACTAGCAAATTTCTACATTTGTGCGGAGGAGAAAATTCTGACTGGTTTTATCACCAGCAGGTATATAGGCTCCAATGCACAGGAACACAAGAAGTTGCAGAGGGTTGTAGACTCAATCAGGTCCATCACGGGTACAACACTTCCCTTCAAAAGGACATCTTCAAAAGACAGCGCTTCAAAAAGGTGACATCTATCGTTAAGGACCCTCACCATTTCGGACATGCCCTATTCTTTGTTTCTAGCAACAGGGAGGAGGACAGTAAAAACGGTCGAGAGGATTGCCAGGATCTCCCTCCCCCAATTTCTGATATTTACGAGGAGCATTGCAGATGAAGGGTCCAAAACATTGATGAAGATCTGTACCATTCATCCCACAATCTCTATGACTCACTACCATCAGGAAGGAGGTACCGGAGCATCGGAAATAAGAATGCCAGGCTGGATAACCCCTTTTTCCCTCAGGCTGTGAGATGAATAGATGAATGAATGTTCTGCCACTCCTGAGGTCTCATCTCAGGACAGCCTGAGATTTACTGTTTACCTGTGTAAAATGCCCTATACATGCATTTTGAATTATATTTTATTAACTCTTTTGTGATATATATTTTGTTTTGCATGCTGTGTACAATATATTTTGTGGGTGTACCGTGGTCTGGAGGAACATTGTATCATTTGGTTGTATAGATGACAATAAACTTGAACTTAAATTTGATGCAGGAGCCTGAGGACCCTCACTCAGAGTTTCTTCCCACATCTTCTTCCCTTCTGTCAACAGATTCATGAACAGTTCATGAATCAATTAACACTACTTTGCTATTCCTCTTTTAGACTATCTATCCATCTTTCAAAGTTCAAAGTAAATTCATTATCAAAATACATGTATGTCACCATGTACAACCTTGAGATTCATTTTCTTGCAGCCATTCCCAGTAGAACAAAGGAATGTAATAGATTCAATAAAATATGCACACAAAGACAATCAGTGTGCAAAAGAACACAGACTGTGCAAATACAAAAAAACACCGAGAACGGGAGTTATAAAGCCCTTGAAAATGAATCTGTAGGCTGTGGAGTCAGTTCAGTACTGAGGTGAGCGAAGTTATCCACACTGGTTCAGGAGACTGATGGTTGAAAGGTAATAACTGGTGGTGTGGGATCTAAGGCTCCTGTACCTCCTGCCCGATGGAAACCGTGAAAAGAGAGCAATGCCTGCATCATCTGTCTATTTATCTATCTGTCTGTCTATCTATCATTCTATCTCTCTCTCTTTCCATCTGCTTATCTCTATCGATTGCTTTATTGTTAATACTTATAGTAATTTTTAAAATATTTTTCACTGTACTGCTACCGCAAAACAACAAATTTTGTGACATACATTACTGATAACAAACCTTATTCTGATTCTGATTCTGAAACCCAAGCCTTCACAGGGGGAACATGCAAACTGCACAAAGACAGCATTGGAAATTAGGACCGAATGCCACAAATTCCTAATTTTATAAACTCTCAGAGTATTCCATCCTACTTTCTGCATTGTGATGGCTAATCATATGCATAGAATTCCCCTCAATGCCAGTCAGTGATATAAGCAGCAGTTATATGTCATTCTCCTTTGATTAATATTTGAATACAGCCCAGTCACTTGCATTGAGCTGATAGATTCAGCAATCTTTCCACATTGACCGCAAATGTTCTCATTATTGCATGACTGTTTGGCTTAATGCACACATCAGTTTAATTCACTGATAGCTGCTTTCCAAATTGAAAAGTGAGAGAGAGGGAGGCTTGCATTTCTACAGTGTATTATGTGCTGCTCAGAATATCGCAGAATGCTTTACAGTCCCTGAAGTACTTGCGAAGTGTAATCACTATTGCAGAGTGGAAAGAAATCTACTTATTACAGCTATCCACTGTCCAAACAGAATTCTGTAATTTTTTACCTTGTCAGAAACCTTTGTCCCAGAAACTAGAGTACATAATGTATATTTTTCAAGTATTAAACTAAAAAAAAATGGAGTATAACTTCAGCAGATGCTGGAGAAACTCAACAGGTCAGGCAACTTCTATGAAGATGAATCTTTGTCGTGATGGAGGGTCCTATCCCAAAAAGTCAACTCTTTATTCCTTTCCAAAGAAATTACATGTGTGGAATAAAAAATTGAGTGGGTTGTGTTGGTGATTGCTTCTGGGTGAAGTGTTTCTGAACTGTTCGTGGTGTCCAGTGCACATATTTGTTAGGAGCGCTGCTTGTACATTTCCAGTACCCACATAACATGGAGCTGGAAGTTCTGCACTGTGACCATCATTGGATAGTCTCAGTGCAACTGGAGGCAGATTGTCCTGAGACTGAAGAATGCTGGAATCTGGATCAAGAAACGAGGAGCTCAGCAGGTCAGGCAACAGGTCCTGATCAAAATTCAAAGTAAATTTATTATCAGAGTGCATATATGTCACCATATACTGTGCTATACCGAGATTCATGCTCTTGGCATTCACAGCAGATCAAAGACATACAACAGAAACAATGAAAAACTGCAAAGTCAGACAGACAACACAGCAGATCAAAGACATACAACAGAATCAATGAAAAACTGCAAAGTCAGACTGACAAACAACCAACGTGCAAAAGAAGACAAACTGCGCAAATAGAAATATAAACAAATAAGAATAATAATAACTAATCAAATAAGTAAATAATACTGAGAACATGAGCTGTAGTGTACTTGAAAGTGAGTCCATAAGTTGTGAAATCAGTCCAGTGTTGAAGTGAGTGAATTTATCTGCGCTGGTTTGGGAGTCTGATGGTTGAGGGGTGGTAAGTGCTCCTGAATCTTATAGTTGCTTACATTGTATGTGATAGCCTTGCTGTACTCAGTATTTGTTTCAGGTTTTGTTCAATATAGAAGACTATTCCTTGCAACTGAGGGGAGATTGTGTTATCCGAATTTCCCAGGGTTCAGAGTCGATATTTTGAGTCCCTGTATGCAACCCTACTACTATGAAGAAGGAGAAGTTGCATTTGGAAGTCGCATACAGGGTAAGGTGAGGATTGGGGGTGGAGGGTGGGGTTAAGTGAATTTATCCCTCAACACGTACCTGCTCAAACTGATTGTGTTCTTCAATATAAAAACAAGGATGGAAAGATTTATAGTCCAGGGAGAAGGCAGAAGAATTGGTTTCAGTCATAATCACAAGACATAGGAGCAGTTTTAGGCCATTCAGCCCATCAAGTCTGCTCTACCATTCCTTCATGGCTGTTTTATTATCCTTCTCAACCCCATTCTCCTGCCTTCTCTCTGTAACCTTTACTGCCCTGGTGAATCAAGAACCTATCAACTTCTGCTTTAAATTTATCCAATAACTTTCCCTCCACAGCCATCTGTGGCAACGAATTCTACAGATTCACCACCCTGTGGCCAAAGTCATTCCTCCTCTTCTCTGTTCTAAGGGACATCCTCTCTTCTGAGTGTGTGTCAACTGGTCCTAAATTCCCCCACAGTTTCTATAAGGAGTTTGTACATTCTCCCCATGACCACATGTGTTTCCTTCAGGTGCTTCTGTTTCCTCCAACAGTCCAATGATTATCAATTAGTAGGTTAATTGGTCACATCGATCAAATTAGGCAGTGTAGGCTCGCTGGGCCAGAAAGGCCTGTTACTGTGCGAGATCTCTGAAGAATATAAAATAAAATAAAGCTTCTTCTCCATCCCTACTCTGTTTGGGTCTTTCAAGGATTGAATGACAGAGCAGAATCGATGGTCGAAATGGCCTAATTCTGCTCGTGTCTCTTGGTCTAAAGAGAGGCATGAGCAAATATCTTGAGAAGTTAACGTGGACTGCTCCGATGCCTTCCAATGTTCACAGAGAGTTCTGTTCTATCACAGAGGGTTTTCTCTGCTGTAGCCTCATACTGTGGGTGCCTCAGTGGAGGAACAGAGATGACATGCTTCAATTTTGAGAGATAATTGGTGATGGTAATTTGTAAATTGTTTATAATTGTCACATTCACCTATGGCACTAGAGAGTCGCTTCTTCTAGCTCATCAGTGGAACCAGCTTAATTTCTACCTTTAATATCTCTTTTTTTTTCGTTTTCAAGGTAAATGGGGTTCTGTTAGTGACTTGACCTGCAGCTGCACGCAAACTCGGTTCTTACGGTGATCGTCCAGCTCTCGGGGGTGGTGGGGTGGGGGTGCTCACTGGCCAGCTGTTTTTTGATATCCCGAGGGTGTGGTCTAGAAGACAAACAGGCATTTGGGGTTCTGAGTCTTTGTGGCCCCGTGGACAAGTCAATTCTTGGCCGCTGTCACTGACTAAAGCATCGTGAGAGAAAACAAAACTTCAAATCATCTGACAACACACATCAAAGTTGCTGGTGAACACAGCAGGCCAGGCAGCATCTCTAGGAAGCGGTACAGTTGATATTTCGCGCTGAGACCCTTGCTGCCTGGCCTGCTGCATTCACCAGCAACTTTGATGTGCTTCAAATCATCTGTCGGGGAATCCTCTCTCTCTCCCTCTCTCTCTCTCTCCCTCTCTCTCTCTCTCTCCCTCTCTCTCTCTCCCTCTCTCTCTCTCTCTCTCTCTCTCTCTCCCTCTCTCCCTCTCTCTCTCCCTCTCTCTCTCTCCCTCTCTCTCTCTCTCTCTCTCTCCCTCTCTCTCTCTCTCCCTCTCTCTCTCTCTCTCTCTCATTGGTGGGGGAGAGTTCACTGCTGATTCTTGAGTTGGAGAACTTAATAAAGTGACACAGTAGACTCTAACACTGCAATCGGCAAGGTGTTATGTTTATGTTTCTCCTCTTACTGAGTGACAACTCTCTGCCCCTTTATTAGGGAGAGAGAGCCTGTGGCATGTTAAATTGCTGGGTAATCAATTAGATTTTGTTGTAATGCAGATCATGATCTCTTTGGTATTGCTTGCTTGGTGGGTGCTGGGTGCTGAACTTTTTGCTGAAATAATTGGGGGAGGGGGAGTGTTAATGCTTTGCTACTGTTTCTGCTTGGGAGCAGGGAGAAAGGGCTTTGGGATTCTAACATTCTTTGGGGTACTCTTCTGTTTTCTTGGATGTCTCCGAAGAGTAAGAATTTCAGGTTGTATATAAATATACATTCCCTGATTTTAAATGGAACTATTGAACTCTGTACAGTGAAACACTTCATTTTGCATGCCATCAGCACAGACTATTTCAAGACATCAGTCCATTGAAGTAGAATAAGTTAAAAAGGAAGAATAGATTGCAGAACTTCATGTTACAGGTACGGAGGAAGTTCAGTGCAGGTAAACAGTAAGGTGTCCAAGATATCCTGAAGTGGGAGGGTGAGGAGCCAGAGGTCGTGGTACATATAGGTACCAATGACATAGGTAGGAAAAGGGATGAGGTCCTGAAAGGAGAATATAGGGAGCTAGGAAGGGAGTTGAGAAAAAGGACCGCAAAGGTAGTAATCTCGGGATTACTGCCTGTGCCACGCGACAGTGAGAGTAGGAATGCGATGAGGTGGAGGATAAATGCGTGGCTGAGGGATTGGAGCAGGGGGCAGGGATTCAAGTTTTTGGATCATTGGGACCTCTTTTGGTGCAGGCGTGACCTGTACAAAAAGGATGGGTTACACTTGAATCGTAGGGGGACCAATATCCTGGCAGGGAGATTAGCGGGGGCTACTGAGGTGACTTTAAACTAGAATGGTTGGGGGGTGGGAATCAAATTAAAGAGGCTAGGCGTGAGGAGGTTAGTTCACAACAGGGGGATGGGAACCAGTGCAGAGAGACCGAGGGGTGTAAAGTGAGGGTAGAAGCAAAAAGTACAAAGGAGAAAAGTAAAAGTGGCAGGCCGACAAATCCAGGGCAAGCATTAAAAAGGGCCACTTTTCAACATAATTGTATAAGGGCTAAGAGAGTTGTAAAAGAGCGCCTGAAGGCTTTATGTGTCAATGCAAGGAGCATTCGTAATAAGGTGGATGAATTGAAAGTGCAGATTGTTATTAATGATTATGATATAGTTGGGATCACAGAGACATGGCTCCAGGGTGACAAGGGATGGGAGCTCAACGTTCAGGGATATTCAATATTCAGGAGGGATAGACATGAAGGAAGGGAAGGTGAGGTGGCGTTGCTGGTTAAAGAAGAGATTAACGCAATAGAAAGGAAAGACATAAGCCGGGAAGATGTGGAATCGATATGGGTAGAGCTGCGTAACACTAAGGGGCAGAAGACGCTGGTGGGAGTTGTGTACAGGCCACCTAACAGTAGTAGTGAGGTCGGAGATGGTATTAAACAGGAAATTAGAAATGTGTGCAATAAGGGAACAGCAGTTATAATGGGTGACTTCAATCTACATGTAGACTGGGTGAACCAAATTGGTAAAGGTGCTGAGGAAGAGGATTTCTTGGAATGTATGCGGGATGGTTTTTTGAACCAACATGTCGAGAAACCAACTAGAGAGCAGGCTATTCTGGACTGGGTTTTGAGCAATGAGGAAGGGTTAATTAGTGATCTTGTCGTGAGAGGCCCCTTGGGTAAGAGTGACCATAATATGGTGGAATTCTTCATTAAGATGGAGAGTGACATAGTTAATTCAGAAACAAAGGTTCTGAACTTAAAGAGGGGTAACTTTGAAGGTATGAGACGTGAATTAGCTAAGATAGACAGGCAAATGACACTTAAAGGATTGACGGCGGATATGCAATGGCAAGCATTTAAAGGTTGCATGGATGAACTACAACAATTGTTCATCCCAGTTTGGCAAAAGAATAAATCAAGGAAGGTAGTGCACCCGTGGCTGACAAGAGAAATTAGGAATAGTATCAATTCCAAAGAAGAAGCATACAAATTAGCCAGAGAAAGTGGCTCACCTGAGGACTGGGAGAAATTCAGAGTTCAGCAGAGGAGGACAAAGGGCTTAATTAGGAAGGGGAAAAAAGATTATGAGAGAAAAATGGCAGGGAACATAAAAACAGACTGTAAAAGCTTTTATAGATATGTAAAAAGGAAAAGACTGGTAAAGACAAATGTAGGTCCCCTGCAGACAGAAACAGGTGAATTGATTATGGGGAGCAAGGACATGGCAGACCAATTGAATAGTTACTTTGGTTCTGTCTTCACTAAGGAGGACATAAATAATCTCCCAGAAATATTAAGGGACAGAGGGTCCAGTGAGATGGAGGAACTGAGCGAAATACATGTTAGTAGGGAAGTGGTGTTAGGTAAATTGAAGGGATTGAAGGCAGATAAATCCCCAGGGCCAGATGGTCTGCATCCTAGAGTGCTTAAGGAAGTAGCCCAAGAAATAGTGGATGCATTAGTGATAATTTTTCAAAACTCGTTAGATTCTGGACTAGTTCCTGAGGATTGGAGGGTGGCTAATGTAACCCCACTTTTTAAAAAAGGAGGGAGAGAGAAACCAGGGAATTATAGACCGGTTAGCCTAACGTCGGTGGTGGGGAAACTGCTGGAGTCAGTTATCAAGGATGTGATAACAGCACATTTGGAAAGCGGTGAAATGATCGGACAAAGTCAGCATGGATTTGTGAAAGGAAAATCATGTCTGACGAATCTCATAGAATTTTTTGAGGATGTAACTAGTAGAGTGGATAGGGGAGAACCAGTGGATGTGGTATATTTGGATTTTCAAAAGGCTTTTGACAAGGTCCCACACAGGAGATTAGTGTGCAAACTTAAAGCACACAGTATTGGGGGTGAGGTATTGGTGTGGGTGGAGAATTGGTTAGCAGGCAGGAAGCAAGGAGTGGGAATAAACGGGACCTTTTCAGAATGGCAGGCGGTGACTAGTGGGGTACCGCAAGGCTCAGTGCTGGGACCCCAGTTGTTTACAATATATATCTTAATGACTTGGATGAGGGAATTAAATGCAGCATCTCCAAGTTTGCGGATGACACGAAGCTGGGTGGCAGTGTTAGCAGTGAGGAGGATGCTGAGAGGATGCAGGGCGACTTGGATAGGTTGGGTGAGTGGGCAAATTCATGGCAGATGCAATTTAATGTGGATAAATGTGCAGTTATGCACTTTGGTGGCAAAAATAGGAAAACAGATTATTATCTGAATGGTGGCCGATTAGGAAAAGGGGAGGTGCAATGAGACCTGGGTGTCATTATACACCAGTCATTGAAAGTGGGCATGCAGGTACAGCAGGCGGTGAAAAAGGCGAATGGTATGCTGGCATTTATAGCGAGAGGGTTCGAGTACAGGAGCAGGGAGGTGCTACTGCAGTTGTACAAGGCCTTGGTGAGACCACACCTGGAGTATTGTGTGCAGTTTTGGTCCCCTAATCTGAGGAAAGACATCTTTGCCATAGAGGGAGTACAAAGAAGGTTCACCAGATTGATTCCTGGGATGGCAGGACTTTCATATGAAGAAAGACTGGATGAACTGGGCTTGTACTCGTTGGAATTTAGAAGATTGAGGGGGGATCTGATTGAAACGTATAAGATCCTAAAGGGATTGGACAGGCTAGATGCAGGAAGATTGTTCCCGATGTTGGGGAAGTCCAGAACGAGGGGCCACAGTCTGAAGATAGAGGGGAAGCCTTTTAGGACCGAGATTAGGAAAAACTTCTTCACACAGAGAGTAGTGAATCTGTGGAATTCTCTGCCACAGGAAACTGTTGAGGCCAGTTCATTGGCTATATTTAAGAGGGAATTAGATATGGCCCTTGTGGCTACGGGGGTCAGGGGGTATGGAGGGAAGGCTGGGGCGGGGTTCTGAGTTGGATGATCAGCCATGATCATAATAAATGGCGGTGCAGACTCGAAGGGCCGAATGGCCTACTCCTGCACCTATTTTCTATGTTTCTATGTTTCTATAACGAGGTATATATGATTATGAAGACACGCAGTCATCTTTTATTGTCATGTAGTAATGCATGCATTAAGAAATGATACATTATTTCCTCCGGTGTGATACCACAAAACACAGGACAGATGAAGACGGAAAAAAACTGACAAAACCACATAATTATAACATATAGTTACAACAGTGCAACAATACCATAACTTGATGAAGAAGTCCATGAGCACAGTAAAGTTCAAAGTTTCTCAAATGTCCCACATCTCACACAGACGGGAGGAGGAAGAAAAACTCTCCCTGCCATGCCGACCACAATCCGACTCTGAGTCATCCGAAAACTTCGAGCTCTGATCAGCTCTCCGACACCTAGTATTGAGCGCCATCTCTGTCCGAACGATTCGACCCCCTTCTCGGTCGCCAAAAGCAGGCAAGGCCGGGGATTTTGAGGCCTACCCTCCGAAAGATTCCCGACCACACAGTAACGACAGCAGCCGACGAGCGTTTCAGAAATTTCTCCAGATGTTCCTCTGTGCTTTCACGTCAATTCTCCATCAAATCAGAATTGGCCACGGCCCCTATTTAACAGATACAATATCATTTTTCATCGGAGGGCTGCGCACACTGAAAAATCAAGAGTGCATCTTTGTTGTACAAGTGTGGAAGGCACAACAGTGACCATACTTTCTGAGGTGATTAAGGAGAGCTGATCTGCACCAAAACTTGTTGTCCAACTTTTATTGATATGCGATAGAAAGCCATTGACATACACGGACACGCAGAAGGACAGTGTGGTACTCTAGCTGCAGCAAGGCAGATCACAAAGCTCTCCAATGGGTGATTAGAATGGCTACAGGACCTGAAGACAATAGGCAACTCTCGATGCCTATGGTGCACTCGTAACATCATTAAAGACCCATCTCATCCCAGATACTGTCTCTTCCCATCTGGGAAGAGATGCAGAAACATCTTAGCCAAGCCAGTTGGACTGAAAAACATCTTCTTCCTGAGGATTGTTTTGCAGCTGAATAATGCTACACCCCGGTTTGCCAATGTCCTTTAAGTGTTTTTGACTACAAAATCACTTCTTGCAACTAAATATGAGATTTTTAAAAAATTGAGCCATACTGCATGCATTATAAATATTTGTTTTTCAAGGACTGGAGTACCACTGAACTTGCTTCGCCTTGAGCAAAGACAATGAAATTCTATTCTATTCTGCAAGAAGTTCACTCAAGAGTGGGATAGAAGCTGTCTTTGAGCCTGGTGATGTGTGTTGTGTTTACAAGCTTCTGCACCTTCTGCCTGATAGAAGGGAAGGGAGAATGTTCAGGAATGGAGGGGTCTTTGATTATGCTGGCTGCTTTCATGAGTCAATGGATGGAAGGCTAGATTTCATCATGGACAGACCTGTGCTTACAACTCCTGGTATTTTCTTGCAGTCCTGAGCAGACCAGTTGTCATATCAACCTGGGTGTAGGATGCTTTCAAAGATGCTTCTGTAAAATGCAGGTGAGGATCGATAGGGAGAGGCTGAATTTCCTTAGCTTTCTGAGGACATAGTTGGAAGTGTTGCAATGGCAGTATCTGCCATAGGAAGGGTTGGGGAATCCCAGGGCAAGAGGCAAAAGGCATTCCATAGGAAAACCTATACAACACAAAATGCTGCAGGAACTCAGCAGGCCAGGCAACATCAATGGAGAGTAAACAGTCAATATTTTGGGCCAAGACCCTTCATCAAGACTGGAAAAAGATGATGAGAAGTCAGAGTAATAAGGTGGAGGGGAAGGGAGGAAGAGGTACAAGGTGAAAGGTAGTCAGTGAAATTCTGGTAATTGCCCCCCCTTCACCATTCCTCCATTCCTGTTTCCCTCTCTACCTCATCTCCTTACCTGCCCATCAACTCCCTCTCGATCCTTTATTTTGGTTTCCATAATTCGTTTTGGGGATGCTATGTTGGAGCTGGAATGTATCGTGAACATACAGACTGCGCCCAACACATCCCACAACTAAGCACACTTTTCCTTCCCCGCCCGCCCCCCCGCTTTTCGCAGGGATCGCTCCCTATGCAACTCCCTTGTCCACTCGTCCCCGCTATCCTTTCCCACCGATCTCCCACCCGGCACTAATCCTTGTAAGCGGAACAAGTGCTACACCTGCCCTTACACTTCCTCCCTCACCACCATTCAGGGCCCCAGACAGTCCTTCCAGGTGAGGCGACACTTCACCTGTGAGTCGGCTGGTGTGATATACTGCATCCAGTGCTCCTGATGTGGCCTTCTATATATTGGCGAGACCCGACGCAGGCTGGGAGACCGTTTCGCTGAACACCTATGCTCTGTCCGCCAGAGAAAGCAGGATCTCCCAGTGGCCACACATTTTAAGTCCACGTCCCAATCCCATTCTGATATGTCTATCCACGGCCTCCTCTACTGTTGAGATGAAGCCACACTCAGGTTGGAGGAACAACACTTTATGTTCTGTCTGGGTAGCCTCCAACCTGATGGCATGAACATTGACTTCTCTAACTTCCGTTAATGCCCCACCTTCCCTTCGTACCCAAACCGTTATTTACTTATCTATTATTAATATTATTAATTTCTTTTCTCTCTCCTTTTTCTCCCTCTGTCCCTCTCACTATACTCCTTACCCATCCTCTGGCTTTCCCCCGTCCCCCTTTCTTTCTCCCTAGGCCTCCCGTCCCATGATCCTCTCATATCCTTTTTGCCAATCACCTGTCCAGCTCTTGGCTCCATCCCTCCCCCTCCTGTCTTCTCCTATCATTTCGGATCTCCCCCTCCCCCTCCCACTTTCAAATCTCTTACTAGCTCTTCTTTCAGTTAGTCCTGACGAAGAGTCTCGGCCCGAAACGTCGACTGTACCTCTTCCTATGGATGCTGCCTGGCCTGCTGCGTTCACCAGCAACTTTTATGTGTGTTGCTTGAAATTCCAGCATCTACAGATTTCCTCGTGTTTACATCCTTAGATTATTTATTACTTATTTAGAGATACTGCATGGAGCAGGCCCTTCTGACCCACCAAGCAGTGTTGCCTGGCAATTTGTTTACTTAACTTTGACCTAATCACAGGACAATTTACAAAGACCAATTAATCTACTAACCGGTACATCTTTGGACTGAGGGAGGAAACCAGAGCACCCAGAGGAAACCCACACAGTTCATGAGGACAACACGCAAACTTATTATATACGCCACTGAAAATGAACTCTGAACACTGGCTGCCCTGAACTTTAATAGTGTTGAGCTAACTGCTACGCTGCTGTGACACATTGTTGTTAACACAGGCAGTGCATTTCACTGTATGTTGGAATAGACATGTGATAAGTAAATCTGAATCTGAAGATCTGTTCGAGGTTTGAGAGGTCAGTAAGGAACACCAGTGGGCATAAATCAGAAGTCCTTACTTAAGAAGGGAACTGGGTCAGACAGAATGCCGGGTAATGTCTATGTGCATCTGAGTGGGAAACGGATCTGCTTTGTGGTCTTGTTGTTACCTGTGTTGTTTGCTAATCAAAATGGATTAGCAATATTGGCGTCAAGATGTGTCGTGACATCTGAGGGCTGCCCCCAGCATATCCTTCAGTTGGTTACTAATGCAAACAATGCATTTCACTGTATGTTTTGATATACTTGTGATAAATGAATGAATAAATCATTGAGAAGTCTCCATTAGTTTGGAAAAATACAAATATAAGTTGTTTTCCAAAAGGAGTGGCGCAAGAAAGCATGAAACCACAGACCAGTTTGCTTAACATCTGTCATGGGAAAGATATTAGAAGCTATTATTGAGTAAATGTTTTGGAGGAAATCATATATTTGATAAAAAAAAGTAAGTTTGGGGGAGGCACGATAGCCTAGTAATTATCAGAATACTATTCCAGCGCCCACCCAAGTTCAATTCCTGCTGCTGTCTGTAAGGAGTTTGTACATTCTCCCTGCGACTGTGTGAGTTTCCTCCAGGTGTTCCAGTTTCCTCCCACATTCCAAAGACCTAAGGGTTAGTAAGTTAATTGGGCACATGGGTATAATTGGGCGACATGGGGTCATTGGACTGGAAGGGTTTGCTAGCGAGCTGTATCTCTAAATAAAAATTAAAAACTAAAATTCAAGTTCTTGAAGTTCCTTTGTGGGATTCTAACTCCCCTGCTTCAGTTCAGTAGATAAGTAACCACTTGTCCCTTGGCTATGGCTGGCTGTAATGAATCAATGAGCTGCCTGTTAGTTATTGGTATTATTTTTCTGTCACAGCTGGTAGAGTTCTGAGCAGTTTAAGGCACAGTATTCAGGTCTCATTCTCTCAGGAACCCTATACATAGGTCTGAATCCTATGTATGGTATTTAATCTTCACTTGAATAGCTTTCACCTCCAGGTCTTTGGAATGAGAACCACGAGATGGAATTAGCATGAATACCTTCATTTTTATACATGAGGGGATTGTAACTGTTTTTCACTCAGCAGCCACATTATTAGGTACACCTGTACACTTGCTCATAAATACATATATTTCATCAGCCAATCATGTGGCAGCAAGTCAGTCCATAAAAGCACACAGATATGGTCAAGGGGTTCAGTTGTTGTTCAGACAAAGCATTAGAATAGGGAGGAAATGTGACCTTTGACCATGGAATGATAATTGATGCCAGACATGGTGGTTTGAGAAATTGCTTATCTCTTTGGATTTTCACACTCAGCAGCCTTTAGGGTTTACAGAGAATAATGTGACAAACAAAAAAATGCCTTGTTAATGAGAGAGGTCAGAGGAGAATGGCCAGACTGGTTCAAGCTGAAAGGAAAGTGACAGTACCTCTAACAACCATGCGTTACAACACTCACAACGCGCTGGAGGAACTCAGCAGGTCGGGCAGCATCCGTGGAAAAGATCAGTCGACGTTTCAGGCCGGAACCCTTCGTCAGGACTGTAGAGGGAAGGGGCAGAGACCCTATAAAGAAGGTAGGGGGAGGGTGGGAAGGAGAAGGCTGGTAGGTTCCAGGTGAAAAACCAGTCAGGGGAAAGATAAAGGGGTGGGGGAAGGGAAGCAGGGAGGTGATAGGCAGGAAAGGTGAAAAAGGAATAGGGGAAAATACAATGGGTAGTAGAAGGAGGCAGAACCATGAGGGAGCTGGTAGGCAGCTGGGGGAGGGGGCAGAGTGATATAGGGATAGGGGAAGGGAGGGGGAGGGAATTACCAGAAGTTGGAGAATTCTATGTTCATACCAAGGGGCTAGAGACTACCTAGACAGTATATGAGGTGTTGCTCCTCCAACCTGAGTTTAGTTACAACAGTGGTGTGCAGAAGAAAATCTCTGCATGCACAACACTTCGAACCTTGAAGTGGACAGGCTACAGCAACAGAAGTCTACAGACAGACACTCAGTCACAACAAGAGAAATTCTGCAGATGCAGAAGATCTGAGCAACACACACAAATGCTGGAGGAACTCAGCAGGTCAGGCAGCATTTCCATAGATGACTCCATTCTTTTCCAGAGATGCTGCCTGGCCTGCTGACATACACTCAGTGGCCACTTCATTAGGTATAGGAGGCCACTGAATGTATATCCTGTGAATTTCCATGGCTCTCTGAAGGAGAAGCATCAGCTAGTAATTATGGATCAGTTTTCCTCGCCAGTTTACAGCTGTACATGAGTTGTATTGTTGAGGAGGAGGCATGCTAGAGAGAGAGATTGACCTGCTGAGTGATGTTGCAACAACAACCTTGTACTCAACGTCAGTAGGACCAAAGAACTGGACTTCAGGAAGGGTAGGTCAATGGAACAAACAACAATCTTCATTGAGGGGTCACCAGTGGAAAGAATGAGCAGCTTCAACTTCTTTGGCGTCAAAGTCTCTGAAGATCCAACCTGGGCCCAACATATCGATACAATTATGAAGAGGGTACATGAGCAGCTATATTTCATTCGGAGCTTGAGGAGAATTGGTATGTCACCAAAGACATTCTGGCTGGTTGCATCACCGGCTGGTACGGAGGGGCTACTGAAACAGAAAAAGTTTTAATGTGTTGCAAACTCAACCAGTTCCATTATGGGCACCAGCCTCCGCACCACTGAAGACATCTTCAAAAACTGATGACTCAAAAAAGCAGCATTCATCATTAAGGGCCCGCACCACCCAAAACAATCATTTCATTCTCCTTTATACTGTGTACTGCTGAATGACAATAAACAATCTTGAATCTTCTCATTGCTACCATCAGAGAGGAAGTACAGGAGCTTGAAGACAGATTCAGTGTTATAGGAACATCTCGTTCTCCTCTGTTATCAGACTATGAACATTATTTTTGCTTCTCTTTGCAATATTTATATATATATATGTATGTGTGTGTGTGTGTGTGTGTGTGTATAGTTCTTATTGCAATTTATAGAATATAGAACATAGAAAATATAGAAATCTACAGCACATTACAGCTCCTTCGACCCTTAATGTTGTGCGGAGGAGACCCATAATCTCCTCTGCACTCTCCCTATAGTATCTACGTCCTTCTTGTAGTGAGGTGACCAGAACTGAACACGGTACGCTAAGTGGGGCCTGACCAAGGTTTTAAATAGCTGTAACATTACCTCACGGCTCTTGAACTCAATTCCACGGTTGACGAATTCCAACATACCATATGGCTTCTTAAAAACACTCTCAACCTGCACAGCAGCTTTGAGTGTCCTATGGACAAAGACGCCAAGATCTCTCAGATTCTCCACACTGCCAAGAGTCTTCTCATTAATACTATATTTTTTCTTCAAATTTGACCTACCGAAGTAAACAACTTCACACTTATTTGGGTTGAAGTCAATCTGCCACTTCTTAGCCCAGTTCTGCATCTTATTGATGTCCCACTGTAACCTCTGACAACCCTCCAGACTATCCACAACAACCCCAAGTTTTGTGTCATCAACAAACTTACTAACCTATCCTTCTGCTTCGTCATCTAGGTCATTTATAAAAATCATGAAGAGGAGGAGTCCTGGAACAGATCCCTGCGGAACGCCACTGGTCCCCGACCTCCATACAGAGTATGAAACCTCTACAACCACCCTTTGCAAAGTAAGGTCTCCTTGGATCCTATGCCTCCTTACTTTCTGAAAGACTCTGCATGAGGAACCTTATCAAATGCCTTACTGAAATCCATATACACCACATCCACTGCTCTACCTTCATCAATGTGTGTTGTTACATCCTCAAAGAATTTAATAAGGCACGACCTGCCCTTGACAAAGCCATGCTGATGATCCCTAATCAGATTATGTCTCTTCAAATGCTCATAAATCCTGCCTCTCAGGATTTTCTCCAACAACTTGCCCACCACTGAAGTCAGACTCACTGGTCTATAATTTCCTGAGTTATCTCTACTCCCTTTCTTGAACAAGGGAACAACATTTGCAACCCTCCAATCCTCCGGTATTTCTCCTGTCCCTATTGATCAGCACTAGAGGCTCAGCAATTTCCTCCCTCACTTCTCACAGTAGCCTGGGGTATATCTCCTCTGGACCTGTGAGTTATCTAACTTAATGCTTTTCAGAAACTCCAGCACATCCTCTTTCTTAATGTCTATATGCCCAAGTGTTTCAATCTGCTGTAAGTTATCCCCACAATTGCCAAGGTTCTATTCACTGGTGTATACTGAATTAAAGTATTCATTAAGTACCTCTGCTACCTCCTCTGACTCCATGCACACATTTCCACTATCACACCTGTTTGGCCCTATTGCTGTTCACATACTTTTTTTGGGGTTTTCATTAACCCTGCTCACCAAGGCCTTCTCATGGCCCCTTCTAGCTCTCCTAATTTCATTCCTAAGCTTCTTCCAGGCCACCTTGTAACTTTCTAGAGCTCTATCAGTACCTAGTTTCTTGAACGTTTAATACTCTTTTATCTCCTTCTTAACCACATTTTCCATATTCTCTGTACATAATCGATATTTTACCCTACCATCCTTTCCCCTTCTCTACCTATGCAGAACATGGCAGAAATGCCACATGTCTGCTCCTATCCCTCTCCAGTGCTATGGTAAAGGAGATAGAGTTGTGATCTCTACCTCCAAAATGCTCTCCCAGTGAGAAATCTGACACCTGACCAGGTTAATTTCCCAATACCAGAACAAGTACTGCCTCCCCTCAAATTGGCTTATCTACATATTTTGTCAGGCAGCCTTCCTGAACACACCTAACAAACTCCACCCCATCTATACCCCTTGTTGTAAGCAGGTGCCAGTCAATATTAGGAAAGTTAAAATTTCCCATCAGAATAACCCTATTAATATTGCACTGTTCCAGAATCTGCCTCCCTATCTGCTCCCGATGTCCCTGTTTCTATTGGGGGATCTATAAAAAACACCCAGTAGAGTTATGCTCTCTTCCTGTTTCTGACTTCCACCCGAACTGACCCCAAAGATACTCCCTCCATGACTTCCTCCTTTTCTGCAGCCGTGACTCTATCCCTGATGAGCAATGCCAAGCCCCCACCTCTTTTGCCTCCCTCCTTGTCCTTTTTGAAACATCTAAAGCCCGGCACACTCAGCAGCCATTCCTGCCCCTGAGACGTCCAAGTCTCTGGAATGTCACAGTTCCATGTATTGATCCACTCTCTGTATTCATCTGACTTGTTTATGATACTCCTTGCATTAAAATAAACACATCTCAAACCACCAGGCCGAGTGCATCTTTACTCTATTTGCCTATCCTTCCTCATAATCTCCCTACAATCTGTCTCTACTTGTGTGCCAACGGCCCCATCCTCTACCTCTTCACTCAGTTCCCACCCCCATGCAAATCTAGTTTAAACTCTCCCCAATAGTGTTATTAAACCTCCCACCCAGGATATTAGTCCCCCTCAGGTTCAAGTGCAACCCGTCCTTATTGTACTGATTACACCTGCCCCAGAAGAGGTCTCAAATATACAGAAATCTGAATCCCTGCCCCCTGCTTCAATCCTTCAGCCACGCATTTATCCTCCACCTCATTCTATTCCTATACCCACTGCTGTGTGGCACAGGCAGTAATCCGAGATGACTACCTTTGAGGTCCTGCTCCTTAGCTTCCTTCCTAACACCCTGTATTTTTCTTTCAAGGCCTCCTCCTTCTTTCTACCAATGCCATTGGTACCAATACGTACCACAACCTCTGACTGCTCACCCTCCTATTTCAGGATATTGTGGATGCATTCAGAAACATCATAAACCCTGGCACCTGGAAGGCAAACTACAATCTATGTTTCTTTATTGCGCCCACAGAATTCCCTATCTGTCCTCCTTACTATTGAGTCTTCTATTACTGCTGCCATCCTCTTCCATTCCCTACACTTCTGAGCCACAGGGCCAGACACAGTGCCAGAGGCAAGGCCACTGTTGTTTCCCCCAGGTAGGTCATCCTGCCCAACAGTACCCATAATGGAGTACTTATTGTTGGAGGGGCTGGCCACAGGGATGCTCTCCACGCCGTGACTCTCTCCCTTCCCTCTCCTGACAGTCACTCACTTATCTGTCTCCTGTGGCCCCGATGTGACTACCTACTTGTAGCTCCTATCGAGCACCTCCTCACTCTCCCTAACAGACCAAAGGTTATCGAGCTGCAGTTCCTGTTCCCTAAGTCAGTCTCTAAGTAGCTGCAGCTCGATGCACCTGGCACAGATGTGGCCATCAGGAAGCCTCAAGTCTCCCGGATAGCCCACATTTTATGTGAAACACCAGATTTCACCACCTACATCAGTGACAATAAATCTGATTCTGATGCAAAGTATTAAGAATGAAAAGAAAATGTAATTCTTTAAATACAACCAATGACTGGAACTACTTTTAAGGAGCTTTTAAAATCCTGCATAGAAAGAGTTAAATAATCCTGTGAAGCAGATGCAGCATTTTCCTTCACTGCATGTTCGATCGGGAAATTCACTTGCAAGAATGAATGCTAATGCTCTGTGAATTGAGTTGATTGTATAGAAGGCAGCAACACATCACAACCAGAGATTAATAATAAGTTAAAGTGACTCCAACAATAAACCATTTCAAAAATCAGCCTGAGTGGGTTGCAGAAGAGGGAAATATCAAAAAGGGGTTTTGAACACTAGTTAATGAATAGCTGAGCAAAATAAAATAATTCAACTTAAACCCCAGTGAATATGGAAAGAAAAATGAAGCCCGATTTAGAACACTCAGATGGAATTAGGCATTTCGCCAAGGTTTGCATCTCTAATTGTATGAGGACCAGGAAAATTAATTTAATAAACTTCTCTGCTAAAATGAACAAGTTAATTAAGCAGAGAATCCACTCTGCACATGCAAGAGCCGGGAATTGGCTTGCTACAGGCATTTAGCTTCCATTAAGAGCAGTAACCCATTCAAAACACTTAGGCAAAGATTGGTAAATGGTGCATGCTTAATGAATTTGGATTTGTTTATATATATTGAGCATATTTAATAGTCAGCACTATAACTTAATCATCTGTTTGATAATTGTTTATTTATCAGCAGCTCCTGAAAATTCAGAGGATTACGTGTATTGGTAAACTCAAACATGCCAAACTTCCAACCATTTTTTAATGGTTTCCCCCCCCCCCTGTCTTTCTCCCTGGGCCTCCTATCCCCTGATCCTCTCATATCCCCTTTGCCAATCACCTGTCCAGCTCTTGGCTCCATTCCTCCCCCTCCTGTCTTCTCCTATCATTTTGGATCTCCCCCTCCCCCTCCCCCTCCCACTTTCAAATCTCTTACTAACTCTTCCTTCAGTTAGTCCTGACGAAGGGTCTCGGCCTGAAACGTGGACTGTACCTCTTCCTAGAGATGCTGCCTGGCTTGCTGCGTTCACCAGCAACTTTGATGTGTGTTGCAACCATTTTTTAATGTATGGAAGAGAAATTAATCAGTGATTTGAAGGCATATATTTAAATATATATTTTGTGAAAGGGTTAATGTATGAGAAGCATTTGATGGCTCAGAACTTGTATTCACTGAAGTTTAGAAAAATAACTGAGTGATCTCATTGAAACCTATCAAATATTGAAAGCGACACACTCAAATACTAGAAGAATTCAGCAGGTCAGGCGGTATCTATGGAAAAGAGTAAAAAGTCGATATTTCAGGCCAAGTCCCTTCATCAGAAATACTGAAAGGTCTGGATAGAATTCATGGGGAGAGGGTGTTTCCTATAATGGGGGAATCTAGGATCAGCCTTGGAATAGAAGGACATTCCTTTAGAACAGAGATATGGAAGAATTTCTTTCGCCAGAGGGAGTCCGCCAGAGAAAGCAAGATCTCCCAGTTGCCAAACATTTTAATTCCACGTCCCATTCCCATTCTGATATGTCTATCCACGGCCTCCTCTATTGTCAAGATGAAGCCACACTCAGGTTGGAGGAACAACACCTTATATTTTGTCTGGGTAGCCTCCAACCTAATGGCATGGACATTGACTTCTCTAACTTCTGTTAATGCCCCTCCTCCCCTTCGTACCCCATCCGTTATTTATTTATATACACACATTCTTTTTCTTTTTCTTTCTGTCCTTTTTGTCCCTCTGTCCCTCTCACTATACCCCTTGCCCATCCTCCGGGCTTCACTTCTCCCCCTTTTCTTTCTCCCTAGGCCTCCTGTCCCATGATCCTCTCACATCCCTTTTGTCAATCAACTGTCCAGTTCTTGGCTCCATCCCACCCCCTCCTATCTTCTCCTATCATTTCGGATCTCCCCCACCCCATCCCACTTTCAAATGTCTTCTTTCAGTTAGTCCTGACGAAGAGTTTCAGCCCGAAACGTCGACTGTACCTCTTCCTAGAGATGCTGCGTTCACCAGCAACTTTTATGTGTGTTACTCCTGTACTGTCACTTTATGGACATACAATCAATCTATGTCCATAAGCTATCTTATGTATTTATATTTGTTGTGTTTATTTATTATTGTGTTCTTTATCTTATTGACTTGTTTGTGCTGCATCAGATTCGGAGAAATTATTATTTTGTTCTCCTTTACACTTGTGTACAGGAAATGGCATAAAGTAATCTTACATTTTGAATCTTGTGTTAATTCAACAGCCAGCAGCATTTGGAGTGAAGGAGTAAAGCAGAGCACCTGAGGGAACCAACAAGGGTGCACCAAAATCAGACAGTTTGCTCTGGAGGTCAGAACTGTATCTGTGTTACAGGAGACATCAGACACTCACAAAGTCTGCAGTGCTACTGTGCCAGTACTGGTATCGTGGATTCTGCTGTCTTGGCAAACACATCAATGACTTTAGAACTGGGATGATATAATTAAGAGCAAGTGTCTTCAGATTGTGACAACAGACCCAATCATTATTCTTACCCTTTCATTTCTTTGCTAATCAATAAGATTAGGGCATAGACTGTTGACAGAACAGCTCAGGAACAAAACTTTTTGCTCATGATGTTGTGCGAAACTAATTAAACGAATAGTTAAATCCTTAACTAAACTCAGCCATTCTGCCTACACAATCTCCATGTCCATCCGTTCTCTGGGCATTCATTAGATTGGAATTGGAATTGTACCAGATGTCACATGTACCAGATACCGTGAAAATCTTGCTTACTTCCTGTTCATATGGATCAGATATTACACAGTGCTTTGAGGGAGAACGAGGTAAAACAATAACAGAATGCAGAACAAAGTGTAACAGCTACAGAAAAAGCGCAATGCAGGTAGACAATAAGGTACAAGTTCATAACAAGGTAGATTGTGAAGTCAAGAATCTATCTTCTCCTACCAGGGAACCATTTAATTGTCTTATAACAGCAGGGTAGAAGCTATTCTTCAGCTTTGTGTTACAGGGCTTCAGGCTTTTGTATCTTCTGCCCGATGGTAGAAGGGAGAAGAAAAAATGCCCAGGTTGAGTGGGATCTGTAATTATGCTTTACTGAAACGGTGAGTAATATAGACAGAGTCCTGGTTTCGATGATATGCCTGTCTGTGCGTTTTAAATGCTCCTATTGTATTCACCTTCATCACCACCACTGTTAGTGCTTTCCAAACACTGATTATTTATTTTGTAACTTATTGTAATTTTTAAGTCTTGCACTGCCCTGCTGCCACAATATTGCAAACTTCACAGCGTGTTAATGGTAATAAATCTGATTTTGATTCTCATATGTGTAAAAATTTGTCCTACGTAACTCCTTTGAAATTTTCCCCTCTCACATTCATAAGTTAATTCAAAGTCAAAGAAAATTTATTATTGAAGTACATCATGTCCCCATCTCCTACCTTGAGGCTCATTTAAGTGCAAGCTTTCGAGTTTTCATCCCTGGGATAAAACATACTGCTGTCATCTCTATCTATGCCTAACATTATCTTTTAAACTTTCGTGAGGTCTCCTCTCAGTTTCCATTGCTCCACAGAGCCCATGATTTATTGAACCTCTCCTTATATTAAACACATTCTAATTGAGGCAGCATCGTAGTAAACCTGTTTTGCACTCTTCATAGCCTCCATATCCTTCCTATAATGTGGCCAGAGAATTGAATGCAAATATACTGGCATGATGAGGCCACATTCAGGTTGGAGGAGCAACACCTCATATTCCATCTGAGTAGCCTCCAACCCAATGGTATGAACATCTATTTCTCCAGCTTCTGTTAATTTCTCCCCATCCCCTATTCTGATTCCTTTCTTGCCCTTTTTTCTCACTTGCCTGTCACTTCTCTCTGGTGTCCGTCCTCCTTCTGTTTCTTCCATGGTCCACTGTCTTCTCCTATCAGATTCCTTGTTCTTCAGCCCTTTATCTCTTCTACCTATCACCTCCCAGCTTGTTACTTCAACCCTCTCCCTCAGCTACCCACTTTTCCCCTCACTGATTTCACCCATCACCTGCCAGTTTGTACTTCTCCTCTTCCTATCATCTTATTTTGGCATTTTTCCCCTTCTTTTCTAGGCCTGATGAAGGGATCTCGGCCCAAGACGCAATCTGTTTATTCTTTTCCATGGATGCTACCTGACCTGTTGAGTTCCTCCAGCATTTTGTGTGTGTTGCTCAGTACTGAATGCAATACCTCAGATGTGGCTTAAACAGAGTTTTATAACGCTGCTGCATAATTTCCTAACTCTTGAACTCAGATCCTGAACTAGTAAACTACTACTACTACTACTACTACAACATCGACTCAGGCCTAGGGGGCTGACGTCGGGCACGATGACGGACGCTCCACTTCTCCCTCTCCCTCATCAGTGTGTTCAGTTCATCTACATTAGCCGCGCCGCTGTCTTCTAGGAGCGTGTTGACCATAGTCTTGGGAGGGCGCCCAGGGTTCATCCTCCCATGCTTGGGCTCCCATAGGATGACTAGGCTGGCAGGTAGCTCGGGGTGGTGTAGACAGTGCCCCGCTAGTTGCAGTCTTCTCGCCTCGATTTTAGTGGTGAGCATCGGTAGGTTGTTATTGAACTCAACGTTCGTCATGTGCTGTTGCCAACTCACGTCAAGAGTCATCCGGAGCATTCATGTATAGCAATCATCTAGAGACTTTTGCATAGTCTTGGTAAGTGTCCATGTCTCGCATCCGTAAATGAGAATGGACTGTATGACTGCCGTGAAAATCCTCTTTTTAAGCCCTCTGGTGAGGTTCGACTTCCAGATTTCCTTGATGTCGTTCGTGACTAATAAACACAAGTAGGTAATACATCTTCTTTATCACCATATCAACTGGTGCAGCCATTTTTAGAGAGCTATGTCCTTGGACCAAGAACCCCAGTACATCAGCATTGTTAAGGGCCCTGTCACTAACAATGTACTCTCCCTTTACATTTGGCCTTCCAAAGTGCAACACTTCACACTTAGCTGTGCTAAGCTCCATGTGCCATTTTTCTGCACTTACCTATATCCAACTGTAACCTTTGGCGATCCTCTACACTACAGTCGATGACACAGAAACAGCCTCTTCCTCTCCACCATCAGCTTTCCGAACAGACCATGAACCTATGAACTCTACCTCATGTTTTGCTCAATTTCTGCACCATGAAATTATTTTCTACGTTTCTTATTCCAACTGATAATATGTTTTTATGTATTGCACTGTACTGCTGTAGCAAAACAACAAATTTCATGATGCCCAGTATGTCATTAACAATAAACATGATTCTGATTTTGATTCTATCCACAACATGGGGCACCAAAGTGGCTTAGCAGTTAGTGCGACACCATGACAGCCGGGGGCTTCAAAATCAGAGTCAGAATTAAGACCAGCTCGAAGAATTGCAGATGGAATTTAATGCAGACAAGTACGAAGTGTTGCACTTCAACAGGACCAACCAGGGTAGGTCTTACACGGTGAATAGCAGGGCACTGAGAAGTGTGGTAGAACAAAGGGATCCAGGAATACAGGTCCATAATTAATTGAAGTTGGCGTCACAGGTAGGTAGGGTCGTAAAGGAAGCTTTTGGTACATTGGCCTTCATAAATCAAAGTAGTGAGTACAGGAGATGAGATGTTATGTTGAAGTTGGGTAAAATATTGGTGAGGATTAATTTGGAGTTTTGGTCACGAACCTAGAGGAAAAATGTAAATAAGGTTGAAAGAGTACAGGGAAAATTTACAAAGATGTTGCCGGGACAGGAGGACCTGAGTTATAAGGAAATATTGAATAACTTCGGACTGTATTCTTTAGAACATAGAAGATTGAGGTGAGATTTGCTAGAGGTATACAAAATTATGAGAGGTAAAGATAGGGTAAGAGCAAGCAGGCTTTTTCCACTGAGATTGGGTGGGACTACAACCAGAGTTCATGGGTTAAGGGTGAAAGGTTTAATGTTTAAGGGTAACATGAGGGGAATCTTCTCTCATAAATTTGTGCGAATTGGAATTAGCTGCCATTGCAAGTCCTGCAAACGAGATTCATTTCCAGCGTTTAAAAGAAGCTTGGATATGTTCATGGTTGAAATTGAGAGAATTGAGAGCCTCAATTTCCTAGGTGCAACCATCACCAATGCCCTGTCCTAGTCTAACCACATTGACGACTTAGCCAGGAAAACTTACCGACGCAAATATTTCTACTGAGGTTGGGTGAGACTGCAGCTAGAGGTTATGGGTGAAGGGAGAAAGGTGAAATGTTTAAGGGAACATGAGAGGGAACCTCTTCACTCAGTGGGTGGTAAGAGTGTGGAACGAGCTGCCAGTGCAAGTGGTGGATGCAAGCTCGCTTTCAATGTTTAAGAGAAGTTTGAATAGGTACATGGATGGTAGGGTTATGGAGGACTATGGTCCAGGAGTAGGCCAATGGCAGTCGACAGTAGAAATGTTTTGGCATGGACGAGGTGGGCAGAAGAGTCTGTTTCTGTGCTGTACTTTTCCATTGACTCTATGGCGCTATCACTGGCGTATCTTATGAAATTCGTTGTTTTATGGCAGCAGTACATTGCAATGTATAGTAATAAAAATATAATTAACAGTAAAAAGTATATATTTAAAAAAGTTAAATTAAATAAGTAGTGTAAAAAGAGAGAAAAAGGTTGTGGGCAGTTTTCATGGGTTCAATGTCCATTCAGAAATCTTAATAAGAGAGGAAGCAGCTATTTTTGAAACATTGAGTGTGTGCTTCAGGATTCTATACCTCCTCCCTGCTGGTAGCAATGAGAAGAGGGCATGTCCTGGGTGTTGGGGGTTCTTAATGATCAATACCACCTTTCTGGGGCATTGCTCTTTGAAACCATCCTGATTGATAGCGAGGCTATTCCCCCTGATGGGTTTGGAGTTCAATTCCAACAGCATCTGTAAGGAGTTTGTACATTCTCCCTGTGAACATGTGGGTTTTCTCCAGGTGCTCCGTTTTCCTCCTACAGTCCAAAGATGTACTGGTTAGTAGGTTAATTGGTTATTGCCAATTGTTCTGTGATTAGGCTAGGCTTAAACTGGCGCGTTGCTGGGCTGTGCAGTTTGTTTTGTTCTGCATTGTGTCTCTAGATAAATAAAGAAACAAAGCCCCATCAATCTTTATATTATCAGCAGAATCACTGAGCCACCCACCCACATTTTCATGCAGGTAATTTCCAGATATCACAAACAAATATCAATTAAGAAAACTCATTCATGTCATTGAATAAAGGCACAATTGCTACTATACTGTCAGAAACTTCAATGAAGAGAAAATTGTTTCCTATCATGAGGAATCCTGTTTTGTGATAATCATAGTGTGCTGTTGTATTGGAGGTCAAATTCAATTTGATTCATGAACAAAATAATCCATTATATCCTGCTTTCTGTTAACATACTCTGCTTTTTTCATAACTGCAACTGGATCGTTGACTTACTCATCGGGAGACCACAGTCAGTGCGGATTAATAATAACATCTCCTCCTCACTGGCAATCAACACTGGTACGTCTCTAATATACCTGATCAGGGTCATGTGAAGCCGTGAGAGCAGGTGATAATTTTTATGTCTTGCACTGTGCTGGGGCTACAAACAAGAAGTTTTATAACATATGTCAATAAACACGATTCTAATTCTGAACTTCAAAATAAAACAGAAATAATTTTTAAAGGAAAAACGAATGAACAAAATGCCAAAATGTATTGAAACATTTAATGGTGGCACAGTAATGGAGAGGTTAGCGTAATGCTTCTCAGCATCAGCAATCCAGGTTCAATTCCCATCACTGGCTGTGAGGAGTTTGTGTGTTCTCCCCATGACTCTGTGGGTTTCCTCTGGGGGCTGCAGTTTCCTCCCACATTTCAAAGAAATACGGGTTAGAGTTAATGTGTTGTTGGCAGCAGAAGCATGGTAACACCTGCAGGCTGCTCCCAGTGCATCCTTGGACTGTATTGATTATTGAAGCATAGGATGTATTTCACTGTAAGTTTTGATGTTTCAATGTACAACTGACAAATAAAGAAAACCTTATTTGTAATTCAAATTGAACCCAACTCCAAATATGTCAGCACATTGCAATATAAGATGAGGGAATGAGGAACAAAGGAGTTATTTTCTGTTGCTCAATTTACAGATTAGCTGACCAAAAATAGAATATAATAAGTAACGGTTCCTGCTTGCATTAACATGCTCCATTACAGCTCCAGGCTGATTGCCATGCCTTTGGACAGCAGAATGATCGTGGTTAATGACGCATGGTGTTTGATAGCTCTCAACAAAGGCTTGTTTTTCTGTTTCTCCAAGAATTGTCACCTTCTCGTACTGGAGAGGCTTGTGAATGCATGCGATCGTGAGAGCTATGCTGCCTGGAGCTTAGCTCTTGGTAGGGCCAACCATGGTGGTAAGTTCAAGAGAGAGGTTCCAGAGAAAGTGTGATCCAACCAAGACCTCAACAGTAGAGCTGGCAGAAGACGATGGCATATCACAACGTTGGTGTAGACGGAAGAGTGTTGCGGCCCCGAAAGGTCCCCAGTTACCTTGCACTCCGTGCCACTGGACCCTGGCACGATCTGTCAAGGATTGTGTGGTGGCTGTCCATGTTAAACCAAGTCACAGACAGGTATTCTCCATTAAGGGAAGAATTGCTTTAGAGAACATCTTACTCAACTCGAATGATCACACTATTATTTTTTTTTCCTTTAGCAATACAGTCACTTGAGTCGAGAATGATGTTCTCCTAAGGGGTTGTCTATTGGTGGTTTCTCAGGAGCCTGTAGAGACCGATTGAAGACCCACAAATTCTGGTGCGGTGTGGGTAAGTTGTGACTGTGTTTAGTGGTTGAGTCTTTTGCTCAGTCTCTCCTTTCTGCTTGTTCTCTGGGGCATACTGAAGGTCATTCTCATGTAGCACATCTCCCCCTTAAACAGATTTCCTCCACGTGTACCTATTGAGTGTAATGTCTACCCAGTTTTTAGATGTAATGTTGAACTTCTTCTGGCTGATTTTGGTGTTACCTTTGAAGCATTTCTTTGTCCCACCAGGGGTTCGTTGAACTTCCTTCAACTGGGAGTAAAGGATCTGTTTGGGGAGCTGTGAGTTGGGCATCTGGATGACATGACCTGTCCATTGGAGTTGGAGTTGTTCCATCGTGGTGGAGATGCTTGTTTTTCTCCATATTCTTTAAAGACCTCCGGTTCTGCCAAAGCACTTCACTGCCAATGGAGCACATTGGAAACAGAGATACCATTGCAATGCAGAGAATTCAGCAGCCAGATGGCATGCAACAAGTTCATACAAACACCAGCATGACAATGATCAGACAATGACACGACTATCCAGGAACAGTTATTATCCCTCAACCATCAGGGTCCTAAACCAGAGTGGATATCTTCACTCACCTCAACGCCGAACTGGTTACATAACTTATGGACTCACTTTCAAGGATTCTACAGCTCATGTTCTCAATATTATTTATTACTTATTTATCTATTAC